>NC_140526.1:39334928-39970344 GCF_057382185.1 Mchenga conophoros
GTGATATTAAAGTCCTGTTTGTGGCACATTAGTATATGTGAGGGGGCAAACTCCTCAAGATGGGTGGTGACCATGGTGGCCATTTAGAAGTCGGCCATCTTGGATACAACTTTTGTTTTTTCAATAGGACGAGGGCCATGTGACACATCACACTTATTGGTAATGTCACAAGAAAAACAATGATGTGCTTGGTTTCAACGGGATTCAAGGCTCACTAGAGCCCGTGAGAACACCGGACTCCCCGCAAATCGTTTTCAAACCCTCGCGGTCTGTCGCTACTCAGGTTAAACATGATGTATAAGTCACTTAGATAATTTAAAAATGTTATTGTTTGGCTTTTTTCAGTGTTTTATTTGTTCCTGAGTAAATCGGTTTGGCTGAGATTAAAGTTACAGTTGTCACACAGCTGAATAAACGTCAAGCAGAAACCTGATTAAACAGAAGTGTTAGATGGTCGAGAGTTTACTCCAGTGTCCTGTTATATTTTAGATAGCAAGGAGCAGACAGCTGAGTTTATTAAACTCCATCGAAACAATCTGCAAATTTCATTAAAAGTTTAATAAATTATCATCTTTATTTTTAGTTAGCACATACCTTAAATACTCCAAGCTGTAAGCTAATGATGGTTATATAAGAGGAGCGTTTTTCTACTTTTCACCTCATTCACCCATTCACACCCAATCAAACAAAGCTTTTTCTATGCTTAGGTGCTTTCTATCAAACTATCAAGCACCAAGGGATCGAAATTGCAAATATCTGGTGCCACAAATATTCTGATATATCTAAGAAGAGGAGGCTGACATAACAGGTAAAAACATGATCAGACAGGCAAAAATAACTCCAAGATATATTTGTTCACATATAATTCTATTTGAAAGGGTTTGGGGGTCGTCAGGTTACTTACCTTCCAAGTGGTCCTCTGTACTTAATATATCTAACATGGGATAAATCTATACGTTGTGACAGAATCTCTTCAGTCTGCTGGAGGCTGAGCTGAATTGTTCATAAGGCCTGACAGTGAAGACTAAGGTAGACTGATGACAAGGCCGTAAGCTCCTCATCCCTCAGACACAGTCACCATTATAGCTTCACATCCATCTACCTTCCCACCTGACTCTATCCTGACAAGGAGACGAGTCTAGAGAAATTCCTCCATTTTTAACTCGCTTCTTCGATCAAGCTACAATCTTTGCTATCTGTGTTTGCCTCCTCCATCTCCTCCATCCATCTGCGTACTGCATCTGAGTACTCCAGGGCCTAGATCACGATGGTCCATTGGCTATAATGTATGCTCTAACCCTAATCAAACCCAACCATGTCAGATGTCGGAAAAACATCTTCCAGTAGGCTTCAATGGTCCAACTCTTCACATTCTACATTTCTATTAGGGGTGCAACGATACTCGTATCGATATTGAGCTGTTCGATACAGTGCTTTCGGTTCGGTATGCATATGTATCGAACAATACAACATTTTTAATTTATTTTATCAACTTTCCTTCTGACGATGCTGTCTGTGTTGAGCGCTCAGTGGATCTGCGCTCGACAGTGCAGCCTAGGCGGAGTAGTCCAACGCAGATTCACTGAGCGCAGGGCAAGCTAGCGAGACAGACGTTAAGCTCTCCTTGCAACATGGCAAATTGAACCTCCCCCACCCTCATTCAGATCTGGCGTTTGGAACTATTTTGGTTTTCATGTGACGTATGACCCTGAAGGTAAGCGCGTCATGGGCTAAAGTAAAACAGTATGTTGGATGTGCCACGCAATGCTCAATTACATTGGTGGGAACTAGTACGTTAGCGCAGTTAGCTGTGGGAACACAACGAATATGACTGCACATTTACTCCGACATCATCCTAGTGCAAAGACAAGTGGAAGCAGACAAAAACAAGCACGCATGGTACAAACTTTACCCGAGTCATTTAGACAGCCGTTAGCACAGGATTCTCCTTATGGGGACCTGATATGTTTAATATGCTGCTGAGAATATAGCCCAGAAGAAGCGTATAGTATAGCTTTTATTTTGGAAAGAGCCATTTCTCTGTAATAAACTCTCTTTTCCAAAGAAGAGTGATTTCTCGATCAGATAGATTTATTTTTTTATTACTTTGTTGTTTCAGCAACATTCAATTTAAAAACTGTATTTTTGAGTTAAAATATATATTTATCATTTTAATAAATGACAAATTAAAAAGGCATGAACATTTTTTTTTTTGTATTGAAAAAATATCGAACCGTGACACCAAAGTATCGAACCGAACCGTGAATTTTGTGTATCGTTGCACCCCTAATTTCTATCGACATCAATTCTAGTTTTACTCACTAATTGCAATAAATGCATAGTTTAAAATGAAACTCTGACCTTTTCGTCTGGACTTTGCAGCACTGATTGTTGCAGGAACTAAGCAATATGTTCAATTACACCCCGTCCTCCAAAAGCCATGTGAAGCACCTCTCTAGATCTTCACAAATCACTAAGAGTAGATGGTCCCAGACCCAGGAAGTTTCCTTTTGTCTTCTTGATTGCTCAGAACTCTGCTGAACACCACTTATAGTTTCTACAGTTGATACTGATGTGTAGATATTCAAGTACAGCATTACAAGCCAGTGTGTGTTTTCCATCCTGCAGTTCATCCTCTTCTGCTGGTAGGTGTGGAAGAGATCAGAGTAAACAAAAAGGGCTTGAATTAGGCTACTCGAAGCCACTAAGTGTTTTAGAGAGCCTCTCTTTGTGTAGCTAAAACCAAACAGCCACAACTTAATCACAGCTCTCTCTTTCAAAGGCCCGTATTGTGGGACAGATAGGGACTCTAGCCAATTAAGGGTTGACCTCGCATCAAGGAGCATGAATGGGTCACAAGGAGCGTTCTCTTCTGGCTGTGGGTAATTGTGGCCGGGCTGAATGCAGATGGCAGCTGGCAGAGAGAGATCAAATCTGAACACAGATGGGCAGCACCAATAAACAGCCACTAAACTGACTATTTTATGTAATAATGTTTCAGCCATTAGGCAGTTACTTTTACTTCACTACAGTTACCAAAACTAACCATCGACGATAACAGGACGTACAACAGCACTGGGCAGTGAAGTTGAAAGTCAGCATTAGACACAGTTTGATTATTTATTTTTTTATTTTTGAGTTTATTAAATGTTCAGTTCAGCCTGTAGATCTGCTGTCATGTCAGAACAGGCAGAACCTGAAGAACTGTGGAGGAAATAGCAGAAAATAGTAGGGAAATATGTAAATTATCGTTTCATTCACATCCATCAGGCTGGTAATCGAAAGAGGTGAAAGACTATTTTGCTTCTAAGGGATGCACTTAGGCAAATAAACACCTTATTTTAACAGAAAGAACTCAACAATGTCTGCTGATTTAATTTCATGTCATATTTTGATACACTGAACTTTGGTGAACAATGAGGAACAAATGTAATTTGATGAATTGGATCCAGATTAGCAGTAATAGATGGGTGGATGTTACTCTGATAAAAAACTGAACAAACAAACAAAGGCAGTCGCTACTTTACATTTCTCAAATCCAATTCAATTTGAGGCTTTAGCCAAACATTTACAAATGCATGTGTATGGATAAGAAACACTTTCATGTTATTTTAAATAGACAAAAAACTCGTCATCTGAAGCATGAATGCCTTTCATGTAACACTGCATGTCTGCTGCAGGTCCTGCAGTCATGCGACTGTGTCCATGTGTGCATGTGTGTGTATGCGTGTAATACTTTTTCTGCTACATTTCCTGCTTCGACTTCTGCATCAGAGAAAAACCATGTTCCTCCAGCACACAGCGTGTAAGACATGAAGCTCGATGCCACTGTCCCATCCTGGGATCTAATTGGCTGTGCTAAAATGCCAGTCAAAATCAAACGAGCAACTGGGACCAATTACAAATGATTACATCATTGCCTAGTTTGCCATTCAGACTTGTACAATAGCCAAGGTATCATCACAGCTCATCACAAAGTCTTCTCCTCCATTTCACCCTTTTAATGATCAACTTGCTCATATCTGTTCTTGTTTATTCTTTGGTTGCTCATTCCTTTTTCAGGATTTCTGTTTTCAGCCCCCCCTTTCCCCTCCCTCTCTGTTCATCCGTCCCCTCCCCCCACTGGCTTGCATTCATCCTCCATGCATGCTTCTCCCCCTCTCACTCTCTCTTTCACTCCATCCTCTTCTCTGCCCCGCCCACCTCCCTCTCTAATTCCAGATTTGCTTGAAGCACCGTCTTTGTTTCCATGCCGATTGTATGGTGTGTGTGTGTGTGTGTGTGTGTCCGATGAGATCTGCTGGTAGGCTTCCAGAACTAAAGAACGCTGCAGGACTCTGAGATGCTGGGTTGTATTTTTAGCGGGTGCTCAGGCTCTTCTCAGCTCTCCCAGCTCCTTGTTAGGTGAGGCCTGCTCGAGCTGAGCTGATATACTTCTGCTAACCTCCCCCAAAGCCCCCTGAGTCCTCCACTGCCGGCACAGCCACTTAATCTCACTCATTTACTTGTAACTGGTACGCTCAGTTTCACTGCAATTCCACATGTTTGTGAAACATACGTTGTGCCATATGGTCCTTTTTTTCCAAAGTAACAGACATTGCACTACAGTTATGTTTAATGGTTCTTACAGGACATAAGACAGCTTGTAACAGTAACAAATAACAAACCATCACTTTCAGCCATTTCTTTGTGAGTTGGGAATAAATGCTGTGGCAATGTGTGTGTTTTATCTCTGCAATGATGTGCTAGGGTTGGAGTGGAGTCCCAGGGGTCATTAGACAGTGTATGTATGCTTGATGACCTTGTATGTTTTATTTAACCCACCCTAACCTACCTGCCCAGTGACTGCAGGGTGAAGGTGCTGTCAGGTCTTCTAAAAGCTTGTGATTAAATCAAATTAGAGACTATGCATGTCTAGATTTACTCTGAAGTATCACAGACATCAGACACTGCATCTTTAAAAACTAAGAGTTGTGTTTCTACAAAACCCTCTCAGATCTCGCTGGCACATGGGAGACAGAGTGGTTTTCTTCATTTGTTATCCACAGCAGGTGCTGAGCCCAGTTCACAGACTGGACCCGGCAGCATGTCTGTCGGTGTCACTGAACACCAGCAGCGCTGTGGAGGTGTTTGTGCAAGTCTGTGGGAGGGTTTTAGCCTGAAGGACAAAGGCTGCAACAGCACGGTCAAACAAGGGGACTTGACTTCGTTTACCCCCAACCTCCCACCCTGCTGCCTGCGCCTTAGGGCAGGAGACAGGATTTAAAGGGAGGGGAGAGGAGAAAAAGGGCGCGAGGTGGTGGGGCAGAAGAAGGCTGATGGGAATAAGAGTTTCTCTCTGTGTGACTTTATGTTCAGTGAAGATGTTTCTGAAGACTGAGTCATGACTGCAAAATCAAAGGGTTTCAGTGACGCTGTCTGTACAACACACAGCTCCGTACTCTGTGCCACACCAGTCACACTGGGACTGGACCAGCTGGACCAGCATAAGAGTCAAAGTGGTGGAGATATGGATCAACACCTCCAGGATAAAATCAGTTAGATGAAATGACAGGCAGACAGCCATGTTCACAACGAACTGTGTCGAGTAAGAAAACGACGTCTGCACTTCTTCATGATACTCTGACCAGATCTTCCTTTCTTCTTTCTTTCCTCCTTGTTTCCTTTGTTACTTTCATCTTTTATTCCTCTTATCCCTTCTTTTCATCACATCCTTCCCTTCTTCTTCTTTTCTCTTTTTCATTCTTAAATTCCTCTTATTCTTTTTTCTTATTTCCATCTTCCCCTCTTTCCATTCTCTCATTTTTCTACTTCCTTCCCTGTTTCCCAACTTCCTTCCATCGTTCTTTCCTTGGTTTCGTTCCCGTTGTTTCTTCCTTTCAGTGAGAGACCGTCTAGGGTTACAGTTTGATTTCCAACTGTTCAAATTATAAATCTGTCAGGTAAATTTCAAAGATGCAAAATGAAAAACCAAATCCATCCATTCATCTGTCGCTTATCCAGAACAGCAGGAAACAAGTTGGAAATAAAATATATTTGAAACTTTTGGTGTGATTAAAGATTGAAGAATACATAAAATTAGCATTTTAACTGATATGCATCAAAAATTATTTAACTTTTTTTTCAGAATTGAGAAAGGCCTCTAAAACAGGAAATGCCATAAACATAACCGAAATAACAAATGTGCTCCCTGGCCAATCAAAACCTTCGCGGAAACCCTTTGTGTGCTTCCCCAGTCTGTTTGACTGGCTTTACTGTGTCATCATCACCTACATGAATGTCTGAATTCATCCACACATGCAGCGTGGTCTTGGACCATCTGGCAGGTGGTGTAATGAGGGTCACGACCTCCTGTTGCCCCCTCTCCCTCCATTATCAGGCTAACATCTTCACAACAGCAGCAATCTGGCCTTTTTCAGGCAGTGACAAAAAAAAAGAAAAAAAGCTGTTGCAGCGCTGCAAATGTATGAAAACACAGATGAGATGTCACGTTTTCACTGTGGACCACATGAAGTACAGAAACAAACTCCCACAATGCCATTTCTGTGAGTTACTGTGACTGAGTGTGCGGTGCTTCCTGTGTTGTTTGGTGAAATCAGCCGACACTCCCCGTACACCAGATGCTCAGATTAACAGCAGATTAAGGCCATTCCATCAGGGTGCTGCTTCCAGGGCCCGATTCACCCACCACCCACTCTCTTATTAGTTGCACAGGACCATAATTCACAAAGAGCATCTATCAGGGTGTCATACATGTGGAAACCAAACCCAGTTTACCCCTCAGAGCTATGATGTCCTCATTGTGTTCATCATTGCACAAAGCAACAATGAGGCAGATCATATTATTCAATCTTCACTTTCAGCAGTTTTATTCTGGTCTTTCACTGCGCTCAGTCTTTTTACAGTGAATGTGTTGGTTTCAGTGTGAGGGACAAATTCCTTCGCACCTATGCATCAATGCCGGTTTGAACCAACTGCACCCCGACGACGATATTAGCAAGCTGCCACGTACAAAGAGCCATGAGGCTGAACAGAAGGCACAGCAGAAAATGTGCCATTATTACAGTTTATCAAAACTTAGGCCCAATTTTCACACGTTTGCACATTTTGTCATATCTAGCAATGATGTCATTGTTCTCACTAAACATTGCCCATGCTCGCTCAGAGGTGAAGCGAGATAACGTCCTGAATAACAACTTTAAACTCAATCATTTTAAAAATTTGCATCCAGCTATGGGTGAATGTTTGGTAAAGACTGGCGTTAGCTCCATACAAGTCTATGCATTTTACTTTCCTGTCTGGATTTTTTAAACAGCTTGTTGAGACGTAATGTTGCAGTCCTATTGGTTTTTACAACAAAAGATTTAAAAGATAGTATACAATAATACACAACACCTGTTGATTTGATTTATTCTCATTTTGCAGCCTTCGAGCTGAGTCTTAATTTTATGATTTGTCTAAACCAAGACGATCTCAGGTCACATCCCATTTCCTACAAACCAACTGTTTTCTGATGAGGTGCCTTTAAAAGACAAAAGAGCTCCTCTGCAGTCTGGCAGCTGCTGTGTTGGCTTACAGGGGTTACTTGCACAAAACTGACCTCATTACTTGAAACACTGGCCATGTTTAATATGGCCATCGTCCACTGATACAGAATTTGTATAATAAAATATATATACAAAGAAAACACGTCTGCTTGTGCATATGTTCAGTTTTGTGGTCGCAACTGCTGATATACTTTACATTCACATATTTGGGCAACCTGCAGCACTTGAGAGAAGAGGTCAAAGTTCATTACAGCCATCTAAACACTAAGAGCATATGCTTTTTAAAATCTCCACCAGCCTTTCTACTTTAACGCAGCACCACTGGCTGAAGCTCAAACCTTGACAGAGCTTCCATCTTGTTTTAGACGGCTGTAAACACTCACTACAGTGCCGTATTTTTCTCTTAAAATCCTTTAATTTTCTCAAAAATCTACAGTGTATGAATTCTGGTTGTGCTTTCTGACCTCGAACCAATTTTATGCGGTACACGGCGCTCAAAAATCTGTCAAAAATGTTTTAGTACGACTTTGGTAAACTATGAAGCCGCACCGCTTGATGGATTGTTGGAGCACCGTAGTCAGGAGCCTCACGGAGTCATCTGGGTCCTAAACTCCGTCTACTCGGGTCCTAAACTCCGTCTACTCAGGTCCCAAAGTCAAACGAACACTGCGGCATCACTGAGAGTTAAAAACTGTCTAAATTCTTTCATCTTTAATAAAATGATCAGCGTTGCTGCTTTACCAGGTGTAACAATTAAGTTTAACATCCAGGCATCCATGAAAACAGAATTTATTAAATTTAACAGAGTTAGAAGTTAGCAGGAAGTTAGCTCGCTAGCTTCCACCTAAACATGATATAGCATGTTCTGACTGAGAGATTTTCTGAAAGAATTCAAACACACAGCTCTGCTATCACTTCCAACATAAATGAAGACAGGAAACTAAACAGCAGTGATGTTTGTAAGGTTACTGAAGTTGGTAGCTGGTATATAAGACTTCAATACTTGAAATGTGCAATTCACTTGTATTTTTATTTTTATTCCTATTTATTCTATTTATCCCCTTTGTATATTTTATTTATATATGTATCTGTATTTATATATGTGTATATATATATATATATAATATTCTGCTCACGCTCTAACTTCTGTTGGTGCTGTGCTTTTCTTATCTTATCTTATAATGATGTGCTACGTGATCGCTAGCAACACAGCTATGTTAGCATAACATAAACAGTGAAGCTGGAGGATGAACGCTAACTTCTTTCCACTTGATAAAAGTTAACGTGAGGGTTCCTGATGGTTAGAGACAAATGCAATCACATGGCAGGATGCTGTAAACGGACCAAACTTCAGTCAGGAGAACAACTGAGATAATCCATCCACAATACGAGGTTAGTCATTAATATACTGCAACAACATGGGAATAGAGCAGCTGCAGAGAATTCAACATTAATGAATCAATGGTACGGAAGTGGAGGAAGCAAGAAGAATGAGCTGAGTAAAGTTTGACTTATCTGACTGTTTTGTTTCGCTTAATGCACCTTATGGTCTGAAAAATACGGTTAGTCATTTTAACTTTGTCTTCATAACTGACTCATAACTATCCCCTAAATTCCCTTGTATATACTGAACAATGAGCTCAACCTAATTTTCCCATCTTCCTAAGACCTGTTGCCACTGATTAAGTCCAGTTCTTAAGTAATGGGGCTTACCTCAGCCTCCCCCTCCGAATCTTCCTTCCTTCAGATTGGCTTGTTGAGAGCCGCTCTTCCACTGAGACCATTTGTGATGAAGGGTCAGTGAACAGTAGATGGATGAATTGAAAGGCCAGATGCATCTTTCAGGTTCTGTGTCAGGCCTTTGCTAACACTGTTAATCTGCTGTAGACAGGTTGTTTGTTTGTTTTTTATCCTCCACTTGTCCAATTTACTCAGTGTTAATAATACACTACACACCATATACAGAGATGCCAGATTTTTAGCTAATAACATTTTGGGAATCACATTATTGGTGCAAAAATACTATGTTAAGCCTTTCAAACTGTGTTGCCTTCATTCTTAAACAATCCCCTTAAGAAAGTCACCTACTGTAAGTTATTGTAAGCAGCTACTAAAGTGCCTTTAAAATGTCAAATATGTTCTTTGGCAGATTGTCTGATACATGCAGACACAGCACTGATTCATCCTTCGAGTTCGGAGCCTTTTTATGCTCGAATGATTCATAGGACAGTGTTGAGTGGCTTCAAACCAGTTGGGTGACCTTCTTATTGGCTGCACCCTGTCTGTGCGTTTACTGCAGAGAGGCTGCGGCCAGCTTTTGCTGTAATGCAGCACTACGCCCCAGCAGTCCTAATGCCCCAATGCAAGTCACAGAAGTGCAGCAGGCCCTTAAAATGCTGCAAAACAACACACATGGATGTGCAGACACACAGTGTAGAGCCAGTGTACTACTTCTACTACTGTGTGATAGGATGTGAGTTTGCTTTAGTGTATATCAGAAAGGGTTGAGGAAGAGTTTCTATTCAGATGTATGACTTTTCTTACCTCCAGACTGTCACAGTCGCAGGCACACACATAATCCTGGGATCACCCTGCCAGTGCTACCCGTAAAGTGAGTATAGTGGGGTTTCTCACGCCCCCTAATCTGATTATGCCACATGATTGGATGTTTCACTGTGACTGCAGGCAGTGAGTTCCAGGGGACGCATCTCATCTGCACGCGCCACCGCTTACGAGCCATCTGGGTGGACTAGATGCCGAGTGAAAGTCAGATAGGACCTCTCCCAGATTCTTGACCATCTGCACAGCTGGCTACAGCAAAAGGGATATGAAACAGCAACAAGCGGCCGCAGCCTGTCCCTGATGCGCTTAGGTAATGCTAATGAGCAAAGAGCAAAAACCTCATTAAGGTTTGATGCCTAACAGGACCTTCCAACCATGACTGTGTCCTCTTTGCCATGAAATCGCTTGGTACCAGAAGCACTTGGTCATTCCATCATGCACTAGTCAGGGGTTTTAGGAAACAGAGTGGAAGAGAGTTTATTTATCTAATACGAGATACTGGAAAGTTCATATTGCTGCAAAATGAAGTGAGGGCCAAGCGTGCGCGCAAGGCTGGATCAGAGAGAGAAGGAAGTAAAGCCGCTCTTCAAATGGTAATTTCCCCTGCTTCACTCCTGGACGCTCAAAGTGCTGACTCAGGGGGAAAGTCCAGATTGCTTTTGGAACAGGATGAAAGAGTTTTAAGAAGAGGGGGAGAATTTATGCTCAATTTCATTAAGTTTTTGGCTGAAGAAAGAGGTCAGCGGGACCTTAAGGGGCTTATCTGGAGCCATAGGCTATTCCTGTTCGATTACCAGCTATTGATGAAGGCCTTAAATTGGTCTCTGTTCAATATGACAGCAGGTGAAGTCGGGCTATCAGGCGTGTAAGGAAGTGGGAGTGGATTAAAAGAGGAGATTGCAGATATGCCTGGTGGCCACCTTCAGCTACGTGAATGAGCAGCTCTGTGTGAGGCTGTGTGCTACCTCTGCTGGAAAAACCTGTGTAGGTTTGGATTTCAGTCAGGTGCTTCAGTTATTATTAAGCTAAGGCACGAGAGCTGCAGGAACTGGAAAAAACAGAACTGCGGTATTATGTTTTTCTGCAATTTGACGTTATATTAACCACTGTGACATCACCCACTGGTTAGTGAAATGTTGAGCCTTGAGCTGAGTACCATCAGGATCTGGATGTTTTGAAACCAGAAATGACACGTAAGAGTGGCTCTAACTCAGAAACAACGGGACAGTGAAGACTCACACAATAGAGAGACAAAGCTACCCATTTTCATTCTACTGGGGACCATGATTAACAAACTGAACTCCACGGAAATGTCACGACTACAGCACATGGCTGCCCCTCCCCAAGTATGGTGGAAGGTCTCTTCCTGTTAAAATGGAGTTCTTCCTTGCCACTGTCGCCAAGCAGCTCTCACAGGGTTTTCTCTTTAATGCTTTTGCCTTGAGGAGGCTGTTGGTGCCACTTGACTCTAAATACATAAAACTGAGAAGTGTTTCTCCTGAACAGTCACCAAACACCACTGAATGATGGAAGCTCTCTTGTGTGGGCTCTCCTCAGCATCTTGACTAATCAGCACCTTCTCTGGGCACCAAGTAGTTCGTGGGGAGACTGAGGCACGGGACCTGCCCTTTGCCTCTTATTGCCTGTAGGAGACACAGGCGAGTCCCTCAGAAAGGGCTGTGTGGGTGCCAGGGCATCCACGCAGCCACTTCATTCTTTGCAGTCTCATGTGTCCTGAATGCTGAGCTAAAGGACAAAATAAGCCGTGTAGGGGACGGCTCAGCTGCTGTTTGAATTACTTTAGAAAAATTATTCACCTCTGCAATCAGTTTCTTTAGTAACAAAAAGAAACAAAAAACTTTAAATGTAAATAAAAACCCTAAATTAGAGTCATGGAAAATGTTTAATTAATAAATGAAATGATTAAAAAAAGAAATCAACCCACAGATTTTAATTTGAAAGCTTTTAATGTTTAGAGGCGAGACGCGGCTTCTCTCTTTGGTTCACATCTGCACCGACAGTGTCAAATAGCTAGCAGCACCTCTGCTTCACTACCTTTCATGCTGTACAGCAAAGGTTCACCATCTCTAATCACAACAAGTGCTCCAACGTCATCATGTTGATGATTAGGATCAATAGCGTCGATGGCAGACATCATCAAGACTTTGTCACATGAGCTCGATAGTGTACTCTGCAGGCAGGTGGAACCATCATGGCAGGTGGCAACGTGGTCCACTTTCAACAACATGTAGACATGAACGTATCAACTTGTCTGGTGCACAAATGTGCTGTATATTTAAAGCTGACAATGACACAATCAGCAGCAATTTAAGGACAATTATCTGGCTTTGCAAACACTCTGCAGGAGTTGACCAGAGACAAACAGGACATGGGTCTGTAATACAGCAGAGGTAATGGAGCAGAGCAGAGGAGGCCACGATTAGTCGACTAGTCACGATTACGTCGACTATCAAAGTCGTCGACGACTGATTTACTAGTCGACACGTCGTTTGAAGATTTGTAAGATCACAAAAGACGCAGGAATGAGTAGTAGGACTTAAGAGTGTAATAACGGACTGAAACAGAAGATGGCAGCACTGCATGTACAAGGATGCCAGCTGCCGTTAAACCCCGAAGAAGAAGAAGAAGCTGTGTCCCAGAATTCATAGCGCAGCCCAGCTCAGTTTCCAACAATGGCGGCAGCTAGTTAGTTTTAATGTTACTCTTATTATTCTTTCTGGGTCACAAAATAAACGTTTAGCATATTTTCAGGCGAGAATGTAGCTGTGTAAACCTCAAATATCTGCTCAGTTTATCAGGACACCACATATTTTAAAAAGCGCGCCAACGTTTTCAGAGACGTCTGTTACCCACTAGCTCGATAGCTAACCGGGGGCAAGGCTCGCTAGAGCCTGTGAGAACACCGGACTCCCGGCAAATCGTTTTCAAACCCACCGCTGTCTTTCGCTACTCAGGTTAAATATATATACAGTGGGGCAAAAAAGTATTTAGTCAGCCACCGATTGTGCAAGTTCCCCCACTTAAAATGATGACAGAGGTCAGTAATTTGCACCAGAGGTGCACTTCAACTGTGAGAGACAGAATGTGAAAAAAAAATCCATGAATTCACATGGTAGGATTTGTAAAGAATTTATTCGTAAATCAGGGTGGAAAATAAGTATTTGGTCACCTCAAACATGGAAAATCTCTGGCTCTCACAGACCTGTAACGTCTCCTGTAAGAAGCTTTTCTGTCCCCCACTCGTTACCTGTATGAATGGCACCTGTTTGAACTCATCATCTGTATAAAAGACACCTGTCCACAGCCTCAAACAGTCAGACTCCAAACTCCGCCATGGCCAAGACCAAAGAGCTTTGGAAGGACACCAGGAAAAGTATTGTAGACCTGCACCAGACTGGGAAGAGTGAATCTACAATAGGCAAGCAGCTTGGTGTGAAAAAATCAACTGTGGGAGCAATCATCAGAAAATGGAAGACATACAAGACCACTGATAATCTCCCTCGATCTGGGGCTCCACGCAAGATCTCATCCCGTGGGGTCAAAATGAACATGAGAACTGTGAGCAAAGATCCCAGAACCACACGGGGGGACCTGGTGAATGACCTGCAGAGAGCTGGGACCAAAGTAACAAAGGTCACCATCAGTAACACACTACAACGGCAGGGAATCAAATCCCGCAGTGCCAGACGTGTTCCGCTGCTGAAGCCAGTGCATGTCCAGGCCCGTCTGAAGTTTGCCAGAGAGCACATGGATGATACAGCAGAGGATTGGGAGAATGTCATGTGGTCAGATGAAACCAAAGTAGAACTTTTTGGTATAAACTCAACTCGTCGTGTTTGGAGGACGAAGAATACTGAGTTGCATCCCAAGAACACCATACCTACTGTGAAGCATGTGGGTGGAAACATCATGCTATGGGGCTGTTTTTCTGCCAAGGGGACAGGACGACTGATCCGTGTTAAGGACAGAATGAATGGGGCCATGTATCGTGAGATTTTGAGCCAAAACCTCCTTCCATCAGTGAGAACTTTGAAGATGAAACGAGGCTGGGTCTTCCAACATGACAATGATCCAAAACACACCGCCCGGGCAACAAAGGAGTGGCTCCGTAAGAAGCATTTGAAAGTCCTGGAGTGGCCTAGCCAGTCTCCAGACCTCAACCCCATAGAAAATCTGTGGCGGGAGTTGAAAGTCCGTGTTGCTCGGCGACAGCCCCAAAACATCACTGCTCTCGAGAAGATCTGCATGGAGGAATGGGCCAAAATACCAGCTACTGTGTGTGCAAACCTGGTAAAGACCTATAGTAAACGTTTGACCTCTGTTATTGCCAACAAAGGTTATGTTACAAAGTATTGAGTTGTATTTTTGTTATTGACCAAATACTTATTTTCCACCCTGATTTACGAATAAATTCTTTACAAATCCTACCATGTGGATTCATGGATTTTTTTTTCACATTCTGTCTCTCACAGTTGAAGTGTACCTCTGGTGCAAATTACTGACCTCTGTCATCATTTTAGGTGGGGGAACTTGCACAATCGGTGGCTGACTAAATACTTTTTTGCCCCACTGTAAGTCACCTAGATAACTTAAAGTTATATAAAGTTAAGATAAAGTTATAGTTTTTACACAGCTGAATAAACGTCAAGCAGACAGCTGATCATCAGAAGTGTGAGATGCTCGAGAATATACTCCGGTGTCCCGTTATATTTTAGATAGCAAGGAGTTTATTAAACTTCACCGAAACAATCTGCAAATTTCATTAAAATTTAATAAACTATCATCTTGTCTTTATTTTTAGTTAGCACATACCTTAAACACTTAAAGCTGTAAGCTAATGATAGTTATATAAGAGCAGATGCTGCTGGTGCAATAAGCTGTACGTTTTATGCATGATCTGATTAGTCGACTAATCGCAAAAATAATCGGTGACTAGTCGACTATCAAAATAATCGTTTGTGGCAGCCCTAGTTGCATTGAAGCTGGAGGCTGAAGGGAAGCAGCAGAAAGTTAAAAAGCACATCTCCGACTTTAAAGACCTTAAAGAATTAAGTGAAAAATAACAGAAATTTGATCTAATTATCCATCTCGCTGTGGTAACTAACAAGAAGGTTCACCTTTACAATTACAAGTGAATGTTTCTGGGGTCTGAACATGATCATCTGGTCTAAGATACTGTGATGGACTATGATTCCACAGGTGACCAAAAAGCATCTTTCCGAGCGCGTGCTTACCATGTAAAGCTATCACCAAGATGAAGCGTAATTTATGGTCCCAAAAAGCTGTCTGCCTGCATACACAAAGAACAGAGAGGTGAACATGCTCCATTTCTAGTTTGCTTAACGTTAGAGCTGGGCGATATGAGATTTTTTCATATCACGATATGTTTTTTTCATTTCAGGCGATAACGATATCTATCACGATATAAGCCAAATAACTATATTTGTAAGATTTAAATGTGCCGTTGCTCACAAGTAAAATGTGAAATAATCAGCAGCTTGTTTTTATTTAAATATTTATTTCCCATAATAAGTTCAACAGGGTAGATGTACTTAAGGAACATGAGACTTTTTCAGATAAATAAAGGCAAATATTGCAAACTACACAAAAGGCAGCCGCTAAAGCGTTTAAGTTTCAAAATAGAACAAACGAAACAGACTAAATTGTCAATTCCACTTAGAAATAAAGTATTAATTCTAAAAATAAATCTTAGTTTGTTTTACAGAAGAACAGACAAAACTGACTAACTTTTGTCAATATCAAATAAACTGAGAACTAAAAGGAAATTCTCAATCTCTCCTTGTTGTATAGCTGAGCTTTTCAAACAGTTTTAACAGTTACTTTAGTCTGACAAAAGCCGAATGACGAATTAGCGCTTCCAGTCAGAGACTGAGGCTACGTCCACACGTACACGGGTATTTTTGAAAACGGAGATTTTCCATTTTCGTTTTAAAAAATAATCCCGTCCACACATAAAGGCAGAAATGAAGGAAAACGCTGCTATGAACATGCCAAAGCAGCAGGTGGCGCTAGATTCCTAACCGTGCAGAAATGTTGGCCAATCAGAAGTCTAGAAGCCTCGGTGGGAAAAAGTAAACAAAGCTGGGGCATAGAAGCAGAACCGAGTCGTATGTGTGGAGGGACAGTAACTGTGTGTATATGTAAGCATTTAAACACTGCAGAGAGTAGAATTAACAGTATTGTAGAAATTCATTTCACCGAAACAATAACGTGGCGCACAGTGTGACGCATGCACCAGTTTATTGTATTTCCAGACTTGCTTTCGGCACAATTTACAGTGCACGCTACTCTGTTTTTTGTCAGACTTGAAATAGCCGAAATACCTTCACACTACGGAACTTCTATGGCTCTTCCGTTCGACAATCTCTCCGGCGTTGGAACCATCATCTGTTTTCTCTTCGGTCACGCTCGGTTGATTTTTCTAGTCGGCACACTCATTTCCTCCATTACGCGCTGGCTCCATTACCCGCTGGCTGCTTCCCAAACAAACACACGTGCAGCTTGGCACTTGTGCTGTACGTAACAAGTCACGCGACGTGACGCTGCGGCTGTGATTGGTTCGGCTCTGCGCTACTTAATTTGGATTGGCTGACCTTTTTTTTTTTTTTTTTTTTTGAGGACAAGAGCGGCGAGGTCTATCGCGATAGCTTAATTTCTCTATCGAGTAAAAGTTATATCGCGATACATATCGTTATCGTTCTATCGCCCAGCTCTACTTAACGTGTTTTCAAATTCCACTCGAGCTCTGAGAGTAAAAGACGCCATCTTCCTTGCAAACTACAGGAAACCACAGCAATCTGCTAGAAAATGCACAGGTGTAACCTGTTCATGTCTGGAGTTTAATACCTTTAATATCTCAAATACTTTTTATCATTCAGTATCACTTGGAAACAGAAAATAAACAAACCTGATAAAACTTGATGAGAAAATTCCAGAAAGTATTTAACATTAAAGACTAATGGAGACAAAGCTGAGTCGGTTTAGTGAAAATCACAACATCAGGAATGAAGTGTAAACCAGCAGAAGTCACACTCGCAGTGATCTACACTCGGAGCTTCATCCACCTGAAGTCAGTCGCACAGCTGATAGTGACCGACAGCCAACAGGCATCAAGCTAAACTAAATCACATCGAGCTGTCTCAAGGCGGCCCAGGAACAAACGAGCACTGCATGTCTTTGTGCATCCGTGTGTGTGTGTGTGTGTGTGTGTGTGTGTGTGTGTGTGTGTGTGTGTGTGTGTGTGTGTGTGTGGGGCAGCTAATTGTATCACACAAACAGCATCTTTTCGATGAGCTGCAGTGTAATAAACAGACTTTGTTCTTCCGATTTCCCACGCTTTCAAAGACTCCGTTTTATCTGATCTACAAATTGTTCTCTTTCTTTTCTTGCATCACTAATTCACTTAACACATCTGCAAGCAATGTCCACACGTCTGCTTCTATCTTCACCGTGGTCGCTCCACGTACATCTCTCCCGCATGGAAATCAACTTTCAGTAATCACACATGTACCAGAGCCCCGCAACCTCGTCCTCTGTCCCCGCAGAACGCACAAACATAAAAATTACACAAAAAAATAGATACATAAAAAAAATCTGCAATTTAGCTCATTTATGCACCCATGTTTAATTCAGTATGAAAGTCTACTGCATTTTGAACTTCTTTATGCACATGCTGGTCTGTCGCCATGTAAAGGTGAGAGGGGGAGGGGTTTAAGTACAGCATGTAGCGCTGAAGGAACCAACAGCGACCTGATGACAGCTTAGCTGCAACAAACACTTCCCAGCAAGTGTTGTTACAATAATACCTCAAACTACAGCCAGAGTTTAATTTACTATTTCTGTGGGGGGGGGGGGGGGGGGGGGGGGAAATCAGACTGAACTTGTGAGATGAAGCTGTGGATAATCTGGCAGACAAAGAGGCATTAGCCGGGCTGGGAAGATGAAAATAGTTCTGGCTCCCAGTGATGACTCATTCAAGCAGCAGGAGTTCAAAGACAGTCTTGAGCTGAAGAACTGAGAGAGAGAGAGAGAGAGAGAGAGAGAGAGAGAGAGAGAGAGAGAGAGAGAGGGGAGAGACAGCAAGACAGAGCACAGGCATGAGAGTGAGCTATGTAAGGAGAGAGAGAGATCATGGGGGGTAGTCTCTTGCTCATTGTTTAATGTTTCAGGCGTAACACCACCCCCTCTTAAGGGCTGAGCAGAGGGGCGCTGAGATCCAGCGTGAGGATACCGCCAACCAGCCACAGAAGAGAGCATTCCTCCGGTTACCATGGTAACGAGCCCTCAGCTGGGAAGGGAAGCAAGTGCCAAAAGGATGCACAGAAGAGAAAGAGGGGGTAGAGAAAGAAGACGAGAAAAAGGAGGGGTGTATGTCACCAGCCGTAATTTTGATGATCCTAAATCCTGCCTGCAGAGAACGACTCTGCCAGCAGCACTGTGAGGACAACAGGATCACTCCTGGTTCACATTATGCTCACACATTCTAATTAACAAATATTGTACATTTTAGTTTGTGTTGAGGCCAGACTGCATGAGTCCCTGTTTTTTGGATTTTGGTGAGGGGGGGACTTGTTTATCCTGGGGGGCTGATTTTATAGATTTTCTTTTAAAGCTTCCAGCTTTTTCTTAAATTTTATACATAAGCATCGACTTGTGGTGGATTTTATTCTCCTTTGTGCATTTTAATTGATAATTCTCCACCTACATGACTCTGTTTTACTGCATTTATTATTTTTGTAAAACGCTGTGTAGAATTGTTAGCATTATTCTATCAAGACATCCCTCTGTATGCACACGAGGCAGCACAGACCTCTGCTGTTTTACATTCAACAAAGAATAATGAAGCAAAGTCTAATAAAATATAGTGAAGACCCAGAAAAAGCACTCACAGTAATTTCTCATGATCTAAGCACAATGCGCACACACACACACACACACACACACACACACACACACACACACACACACACACAAATGCATCCATACGCAGTGAGAGTGATGGGAGTGTTACCACCTGCAACCTGCTGATAATGAAGCTGTATTTCAGCCACCTAAAGGCAGCCATCTGTGGTGGGGCTGTCCCTGCTTCTTACACCCCCACTCCCACACAGACACACACTCACACACACAGGGCCCAAGGGACTACTGTCCTTAGGATGCTTTACATCCACATGACATTCATTATAACACAACTGGGAAACATGTACACAGAAAATCATTTTAACATTATGGTCAAATAAAAATAACTGTTGCTGTCACTCCTGCACTTACAGGATAGTGAGCTACCAAACACACATATGCATACAGTGTGTGTGTGTAGAGAGAGGAAAGAAAAGACTGGCAGCTTTCAGTCTTGCAGTGAAAAGGAAACGAACAGCCACTGTCACAGGAGGAGCGATGAAACCATGACAACATGCCAAATGTTGGCCAACACTTAGAAAATGAGCGCTGTGTCGGAGCCTGGGAAACCAGTGTAAGAAGAGAAATACTTCACCGCACACACATGAAAACAGACTGACTAATTGTTGAGAGTCAGCACAGCCTCTCGCCACTGAGCTCTGACCAGCAGACACACCATGAAGGCATTGTTCCAACTCCAGAAGTGCAGGAATAAAGCATTCATCACAGTGGGAGCTTCAAAAGTGAAAAAAAAAAGACTTTAAATGTTCAAAGAAGCGTCTGTGGTCGCACAGACAGCAACGCACTTTGCATCATATCAGTGTGAAAACACAGTTTTTCCTCATCTATGAGAAAGGACGGCAAAGCAGCCCAGAGGACAAGCAACTAAACAACAGCAACGGCTGTTACTGTCTATGAATCGATTAAAGGCCCGTTCAGTTAAACGATTGCTGTTTGAGTCTGTAAAATGTCTAAATAAATGGCATCCAATCAGGTGGACAGCCTTCAACAAACGCCTCTAAAGCAGGGAAAGCCCTCCACTAACCGACTACAGAAAAGAATAAATGAATGTTCTAGATGTATGAAGTATCTTGCCTGAAAAGGCTTCACTTTGAGCATCCTGGGAAATACAATTCAATTATTATTTGTTCATGTTTCCCCTCATTGAACCACGAGCAAGTGTCCTGGCAGCAGTGGACACATACACACAAATACACATAGAAAAACACACAAAGTGTACAAGAGCTACAGCCACGCCAGGTTTCCACAGGATGCACGAGGTGATTCCGAACAAACTCCTTGTTTCACCGGGCCAACGATCCAAAAACATTCCAATAATGAAGATGGGAATCCTAACTTTGACAGGATGGAATCGCAGGATGTTTGCCACTTTGGTTAATCGCTTATAAGGAAAAGTGAAGAGACTTTGAGATGATTGCACATTTTCTGTCATCTTCTGTCATTCACTTCCTGTTCAAAGGGAGTTCTTTTGCTCCACTGTCACCAAGTGCTTGCTTATAATCAGCTGTACGGCTATAACTCTACAATAGTTACTTATAAAGCGCCTTTAGGTGACTGTTGTTACGAGCAGACCTGATATAAATAAACTCATGTGAAATATAAAGAGCCATGCAAACATTTGCTTCAGTTTATCCAACTCAGTGATGCGGGTGGACTCATGCTCATAGTCACACCTACAGCCAATTTAGAATCAGTTAACCTAGCATGCATGTCTCTGGACTGCTGAAGGAAACTGGGGAGATTATAGAAACTCCACACAGAAGAGGCTCAGTTGGTGTGTGGATTCAAACCCTGGACCACCTTGGTGTGAAACAACAGTGCTGACCTAAAGCTTTAGATAATTACATTGTCACCAAAAACTTTCATTTATTAGTTGGAAACAATCACATCTTATGTTGTACGTCTGTCCTTTCCAATTAATCTTCAGAATCATACCACAAAGCTGATACATGGCGATTCTGCACAGCGAGTATGCCACTTGTGCAGAGAGGGAAGCACACACAAACAGACTAACAAAAAGCGTGGGCTTGTTCTGCACTTGTGTAGGAGGTTTAATGATGTGCGGACTTCCCCATCTGCCAGCTCAGCACCAGCACTTTAGATTTATACGAAGAGCCTTTCTTGCAGTGCTGTCGCTTCACCACGCCAGCACACACATGCACTCCTGCATGAATCTTCATTTCTACAAGCATATGCACTCAACCACTGTATCCAGTTACAGAGAAGCACTCACAGGGTCACTTGATGTACGCACTGGACAGCACCACTACTGGTAGTGGCTCTTTTAAGCCAGAGAAGATGATGGCACGGGAAAAGAGAAGGCGACATGTGTCTGTGATATCGTACCTCTTTCAGAGGTCAGTGACATGATAACCTGAGGGGTAGATTCTTGCAAGTTTTCACATGTTAACTGTGAAAAATGTCATCAGAATCAGGTTAGAGTGCTGTCTGAACCTTGCTCGTAGCACCCCTCAGCTGTCACAACAGGAAACACTCTGCTTGGATTGAGGTGGTGCAGAACCACCAACCGCTGGCTGTAAACTCAGCTCGCCGCTATCCTCGCCATTCCAATATCTCGAATGGGCATTGTGCAGACTTTGTACCAGGAGCTGGCACATTAATGTCCTGCTGCGCTGGACATTTTCACATGAAGCTTTGCAGGTAATGTCTAGAAAACTTCAGAAATGCAGAACATCTCAGTGCTGTTTTTGCCTGTGAAGAGCAGTGTTTCCACATAATTAGATTCTATTTGTGGCAGCAGGAAGAGCGCATGCACATGTGAAAGGAGGCGCACCAGAACTTCCTTAAATAAATCATTAAGTAATACTGCAGAGTGACAATAAACAATGGAGCAATAAACAGCCACTGCTCCAGCGTGGCGACGAAGTCCGACTCAACCATCTGCAGCCTCTGTGAGTTCAGCGAGTTCAGGGTCTGGTGAGAGAGACTCCTCCAGCTCGCAGTGAGCTCCACAACAGAAGAAAGACTGCTGAGCCAAGCTGAAGTCCAAGATGATGGAGGTGGTGTACAGAGGTAGCTACCTCTGATAGGACAACAGCAAGCTTCTCAGCATCCAGAACCTTCAAAATAAGAGCAAGTGGATTGAAAAATGAGCCACAAGAACGCTTGGGCTATAAGTATCCTTGATATACCTGGGCAGCAGACGTCCCCATCCTGTTTCAGCATATGTGCAACACTGAAAGACAGCCATCACAACAAGAACGGATGTGATGACATCACGCCTTCTTAGTCGCGCTGAACAGCAGCTATTATACTGCCGGTGCCACAGAGAGAAGGAATGGAAAAGAATGAGGTTGTCCGCTTTCAATAGAAGGAAAGCTCTTACACGCAAAGTCGACTCCTACTATAAATAGAACTAATATAAAATTTGGAACTTTAGTCGCCTCCAAGTTCTTTGTTCACGAACAAATCAAATTATCTGGGTTGCTTTGTGTGACAAATTGCTCTTGCAGCTTTATCCCATCTGCTAAACAGGAGAATTCTGTGAGTAATACAGCAGCAATGTGGGGCTGTTACAATCCAACTCCAGCAAGCAGCTAATTGGCTGCTTATGAATTATTCACCCCCCTGAGGGAACTGAGCAGTGCATCGGGTCTACCTGCAGGAACTGGAGGGAGAACCTTTATAGTTTCTAGACGCATGTGATCACAGATGGTGGGGCATCCGAAACAGGGAACCAGGCCAGAGCAGCCACATTACTGTCACAGTACCTGAGAGGCGATTCTGATGCAGTGACAACACAGTGCAGTGACTTTGAGCTGCAGATGAAAATCAGCCTTCTGCCTGATGTCTCATTAATATGGCTGTGATGACATCACCTGGCAGCTTGACGGGGATACCTGAACAATATTTTCAGTGTCCATCCCATTTAGGCTCTTTTAGCTATAAACTAAAGATTAAATAATAAACACTTCCAGATCATTCGCAGCGTTGCCTCGAACTGCAGTCTCCAAAATGGCCAAAGCACCGAAGCCCTGAAACAGTCCAGTCCACCAAAATGACTCATAGTGCAGCTGAAAATGATACTTTGCAGGAGCAAAGAGTGATCATCACCCACTGCTGTTCTCCATACTGAACACATTCTATGTACAGAGCAGCAGGACCTCCGTGCAATAAGCCGATGATACCTACGCTGCACCAGCCAATGCAGGGATGTGTTGCGTTGCAGCTGCGGTATGTGTGTGTGTGACAGAGAGAGAGTGAGGGAGAGAGAGCAGGGACCGGACAGTGCAGCATCACCGCTCTGCCTCTCCTGCAGAGAGCAGCCTCAGCACAGCGGGCCCATGTGACAGATGGACGCTGGAACGGAATTAGAGACAAGAAAAATCAGAGGGGCCCATCATCATCATCATCATCAGCCCTCTCTGCCTGACAACAAGGATTAAAGGCGCACCGCCACCAACACCACAATCACCACCACCATTATGATCAGAAGAGAGCAGCAGCTCTCTCCCCGCATCCACCAGAAACATCCGCAACTAGCACACGTTTCCTCCCATTTCCCGCATTCGGGACACGCAGGACGCAAAACTGCATCACCCGGCATGATGTCAGCGGGGCAGGTGCGGTGACGCCGAGCGCGGTCCTCACAGCACCCACGCGTGATGTGGGAGCTTTCACTAACCTGTCTGTCCTTTGCCCAGCGTCTTCTCCAGGCGGTACGGTCCCACATAGTTGGCGTAATGCCCGCTGTTGGCGTCCTTGCCCGAAGAAGACATTTTTGGCGTGAAACGACTCGCGGGGAGGGATTTCTTTAGCAGGGGTCCGAGCGGGACGCGTCTCTGGGGCGAAGAGAGCAATTCCACGGAGCAGTGGAGTTCGCCTCGGTCACAGCTCCAGTCTGTGCTGTGCTGCTGGTGGCCGCTGCAATATTAGCGATCCTGTGTGTGCGCCTGTTAATGTGTATGTATATGTGCATGAGTGTGTGTGTGTGTATCCACGTCCGTTGCTAACAGTCCTCCGCCGATTCCCTCAGTGCGGCTCAGATTGCGGTTTTGAATCGGGGTGTCATGATGTTCACGCCGGAGGAGCGGTGCGCTGCAGCCCCGTTGGGTGTGAGCTGATGACGGGACAGCTACTGCTGCTGCCTGGCGCCCCAGCAGCCTGCGTCAAGTCACAGCTGATGCCAGGAGAGTACTTCCGGCTCCACTGTACAAGGTAAAATGTCAAATATGAATCAAATGTTTTTTTTATACGCTTTTATGGTCTTATTTGCAAATTTATTTTCCTATTTATAAACCAAGAAGGTCCACAAAATGCAACAAAAGAGAAAAAAGCATCATTTCCGGTGTTTTGATGCTTTTGTTTCTTGTTCTTCAGAAACTCTTTTTCCTGGAATGGTAACCCTTTGGTTTCTCACTGTAAATGACATGTTTCACCAATACGCAGATGCGCTAACTAACTTAAGTTCCTTTGATTTTCCATGAAAAAACCTTGGACTGATTCAGCACTAGAGGATAGATCTGCACCAGTGTTTATTTTTTTGTTATTACATGTTCAATTCTAAAGTGTAAGGGTTCATTTTAAGCCTAAAAAACCCAAAAATGATGTTTAAAAATGATTTTGAAATCATAATATCTTCTGATTCAAATAATATTATCTCTTCTTATTCTGGCAAAGCTGTGTTTTGCTGAATTTATTATTTTTCTCTTTTAAAATTCCATTTATAGTGTCTGGTTTTAATTTGAAGGGCAGTTCTGACTTCCGCTTCCATTCCCGCTTGACGCAGCTGCTGTAATTATGAAGCGCACATGCGCACATATCTGGCATGGCAAGGATTTTCAATTGAATTTGGCTTGAGGGAGACAGTGGGGGATAAAAGGCTGCCACTGTTTAAAAGTTCCTTTAAAAAAATAAAAATATAAATAACTGAGATACGACACAAAATAAAATATAGTGAAGCACAGAGACATCCAGAAATGTTCTTTGCACTTGTTCATCTCATTTTTCTTTTCGTAATCTTTTAATTGATTTCTGCTGTAACCACTGCATTCTGTCAGACACTCAGTTGTTAATTGAAGGTGAAGAATCATTATGTTTGACTGTGGGTGGTTGTGGTTGTGTGCGTGGCGGTGGAGTACGACTAAATGTTACATGCTGGGACACTCTCACTTGATTAAACCAGCAGTTGGTGACAAAGACCATCTATCTGTCTCATCACTCCTTCACAACAAAGGCCTTTTGACCCAGCACGCTCAGTGGCAGATGGGCCCCCCACCTCCTCCTACCTTCCCTCCCACTTGTCCTTCTGCCTCCTCCTCCCCCAACACACACACACACACACACACACACACTGTCAAAACCATGTCCCTAACAAAGACTGGCAGGGATGAGTGAGCGATGGTGCATTTTATTGTGATCAGACCTGGCTGTTGGTTGAGACCTCTGTCTACAGATCAGTCATAAGTCCTCTCATAGACTCATGCCACCGTGCGCACTTCCAGTAGGATCGCACCCCTTTGATCCCCGGTGGCTGTAACACTGTTTAACAGCTGCAGACAGCTGTGGTGGTAAAGCTGCACCGTTCTAATCACCTGCAGTGAGTCTATGGGAGAACAGGACTGGCTGTTCAATGAGAACAAAAGTGCAAATAAGGTGTTGCGATAAGCTGACCCCAAATATCTTCTTTTTGTCTTCTATTCTTCATGTGGCAAAACTCCCATATTGCTACAACATAGCAATATGGGAGTTATGTCACAGAGAGGAAATCTCCCTACAATAATCGTGTCACGCACAGAGGATGTGACTCTCTTGTTTACCTAGCGTGCTGCCCAGAGGTGAGGCTCTCTTTAAATTCATCAACTTGCTGAAAATGAAAGTGAAGTTGAAGCATGTTTTGGCACACTACAGGAGACCCTTCATGCATCATGGATCATGGATGGATAGCTAGAAAAATAGATAGATATACATATAATTAATAAATAAATAAAAAATACACGTAACATATAATGTAATTGTAAGGAGGTATTTCTGTAGCCTATTGATTACTAGATTACTGGAAAGGGGGTGGGATTAAATAAGCTTATGCTGCTTCCTGCTCCTTTTTGAACATGAAAGTTATTTGTAGTTTTGGTTGCTCGTTTTCCTTTTGTTTTGTTTGTTTATCTGTTTTTAATTCTATGTTGTTGTAATTTTTCAACATTTTCAAAATAAAGATTCAATCAATCAATCATAGAAAGGAGAGACGGCATGACTTTTACACAGTGATCTAAAAACAGTAGTGACCACAGTGAAAATGCCCTAGAAGTGCAAAGACATCTGATCTTCCATGTAAGATCCAAACATTTAAAACAGGTAAGTTTTTATTGTCACAGGCCCATTCCCAGTCAAACTTTATAGGCATACACTTGGCTTATATATTAACGTGCATACAGGAGAAAATAATAATGAAAATAATGTTGGCACATGGTGACTTCACATCACCACATGGAGCCAGAACAGCATTCTTACTAAAGATATTCTTTTATTTGATGTGCCCTTGATGGGGCAGGCAATTTTCCCAAGGGCCACATGAGAAACTGGGACTGCCATGGAGGCCCAGTGAATTTCTAAACTACTGTTGGTAAGAACAGATGTTACAATTAAGCAATGAAAATGTGAATTTCATATATTAAAAACATTTCTTTAGCACTTGGCCCAGAGCCCAGAGTCACCATGTTCAGGGTCATGCTCCTCCAAAAGTGCAACAAACTGTCTGTGATGCAGTGCTGTTGCCCTTAAGGTCATTATTTTAGTTACAACATGGTTCATTTTTAGCATGAAGTTACAGAACACCTCCTGGTGTGCAATACACTGCAAAAATACCAACTCCAGTTCTGGATTCTTTCAGTCGTTTTATCTTGGATCTGCTTCAAAAAGCCGCCATTTTTCCCTGTAAGATTTGGACAGCCATCGATTGTAACACCTGCCAATTTTGTCCCATTTCCAAGCATGCACTTACCTACATGAATAAATCACTTCCTGTCATAGTCCCTTTCATTGACCGAGTTGTTGTCTGCTCCTCCATAATCATAAACTCTTTCAAAGATGTACAAAGATGAGAAACGTGGGCTTCATCCAGAGCTGAGGACAAAAGTCAAAATGATCTGCTTTGGTTTATCAAAACGCTCCCCTATCACACAACGGCTTAGCTTCATTCCTGGACGTGTAAAGCTTGGTAAAAATAAAAAACGTCTGTGTTGCATTTACAGCTTTGCTAGCAAAGGTTTTGATTTCTCTGCGTATTCGTTTTTTCAATGTGAGCTTACATCTTTCATGGCTAGCAGACTCACATCTCTCACAAAGGTGTGTTCCACCACATCCACTCTCATACACACAAGCACATACATAAAAAATGCATTCACTTTCAAAATCAAAGCAACAAAGCTGTATTGCGATTTCCTATAAAAAACAGTAAGCCATTCTCTGATGTGTTGCTGTCTGAAGTAGGATAAACTGCGTGAGCTATACAATACGTCTGAATCCTAATTTCCCTTTGACGTCACAGAGCCCAGACAGGAACAGCCAAAAGGCCCAGTTGTCAAGGTGCTATACAAAACACAGGTCTGACCAATGAATGATTTTTAATTAGTTTTTTACCTTTAAGTGCAAACTGGGGCTGAAAAATCATTTTCCCCTCCTGCTGAGTATATACAAATGTTTCTGCGTGAGTGGGTGTGTTTTCTGTGTTCCTGACATTGGTGATGCTTTTCTGCAGTGCAGGACGAAGGCCGAGGGCCGAGGTATAAATATTAGGGGAATGGGCCACACAATGCACCCTTCACTTTTCAAGACTTCTTTGAAAAAAGAAGCTTAGCCCGCAGTCTGTTTCTGCATTAGTCAGCTCTATTGTGGCTGCCTTGCCAACAGAGCGGGATAATGCAGACACACACACACACACACACACACACACACACACACACACACACACACACACACACACTTAAAGAAAGAAGCCAGATGAGAGAACATCTCCTCTGACAGCAGACTGATAGAGTGGATTGCGAGGCTGAGAGGAGGACAGAAACTTCATCAGTTTTTGTTTTTAGTCAGGAACATCACCATGGAGATCCAGCTGTTTATGACATATTCATCAGGGAAATACAGTGAGCCCTATTAAGATTTCCTGAGCGTTAAAGTAATCCAGTGACAGTTTCTACATAGCAAACAACAGCTGATATTGTTTAAAACAGCATGTATGTTGCTGCTACAAAACACAGTAACCTGAGCCTGTCCAATGCCATGACTCCGAACTCCATCCTCCAAACTCAGCTGATTGGAGCCAGCAGAATTAAGCTGCGGGAAATAATTGCATGGAATGGTTTATTTGAAGAGTTTTCCTCAAGATTTAGTGTGCATCATACCTCAGAAACAGCACTAGTGAAGGTTACTAATGGTCTTCTTATGGCCGTTGACATTGGTCTCATTTCTGTGCTTGTCCTGCTGGACCTCAGTGGATCATTTGATACCGATGACCACAATGTTTTACTGCAGATATTAAAACACACTGCTGATATTAAAAGAATTGTACTGCGGTGAGTCTGAATCATATTTATCTGATAGATTCCAGCTTACAGGGTCTTTGTCACACACAAAAGTTAGACATGGAGTTCCACGGAGTTCTGTGCTGAGACCAATGCTTCCCTTCGACCAGGGGTGTCCAACTCCAGGCCTCGAGTGCCGGCGTCCTGCAGGTTTTAGATCTCACCCTGGGTCAGCACACCTGAATCAAATGATTAGTTCATTACCAGGCCTCTAGTGAACTTCAAGACATGTTGAGGAGGTCGTTTAGCCATTTAAATCAGCTGTGTTGGATCAAGGACACATCTAATAACTGCAGGACACCGGCCCTCGAGGCCTGGAGTTCAACACCCCTGCCTTAGACGGTATTATTAGAAAACAGAGCAGACATTTTCATTGCTATGCAGATGATACCCGGCTTTATTTATCTATTTATGAAGCCAGATCATACAAACCAAAATCCATGCATGTCTTAAAGGCATAAAAGCCTGGATGGTCTCGAATTTCCAACTTCTAAATTCAGGCAAAATTGAGGTTACTGTACTTGGTCCTTAAAATCTTAGCAATATGGTATCTAACCAGATACTTACTTGAGATGGCATTGCCTTGTCCTCCAGTAACACTGTGAAGAGTCTCAGAGTCGCCGTTGATCAGGACATGTCCTTCAAATATGCAGAGTGGCTTCATTCATTTGCATAATATTGTTAAAATGAGAAACAGTCTATTTTTAGATCGATGCTGAAAAGCTAATTCAAGCAATTATTGCCTCTAGACGGTACTGTTGTATTCATTATTGTCAGGTCACTCTAAAAGCTGTGTGACAAGCATCCAGAATGCTTTCTCCCATATCGGCTTCTTAATTGGCTCCTCGTTTAATTCTGAATTTAAAATCATTCTCCTCACATACAAAATCCTGAATCAGGCCTCATCGTATCTTAAAGATGTGATAGTGCCTCATTATTATCCTAACAGCTATCAGGCTCCTCTGATGTGGAACCAACTCCTGGTTGATAATCATGAGAGCAACACAGTCTCAGCTTTTAGGTTTCAAACTTTCCTTTTTTGGTGAAGCTCAGTGTTAGGCCTGATCAGGTGACCTGAACCCTCCTGTAATTACGCTGTAATAGGCCCAGACTCTCGTGAGTGCTTCTGCTCTTTTCACACTCGGTGTTTATTCACCACTACTGCATTTCATTCTTCTTATTGTTATTACTAGTAATAGTAATGAAGTTGATACATATTACAAAAAGGGAAACAACTATTAGTGTAATGGGTCAGTGCAATATCAGGACAATGAGGGCATGTGTAATATTTGTTCAATATAATTGAATATTGTCCTCTGTTGTCTACTCTTCTTGTCATTGTTTGTTCTAATATGATGTGATCACTGTTTTTGTCTCTATCTACATGGGCTGTAAATGGTGTCTCTGTATGTTTTTACTAACATACGCTGCATGTTAGTAAAAACATACAGCAACCTGCCAGAGGGTGTACAGATGGAAATTAGCCTAATGGCATATTTACATTTGTTACAAATATTCATTAACCCCTGGAGAGTCTTAGGGTCGATTTGTGGCTCTAAGACCGATAGTGTATGCATTTTTCTAAGACCCTCCAGGGGTTAATATGAATTGTCCCTCTTTCTAAATAAAAAAAAATTAAAAAATTAAATTGAATTCATAGTTTTATTACTCGGTGTTATCACTCCAATTCTCTTGTTTTCCAGTTATTCCTGTGTTGAATGCTCCCTGCAGGACCCACGTCTGGCACAATACTCACCTCTCTGACTTACCTGCTTGTCCGTGGTGCTGACTTGCCAAAGAAACCTTAACCAGAGGTTCTCGCTGTTGTGTTCCTCTTGCGACCTCCTTACCAGTTTCCCAGTGGCTGCCCAGTTGACAGGTTTCCCTTGCCATTATCGAATCTGTGTCAATAAAACCTTTGAACTATAACCAGTTAAGTCTTGGCTCGTGCTTTTGCAGTCCTAAAACTGGTATTGTCTTTGCCAGTCCATGCATACAAACACTGTTAATCGCGATTTTGCACATTTGCATATTTGGAAGATAGACAAGCCGTTCCTGTCAGTTTAAACTGACTCGTTTGTAGTTCAATGCAAATCAGCTTGTTTTTCTGAAGCATTTTTGATACCACCAAATTGGAAAACACACATTTCCCCAGAAATCATAAAACAAAACTTCACAGAGAAAATTAGCAGGGAGTTACAGTTTATTGCTGTTGTCAGCACATTAAATATTCAGGCAGAAATCTCAGCCATTGTGTTGATTACAAGTGTAGACTGTGCTCCCCTCTATACATTTAAATGAGCTGTTTTATGTATTTAGTGTTCAGCTCTATAATAAACGAGTAATAAAAGTGCAGGAAGTGAAGGAAAACATGGCAATAATCAAAGAAAAAGTTCTGCTTCGTGCCTTCACCATGACTTCCTACTTCATGGGTCCTCTGTAAGTGTGTGTGCTCTTCTGCATTTGCAGCATGTTGCATAGATTTGGGCACTCTTCCTTTTGTTAATGTCCTAATCTTAATTTCATTAGCAATGCCCCGTGATCCACCCCACACGCCAACACACTGCTTCCTCTACTCTTCCACTCTTTAACGGTGGTGCCTATGCACAGTTTGCAGCACTGTTGTGTTTCATAGAGAAAGAAACAGGACGTCTCAGTGAGGATGAAAGCCAACTGAGAGCAGGCCAAACCAGTTCCTGGGTCTTCTGAGTCAGTGTATGGTCAACTGGGTCAAACACTGCAGTCAGTCAGGAAAATGAAAACAGCGTTAAATTGAAATTGGATTAAAAAGGAGCAGTTGAACAGATTCCTATTTAAAATACTTAAAATAGTCTGAACAAGGCCAGATTTAAGAAACTCAAAAGGACTCTGAAAACACCAAACTGAATGCAGGACATCTACAGAACATTTTATAACTTTGGATGGACCATAAAGTCTAGAACACATCCAGATCCCTGGGGATGATATGGGTAATGGATCTAACAATGTGATGGAGAGTCATTTATAACATATTTTCCATCTTTTCAACAAAATATTTCAGGAACTTCAAACATTCTTCAGGACAGGACGCAAAAACAGGTGCTGGCACATGGTTTGCTGTTGATGTTTTGAGCTCAGAAAGTGAGAGTCTCTCAGTTAAATAAAGACTCTTTAATATGGAGGCGACGAACTGTTCAGACTTTTTCAGCTCCTTTACATCCTGTTTTAAGCTGTTCGTGAACATCAGTGGTTTTAAGTTGCTAATTGCCAGCTTCAGCTTAGTTGCTTTGTTAGTTTTGCATGTTGCAGTTCATCAAGGACAGCTCCCACCCTGGGTTTGACCTGTTCAACCTGCTTCCCTCAGGGCAGCACTACAGGTGCATCAGCACAAAGACCAAGAGGCTCAAGAACAGTTTCTTCCCCAAAGCCAAGACCACCCTGAACTCACACATGCACTGATAACACAGTCCCCCCCCCCCCCCCTCTATAAACCACCACTGTGCAATACTTAATTCCATATGCAATGACCCAAACTGTAAATACATAACACTATTTATTTAAGTATTTATTTCCTTTTTTTGACATTTGTACATTTTATATAAATATATTTTTTCTTGTTTTTCTAAATAGTGTTCATGTGTATATATTGTTGCAGAAACTGTGCAGTCCCCCCTTTCTTCTCCCACATGTTTGCACTGAGTTGGCAATGCTCTGTATCTCATTGTGCATCTGTATAGTGACAATGAAGGTATTCTATTCTATTCTATTCTATTCTATTTAGTTTCTCGTGTCTGTGTTTGGCTTGTCTTTGAATGGCACTTGATTCATGTAAAGTCATTTAATTAAGTTCCTCATTGAGGTAAAAACTTAGTGAACTCTGTTCATGCATCGATGATGATAATCCTCTTTCAGTTCACATTTAGCCTGATCAGCACAAGTGTTAATAATATCACCAATCAATAAAATTATATAAATTTAAAAATGCAATGAAAACAGTGAAGTTTGAGATTAAATAAAAAAAATGTCTTTCTTTTTTTTTAAACCCCAATATTTCTAATTCATGTTTAAAAGTCCCATCTGTTGATTCAGAAACTTTAAAACCATTCAGGAGTGCACAAAGACTCAGAGGTGATAACAACATGTTGCAGGTTAGCAGCAAAAATGCAACCAGCTAGAAGATTCAAGTATGTTAAAAAAGAAACGAGGGAGATCTTAAGACCTTTTAATCATCCGGTGCTGACTCCACAGGTGACATGAACGGTAGCTTCCTGACAAACAGAACAGCTGGCAGTCTTTTCTTGGTGTCTCGTCACAGCTGAAAAATGAACCGGCTTTAATTTTGTTGTTTTGTTTCCAAAACTATTTTTATGACCACACAGAAAACACTTCCACTGCCACTTCCCTCACAGTCTGCAGAGTGCCTTACAACCTCAGTGCCTGCTGTGATCACCAGTGACAGTGTTTGGTGGAACGATAAGAAAGGCCATCTGAAACGCATGGAAAACAAAGGCTGTTGTTCTAATTACTTCTTGCTTAACAATAGCTTTTCCAGAGACAAATTGTTAGTAATTAAGTGGGGGATAGAGAGACATGCACGCAGCTCAGTAGTAATTATAAAACTGCTAATTTAGACCATTGCTCTGTAAACCCATTTAGATTACAGTGCTGCAATTAAATTGGCAAAAGACTATAATTACCAATAGCACTTACAATGTGCAGGCTTACATATTATTTAGTTTTTCTGTTTATTTGTCACGGCCAGTTTGTTCTACTCACAGATCTTTCTGTGGCTGTATATGTGCCATTGATTGACAGCTAACAGACTGACACAGGGCCAAATCTTCACTCACTACCACCTCTGAGCCTGTATAAGTCTATGTGTCTGTGTGTTCCTTCATCCGTGAGGCGGAACAAGTGCAATGCAGTATAAATACACTCTCAATAAACCTCGAACGCAGAAACCAGTTTGGCTCGTTGCATGCTTGATCACAGCTTTAAGACTGGTTTTTATGTTACAGCTGCTAAGCTGAGATATGAGCACAGATAAATCTTCCCCCCGTAGAGGTATTGTTTTAGTGTCAAACAATACATAGTAATATAAAAAAAAGGTACACCTCATGAAAATTATGAGATGTAGTAGACTGAACGAGCAAACATCTGATCCTTTTCTGTTCATGTTTCCATTCACCGGCTTCTTATCCAAAACTCACTCGGGCGCTCATACACGTCTCAACATCAGCTCCACTGTTCAAAAAACAAATAGACAGAAAACCAAAACCATACAAGAGTTATTAAAAGTTCCTTTTCAGACTGAAATGAAATAGTATCACTAAGTGGGATGAGAATTTTATGATTTATTTTCTGCAGTCTACAATGTTTTTTGCAGTAAATAATTTTTACTGACAGCTGTTTTTGGCACAACTTAAGATGACATTTCAAAAATGAATAAAATATAATAGCCAAGATAAATGTTTCCTCTGTGTGAATCAGCTTGTTAGAGAGAAACACTGATGCACACTCTGTGTGCAGACACTGCCATCCAGTGGTGACTGGCTGACAGAGACCTCTTGTGGACATTTTGGAATTCCACTTTGTGGCGGGGCGTGGTTTGCGATGCCTGCAGGGGAGATGGACACACCTGCACGGCATCAGCAATTACACCTCGCCGACATAAGGCGCGGTGCTGTCTGGTTGTTGTTGGTGGAGTGAGTAGCTGTGGGCTGAAAAAGCTGCAGCCAGTGTGTAAACAAGCAACTGTGAGAGAGTTGGAAAGCATGAACGTGGACGGGTCTGCCGTGCCCCATCCTGGGTTTCGGCGCCACTGTAATAACTCCACGGCAGACCCGTCCACGTTCATGCTTTCCAGCACTTTATTCAGCCCACAGCTACACACTCCAACAACAACAATAACCAGAGAGCACAGAGGTGTGTCCATCTCCCCTGCAGCTGCATCGCAAACCACTTAGACCTAAATAACTTCTAAGAGCCTGCGACATTCCTATGTCACGCCATGAAGCAGACGCAGGACTCACTGCAGAGATTATATCTCTTGGCTGGTTTGGTAACACGTTGGTGTGCCTGTGGATAAGGTGACCATAGAGAGCGAGGCCTGGGCGGAGGCTTCACTGCTTAGACTGCCGGCACCACAGTGAGATCTGGGAGTGAAAATGGATGGATGGGTATAACTAAAGCTTTACATTTTATGACAGGAGGCAGTATATGTTCCTTTATTCCTGTGTGAATTGTGAATTAAACTGTTACATCACTGCAGTTATTTCAATTCAATTCAGTTCAATTTTATTTATATAGCACCAAATCACAACAAAAGTTGCCTCAAGGCGCTTCATAGATACAGAGAAAACCCCAACAATCATATGACCCCTTATGAGCAAGCACTTTGGCGACAGTGGGAAGGAAAAACTCCCTTTTAACAGGAAGAAACCTCCGGCAGAACCAGGCTAAGGGAGGGGCGGGGCCATCTGCTGCGATTGGTTGGGGTGAGAGAAGGAAGACAGGATAAAGACATGCTGTGGAAGAGAGACAGAGGTTAATAACAGATATGATTCAATGCAGAGAGGTCTGTTAATACATAGTGAGTGAGAAAGGTGACTGGAAAGGAAAAACTCAATGCATCATGGGAATCCCCAGCAACCTATGTCTATTGCAGCATAACTAAGGGAGGATCCAGGGTCACCTGGTCCAGCCCTAACTATATGCTTTAGCAAAAAGGAAAGTTTGAAGCCTAATCTTGAAAGTAGAGATAGTGTCTGTCTCCTGAATCCAAACTGGAAGCTGGTTCCACAGAAGAGGGGCCTGAAAACTGAAGGCTCTGCCTCCCATTCTACTTTTAAATACTCTAGGAACAACAACTGTCATGTCAACATCAGCATCACGCCATAAAAAGTCAGTTAAATTTGATGATTTTGATCCATCACAGGAAAATACTGTGCTTCATTTTTAATGTTGAAGGCCAGCATATGAAAAACTAACTCTGTCTTGCATTGCTTACAATCACCCTGTTGGTATTAAGTGATTTAATGACCATTTTTTCTTTGTTTTTTTGGTCTTTCCCGATACAATAAACATTAAAAGAGTGACAGTTTAAGTTTAGCAGTTCTGTATTTATTTTCAGTTGTTACACAAAGCTGTTGTTCATGATCCACATTACTCAGTGTGTTTGCTTTAATCTTGTCACTTTGCCAACGTCAGCTACTGTGTTAAACACAGTGACTGTACATGTATGACCTGTAGTCCCTTCAACCCACGTGAACCATAATTTCCTGTTTGTGGGAGATGCTATCCTGCATTTTAGGCAGAGTCTGCACAATAGTGGTTCGGGGTAAAGTTGCTGGATCAAACTCCTGACCACACACCCACTCAGAGTATCCTGCCTCCACCATGGCACGCACAAGCGCTGGACGCAGTACTAAATGTTTCAGGTTTCAGAGTGCAGATGGGATCTGATCAATTATAATCACGAATGCCATCATAAGACAGTTTTTATTCTTTCAGCTGCAGGTCCAATGATGTTTGATGGTCTGAGAACAAGTAAAGAATGAAAACAAAACCAGTTTAAATGACTTAGTCTGTGGGTAACTGAAATAAAGCCACAAATACTGATTTTGATGTATTTATTATTTAATGCTTATAGAAAAGGTTGTACAATAGTTTGAAGATTAAAAAAAAAACATCTAATCATTCAACACAAAGACTTCCGACCCTCCTGCTATCAGGACACGGAGATCTGAGGAGTCTTCCAGGAATGGTGATATTCTGGAGACTTGTTTGGTCAGTGACTTCACGCTTGCTGATCTCTAAAATTGAACATAATCTCCTTCAGAACAGCTTAAATTCACAGCACAATTTATTGTGGCAATCTAACCAAGTAAGAAGTGACCCACCTTCACCTTCTTAATGACTAGTACTGTTTGTGTTGTTACTGGAAGTCAGTAACCTGCTGGCCTGGCCGTGCTGAACACCTGTTGGGACTACTTTAACTGGTTTCTGTCTAAAAAGCCCAGTGCCCTCAATGGGACATAAGCAAGGGCAAACATAGATGCATAAAAATGTTTTTTTAAAGAAAAAATCAAACACAAAGCAGGCGCTGCAGCGCTGTAGAAGGTGTTAATATGATTTACTGCTGTAAAGCTTTATTTCATATCAGTAACAACAGTAGTAAATATAATGTAATTGTTAACATCACTGAGTTACAAAGAAATTCTGATTCTTACTGTTTTAGAATTTGTGTTTTAATAATATTTTAATAATATTCTAATATTAAGTAATGATAGTAATGATCTAACAATATACCCAGTGTTTCTAAATCCAAATCCAAATTTTATTTGTCACACACACACAACCATACACAGTATGACATGAGGTGAAATGCTTGTAGCTGTACAATGCCCGACCATTAAATGACACAAAAAAGTTTTACAGTATTTACAATTTACAGGTTACTACAAATTTTACAAATTAACTTAGAAATTTACAGTAAAAAATGTACAAATAGCAGAAAGAGATTATAAAGATTATAAATTATAGGAAATGTGTGGTGGTGCATGTGGTGATGTGTGTGTCTTATAGTGACGTGTTTGGGAGAGTCCAGTCCTACACCTGGTTCAGGCCCCGAATAGCCTGGGGGAAGAAGCTCCTCCTCATTCTCTCTGTTTTGGCCTTAAGGGAGCGGAAGCGCTTCCCAGACCTCAACAGTGAGAAGAGTCCATTGTTGGGATGGGAGAGGTCCATCATAATCTTCCTAGCTTTGGACTTGCACCGCTTGGTGTAAACACTAGCTCACCAAACCCAGCACCAGGACACCTGCTTGAGATTGAGGTTTTTCTACTGTGGATACATGATGGACTTTAGGTAAGCGTGACATTTTTATTACTGCAGTTTGTTTATAAAGGGAGGCAGGAAGGTTGGAGCAGTGACTGAAATCATCTTGTACTATTCGGCATGATGGAGTGAGATTGTAAGCTTGTAGGAAATGTTCATCCTGATATATTTAATATTAACCTCGTGAGAGAAACTAGGGCTGCAAAATCATGTTTGTCTAAATGGAGTCATAAAACAAATATGCGTTGTGTAATGATTGTTTGAACACGTTTGATATTTCCATCTTATCTCACTCCTGCTGCTGCTGCTAGTGAAAAAGGTCCCACTGTGAAGAATGAGATTGTATGAATGTTATCAACTAACTGATGGTGACGGTGGTCACTGAGGAAATACAAAGAGCCCTGATTCAGCTAATAAGATAAGATAAGATAGAACTTTATTAATCCCTCGGGTGGGTTCCTCTGGGAAATTCGACTTCCAAAAAAGCACAGCACCGACAGAAGTTACAGAGTTACAGAACTGTTATATATATACACACACACACACATATAAATACAGAGACAATATAAATAAAATATACAAAGGGGATAAATAGAATAAATAGGAATAAAAAATAAAAATACAAGTGAATTGCACATTTCAAGTATTGAGTCTATTGCACTGTTGACTATTTACAAAGGTATTGCACAGTGAGGTGAAGAGGCACTACAGCTTAGTTGTTCCCCCTCCTTTGTCCTCCTGTTTCCCCTCCCTCTCCCCTCCAGGGAGGAGTTAAACAGTCTGATGGCGTGTGGGACAAAGGAGTTTTTAAGTCTGTTAGTTCTTGTCTTGGGGAGAAGCAACCTGTCACTGAACAGACTCTTCTGATTGTTTATGGCCGTGTGCAGAGGATGCCCAGCATTGTTCATAATGTCCATCAGTTTCTTTAATGTCCTTTTCTCTGCCACTGTCACCAGAGTGTCCAGCTTCATGCCGACCACAGAGCTAGCCCTCCTGATCAGTTTCTCCAGCCTGGATGAGTCCTTCTTTGCTGTGCTGCTCCCCCAGCACACCACAGCATAGAAAAGTACTCCAGCAACCACTGACTGGTAAAACATCCTCAGGAGCTTCCTGCAGATGTTAAAAGAGCTCAGCCTCCTGAGGAAGTACAGTCGGCTTTGGGCTTTTTTATACAGGTGCTCTGTGTTGCATGACCAGTCCAGTTTATTGTCCACCCACAGCCCGAGGTACTTGTACTTGTTGACCACCTCCACCTCCTCCCCCTCTATCTGAACTGGCAGTGGACCTTCTCTGGACCTCCCGAAGTCCACAACCAGTTCCTTAGTCTTTGAGGTGTTGAGTTGCAGGTGGTTTGTGTGACTCCATGCGACAAAGTTCCTCACCAGACTTCTGTACTCCTCTTCCTGATCATCCCAGATACACCCCATGATGGCCGTGTCGTCTGCAAACTTCTGAATGTGGCATAATTCAGAGTTGTAGCAGAAGTCAGAGGTGTACAGGGTGAAGAGAAGAGGGGACAGCACAGTTCCCTGTGGTGGAAATAAATGATTCCCCAAATGTTTGCAGTGTTGCAAAAAGACATTTCCAGTGAACCCTGTTGAATGCTTTTTCTACATGATAACGTTACAGTGATTTACTAATGTGGGACAGCTGCATTAAAGTGTTGGGTTTGCAAGCACTGATAGATAGTCAGCCTTTAATAAAACCTGTCTGGTCAGGGTGAATGAGAGGGCAAATTTAATCACTTTATCTAATCTGGATGCTGAGCCCTTACTTGGAATTTTAATGTCTGCATTTATAGGAGATGGTGTCTAGTAATCAGCTGAGTGGAGCTACATTCTGAAGTCGTTCTTATAAATAGAAGGGAAAAAGTTATTAGAAATGTTTGCAGAGCTCAGCAGGGAAACCATCCGGTCCACGTGATTTCAAACTGACAAAATCATTCGTCTTGAGATGAAGTTTTTCAAAGATATTGAATTGATCATAAGAAAAATGGGGGAGGGTTATGGATTTAAGGAACTCATAGGTGTAGAATTATGAAAAGGCAGATGAATGATACTGGTGTATGATACAGTATCATGCACCAGTATCATAGAAGATCAAGTATCATTGATATTCTATGATACTGGTGTTTGATGAGTTCTGGACTTGGCAGGTTACTAAGGCATTTCTCAGTAACACAAACATCAAAAATGGGATTGGCCAAGAGATCTCGAGGCACAAAAAATTTAATTTGGGGAAATAAATAAATGGTTCATCAATTTCACACAACATTAGCAAGATTTCATTGTCCTGTTTTTTTCTGCAACTGTGGATTAACCGGACCTTGAGTAAAATGAGCCACTGAACATGTTTGTGGTACAGTGCTGCTTCACTGCTGAAGAGCAGCTCTGTCCATCCATAAAAAGGAATATTTCCAGTTCATCTTTCTACCAGTCGAGGGAGATGTCAAGATGTTAATTCACATGAATAACTGGCCTCTGTGTTTGAGCACAGTCTTCAATGGGACCTGACTACAAACCAGTTTGTGTTTGTCCTGATGAGAGATTGAAAGACTTTTACTTGGTTTCCTCCCATTGTCAACATTTCCAGTCTAACTGAATGAGATCTTTAGACCTAATTCACAAAGTCAGTGTATAAATGGTATACAGTAGAGCCACACAAAATAATAACTTCAGTAAAAGAAACGTTACATGGAAGCACGACTTCAGCTTCATTTATCTTCATCCTGATGCTGATGTTTGCTGTTGGTTTGGTGCTGTAACCAGCTGCATTGAAAGGACGCATACAAAACCATTTCAACCTGTAAATACTCCTGTCCAAACTTGTAAATACCAACTGGTCTTAAATTCTCTAATATTTATTACTTTTTTCTCTCCTTTTCTCATTTTCATTGTTATTATTATCATTATTATTACAACTGCTAAATTCTGTTATTTTCTTCGTAATATAACTGCACTCTCTATATGCTCATGTAAGGCTGAGGAGCACGAGAAAATGCATTATGGATAAACGTGGCTACACTGTTTATCTGTACATGACAATAAAACTTGAAACACACTGAAACACAGAGTAGGAAACAGAGCAAAGGAGAAAAGGAGAAAAGGAGAGACTAATACCTCGAAGTGGAATGTTGGAAATGTGCAGCAAGAACAAGTTGGTGGGAGGAGCCACTCCTCTCTGTTTTTATCTCCTATTTAGTTTGGGAGGAGCCCAGTTTCAGCGTCACAGTGACATCACTGCTTGGAGCCACAGGCTGGAGTAAAAGCACTGAAACTTTTTCTCTGCAACAGAGGATCACACCAGTGCAACTCAAAGCTGTGGGTTTAACATGACTTTGTTAAAATCAGGCAGATGCAGGCTGTAGAATTTAGGGAAAAAGTGAATAATGAGTAAGCACAGGTGGACCTGTCTGGTGGGAACTTGTAGTGGTGGTTTGAGGCATTTTCACGAAGGACTGAAAAGAAAAAGATAACAAGCTCAGAACAAAAGCCGGTGATTTCCTGCAGGATGATTGTGGCACAAAAAAATCCGCTACAGTAAATGCACTTTACTTCTTCCGAGTACTTTCACAGTGACATCACATTACACGCAGCACACCCAGAAGAGCTGCATTCCACAGCTGCACTCCTCTTTCTCCTCCTCCTCCTCCTCAGCTGAGTCCGTAGGTGTGTTTGAGTCACAGCCGTTCAGCTGCTCAGCAGGCCGACCACGAAACAGACTGACAGCCGCGGGACCTTCAGTGAAACAGAGAGAAACTGAAATAGAAGGTAAGTGTACAACATTTGTCTCTGCTTATCTCTCAGTTTTGAATTATTAAAAAGCATTACACATAAAGTGTTTTAGATTACCCATACAGAAATGACTAACAATGAAGTGAAACACAGATGAGAGACAAACTAACAGAAAAGCTCACTGAGCGGTTTGATGAGGAGAAAACTGCTGGGAATCATTTGGCATGTCCTTTATAGTGTGTAGCTCTCGACCCAAATTGAACACCTGTGGGAGATTTATAGTTAGACAGTGCTGTCCAGCACCACCATCAAAACAGCTAATGGGGTAATATCTGTGAAAGGACGATGTTCCATCATTTCAGCAGGATTACAGACTCGAGGAGAGTGCCAACAGGCTCTGAAATCATCACCTCACTCAGCTACTAAATGTTTTTCCTTTATTTAACTGTATCCGTGGATTAGAAATTGTTTTGCATAAAATGTCCTGTCATGTTTATCAAATCAAAGACAAAGCTGTGATTTGGTTAACTTAAGCAAAATAGCTTGAAAAGACCCCCAAAATAATCCTATATCAAGAACAAAATCTTCGGATGTGGACTAAAATTTAATGTCAATCATTACAAAAAAAGGTAAAAAGGTAACACAGAGGCTGATACTTTAGGCAAAAATGTATTTGTGACCCATCAAGACCCAACAGGTCTTATAAAAGTGAAAATCAGCATTTTCCACATAAAGAAAATCAGTTTCATGGTATTTTTAAGGGCGTGATAGCACCTACTGTTTTCTTAATGATGGTGACACTGAAACTGATGCTGGGCAGTGGAATTTAGTAAACAGAGACTGGAGTATGTGTGGGAGGAGTCTGACTCTTTCAGGAATGTCAACATGTTCTGCTTCATTCCTGCTCAGTGAGGCCGCGCGTCTTTCCCAGCAAACACAAACCTCCCCACACTTCAAACACCTGTTTGAAATGTAAGTATGCACATATGTTAAACTGCTCACTCTGAGGGTTCCCCTAAAATATGACAAGAATAGAGTCGTTTAAAAAAACTCTCCCTCTGGCTCCAGTATGGATTACACTTTAGTTTATCACACTTGTCTTAAGTAAGGAACTCAATTTTGTATCAATCACCAGTCATGTATATTTGCAACGTTACAGGAATCTTAGCCAGGAAAAACCCTCTAATGTTCACTGAATGTGCCGGGAAGCACCACTGTTGGCTGCAAGGCTGGTCTTTGTCTAATTAACTGACCTGTGACAGAATATCGGTGATGATGATGGATTAACAATCCTAAATCAGCCCATTTTCACCAAAAATATTTGTTGTCACTCCAGAAACCCCCTGAAGATTTTTCGGTCTCATTACAATCCCAACACAAAAGGCTTTACTGACATTAACTTTTTATGGATTTCCTGGCTGAACTGACACTAATGGCATGTAATGTTACAGTAATTGTCACGGTCCTGGGTCTCCTGACCCAGCGTTTTTAGTTCTTTGTGATTTTCGTATTATTGTACTTGTGTGATTCATTCTATGGCTTCTAGTTTTGATCCCTTGCCCTTCATGTCTCCCTGTGTGCCCCTCTATGTATTTATGAGCCCTCGTCCCCTTTCGTGTTTATTCCGTGTCTCCCCTGCCTGTTATGTTGGTGTTCTACTCGTGCTCTCTCTCCTCCTGTCTGAACCTCTGTGCTCCCTGTTTCACCTCTCCCGTCAGTGTTCAGTTCACCCCGCCCTGTCTCGTTATGGTTATCAGTGTCACCTGTGTTCCCCGTGTGTTCCCACTCCCCTCGTTAACCCTCTGTGTATTTCTGTCTGCGTCTCCCTCTGTTCAGCGTGACGTCGTCCCTCATGTTGTGTGGATCTCCCTGTGTCTCTGCGTATGTTAGTTTACTTTTCCCAGTTTAGTTTTGTATTTCCTATGTTCTGCCACTCCAGCATTAAAGCTGTGATTTTGAGTTCATCTCCGTGTCTGTGAGTTTTGCGTTTGGGTCCTCCTCCTGCCTGCCACACAGCCGCGCCTTGACAGTAATATGCAGTTCGTCAAGAACTGATGGAAACTAGATATTCCCACATCAGTCAAACAACAGCTTCTGTTGAGGTACAGCAACACACTACTTTGACACAAGTTTGATGCACAAGTTTGATGTTTTTTTCTCCGATCCACAGAGGATTAGAGAAAATACAGTGTATACACTCAGCAGTGGGACAGCGTTGATCACCACTTGTATAATATCAACATGAAAGAGTGCATTTTTAACAATTACATTTCAAACGAGTTGCTTTCAGGAAAGAATCTGGGTAAGCTTACAGTGTCTGTGTAGATCTTATTGATGACGGATTTTTAAATGAATGATTTAAAATGTTAATATTCAGGTGGGTTCGGGGGTGGCTAGAGCACAGAGCTGGTCATCTGCTAATCGAAAGGTGGTTGGTTGTTGCTCCTGCATGGGTTAGAGCAAGATACTCAGGTCGAGTAGAAAAAGTGCTATATACGAACACATCCATTTACCAGGTGATAGGAAGTGAAAGCAACATGTGTTCTAATGGTCTGTATTTCCTACATTTGTCTTAGAGCATAAGAGGAATGTCTCATTAGGGTGTAAACTGGCCTTTTCAGTGTCAGTGGAAATACAGAGAATTATTTGCTATATAAGTCAGATACCTTTAAACAGGCTACTCTTCTTCTGGCTGCTCTTCTACAAAGCCTTTGTTGTTGTTATTGTTCTTGCAAAAAAATTGCAGAGTGTGTGAGAAAACCCGAGTGCTGGTATCAGTTTGTCCATGTGAAATTGGTTCCAGCTCCCAGCCAAGATTTCAGGAGGAACAGTCGTCCTGTTTCTCCTCCTGCAGCCCGCTGACACAAACCTGCCTGCCCACTCTCCACAGACTCCTGCACTCCACCTCAGAGTCTCAGACCCCTCTAGTTACCTCCAGTGCTGGCTTATAAAATTCAACATCATTTTTCTGAGAATTGTTGTTTGTGACTTGGGACTACCTACAACTTCCAAACAGGACAAAATTGGTATCATTTCCAACAGTTTTGTAAGACTGGCAGCAAAGTTTTGCAATAGGAAAAGTCCATCAAGTTCAACTATTCATAGTGAAACGTACTGGTAATAATAAGTAATTTTACAACTTTAAATAAAACCATAAGAAAATAAATATGTAACAATGAATATTAATCTGTCTTAAGCCACTTGTATGTTATTTCATATACTTCAAAAAGTAGTGTTTTAATTGTCCATCAGAGAGAAAAATAGATCTTGCCTACAATTATTTTATTAAATCCCAACATTTCAGTCAAACAGACCTTCAGCAGGTACAAAAACAAAGCACCAAACACATACAACATGTTGTATACATGAATAGATACATACAAATAAATTTGTGCTCTAAAGATTATAGGAGAAGGCAGATTTGCTATTTTTATTGGTTACATGTGTTCCTTATAAAATATAAATAGAACTACAATTAGATTAGTGTAACTGCAATTTAACAAATATATAGTGCAAAAATATATTTATACATAAAAATATAGAAAAATATTGCAATATTTTGAATAGGCAGTTAAGCAGGTGGATGGATGGGAGCATGCCTGATGGATTAATCATTCTGCTGGAAGTATCTTTATGAACAGTTTTGAATGTAGAACACAATGTAGAAAATTGTTCTGTTGATATTTGTACTTATTAGACTCTAAGCACAATAAAACACAAACTCAGTGTTTGCAACTTTGCCTTATGAGCAGATGTAGCAAATAAAGGTCAAAGCTACCGTATGTATTTCTGACAGCAGACTTATACATTTAATCTTTGTGGAAGCCTGACATTACTGCCAAACTGCAACTGTTTATTTTTATAATGTATTGACTGTTTATTGGTGTAGTTTACAGATGTGTTTATGTGTCACCCTGTAGGTAAAAGTTGGTGTTGCGTGTGAACAATGGAGCTGAAGGTGTGGGTGGAGGGTGTGGTCAGAGTTGTTAGTGGCCTATCACTAAACACTTCCTGTCAGGATGTCGTCATAGCTCTCGCACAAGCAATCGGTAAGTCTCTCAGTCTGACTAACAATGAAAATTCTCATTTTACGCTCACCGAATTACTTTGTTATCAGAATGGTGTTAGTTTGGTGTTTGCAGTTGTGAACACCAAACTACAAACATTACATACAGACATTTTAGGAGGACTAAAAAATGTAAATTACACTCTGCACCACATTCAGCTGATATTTGCATTTCATGTTATTAGCAATATGTTGATCAGTTAAAAACTAAGCCTTTATGTATCCCTGCTCAGGTCAGACAGGTCGTTACATTCTCATTTTGAAGTTACGAGGGAATGAGAGACACTTGGTTGCTGATGATTGTCCACTGCAGCACCTGGCTCAGCTGGGACAGTTGGCCACAGAGGTCCAGTTCGTTCTGCGGAGGACCGGCCCGAGCCTCAGCGAGGGTCCAGACACCCCCGCCAACGAGAGACGTCTTCCACTTTCCAGACCCTCAGAACCAGAGCCCCTCAAACGCAGAGAGCCACAAAAGGCTCTGACATTTAGTCTGGGTCCCTCAACACTTCCCAAAAGGAATAAACCAAAGAAGGACTGGTCTCGATCTCCCAGATCCTCACCAGAACTGAGGGCCTCACCGGTATCTTTCCTAGACCCTGTGAACTCCATGAAGACAAATCCTTCTTACCCCAAAGACGAGGTGTTTAGGGATATTCTGCAGCAACAGAGAAGACTACAGGATCTGGAGATTCAGCTTCAAGATCTGGAAAGAGAGACTGAGTTATGGGAGCAGAAGTGGTCATCTCCTGAAGTAACTCTGGCTTTTGCTGAAGAACTGGAGGAACTGCAGTGGAGAGTGAGACAGAATGAGGTAGAGCTGATGCAGACGGAAGACTGGGAGAAAGCATTACAGGCAGAGATGGAAAGAGAACAAGGTATGTGCTCATATCTGTTTACATTCCCAACATTTTTGGTGCATTCCAGATTGCATTTCTAAAACAAAAACCATTAACACTGTTATCAACAGGTATGCACAGGCGCCTGGATCAGATTCATTCATCCATAAACGATCAAAGTTACGAAATCACTACACTCCAAACCCGTTCTGCACATCTAGAAGAGGACCTGCAAGTCAGAGTCCAAACGCAAAGTTCTCTGACAGCACAGCAAGATGAGTCCCTGAAGTCCCTGAAGCAGGAGCTCCACAACCGCCTGCAGCTAGGAGAAGAACTCGATGTAAGACTGGCTGAGTTACAGCAGGAGATGGAAACGGCTGAGGAAAGGGTAAAGGTATAATTCTTCAATCATTTCTACCTAAACTGAAGGGTTGATCTCACAAAAACTACTGTAAGACTTGTTTCAGCAGCACATCAGGGTTCATATTAGCTAGATCCATTATAGAGCTAATATGAGATGATGAAATGAAAGAAAAGTATGATACATAATGCTGCGTAATATTATAGCTGACATGAGAAAAATTGGCCACTGCACACTTGAAACTTTCCAGACACGCCCAACTGGCAAAAGACGCTGTAAATGGGAAAGTGCAGGCTAAAGCTGACAGACAGGTTTTTGTTGGTCTTTGCATTAATCCTCCGTCCTCCTGCTTTTTTCTGAATGCATGAATAATAGCCTGAAAAGGATCACACTTTTCCAATAATCCTCACCACACCCGGTAACAAGGTGAGATCAGACACACACAGAAACTGAAACAGTGGAAATGAGAGCACTGAAATAATACTTTTAAGCAGTAATTAACACATTTGCAAAGTAGTTGGTGTTAACCAAAAAACAAAAGGGTTAATCTGCAAATTCAATGTGGGCATGTGTTTTTACACCACATTCCCTCTCTGACACAACTCTCCCAGGAATTTGTTTGTATGTTGGTCGAATGTATTAAGAAGTACTCTGTGAAGCCACTGATAACAAAAACTAAGGACTTTAATTAACTCAAATGAAGGAAAAGTCTTAATTGATCAGTATAATGTTAAGAAACTGACTGTTGAGCTGAAAGTTTTAGTTATTAAACCAGTGATGTTACTGCAGACTGTAAAAGTTGCATAAGAGCCATGTGGATTTTGGATGTTTGAGTTGATTCCAAACAGCGTTTTAGGAAAGAAGCTGGTGACAACTGTAGTGCCTGCTGAGGGCAGCAGGTCAAACAGGTCTTGGATAATGCTTCTGGCTCTGGGATGGTACTGAGCATTTGCAATGCCTTCCAGGGAGGGAGGAGGACAGGTCATCACTCCATTCTTTTGAAATGTGTCTCATTTGGTGCAAAGGTGTGACTAAAGATGCACTGCTGTATTTTTAGTAGCGGAGGCAACGATGCAGCCCTGAAGAACAGTAAAATATATCAGCTCGTGGATACAATGTTCTCCGGTAATATAATACCTGTTGTGTCTTCTAGGACAGACTGGAGATTATTGAGGAGCTGAACAAAGAGCTGAGGCAATGTAACTTGCAGCAGTTCATCCAGCAGACCGGTGTGACCTCACAGACGGAGCAGACAAACCTACCAGTCAACGATGTTTACCTTAATAACGCTGGCATTAGGGAGTAGAAACAGAGGGGGAGCTGTTCACTCCAGCGACTGCAACAAAATGAAGAAGAAGACGAGACATTACATCTTTTGTCTACAATACCATTTTATGTTTGTGCCATATTTAATGTAAATTTATTGCCACGATGTTGGATTTTATTAGGACTTTTATATGTTATTTATTTCCTGTTTTATTTTAAAAGTATTTCCTTCCACACCTGGTACCTCATCTCACTCCTTTCGATCTGCAACTCGTTCCCACCCTGAGTGTATTTTCAGTCAGTTTGTCACACATCATCACATCTCTCCAGCCAGGCCTTTGTTCCTGTCTTTGAGATTTGACTTTTATTAAAGCTCATTCTAATCAAAAATGTAACACTTAAGCTGTCACATGACTGCTGGAGTCAAATGTACCACATTTCCTCTAAAATGTGGTAGAAAAACACCTTATATATCCACCAATATAGCTGATATCTGACCCTGGTATTTCACTTTCATCTGCAGGACATAGACTGTAAGAAATACATGACCTCAAAAATGTCACTCGTATGCCTCTGTATGTGTAACTGCCAATATTTACACTCGTGGCTCCACAGTGTAAATATGTGGAGGAGACACAAGTCCCTCGGGCGTCCTGTCAGAAAGGCGTAAAAGTCTGCCAAGTCAAATATGTGGCGTGATTACTTGTGTATAAGGAAGGAGACATAAGTAGCTTTCTTTCTGACTGCCAGTGTCTGAAATAAAGCTGATACCACTGATTATAACTACTGTTTGTATTCAATCACATGACTCTAATTACGTTATTAATACGTGTTTCTTCATCATCTCGTGTCACTGTTTGCCTTTGCTCCACCAGAGGGCCCCAAAGGCTCATCCATGAACAGATCTTCAACCCCAACAGCCACGGCTGCGCTCACTCGGAAAGCAAAGCACATGCATTTGTAATTAGTGTTCATACAGTAATGGATCATCACAGACTGTAGGAACTGCCACAGGCTATTACACAACTGTGCTCAGCCGAGCCTATAAATAAAAAGTATCCCCTTTCTTAAAGATTGCAGGGGTAGACCCTGAACAGGCCGTCAGTTAGATAGAATATGGGCAGTGATGAACTGAATGGCTCTTGCTGAGTATATAGTAGTTTACAAAATACTGGAAAGCACAAAAAATGTAACATTGACATCATTAGAAATATAAGATATTGCAACACTGATAACGACCCTTACCTTATATTAAGGTTAAATTAATGTAGGTATAGAAATTCAGGAAGAAATGTTGCACAGAGCACGAATTGAATTTTGGTGGAGCAGTTTAAGCAAGACTTGGTGTGAAGAACTTCTTAGGGAGAATATAAGTGTGGAGGTTTTTAACAAAAAGCTTGAAAAGGATACAGGCTGCAGAAAAAACAATTACAAGGAGGGGGGGCAGGGTTCAAAGGAGTGCTTGGTGGAATGAGCAGTGTAGCAAGGTAAGAGCAGACATAGTAAAAGCACCGCTGAATAGAAACAATTATTAATTACAAAAGAGCACAAGCTAAGCTTAAGAGGTATACTGTTCAAGTGGGGTTAGATTTTCTGTTTGGAGAACAATAGGAATCATCAGCCAAATAGTACACAGACAGGGGAGCACTTGGGATCTCCATAAGACCAATTTTATAAAAAAGAAAATGCAGACAACAAAAAACCATTAAGCAAAGGTGGAAGTTTGCAACGCTCACGTTCAAAGAATTATAAGCAGCCAGATCCAACAAATGTGGCAGAAGAAGGGATGTCAACGACACAAGAAGGGATCTATACAATATTCAAAAACATGTTTGTGATGGAACGCACAAATACAAGAAATAACATCTTTCATCTCAGAAAAAGCACACAAACAAACAGCTGTCCAACATGTAGTGTTGGGCCTGTGATCAGGAAAGAAGGCATTAATAGGAACTTTACAATAATAATAATAATAATAATAATAATAATAATAATAATAATAATAATAATAATGGATTGTATTTATATAGCGGTTTTCTAGACACTCAAAGCGCTTTACAATGCCACTATTCATTCACACACTGGTGGAGGCAAACCACAGTTGCAGCCACAGCTGCCCTGGGGCAGACTGAGAGAAGCGAGGCAGTCATATTGCACCATCGGCCCCTCTGGCCAACACCAGTAAGCGGTGGGGTGAAGTGTCTTGTCCAAGGACACAACGACCAGGACAGACAGAGCTGGGGATCGAACCGGCGACCTTCCTTGTTACTAGATAAATTAGCTTAAGACTCCTTTTACTTTCGTAGCCTTTCTTAGAAAGCTAATGTCACAGGATTATGAACAACTGATGATATCTGTGAGCGCGACAGGTTTAATAAAGAAAGAATTTAAATGCTTGTTTTTCTTTCCTTCCTGTAGGCGCACGCCACACTCCAGTCCAGTAGGTGGTGCTGACGCACCTTTTAGCTGGTTTGCCAACCGCAAAAATCCCCCCAAAAGAAGCCGTCATGTTGTTAGTTTGAGGCTTCTGCTGGTTTGGGGGATGCAGTGGTTGGTTAGTTGAACTCTGGAGTCCTGTACCAACTTAAATCCGCAGAATGATGAAGGGAAAGACGGTTATTGTGACCGGTGCTAACAGCGGGATAGGAAAGGCCACAGCAGCCGGCATTGTGAAGCTCCAGGGTCGTGTAATAATGGCCTGCCGAGACTTGGACAAGGCTGAGGAGGCAGCTCGGGACATCCAGCAAGGCACCGGTGCAGAAAGTACACAGCTGGTGGTCAAACAGCTGGACCTCGCTTCACTGACATCTGTACGCGCATTCTGTGAAGACATAATCAAGGTAGCGATATAGTTGTTTTTGTTACTTGTGTCATCGCCAGAGCCCCAAACCTGGGATTACACGCCACCCGCGTTTTATTTGACATGTACTAAATGGACAAAAGTGTTGGGCCATGTACACATAACACATAAACGAGCCTTTCTGACTTTCCATATAAAATCCCAAGACGTTAATATGGAGCTGCTCTACCCTTTGCAGCTCAAACAGCATCCACTCTTCTGGAAAAGGCTTTCTTTAGGCTTTATCAAGGTTCTGTGTGGACCAGTCACGTTCATCCACACCAGTCATGCCTTTATAGACCTTGGGCGCTGGTGCAGACTCATGCTGGAACAGAAAGAGGCTACCAGCCAGTGGCCCTGAGAGGTCAAACCCACTGCAACTCAAGAAAACTCAACAGCAAAAACCCACAAAACACAACAGAAGTTGAATTAAAGAAATCTTATGGAACACAGTGGACCAGCTGTGGAAGTGAAAGAGTCCAAAACATGCAAAGGACTGAACTGAGACACGCTGAAAAGACTCAGATGGAGAAAACCTTCAGCATTGCTGAATATCCATACAGTGTGTCACCCGACTGGCTGGACAGTCCACAGTACTGGGTTACATACCACTGAATGCTTGTTAATTAACAATATTTATATTTCTTCCTGGTGGAAAAATATTTGGCAGGTGGCGGCATCCTAAAATTGGGAGCAGCTCTGCAGTGTGGGAATAAGTCACTGGTTTTCTAAGTATGTAGCGGCTGTCGTCTGAGCTGGTCCTGAATGAGCTCACCCACTCTTTGGAGGAAGCTCATTTATGCTGCAGTGTGCACATGCGCCACAGACCTGTTTTATATCTAGTGTGTTTCTAGTAGTAAAAGTAAACCGTGTACGAAATAATCTGTTCTCCTCTTTGCTGTTAAACAGGAGGAACCTCGGCTAGATGTGCTGATCAACAATGCCGGTATCTACCAGTGTCCTTACACCAGGACAGAGGATGGCTTTGAGATGCAGTTTGGAGTCAACCACCTGGGACATTTCCTGCTCACCCATTTGTTGCTGGACCTTCTGAAACGATCAGCTCCTAGCCGCATAGTGGTGGTCTCTTCCAAGCTCTATAAACACGGTTACATAAATTTCGAGGACCTAAGCAGCGAGAAGTCGTATGACAAAGCTTTTGCCTACAGTCGCAGCAAACTAGCCAACCTTTTGTTCACCTGTGAGCTTGCCCGTCGCCTGGAGGGCAGCGGAGTGACAGCGAATGCTGTAACTCCGGGCATAGTGAGGACTAATCTGGGGAGGCACGTTCACATCGCTGTGTTTGTTAGGCCGCTTTTTGACCTGCTGTCCCGAAGCTTGTTTAGGAGCCCCGAAGAAGGAGCTCAGACATCCGTCTATGTAGCTTCTAGCCCGGATGTTGACAATGTGCAAGGAAAGTGCTTTGCAGATTGTCAGCCTCAGGTTCTTTTGGACAAAGCCACGGATCAGGAACTGGCCGCTAAATTGTGGGACATTAGTGAAGTCATGGTGGGGATAATCACCTGAGATCAGCGTGAATTTTGAGACTTAAAAATCAATTATCTAATAACCATTTATTAACCAAAGTCTTTCTAGAGAGCACAAAGTTAAACAGGGCAGAGCAAATCCAAAGCCATGTTTTCCAGAATTAAGACTTTTGTTTGTCCTAAGTGTCATATGTTCAAGTCTCATGGTACCATACTTTCCCAGTAGAGCACGTTGCTCTCAGACTGCTTTACTTGTGTCTCTTAGAAATGTCAAAAGTAGAACGGGAGCAGAGCGTTCGTGTCTGTGGAACCTGCTCCCAGTCTCGGAGCGGTTAAATTTTTAGTTAATGCTTGTAATGAGGGCTGCGGCAGAACCGTCCCTCAGTTTTGCTGATGTAGAGCTGAAAGTGAAACTGTGGGTTCAGGATTCTTTGGAACTTCCCATGAACTCAACATTTCTCATTTACGCTCCTCGTTGTTTTGCTCCTGATGTAAATGAATGTGGAACACATGCAGTAAACGTGCAGTAAAAATGTCTTTAACCTGTTCAGGGATGTAAAGTCATTGTCATAATGTGATGCGGTTGTCTTCTCTCATAAAATTGAAGTGAATCGATATTGTTTCCTCTTGAAAATCATACTCTGGCACATGAAGTGGATTTTTACAGTAAGTTTTGTATTTAACTAGGAAGTGAAAGTCTTGGGCTGTTTTGCGACAGTCGGCCCTGCTGTAGCGTGTTTTTGATGGCAGGAGAAATGGGATTGGCTGGAGAAACCTGAGAAAGCACGAGGAGAACATCTAAACCACACACAGAGGAGCCCTGCTGCTTAAACCCAGGATGCTTTTGCTGTGAGGCAGTGCTGACTACTGAGGCACAAGTCTTTTTGAACTGAATGCACTAATACTTGTTGCAGTGGAATTATACCACAGACAGTCGTCCAAAATAAGAGAGTTTGTTATACTTACACTATAATTTATAGCTGCTTCTTTAGCTGAGGCCTGTGTGTTTGTGTAAATCGGCTCAAGCATGCACAGTGTGTTGTATTGTGGCCCTTTTCAACGTCAGTGTTTTATGGACTCAAACTTGAATAATATTGAGTCGTCCATGTGTACAAATGCAGTACAAAATGAAAATGATCTAGATTCTCCTTGGTTTTATTCAAACAAATCTCTGAAAAGTTTTCCTTGTAACTCTTGTCAATAAACATCCACAAAACCTCTCAAGAAATGGTCCCAGTTTCTGCTGTCAGCAGGAAAGCCTGCCACTCGTATCCTCCTGAACACAGACTCTCCTTACAGCTTTTATACGTTTCCATCCACGGTCCGTTGTAGAATGATCGTTTCAGAGTTCAGCTCAGCTCAGTTCATGAATTCATTTTCCATTTGACCTGAATTTCACTCATTGTTGGATGCAGTGGTGCAAAGCATGTCACCACTGGACTGTAGAGCAGTGGAGGCGTGTTCTCTGGAGTGACGAATCACACGTCTCTATCTGGCAGTCCATTGGAGGAGTTTGAAGGTTTCCAGGAGAGCGGTACTAGTCTGACCGAGTGTAAAGGTTGGTGGAGGGGGGGTTATGGTGTGCGGGTGTTTTTCAGGACTCGGTTCCTTGGTTCTACTGAAAGGAACTCTTAATGCTTCTGCATACTGAGACATTTTGGACAATTTCAGCTCCCAGCTTTGTGGGAGTAGTTTGGGGATGGCCCCTTCCTGTACCGACATGACTGCACACCGGTGCACGAGGCAACGTCCATAAAGACATCATATTAAACCCTGCAGACTGTGAAAGCAATGTCACTCAGGTTCATATCCGTGTGAAGGCAGATGAGTGAATACATTTGGCAGTGTAGGTATGATCCTTCATATCATGAGTCTAAAGGTAAAAATAGGTAAGAGTCCAGCTTCAAAAATTCATTTTATTCTGTCTACGATCTTTAAACTGACTGACACACGTTTATTTTCTCAGCCTCCTGGATTAAAATGGAGCTTCTGCTCTTTATTTACCTGTTGCTGAGGTGAATGTAGTTGATGGCTGAGAGCTTGCTTGGTGACAGTTTTCTTTGTCTTTCATCAACATGTATAATGATTACTCAGACTTTTGGTGTAACAACCTGCTGTCAGGCTTGTAAATGCAGCTATTTTACTTCACTTCCTAATTAGACCTCATTACATGGATCATAGCGTTGTGTTATTTCTCCGGCCTGTTTTTAAGCTGATTATGTAAAGAAAGGAAACAAATAATGCTTTGTTGCTGTGGATAATTTTTTAAATTCTATTCAAATTATTTATAAAGAACCAAATCACAACAAAACAAATCAATCAAAGCAACGAGAGTCCTCTCCATCAATTCAATTATTATGCAAATTATTTGACCACAGCATCCATTTGTATTTATTAAAAAACTACAAACTACATTTGTTTAGTGTTCAGCTCTTAACCAGCGGATTGATCTGGTTCGCATTTCTGGCTGATTTCAGATTTGACTGAATTTGTAAATTAATTTCTTTTTGATCATGAAGTATTTGTTGCTGGTTAGTTAACATGTTGTGTAAGTGTACAGTATGTGGATTTAGTTCAGGGGATTAAGAGTAATCCACTTTAACACTTACCAGCTCCCTCCATATGCTGCAAGTGTCCCTGCAGTCCTCACATGGCCCTGCTGCCTGAGGACCCTCGATGGGCTTCTGAAAAAACAAACAACACAAAAGAAATTGGAGGTTTTTGGTTGAAAATAACGAGTGAGCTAAACGGCTCTGAAATATCTCATTTGTGTTACGTAATGTTCAAGTATTTAGGGTTATGATGATGCATCCTAGTGTGATTTCAGTTTTCAATGAGGTTTGCAGAACAGAGTCGGACTCGCTTCATTAACAGAATAATTGATCGTCACAGACCCTCTGGGAATGGAGGCTAACCCGATTTTGTTTTCAGGTGTTAGCTCAGTGTATTCTTACATTTTTGCTTTCTCTGAGCATTTCAGTCTAATGATGATAAGCAGCACACTGATTAAGAGTGAATGTTTTGCCCTGTGGCCCCATGCCTTAAACAGATGTGTTGTTCTTTGGGTTTATTTATCCAGCATCCTGTGCAGATTTGTCCTCCTTCCACAAACACAACCGATGAGCCCTTAGTTCATGATGACCCGAAATGCTTCCTGTTTAGTGAACACCCACAGAAGGTTTTGGCATGGACAGTGGGCATTGCAGCACAGGTACACACGGCTCAGGATTATGAGATTATCCTTCAAAAAAACCATCGCAGCTCTATTTACAGCTTTGTTATGACCACAGCCAGTATATAAATGCTGTGAGGAGAGTGGCTGCATGACTGAGACCGCACTTCTTTCTTCTTCTTCTGAAACAGGGTAAGAGCTGGCAGCAAACATGAGCACGCACTGTAGCAAAAACCTTTCTATGAAAGTACTTTTTAACATCTTGAAAGCTTTTCCTGGTTTAACTGTGTGTAGAAGAGTGTGCGTTTATTCTTTTAGATGTGTTAAAATGTAACTTCAGATTACACTCATAAATCCTCACGTTGATGTAAAATAACTCTTGAAAGTGTTAAAAATTCAGAACAAGACTTCATGCAACGACTTAAAGAACAGTGAATGATAGTCCAGTTATACTCTACACATCGTTGTATAAATATCTGAGAGGCAGTGCAGCAGCATTGCTGATACTGACATGCTGTGGCTGGAGCAGTGTCGGTGACTGAAGAATAATACAAGTCACAGATTTACTGAACGGTGGAGGGACCTGCTATGGTGTTTGATTTGGAGATATCATTAGGCTGGAAAGTGCTCTGTCGTCCAAGCTGGTCACTGCCAGTAGGTACAGAAGGTTCCTCGTGAAATAAATGACTGATGTGAGGGTGGAAAACAATCCTCTGTATTTATTGTGCCATTTACGTAAGTATGAGGGAGCGATGAGGCCTGATCAGGAGCTAAATGTGCTCAGTCTCACCTTTGAAAATTGAAACAGGTTTTACTTGATGGCACGTTTTGATCCCTGGGTGCTGCATGCTGATTCACGATCATGGGTCATAGCTGACCTTTGACTTTAGTTTTGGAATAGAGACTATTAGCATACAGAAGTCGTAAAAAAAGAGATAAAACTATTTTCGTGTTTGAACCTTTTAAAGATGAATGCAACAGCAGCCGAGCCAGCAGAGGGCTCCAAGCCTGCTCCTCCTAAGTTCAAGCAGAAGGGATCTCGGCAGTTTAAGAGCAAAGCTCCCAAACCTGGACAGAAGGGGTGAGTTGAGTAATTATTTACACTTATACATCAGTTTCTTGTACTTTCTTTGAATACTTTCCATCTGCCTTTCCAATAGCTTTGACAATGATGTCCCAGGGATGGAGGAGCCTGGAGGTGAGTGTGATTATTATGTTTATTATGAAGCTGTTTTATGTTTAAATCTTATGCTTGGCTTTTATTTTTCTTACCTTGCAGACTCTGCAGTGGTCTGTCCCTGGGAGGCCTTTGGTGACATGGAGCTGAGCGACCTGGCTCAGTTTGGCGTCGTCTAAACCCACCAGCAGACATGTGTGAATGTTTGGAACATCTCTGTGGTTCCTAATGAGAGGATGAGGAGCATCCTCTGAGCTTGGCAGTCTCAGGGTCATATGGAGCCTCTGTAACTCTACTGTAAATGGAGAAAGGAAACAGTGGAACCTTAGATCTGTAAACTATCAAAACAAAATCAAGCAAACTTGCACTGAATTTAAAGGACCCTATTTAACATTTAACAGCCTACTGCTAATAAATCCACAGATTTGTCTTTGCTGAGGACTTTGTGTAGATTAATGTGAAGAAAAACAACTGAATCCATGTTAAGATTTGTGAAATAAGACATGTTAGGCTTAAGTGTATAACAGCCGATAACTAATCCCTGCTACACATGGGTCGCAAACATTTTGCCACTAAACCTGTTGCCCATGGCAACGAACCCGAGCATCCTGAGTTGTTGAACAGCCTAACTGCCACTCATCAAAAACTATTTGCAAGTGTGCTGAGGAGACCTGGTATTTGAGTGTATTTCATAAAATGTTTGAGAATTAAAAACTATTTATGGCATTTTTTTTGATATTATGTTTTTATGACCAGAAGCTTTCCCTTGACCTCAGAGGAATCTATCTATCTATCTATCTATCTATCTATCTATCTATCTATCTATCTATCTATCTATCTATCTATCTATCTATCTATCTATCTATCTATCTATCTATCTATCTATCTATCTATCTATCTATCTATGCTGTTCATACATGCAAGTAAAAAATGTTTATAAACAGAATTTATGACAGCAGAATAATAATCACAGCTTGCTGAAGGTTTAACTGAATGTTGAAAGTTAATGTAAATGTCTTCATAATAAATGGATTGGACTAGTTTTTACGCAGTGCTTTTTTATTCTACTGGAGCACTCAAACTGCTTTAAAGCACATATTAGCCAGTCCCAGAAGAACACTGGCATATGTAATAATCCAGTTATGATTACATGTTCTTATATGTTTTTTTCAGGCATGTTTATTTTGTCAGTAGAGAACGTAGACACTCAAAAGCTTTTAGTCTGTGTAGACGAGCACTCCCCTGGGAAATCAAAACTGAACTGAGAGGTCTGTGCCTGTCAGGTAAGCCTAATATTTTGGCACTGGCCTGTGAGTTGACATGTCCAGTTTATTTGTATTAAACATGCATTGGTTGTAAATAATAAATTGACATAAATGTGTAGAAGTGAGAAAAATGACAAAAGAGGTCATCTTTTCATAAATATTTCAGGGTAGCCTCATCATGTTCCACCATCTTTAGTCCATTTGACTACATGGTAGCGTCAAAGCCCTTCAAGAAGTAAGTCTTGCTGAGATGTAGCCATGAGAGGAGAACAATAACTTTTGTTTGAGTGCTCAAAAGGACATTATTGTCACATTATTGTGTTGGTGGAGTGAGGAGCAAACAACACTATTTCTAGAAATGGTAAATGGACTCATTCTTATATAATGCTGCTCTACTTCAGTGTCCTCTATACAACATGTCTCATTCACACACAGTCATGCAAACACTTTTTTCTAAGCCCTCTAAATGACATTCACACTCTGACAAACACATCAGCAGCCGGTCGGTGTTCAGTATCTTGCCCAAGGATACTGTCAGAGGACATTATAACCTTTTACTCACTACTTGATTAGTCTTTTCACCAAGTACTTTTTTACTCTTATTTGAGTAACTTTTTTGAAGACTAATATTTTAATGTAATGCTACTTTTACTTGAGTACAATTTTTGGATACTCGACCAACCTCTGGATACTGTGGCATACAGACTGGAGCAGCCAGCGATCGAACCATCATCATTGTTATTAGTAGATGACCTCCTGCCACAACCACCGCAAAGAAACCCATCATCTATAGGTCTTATAGCATCAGCTGGACTTGAGACATGACGTATCAGGGAAACTGGATATGTGAAATCATTGAAAGTGCCTTAAACGTATTATTTATAATGTGCAGCGGGGACATCGATGTACATGTAGATGTCACAGTCAAGGTAACAGCCTTCATGTAACATTACAAAACACGTGAACAAGATACAGAAGTTCATTTAGCAACGAAAAGAAGAAAACAATGCAACACAAAATAAAGTTAATACATTTCAACATTTCCCAATTGCTAGCCTCGGCAGCCGGGGATCAGTCCACCAGGGCCTCCGCTCCTGGCCGCGCTCGGCACACAATGCACCTGACCCCTATGGCGCCTCCTGCGGGTGGTGGGCCTACAGGAGGATGGGCCCATGTACCTTTTTTGGGCTGCGCCCAGCCGGACCCCATGGACTTAGGCCCGGCCACCAGACTGTTGCCCTCGGGCACCCTCCCTGGGCCTGGCTCCAGGCTGGCGCTCCGGTAACCATATCCCAGGCAGGGTGAACTTAGCCTTTCACTCAGAGGGGTCTTCTGAATCGCTCTTTGTCATGAGCAATGTCTTTGCCATGGGAGAACCTACCAAGGGGCAAAAGCCCCCGGACAACATAGCCCCTGGGATCCCTGGGACACAGAAAACCCTCCACCACAATAAGGTAAGGTAAGAGATAGGGATAGGGTGAGGAGTTTAGCAATCCAGGAGGGGCTCAGAGTAGAGCCGCTGCTCCTCCACATCAAAAGGAGCCAGTTGAGGTGGTCAGGGCATGTGATAAGGATGCCTCCTGGGTGAGCTATTCCAGGCATGTCCCACCAGGAGGAGGCACAGGACATGCTTGAGAGATTATATCTCTTGGCTGGCCTAGGAACGCCTTGGTGTTCCCCCTGGACAAGCTGGACAAAGTGGCTGGGGAGAGGGAGGTCTGGGCTTCTCTGCTTAGGCTGCTGCCCCCGCGACCCGGCCCCAGAGAAGTGGTCAAGAAGAAGATGGATGGATGGATGGGCATTCGAACATTACTTCACCTGTTCAGATTCAGTTACATATGGAAAAGGAGTGGGAAGAAGTGACACTTATTTAACCCCACCCCTTCACCATGAGTTATCTCCCTGCTGTTACAGAATTTCTATTTACAGTTCTTTGAGTGCCATGTTTCTTTCTGCTGCAGCACATATCTAATGACAGACAGGCTGCTAATATCAAAGAGAGCTGGTTTAATTAACCACCTAAGTTACCATTAAGTAGACACCACAGTATTCACTGCTGTTGGCACATTGATGACATGCAATGCCAAACTTTCAGACGTGTTATAACAAGATGTTGCTGATTAAAAGTCAAGAGATTAGCAAATTAAAAGATTAACGTGTCACTAACCTGCCACGCCCTGTCAGGTTAGTGAGAGCGAGGCTAAGCAGCAGTCCAAAGCTCTTCAGTTTGACTGTGCAAGCAGACGCCTTGCAGTCATTTCTGCAGAACTTCCATACAAACACACTTGGGGTTTTTTCCTTCAAGCTGGCAGAGGCCATGGGACAAGAAGAAAGTCACAATGAGGAGATGGACTTGGCAAGGATTCATGAGCTGTGTGTCATTTTCATGAAGGAGTGTCCGAGCGGTGCCCTGCACCTGCATGAGTTCAAGAAGATCTTTGGAGTTCCAAGCAGCTCTGTAGAGGAGTCCCTTTTCATAGAAACAATATTCAACTCGTTCGACACAAACAAGGTAAAAAGACAGAACAATTTGTCTTTGTAAAAATAAATGTACAACTTCACTGTAAATGTACCTTTTTGTTATTTTTCAACAGGATAACACACTGGATTTCCTCGAGTATGTGGCAGCACTTCACTTGATCTTACGAGGTAATCTTGAAGATCGGCTCAAGTGGTCCTTCAAGATGTATGACAGTGATGGAAACGCCAGGCTGGACAGGACGGAGGTGAAACGGCTTGTCAGGGTAAGATAAACTGTGTGATTCAAAGTTTTCTTTTCATTTTGAACAGTATGTTAAGAGTGAAGATTTGTAGAAAAGGAGGATCATCTGTGTGTAATCTGTCTTAACTGTGAGAAGTTACCTGGTTTCATAACACAGATCTTTTCAAGACAGCTTATAGTACTACTCCTGTGCACCAGATTAGGCCCAGGGGTCATGTAATGCAGCCTCACGGGACATTAGATGAACACATAATGAGGCCATTCTGGGAGGCTGCTGTTGTAATTTACTAGAAGCTTCTAAATTTGGAGACATAAATGCTGGTCATTTATGGTAAAAGAAAACTTTAAACACTTTTTATTGTTTTCTTCTTGAAATAACAAATCTTAGTAATTCTAAGTCATTAGTTTGTTAACTGATGTTAAAACAATCTTATTTGTGAGCAAACAGACCAAGTGTGTATACAGCTAGCCTTTTTTAGTGTTTGTGTGCGTGTGTGTGTGTGTGTGTGTGTGTGTGTGTGTGTCAGACCACAACACAATATGCTATCTGCACCTGGATCTTTTTTCAGCTATGCATCATATTTAGCAAATCACAAAGAAACAAAACTTTGGCAGAGTCGACCCTGTCAGAACAGAATAAACTTTCCTGTCAGCATATTGGAGGACAACACACTGTATATTTAGGAGATTAGATCTAAATTGAATGTGAGTGTGCTTGATCATCATTTCATGTGTCTCATGCAGATTCTTTACAAAATCAAACTCCACAAGACTCACATAAGCATGACTCCATCCCAAATCTGTGACCGAATCTTCCAGCTGGTTGACCAGAATAATGATGGTGAGTGTAAACCACTGCACTATGTTGTGAATATGCTGTGATTGTTCTGAATATCTTAGACATGAGACGTAACATGTCTCATGGTCTCATGTCACTGTAGTTTGTTCCTATACTGACTTCATATATGTTCTGTTTTCATTTCAATGCATCCAAAATAGTAAATCACCACAACCTAATACGAGTTTATCGTTAACTACCCACTTTTAGTTTTAAGTATTTAGATGTTCCAGTTGTCTCTTCTAAGGAGGAAGCAGGTGTAGTAAAATATGAATCTAATCATAAACTCTGAGGTGATGGAGTCTTGGAGCTTCTTCTGAGAGCCTCTTTAATCATCTCTGAGTATATCGTCATCACTGGAGCTCTGATACTTGGATTCACTGTGGCAAAAAGAGCAGAGCTTCAATCTTCATGCAGTGGACTGTGTAATATGAATGCATCATTGTGGGCCATATAAAGCAAGGATTTTTAAATGAGCTTTGTTCACTCTGTCACTGTCATAGACAGAATAAAGATCTGATTAAAAAATATGTACATTTCTTTATACTGCCCTAATTTATATTAGATATTGAAATCTGAGTATTCAGCTCTAACCTGACAGGACAAACTGTAGGTGACAGACACTGAACATTAGCAACGAGAGAACATGGCTCGCTGATGGATCTGTGGTGGTGACTCAGACAGTAATAGAGTCTGACGTGGATCCACCCTTAATAAGCTTGTTTTTAGTAACTAAAATCTGTTTTTATGTCAGAACATTTTATTGTTTCAGCAGTTGTTGTGAAGTTGTTCTTCTTAACTAGAAATAATTCTGCCATCGTGCACTCTCCTTGCCCTCTTTCAGTTTTTATTCCTGAGCTGTGCACTCATTCTTATAAATTCAAATAAAATACAGATTTTACTTTTTGATTCAACTTCAGATATCATGTCTGCTTCATTTGTCATTAAATAGCAAGGAGGCAGAGCGTACCTGGTCATGAAAGTGGTTGTCGGTCAATTGTCCCATTCATTTTGAGCCTTTAAACTGGGGCACTGTTTCTAGAAAAAGCTGTAATTCTTAAACATTTAATGCAAAAAAAATAAATAAAATAAGACCCCTTGAATTAAAGCTGCAACTCAGTTACATTTTGATTATTTAATGTAAAATTGCCTGTAATGGTGTAACACTGCAAAAATGTGACTTTTCCCCAAACATCATAGAAGCCGTGGTATAAAGTCAACAGTGTGGATCGTGTTTTTGTGCCCAACAGGTGAGATAACCTTGTTGGAGTTCATGGAGGGAGCTCAGAAGGACGAATGGGTCATGGACCTACTGAAGCTTGATGTCAACGCCACCGGCTGGGTCATTCAGAACTGCGGCAGACAGGAATCAGCCACATGATGTATTTGGAGGCCGACAGAGTGGTGCTATCTACATACCTGAGGTTTAAAAGTTTGCCTTTGTCTCCACGTTCATCTCCCTGAGGCTGTATACTCTTGATTTGGACATTATACATGAACCTCTTCTGTTGGTAGTGTTCAATCATCAGAGTAATGTAATGAAAGATACTTACAGTCATGTGAAAAAGACATTTCTGATAGGACTCTGTAGAGTTATAGAGTCATTGTTAGCCTGCGGGTCTTCTTTTCTTTTTTTTCCCGCCCGCTCATATGTAGTGTTGCTGTGTGCTGTTCTAAAGTGCATTTAAAACACAGGAGAGCATGGTTCCTGCTTCCTATCAGAGAGCAGCACGGCTCCTCCCAAAAACCCTCAGTGTCTATATGCATTTAAAATTGAGGGTAGGGCACCAGCGCCAGAGGTGGGTTGGAATACACCGACCATCCTCTGGATGCTGTAAAATGTGCCCACCCCCAAGGCCCTATATGTATGTGTTATGTGAGAGTGTGAGTAATGTGGATGTCTAGGTTGCAGAATAAAATTGAGGCACAGGCGGGTCTTCTTTTCACAGCAATAACTTCAAGGAATTATTCACTGTGTGAATTTATCAATCTATCCATTCTCTGTTGAGGGATTTTGACCAACACTTCTTTACAATAGTGTTGATTGAGGTTTGCAAGTAAATAATTTATGCACAGCAGTTCACTCAGACTGAGGTCTGAATTTTAACTGTGCTGAGTCAAAACTTTGACACCTTCTTTTTTAGCCTTTATGTGCTGGTGTGCTTGGATCCGTGTTCTGTTGTATGACCCAGTTTTAGCCAAGCTTTAGCTCTTGGATAGATGGCCTCACATTTGACACTAGAACACTTTGGAACACAGAGTTTTCCATGACTGCAAGTGATCCAAGCCCAAATCATCACCCCTCCACCACTGTGTGCTTGACAGTTGGTATAGACTGTTTCTGCTGTGCTGTTTCTTCTTCGGTGAGGTATGTTATGGTTAAACTTGTCCACTTTAGTGTCATATATGTAAAGGACATTCTGGAAGTCTTCTAGTTTGTTCAGATGCAACTTTTCCCACCTAAGAGTGCTGCCAGAAAGTCTAAGAACATTATTAAAGAAAAGACAATAACAGATAACAATAACACTGTATTATGTCATGCAGGAGTGTGCCAAAGGAGGCAGCGTAACACTGAATGTGAGCATGACTTTTGTTTCTTTGTTGCACTTGGAATCTTTGTCACGTGTAATAATGTATCCATTTAAACTTATTACAACAACTTCTTTTGCCCTTTTACAGCAAAATAAAACATATTTTGTTCACAGCAAGTTGTATTTCTGCCATTTTATCATTTGGCAAGAGAGACTAAAAGAAACTTTCTGATGAAACCAGGCAATACGGTAAAAAACTAACCAAAACAAGGAGCTGAGAGATACTAAAACTGGTATAATTATCTGTGGATTTGTCACTTTATGTACAAATTACACTACATACTGTACATGTGGGAGGACATAGGACAGGACAGGAGATTATTTTGCACCTGGTGCCATCAAACTATATATATATATATATATATATATATATATATATTTTTTTTTTACATCATGTTGCATTTTCTTCGTTTTTCATACTGTACTAGTTACTCACTCAGGTCAGCAGTTTATACACATGTACACATCTACGCTGTGTACATGTGTGTGTTTGTACTCAATTTGTAACCAATGGTTAATAGCCAAAAGAGTTTTACTGATAAATGCAGAGTTAAGCAGATTAAAGAGGTTGCACACCTCTGTGGTCATTTTTAAAATAGCCAGTTGTATGTAGCATTGGATACGTTACAGCATACTGCCTACATTATATGTATGTTTATATGTAATGTAAACGTATTGTTCTTACTGTTAGTCGCAAAAAAACAAAAAATGATTATTAACAACACGCTCCCTTTAAGGGTTGCCATAGTGGATATCCTGCCAACATATCCTGTCCCTCCTCTTTTGTCATACCAAACCTCTGCATGTCCTTCTTTGCTATATCCATGAATCTTCTCTTTGGTCTTCCTTATTTCTTCTTAACTAGTTGCGCCATCCTTTGTCCAGTATGTCCACTATTACTCCTCTGCACCAAACCACCCTAACCTTACCTCTCTTGCTTTTTCTCCAAACCACGTGAATACCAAGGTTGAGCGGTTGGGGGGAGAAAGGCAAGGTGATGACAATTTGAATTTTGTTGTTTTGATTTCTTGAAATACAGAAAGAAATCTGTTGAAATACTTAGAGAAAGCAAAGAGTCATTTTAGTTTTTATCGTTTAAAAAAGGAGAAAAAAAGAAATATCAGATTGAAAGTGGTGCTTGATAAAACTATTGTGGTGACACACTGTTTGCCAACAAAATTAGGGTTCAGCAAAGGGCCGTTTAAACGAAAGCGGAAATGGTATGACGATTATTCTCTTGGTCGCTGGTTTCTCTTTGATAAGGATTGGAGAGTACAGCATGCCTATTCCAGTGTTTAAATTTAAATGTTTAGCTAATGGAAGACTTAACTCCTTTATTGTGGACAAATACATTATTTTTATATGCAATGTGTAACTCGTTAATAATTATACACAGATGGGTACCCTCCGGACTCCCGCAAAGATAACAGAAATGCGCATGCGCATTGTCATCCCAATTGTCTATTGACAAACGTGAGCAATCTGTCCCGTTTCACTTTAGTCGTCAAGAAGAATAAAAATGTAATATTGCAGGATTTGTTTAACGTGGCGATCTTTGAAGTGGATTCTTCATGACTTTGTGAACCCGGTGAGCTGTTGAAAGTAATGTTTTACCGGGTATAAGACGCATGACATAGCGAATTTCTCGTGCGGCCAAGATGAAATTCAGAGCTAACTATGTTAGCATGTAGCTGCATAGCTGACAAGATTAAGTTAGCTGGTTGGATTAGCGTTAGCTATAACTGGTCATTTAAAAAAAAAAAAAAAAACCGACCGACCTGCACGGGGCAGCCCCTAAAGACCTGCTGCTGAACGAAGTGCGAAGCGTTATGAGGTCGGATGACTTGTGGTACGGGACGGTCAGTTGTAAGAATTGCTGATCCCGGTTGCTAACTCAAGCTCGGCTAATGTCGAGCAAACGTTAGAGACGCTACATTTCTTATTTTTCCTCCTGTAACATGGCGATTCTATTATGAATTTAGTGTGTGTATAATTACCATATAAACGCGAGCTTGTGTTTCAACAATGTTTGCCTGCAGTAGCTTAAACCGTGCTCCTAATTTCCATATATTAGGCACACTAGGAGGATTTAAGGATAAAATACCACACATTCCCAGTCTGACCGGGAATGATTCTGCGTTATAGACTTCATGCAGACTTCAGTTGTTCTTCTTGCTTGTGGCTCATTGTTGCTTGAAACTTGTGTTTGTAGGTATAATTCGCAGAAACCTAAAAAAGTCCTGAAATTCATGAAAAGCTACACTGTGGCATGAATCGGAAAACCAGTTTGACCTGATATTTCCACCTTGCGTCACGTGGGTTGGACGGTTCAGCGAGCTGAATGAATTTGGCTGATCATGCACCCTGTTGGTGCCCTATGTGAAGCACAGGGCCTCGAGTCGTGGTCAGTTTAAGCCTACATTTAGTCTTGCAGTGGTTTGAGTGGAAGATCAACACCTGTCGGTCTGGGTTTAAGGAAGGACATGCCTTTTGTTGCTCCAAATCAGCTGATGGCCTTTTGGAAAGTTAGAAAGTCTTTACAGTTATATTTAAATCTATCCTTGGTCACCATCCAAACAGCCCCTTGTCTGACTTGGCATAGCTTTATCCTGTTAGCTCAGGTGACCTGAAAACCTTCCTGCACTCCTCAGTCAATCTGATATTCTAGAGTGCTAGTAAATATTTTAAGAGCGGACATTGCGAGCACAGTCTTGTGTTGCCTGTAATGCTGTGACCGCTGACCTTCTAATTCATTTACATTATTATAGGCTTTTGTTGTCAATTATAAACATTTTTTTAGGGAACTTTAGGCTCAGATTAAATGGCGTTTCTGACATAAAGCCCGTTTCATAAGGGCAACCATCTCCACACCCTAGGCAGCAGCTGACTCACTTGCATCACCACAAGGCTTTAATAGTTCTTCTGAAGGTTTACTTAGTGAAATCTTATGACTTGTACTTCTTCCACGTAGTCCTTCCTGAACAAAGGCTGACTTTGAGTCACCCTGGCTCATCCTGAACTAAACAAAAGTGAGTCTGAAGAGGCAAAAGTGCACCACTGTAAGAGAGGTGACGAGTGAATGCAAAGAAATGGTTTTATCCTCATTAGACTGTTTTGTTTTGAGAGTTGTTGGATGCCAAAATCCTTGCTGATATGAAAGAAATGAGATAATTAGCCCAGCATATTGCTTTGGATGATTCACAGTTCCATCTAAGCATTATTTAGCTTCTGCTGAGCCTTAATGCAGGCCCTCATTTTATCCTATCTGAAACAAGATATACTGCTCCTTCCCGTTCACCCCTTCTTCTTCTACTCTTTGTAAACAGAAGTTTGAACAGCAGGTGGGTGGGGCTTTTAGGCTCACCATCAGAGCGGTGTGCCCGAGGTGACCATGGTACAAATATCTGTTCATTGCTGTTATACAGAACCAAGATAAAAAAACAAAACAAAACTGCCTCTTGGGAGTATTTGTACTTACACTGAGCAAATTGTTGAATATGAATATTCACCATAGCAGTGAAAAAAGATGGGATGGGATGTAGAGGTGTGTGCCGTAAGATGTGATGAATAATACATGCAGATTTTCTTCTTGTAACACACTGAAGAGAACTGAAAGAGGACACATTGTTACTCTGTGAATATTTACTTTTTGTGTTGATGTTTCAGGTCCAAGAGTAACCATGCTTAAATGGTTTTCTGGTGAAGAGGGAGAGCCCGGCTCTGGAGTAAGTACACATGTGCTCGTTTCCCATTCCTCGAAGGCTCAGTAATCACTGATTATCACCGATAACAAACTATATTCTGAAAGATTACACAAGCATTAAGCCCTTAAAGTGCTAGATTTTGGCACACTGGAACACTGGACTGTTTCCAGATTTTGCCTCCATCACCTTTTCAAAACCACAGCTGCTACAAATGCTACAGAGTAACCTTTCTATGTACCTGACAGCATTTTTCACACTGTGATGAATGTCATGTCATTTCACGTGGTGTCATTATTATATAAAAGGCATTAAATTAGCTGAAAGGAAACCTGGTGTAAGCTATGCAGTGGGACTGCTGGCTTTGACTTGGCTGCCTGTGAGGGCGCGGAGTCACTGTTAAAGCTTAAAGCTCCTCACATCTGGATCCTCTTTGCTTTATAGCTCATATGTTGACATTCGGATTAGTTCTGACTAACTGATGTAATCAGTGTCAATTTGCAAATCATATTGTACATTTTCTGCACTCTATTATAATATTACAGTACTATTACTGCATTATCATTCTAATACTTCTCACTCATATATATGTTCAGTCTCTGCATACTCTACACAGTTTCTAAACAAAGCAGCATTTTGTGTTGCAAATAAACATGAGGGCACTCACTGCAACATTATCAGTGTTCCTTTCACTGACTCACCACCTCGTCCGTCTCTTCTCAGGGCTCGGGCTCTCCACCCAGCCATGCTGGTGGCGGAGAGATTCCTGTGGAAGAAATGGCAGAGAGGCTGACCCAGACTGAGCAGCTTGTCACTCAGCTGAAGGAGATGATTCGTGAAAAAGATGCAGCTCTTTGCTCCAAAGATGACCAGCTGAAGGTGGGGACAATTTCTTCTACAATATTAGTCCAATAAAGAGCTGTGCATCTGGTAGGACAGTGTTGTCCAGTTGTGCCAAACTGGGATCATATTTCTCTGATTAAACCATGAAAAACATGTGCTAGCTTTTGTTATCATACAGTCAGGTCCATTAGTATTTTGATAATTATATATTTCTTGAAATTTTGCCTAACATCATCAGAGTGGAATTTAAATTAAACCATCAATATATGATTGGAGTGCAAACTTTCAGCTTTATTCAAGGGTTTAACAAAAGTATTGCATTACTGTAGCAGTTATAGCTATTTAGTTATTTTTATACACATACATACATCCTCCATTTCACAGGTTTAAAAGTAATTGGACAATCTTATAAAATTTTTAATGCAAGGATTGCTTTTAATAGTTGGATTCACTCTGCCCAAGACCGAGTTACTGGGTTCCCAACCTGTTAGGCAGGCCTCAGCTTGTGGTGCCTGGATGAATATAGCCTAACCCCCTTGAACTTGTGCGTGAGGTTTAGCAATATATAGTTGGGGTCTCCCCAGCACATGGCTTGGAAACAGTCTTTCGGACGAGAGAGTCATTTCCTTACGTATTCAGGTCAGAGAACGGATCCTGACTGTCCTTTATGCTTATGCACCGAATTACACTGTTAGACAGTTGGGTGAAGAGAGGAGCTGAACTGTCGCCTGTTCACCACCTGGGGGTGATTTGGCAGAAGGTGCTGAAAAGGCTAGACACACCCAAACACATAGTGAGGGTGTACTGGGAGTAGAGCAGGGCGATATGACCAAAAATATTTATCACGATATACATTTGAAAACGATATAACTGACGATATAATTGACACTAGACAAAATACTTTATGACTCCACAACTTTATTAGTGCAAAAAAAAAACATCAATGTATTTTCACTTAAACAAGCAGCTGTTTTTTTTATGTCCATTAAAGTTATATAAAAATGTAACAGTGCAAATTCCTCGCTGACAGTTTAACCAAAAGGCATTTCCAGTGGAAACTGGCCAACATATCCTCAGCATAACCATGTATAATATCCACAAAACTTAAAAAGAGGTTATACACACACAATACGGTAATATCATGTTGAGGTGCAGTACATCTACGCCTACGATAGCATAATGCTCCAACAATCCATCGAGCGCTGCGGCTTCGTAGCTCAGCAAAGTCACACTAAAACATTTGACAGATTTTCGAGCGCCGTGTACATAAAATCGTTTCGAGGTCAGTAAACACAACCAGAGTTCATACATAAGGCGCACGGGATTATAAGGGGCTCTGTCGACTTTCAGAAAAATCAAAGGATGATTTTAAGTGCGCCGTATTTTCCATACAACACGGTAATAACGACGGCCCGCTAGCATGCGCTACCAAAAATAGTGCTTTGTTGTGTATCTGACGGACGAAAGCTAAACCAGTTCCACTTTCACCCTTCTCATTCTCCGTCGCCGCCATGCTCTTTCCGCCATGTGTAAACAAAGGCATGTGCGTTTTACCCATATTCTATCGCGGTATTTCATTTTCTTATCGTTGCCCAACGTTATACCGGTATTACCGTGAACGGTATGATATGGCCCAGCCCTAGCTGGGAGCATGTTGCAGTGGCCTGGGTCCACATGAAGTTTAATTCCCACCTCCAGCAGAACTTTGACATCATTCTGAAGAAGGCTGGGCAGACAGGTGCCTGCTCAAATCTGCTGCTGCAAGGTAAGTGTGAAGCGTAGAGCTGCTATTCCTCTATATTGAGAGGTGGTTTGGGCATCTGACCTGATGCTTTCTGGGTGAGGTGTTTTGTACATGTTCTACTTGGAGGAGGCCCTCAGGTCAACCCCGTACACAGTGGAGAGATTCTCAGCCGGCCTGAAAAAGTCTGTGTTCCTCTGGATAGGCTAGTGGACATGTCTGGGCTTTGATGGATTGGCTGAATGTACCAGTTTATCGATTTAGTTTTTGCTTTCTCTTATTGAATCTTTACAATACAAGTTCAACCTTAGTGCTCAGTTCACTCAATTTCATATCTTTTATCTACTTACTTTCTCGTGGAATGATGAGGGAACAGATGTCTGTAAATCCTAAACTGTTGATACAAGACTTTGGTTAAACACCTCGAGTTGAAGCTGAAAATCTTGAGTTTCATCTTGGTTGTTTGATTAAAAATCCCCTGTGCACACAGAGGCAAATTTGCCATTGTCCAAACACTCAACTGTAACTGTATTAGAATCAGATTAGAAGCAAATTCTGAATGAATGTTTGCAAATTCCACCTCTAAAGGTACAATTGTTAGTTTTAAATAGAGACTGACACGTGCTATTTATAAATGGTGGCCTCAGCTGGGCTGTCAGTGTGTTCTTGAGTAGCATGCAGATATAGCTAAAAATGTAAACATTGTTCAGTTTTTGATAGAAAATCAAGCAAAAAAAGGGGATGTGGGTACACAGATGGATACATTTTTCAAAGATTAAGTCTATGAGTAAGTTTTTCCAGTGTGCAGGACTCTGCATGGTGTTCCTTGATTTATAAGGACTGTGCTTAAATTATTCAATCCTATGAGTCATCACATAGATTGGGAAATGGAATATTGAGGCAGGCACAATTGGTCAAAACTGTTTTTAAAGCTGCTCTCTGACTTGGATCTTTCAGTGAGAAACATCAACTGTGTTAAATATTAAACAGTCAAGCCTTTCAATCCACAGTAAAGACAGGAATGTGTTTGATTTAGCAACCGCGCTACAGGAGAGTGCAAGCATTTCCTGCATTGTAAACCTTTGCTGTGCTTCCACACACACACACACACACACACACACACACACACACACACACACACACACACACACACACACACACACACACACACACACACATCTAAAGCTGCCAAAGTTCACTTTTTATTAACGTGTCCTAAAATATTACAGTTAAACCATCTGGTCTGATGACGTAACGAAGCACTAAACTGGAGTTAAAGTTCTTCTTTGTGTTTTCAGGCTGAGAAGGAGGCCTGTGAAGCCAAACTGTCCAAACTGCGTCTGCAGAACAAGGCCAAGGTGACGTCTCTGACGGCACAGCTCGAGGAGCTGAAGAAGCAGCAGGGGCCGAGCACACCAACACACGGCAAAAAGGTGGAGATGTGCACACACATCCAGAACTGAAGGGTTAAACGTAGAAATGAATAAATACTAAACGTTTTCCAGCGATTCAGTGCACCATTGGCTTTATAAGCTCAGACACAGTCATGCCATGTGGATCCCATTTGAATCATGTTTCTGCTCTGTTTCCATTGGGGTTGTTAAAGTGCTTTCTTCATGTTTAGGGTTCATCAGAAGGAGGAGAGCAAGCCAGTCGAGGCAAGATTGTCCTGCTGAAGAAGAAGGTTGATGAACTAGAACAGCAGCTTGGACAAAGAGATGTGGAACTGGAAACCAAAGTAAAGCATACTTTGATTCTGATGCCTACCAGATAAAGGGAAATGAGATATTTCCCACTGATGTTACTTGGAGTATTGTTGGAACACACATATGTGCTAGTCTTGGCCTAACTAGCCTTACCCTGTGTCCCCACCACGTCCACTTAATTATTTGAAGTTATTTTTTTATAATTACATTTATCTTTCTTAATTTGAATTATAATCACAACAGAAGAACAGCAACGGCAGCTAATTTCAGCAGAGAACAAAGAAATGGCCGCAGGAAATGCAGCTCGTATCGACAGAGATGAATCCAGTACATTTATGGAAAAATGAATCCAGTTTACTCTACTTTTCCTGGCTCCATATTTTTTTCTTCATTTCTTCTTGTAGTTACAGAATAATCATCCTCTCCATGAATATGCGCACCCACAATGGTGCCACTGAGCAAACGGATGTATTCATTTCTTTTTCTGTTGTGACATATCCTGAGGTGTACGTAGGGCTGTGCGATATGACCAAAACCTCATCTCCCGATATAAGAATTCTATCGTCCGATAACGATATAAATCACAGAAATGTAACATTTTCTGTCAATTCTGTGAATCTCGACTTGCGTGAAGTGTTTCCAGCTGCGCGTCATGTAGCTGGAGTCCAGTGTTTTAACCAATGCATGAAACAATACATTTTTAGATATAAGTTGTAACGGCGCCGTTTTCTTTGTGAGTATTTATTACACGGCGTGCTGCGGGGAAAAGCCCGTTCTAATGTTTGAGTCTAAGGTTTATTTTTTAGCACCTGGCGGCTCTTTGTTTACTTCTCATCCGTAAATAATCTGCTCTTTCACGTGACTCAGTTTAAGTCTCAACAGGATCTTGAGCTTTATTCTGAAAGGTTTATGTGGAACATAAACAAGCGGACACGCGGTGGTTTTACCGTCGTTGTTGCTAACGACAACGCATAAAAACAAACGCTTGTCCGTCCGTAGTGTGGTTATATTAAATATAAGAGAAAGAGAGAACTTTACTACAGTGACCATCAGAACCATGAAGAAATATTACCGTAAACAGTTTATTTTGCGACACCACGAAACAAACGATAGCGTAAAATCAAATGACAGACGTTTTTATATCGTCATCCGATATATATCGTTATATCGAACAGCCCTAGGTGTACGCTTACACTTTGAAATCAAATTTTTCTGACCAATACTTTGTGTAGATGAAGGAGTTGGAGTCTCAGCGGCAGCGTGGTGAAGAAATGGACGCTATGCTGACAGAGAAGGACAAGAAACTGGCAGAAAAAGAGGCCTACATTGTCCACCTGCAAACAGCGCTGGCTGGAGATCAGCCCATCACACCTGCACCACCACAGAAGGTCATAAATGCTTTGAGCATGTAGAATCATCTCACTGCTTTTTTCTAAATATTGCACGTGTTAATAATAGGCAGACAAAGTTAGAAAAGTAGAAGAAAATGGATTACAGCTGAGTCACAACAGGCGATGTCTTGCATTTTCTCAGAGATGTGGTCACTGTCACTCATGTGTTCTGTCCCCCAGGCTGAGGACGGCGGGGCGATGCAGGAGCTGCAGTTGCTGGTACAGAGCTTGACTAAGAAAGTGGGGGAAGCAGAGGAGCGCTACAGTTTGCTGCAGGAGCAGACAGACAGCCTCAAAGACCTGCTGGCTACAGAGAAGGAGCAGTACAGCCAAAAGGAGAGCATGTACAAGCAGAATGTAGGTTTTCAAAGAGGACAATACAGCTTCTTTTGTAGAATTTAGCTGTCTCGGGTTCACAATGAGTCGTGTGCTTGTTTATAGATCCAGACATTCAAAGACATCATCATTCAGAAGGACAGCCAGCTGATGGAGATCAACCAGATGCATGAACAGGAGCTCTTCAAGCTAGCAGCCAAGTCAGATGCCAGTGCAGACTTGGAGCAGGTAACACAGACAGTCAGGAGTTCATGCAACTAAAAGAAGTTGGAATTTTTGTGTTGTTTGTGAATCTGTGCTTTCCTTTTCAGCTTCTGAAGGCTCTAAAACAGAAGCTTCATGAGAAAGAGGAAGTGCTGCTGGGTAAAACTCAGGTCATTGATGTTCTCCAGGGAGAGGTGGACGGGAGAGATCAGCAGATAAAGGTTAGCAGACTCGCCGCTCCTGTTTGCGTCTCAATAAAGACGTTGGTGTTTTTCCTTGTTTTCTGTCAAAAAGATCAATTTCCATATTTAATAAATGTCTTTGAGCTTAAACGCAGCTTCAGACTGTTGTAAACACTCGTTTTCAGACCAGAGAAGAAATATCCCTAATGTTGCTTACATGTAGCGAGCTCAGGGGGAGGGGCTAAAACAGCTTGTTTCAGACAGACACTTTTCATTCAGCCTATAGAACATTCTCTATTGTTGTTTCGTAGACATTCTTCAACCTCTCTTGAAATAATGACACCTTGAAACTTATGTGGAACAAATACTTTGTCCACGCAGGAACTCTCAGAGCGGCTGCAGAGGCTACAAGTTGAGCGAGAGAGCCTTGAATCCAAAATGGAGGCAGAGAAGCATGTGATGCGAGCACAACTCCGTGACCTGATGGAGAAGCAGCAGGCAGAGGTGCAGCGAATGACCGAGCAGCATCAAGCACAGCTGGATCAAACCCAACAGGATCTCATGAGGCAGCTGGAGGACCTGAGGAGAGCCCAGGCAGCAGCACCACCTGCCAGTCAGGAGGCATCAGGAAGTGGAAATGTGCTCACAGATTCAGCTTCCATCCAGAGGATAGCTGAGCTGGAAGGTTGGTTCTTCATTTTGATGATTTATCTGAACTCCTTCAGAGGTCAGTTTGTGTCGTTTTCCCATGTACATCCTGGGAATTTTTAGTTTGTTCACAAAATGCAGCAGAACATGAGGACATTTTCAAATTCTTTCAGTGCTTCAAACCTTTTCTTTTGTTATTTTTGCAGCACAAGCAAAGCAGAAAACAGATGAAGCCAGCAGATCAGAGGCCAAGTTCCTAAAAATGAAAGCTTGGTCTAAAAGTCGAATCAGACAGCTGGAGGAGGAACTGAAGAGAAGCCAGGTGAGGGTTTCAAGTTGTCCAAGTCGGATGAACAAAGCATTTTGTGCTTTTGTGCTGTGCTTATGGCAAAGATCCCAAATTCACTGCCAGTGCAGTAAAAGGGGAAAAAAAAACCCCAGTGGAAGACCGTCATGGCGTGACCTTCACAGAACAAGAAAAGTGAGGTCAGGCTGTATTGAATAAAGATGTCCAGATATCAGGTTTCAGGCTTGTACAACTCTGTTTTGGTCAAACATACATGAAACATAAAGACATAAGGGCTGTTCAAAACGTTTGCACAGCACTGCTGAAGAAAATAACTCCTGCAGTCAAGAGAAGCCACTAATTGTTGAGCTATGAATGATAAAACCAGCAGTTATTCAAGTATAAATGTTACAATTGTATGCAATCTTTATCAATAAAACATAGAAATGTAGATGTTTATGGTGTACTATACTACAGCGCTCCCTCGTTTAGCGCGGGAGTTACGTTCTAAAAATAACCCGCGACAGGTAAAATACGCAAAGTAGCCAACTTTATGTTTTTTACAATTATTATAGCTGTTTTAAACCCCTCACTACACACTTTATACGCTTTTCTCAGACAGGCATGAACATTTTCACACTTTTCTCTCTTGTTTAAACACAAACTTCAAACTTTCATAGAAAAATAAGTCCAGTGTTATAGAACGAAACCAACAGCAGCTGCCTTTGACGGTCCAAAGCGTTTCGTCGAGATTGTTTTTGTTGGGGAGAAAACTTACAAACAAAAAGTCCAGCACTTCAGAGCCACACTGCTGGCGATCAGAGATTTATGTAGATTTGACAAACTGAACGCGTTCTGTAAAGTACAGGAGACACAGCACGGAGGAGAGTGATTGACAGTGGTCTACAGCCAATCAGGACGCAGAACATAAAGCGCTGTAAAAAATAAATAAATTAATTAATTAAAAATCATGGAAAATTGCACAAAAAAATCCGGGAAACAGCGAAGCCGCGACAGGAGAACCAGCGAGGGACCACTGTTTGTAGATTTAGAGTTCATTTCACAGTGTTAAATCATGTAACACTGTGTCTTACAGGATATGACACTGTTCTGAGTTGTAGGGAGAGAGATCGCTTTCTCTTTGGCGTTGTTAAAACGATACCTGTTTTTAGATTTGAGCTCGTTACTGCTCGCGCTGCTCGTCATGACCATAAAGCTGATGCAGCATCCGTCACGTTATCCGTTTTCCTTTTATATCAGCCGATCGTCTGCAGGACGCCGTTTTCAATTTGTTATCCAGAGTGAAAATCGAAAACGCGTCAAAATGCTGAAAGTCCTTTGGTAAGCAAAGCTGCCAAGTAAACAGACACGTTTGACTCTATTTAGGCTGGAGTTGCTCCCCCAGACCTGACTGCCCTGCGGAGTCGCATCACTGCACTCGAGGAGGAGAGAGAAGAAAACCTCTGGAAGGTGGAGCAATACGAGGAGGTTAAAGCAAAAAACGGTAATAAAATTAAACTTTCTGGAAAATGCTTTAGGGAAATCCTCAGTTCAAAAATGAACATTATTTTTGTTTGATGTTATCGTTAGAAATGCTGGAGGCAAAGTTGGTGGTGTATGAGGAGCAACAGAGGACACTACAGGCAGACTTGGAGCAGTTCACCAAGAGGGCTGCCTCTCAGGTCCAGCACCCAAACGCTTTCTTAAACCTGCTGCTTTTGTTTTACATTTAATACTCACGGATGGTCTCTTATCCCTTTTTGCACCTGCTGAACGTAGGCAAGTGAATCAGGCAGCGCTGATGACACTCAGAGCCAGGTGCTGGAGTGGCAGGAGATGGTAGCTGAGGTGGTCAGTGCCAGAGACCGGGCCAGGGAGGAGAAGGCTGCCTTGTCCCTCCGTATCAGCCACATGGAGGAGGAAAGAGAGGGTAAGACTTTTACTGGAGGATGAGTCAAACTCATTTAGATCAAACTAGCTAATGATGGTGGGATCAGTTATAGCTAGGAGGTAGAAGCAGGGTGAACATCAGAGTCACAGTTAATCTGCTCATAAATCCTCAGCCAGTGTGAAATAATGACACACGTCTGCTGACATTCATATATGTGAGGAACCTAAAAACAAAACTTTTTCATAAATGCAAGAAAAGACTCGCAGTACTTAATACGACAGTAGTAAAACCTGTTCTTTAATACTTTAAAGTTGTTCTGTATTTCTGTTCCTCAAAATTCGACTTTAATTATTTAGTCATTCTTAAACCCGTTAGTATATCAGAGTACACATCCTCTGTTAGCATCTAAAAAGGAACTTAGTGTTACTATAAAACACAAACTCTGATGTCTACATTTTTGGCATTTTGTTTGTTAACACAAATGTGGATCACGGGGTTCTGTCAGAGTCAAGTTACCTTAGTGGTAGCTGTGGTTTTGGGGAAACTTTAGTTCAGTTCAGATGCAGCGACCCACAGTCTCCATTTCCACTTGGGTCGAAAGTGCAGACTTAGAACCATACACCAGTTTTTAAATTGTGGTGATAGGGCACGTAAAACCAGAGTTAAGATAAAAACTACAGTGGTGTTTACTGTGGGAAAGAACGGTAAAAATGTCATTTTCTAAGGAGAGCGCTAGCAAACACTCTCTGCTTGCGAGCAAAATTAAAAAAAAAAAAAAGTAAAAACACCCCTTTTCTATTGGTGTTAAAGTGTACCATGTTGACCAATCAAAAAAACTTATATGGCAACATGTGGCACTTGGTTGTTTAGGAAGAGGGGGAAGTTTTAGGAGAGAGAGCGAGTTTTCACATGTGAGAGATTTGTGATGTTTAGCGTGTTCGGAGGCTATAGTTAGTGTGTACTTAGTGTGTAGTGTAGTCGTTGTTTTGTTTTGTGTGTCAGTTCTACTAGTGAATGTCACAGTTGCTCCAAAAAAGCCTCCAAAGGTAGATTGCTGAAAAGAATGATGCCAAACAGGCAAGATAAACCGTGTTTAAAGGTGAAATATAGACGTAAAATCAAAAGTAGTCAAAAACAGCCAGTTATACCCTGGACCCCAGAGGGTTAATGTTTGATCAACTCTGAGTCAACTTCAGTCTGGAGAGGACTGGACTAATTGGAATTATTTCAAATATATTTCACACACTTTGTTTTTCTCATAGAGCTAGCTTGTTTTACCATTTTCGTCATGTGTTGTTTGACTGAACAGTACTTTGTTTTCTTCATTTTTCCCCATCCTCACTGTTGTCATTGGCGAGATTTGGTTTACTCTGTGCTGCCTCCCATCTCATGGACCTCCACCCCCTCCCCACTCTCCCTGTCCAGCCCCTGCTCCAGGGATGGGAGCAGCCACCCAGAACAGTTTCCCATCAGTTTTGTGCATGCAGGCTCCTCCAAACCTCCAGTGCAGCTCGTGCACACTGTACTGCCTGGAGTTTCCCTGAATTTTGCATTTGCTGGTGGAAACGACAGGCAGTACAGTGTCATGCTGCACGTTTGAGTCTGCTGTTTAGTTTAGTCTCTTCCTTTCTCTGTCCCGTGTTGTTCTTTTCCATTCTTTACCCTTTAGTTTTCTTCTGTCTTTCTGTTTCTTCTTCTCAACTTTTGATTTCTGGTGTGCTAAGATATCTGAAATCACCAACAATAATGAACTGGTCTCAAATATAATTAAAGAAAATTGCTGCTCTATTGTGGTGGGATGGTAGGTTTGCACTAACCCTATTAAAAAGACTAATGCATATAACCTCATCAGAGCTACAAGGCTGACACCAGAGCCTATCCTCCATACAGACAGACACACCTGGCTTAGTAGAGCTATGCACAAGTGCCCTCAGATACTCGGTCATTGTGTAGGTATTTGTGCTTTTCAATTTGGGGATTTGGATATTTGTTTTGTTTTTGTTTTCTGTTTGTTTGTTGTTGTTTTTAAATGTGAAAATATGCATGCCACCTCTGCTTCAGATGGCACATTTCATACTCAGAAATGTGAAACATCTGTGAAACATCTGTATTACTGCTCAGCAACATAGTCCCACTCAGCTTGTCAGAGACAGACATAGCAGGTATTATCTTTAAGTGAGTGATCCTAAAATGTTAGTTAGCTTTTAAAATATGCACAAGCCTCATTATTACAGGCTGGATTTTTGTCAGCAATAAGAATCAAGCTTCAGTTAAGCTCATTATTGTAAATCTGGAAACGTTTATTACAAAACGTATCAGGTTTTTTTTTTGGTTTTAACACGGGAGTATATATTTTTTAATGCAGTTTTATCACATGATACTGCTGTTATAAAATCCAAAGCGCTGCTTGAATAATCTAGACTGTTATCACAGTGGTAAACATGCAAATGAGAGTCTTCTTTAATCCTAGTTAGATGAAGCCAACATCATACTCAAAGAAAAATGGCTGATGGTCTCTTACGTACTAATTGTTCCTCCTGATTTTGATTAGTGGTGTCACAGCGTATTAGTTTCATGAATCAATCAAGTGTAGTTGACAATAATGACGTGATCTCAAATAATAAGGGTCAACCTCATAAATCAATAAAAAAACCCTGCAAAAAAGGTAATTTGAGTTTTGTCGAGCCGCGTGTTCCACTTCACTGACATTTCATCCATGTGTGACAGAAAACCAAAATCAATTTTAGGAAAACATTTTGTGCTTTTTCATACTGAGTTTAAAGAGAGTTCATCTGAGTCTTGCTCACTGGTGTAATGTTGGTCATTTTATTCAGATAAAGTTACTATTGAAGCATGCGCTCTAACTCATGATGAGCTGCAAATACTCCTTTGTCAGCGGGTCTTCTGTGATTTGCTGTGATGTTGGTTTCATATTCATGTATTTGAATTAAGAAGTATCAAACTTGATGCTTATTAGCGGCTACAGGGTGAGATCGTTAAGTTCCATGAATTAACTCATTAATGTGAAAAGGTCTTACCAGATTTCAAATTGGCCAATCTCCCATTAAAGACGATCTGCAAGTTGATTTTCTATATACTTGCACATATCAGCTCACCAGTGCAGATTAAAGTCTGCTGCAGACGTTAGTCAGTACTGTGTGGGTCAATGATGCTGTTAAAACGTTGGATTATGATGCACAATGATTTTGACAGCAAAGAGGTCTTTGCTGTGAAATATTAGGGAGTTAAGTTCACTTTTTAAAAAATCCTACCTAGCATATTCACATCGATAGCTCTCTGTGTAGATGACTACTTAACATTATGGATTAAATGATGAATTTGATGTTTTTCACAGCTTTTCACTAGAAACAAAGCCGACCTGAGACCAGCTGATTTTTAGTAATAAGACTTCACAGCACTTTTTTGACTTGATGCATAATCATGCATAATGCTCACGTTTCTGCTGAACTTGCATGTGCTTTACTGTAATCTGCTCTGCTGTAGTCAGTGTGGGTGAAATGCCCAGCATGTGGCAGACTGGCTCTATTCTGCTGCAGAGGGTCATGATTGTTTTGGCTACGCTGTTAAAATTAGGTTGATACATTTTAGTTTAAATCTGCTTGTGCACTGAACCCACACTGACCGCGGTTAACACACAGAACTCCTTTCCTTTTCCTGCCCCACCCTTTGCTACGAGCTGCCCCCCTTTTTCCTCCCAACGTGTCAAAAATTGGCCTGTCGTCACAAAACAGATGGGAACATGTTTAGTTGTAATCATTTTGACGTTGCCCTTCTTGAATCCTTTGCTGCTAAATGAAAATACAAGTCAAAGCACCATCAGAGTCCCCTCAGATATGCACCTGCCTGGTGTTTCTGTCTGCTCTTCATTTCGAAGACAGAGTGATGAAGCACTCGCTTTGAATGTGACTCATAAAGATGGGTTTTCTCCTTCCTCCCTGTTTCCCACTTGTTTAAATGTGTGTTTCTTTGCTATGCAAATTAGGTGTGCATGGCTCTGACCAGAATGCTGCTTTTGAAGTGTTTCTCAGGTTCACTACCTTATGCAAATACACAAGTGCATAAACACCTGGAGTAACTTTCCATTTCTCCATCCTCAGTTCTTGTCATTGCTGTACTTCTCTTGCAGTCTTACTGTCGCTCCCGTTGCCTATACTATTGGATTAAACTGTTTTTTTGTCACAGAGTATGTTTGTGGTGTTGAAAGTGTCTCACCAAACCACCAGCATCATTCATGCCATCATACTTCTTGTCAACTCTCCATCTCTGTCATCCTGTCTTCAAAAACATTATCCTGTTCCACACTATGATAATTCTGTCTAGTCCACTTTAAACTCACTTCCCATCCGTAAATACACCCTCAATCCAACCCATCATTCCCCTTTCCCTGTGGCACAAAACTGATTGAGGATGACTGGTTCTTTCCTGGCTGCTCCGATCCAGCACTGGTCACTCGGCAGCAGGAGTTGGAGGAGGAGTTGGCTCAAGCTCGGGGGCTCGACCAGCACAGGGCCAAGAAGCTGGCGCTTCCATCCCAGCGAAGTCTGCAGGTAGGCGGCTCTTATTATAGACGTTTCTGTGGCTGTATCATGGTTATACCAGCACAGCCTCAGACATTTGCTGAAGAATGAGCGGGGCTAACTGTACAGCTTAATATCAACCAGTCTGCAGTTATTTTCAGAAGCTGAGTCTTGCAACATTTTCTTTATGAAATAAATCCTGTTCAGATCAAATCCTGCAGCTCAGGGCAGACCTTCTAGAAAAAACGGTTTCACAACAGCCTTTTTAAAATCCTTTTTGCGATTGTTATTTTGAAGTGTTTTTCATGTTAACATTAATACGAGGTTTTACAGGGAGCTGAACACTACATGCATGGAATCATCAGCAAAATGAGCGTTATCCTTTAGAAAGGCAAACAAAAATAATAGTTTTAGTTTATTTAACTGCAATTAAACACCAAAAGATATTCACTGGTCTGAGTTTCATTGAGAATAGCATAATCTCCCCTTTTCACCCAGTTTCTTCACATTTTGCTCTTGATGTCAGTGAGAGCAGGTATCCCTAATGTGAGCAGCACACAGACCTCAGCAATAAGCCGGAGGAGAGGAAAAGGAGCTAAAATTGAGGGTAACAAGGTCTGCTGTAAATACGGATCAGTTTTTCAACTATGGATTGTGCTTGACTAGTCTCTACTAGTGTCTAAAAATGTATATATAGTTAAAAAAATGGATGGATGGATACCAGTTTTCTATTTTTGGTTAATAACAGAGAACAAGAAGCTTACTTTATTCAAAGAGGAAGAATAATCTCGCTACCTGCCTGCTTGATCTTGTTTGCCTCGTACACAGTAGACTTGCAAAAACAGTTTGCCTTTTTTCCCTAAATGCTTAAAATCTAATCCCCTGCTACAACAAACTTTTGCACTGGCAGGAGGACTTTGAGCTCCATGGGCAGGCCCCGTTTCAGGATCCTCGAAGTATCTCAGAGAGTACCACTCCAATGGAAGGGGAGAACATGGGAGGTTGGTGGCCCGAGTACAGTACTCCTGACACAGGTGTGAGACCCGCTGGACAGTTTCCACTGGCATGCACACAGTCACCTGCACATTACTTTGGGAGGCCTGAGCTGTCTTTGTGTTTTCACCATGACTTAGTTTATTAAGCACTGGATTGTTGGTGCTGGTTGGTTTATTCTGTTTGTCGTCTAACCTCCGACTGCTGTGACTGTAGGAACAGGGATTAGCTTGCTTTTATTTCTGCTTACACAGAAAGCTACAGTTAAGTTCATTCCCGCCTTATGAAGAAAAACCTGACATTGAGCACCTTCACTTTTATATTTTGCTTCTCATTCATGTGACTCAGTTTCCAGTGTTTTGGGGACATGTGCATGCTGGTTGAGCTGGCTAGTGTTTGTGTCTTAATGAACTGATTGTGACATGATATAAATGTAGGTGGCAAGATGCTTTCCATCTGTGGTAAGTTTTATTTTTATATTTTGGTCGTGTGCATGATCACCTCCTTTTCTTTAATTCTTCTCCATCCTGTCTTCTGCACTGTTGCTGTCATAAAACCAAAAAATACACCAGCATTTGGGGAAAAAAAAGATCACCCAAAAGTAAAAGCACTATAATGAAGATTAAAATTAATGACTGAGGACTTTTGGAAAACTGACTGGTGTCTTTTTTGGTTGTTTGTGGATAGGCACTGAAATTCTATTTGAAATTCTATTTCACACCCTGCAGTAAATGAAGTTGTCAGTGAATTATTCTATACTCTTAGGAGATGCAGTTTTCTTAAATTTTAAATTTTGGATTTCTGGATTCTTCTTTTTTTATAAGAAGAAAATCCTCCTTTTTCCAAGGGATGCACCAATCTAACTGTTTCCAGTTCTCACATGGTACGGACCCCTGGGCTGATAGTACTGATCTGATGCCAGTATTTAATGAAGCTGTACTCGTTACTGTTTGTGTAGACCCGTTTAGAGGGTAAGACCGCTGTATTCTGTTGGTCTGAATTACCAACCAAAAGTCGAGTTCTTGGTTTTATTTCTGTTGTCAAAGCCAAACTAAAACCATTTTAGCTAACTTTTAAATACCTTGTTGCCATACATTGCAATCAATCTAAGTCAGTCTGTGCTGATGAGCACAACTCATTGGCGACTCATCTCTTTGTAATAAGAGATTCAATCTGCTGTTTTTCAGCTGGTTGTATATAAAAGCGAGGTCAGTGCGCGCCTGTGCTCTTTTGCAGGAACTTTTTCACTATTTGGAATTTCTCAGCAACAGATTTGTTAACCTTGCATAGACTGGCAACTTGGGGCGACCGTGGCTCAGGGGGTTGGGAAGCGTATCTGTAACTGGAAGGTTGCCGGTTCGATCCCCGGGCTCTCTGTCCTGGTCGTTGTGTCCTCGGGCAAGACACTTTACCTTACTGCCTACTGGTGTTGGCCAGAGGGGCCGATGGCGCGATATGGCAGCCTCGCTTCTGTCAGTCTGCCCCAGGGCAGCTGTGGCTACAACTGTAGCTGCCTTCACCAGTGTGAATGTGAGAGTGAATGAATAGTGGCATTGTATTATTATTATTATTATTATTAACCTGTCAGGGATGCTTCCTGCCTCTGCAATCAGCCCTTTGCTAGAGAGACTCAGTTCAGCTTGATGTTTGGTCAAGATCAGATATATTGGTCTGGGGCATCCCTTCTTTTTCCCAGCTTTCCCACTAAAGCAGAGTTTTTAAATTTAGTTAGCAACGATGGGTTAGGCTTTGAATTGTTTCAAATATTTGATCAGAAATTTAAAAAAGGAAAAAATAAGTGAATGAAAACAGTATTTCTATAAATGTCAAAAATGCATTGATTAAAATATTGCATTTCCTTTTAGAGTTTGCTCTGCTGCTAAAATTAGAGCGGTGGAATTTACCCTGTGAATCATTACAGCTAACTGTACCTTACCAGCCTGTTTTTGTATACCTAGTGTTTATTCTCCCTCCTATTGATTCCAGATGGCCTGCGGTCTGTTGTGGAGGAGCTGGAGCTGGAAAGAAACCAACTACAGGAGCAGATACTGAGCCTGGAGGAGCGCTGCCAGGACCTGGAGGATCGACTGCAGCTGCAGGCCCGTATAGAGGCATTACAGGTAGCTCCATCCAACAACACACCATATGTGCTATCCCAGGGTTAACTGACAGCAGCATTTGTATAACATACCAACTGTTGAGTAAACGATGAGTGAACTGCATGGAATGGGATTTTGTAACAAAACCTTCTAACACAGGTGACGTTTGATGTAGATGAAGATGAGCAGCCAAATTGGGTCTCTCAGGTGTGTTGGGTCACTCATGTCTGTGTGCGTTAGAGAGCACCTCTGGCGGTGATGGCTAATGGTGTGGTGTGCTTATTTAACCTTGGATACGTTTGTCAAGTAACGTTCAAAGCACAAAGCTCACAGATTGTCTGTATTCACACTGCTGATCTTTTGACATTTACAAAGTTCCTTTGCATCACGTGCGTGGTCCACACAAATAGATGACTGATGATAGCAGTAACAGATTTCATGTTCTGCTGTTTTCAGCAGGTCTGCTGTCATCCACGTTTGTGTGCAGTGCAGATGTCTTCATCCAGTGACGATCTTTGTGTTATTTATTGATGTTTGGTTTTCTGCCGCTGCAGAACGAGTCAGACAAACTGCAGAGCCAACTTGCAAGTGTCAGAAGTCAACAAAGCAGAGAGGCAGAGAAGCATCAGCTGCTGGTTAACAGTCTCAATGAACAGCTCAAAGGGTAAGTTAACTATTCAAACCATAACCCTTCACTGTGATTACAGTGCTACATCGAAATTCTTCATCTGTTCATTGACCAAGAAATGTTTACTTATGTTTATTTGACATGCAAAAGGAACTGAAGTGTTCATCTGACTGTATGTGATATGTGCTGTAATTGTTAGAAGTAAAGTGTTATATAAATTATTTGAGGTCAATGCACGGTAAATTAGGTAGCTGCGGGGTTGCATAACCAATAATTCAAAAATGTAATATCACCAACAAAGTGTATAAACGACATTAAAGCATCCAGAATAACCTGTACTTAGTTTTGGCTGCAATGAGTCGGATAGTAAAACAAGGACTGTTAAACCAACAGGTTCGGTACTCAGTGGGTCATTCAGGCTGCCTACAAACTGAACGCAAATGTGAGTCGAGGCTCACTCGCCCATTTTACCCGTTCTCTGTAAAGACTAAAGATGGTCGTGTGGGTAATATCTGTAAATAAAGGCTGTCTGTCGCTTAAATCTCCTTTCTTTCCCATTCCGATGCTCAGGTTGAACTTCAGCAGGTTGTCTTGACCACGCCTACGAAATGTGAAATGTGACTGGCTGATTAGATATTTGCATTATGAGCAGCTGAACAGATAGAACTAATAAAGTAGTAAACAACCGTACATATTTTTGATGTTCATCAAATGATTCAGTAATATTGGTAATTTGCAGTACCCTTAAACTTAGGATTAAATTAATGTAGTGTATTAATTACAAACGCCAGTTGCTTTGCGAGCTCGAGAACTGGGCGAAACAAGTTGTTTTTTGTTTTTTTCTTTCTTCAAGACTGCTTTGCCTTGATATTTCCCGCCTTAGTAATTCCACAAAGGCTACGTTCACACTGCAGGTCTTAATGCTCAGTTCTGATTTTTTGATCAAATCCGATTTTTTTTTTTGTCTGCTCGTTCACACTACAACTAAAATACGACAGCCAACGCGCTCTAGTGTGAGCGCTCAAAGCGGCCCGCATGCGCAAAAGAAGACGTCACACACAACGCGCTCTGTTTAGACCCAAAGCAAACAGTATTGTTTGACCGATGGCCCTTAATATAAAGACTTCGGACTTTACGTTTCCCAATTTTTGCTTTAAGTTATTTTGTTATTTACATAATAATGTAAATAACCTAATAATGATCCTTATTGCTGTTTTAGAGAGGAGCGGTGCTTCAAAGGATAGTTGCAGATTTCTGTCAGAATCTGCAGATTATACAGTACAAATAAAATGTTCACGTTGTCTTCCCAGCAGTTTCACCGTATGGCCAGGAAGCGTTCGCGATGTCTTCTCCGGTGCTGATAATTAGTGTGTCTTCTGTCGGTGACGTAAAAGACGGATTTAATGCGACATGACCATCAAACAGCAGTCGCTTTCTGAAACATCGGATATGTATCGGATTCAGTACCACATACGAAAGTGACCCAGGTCGGATTTGAAAATATCGGATTTGTGCCGTTCACACTGTCATACCATGATCGGATATGGGTCGCATAGGGTCAAAAAAATCGGATTTGATGCGCTTTCGCCTGCAGTGTGAACGTAGCCTAAGTGCTTTGACAAATACTTTTAGTACCACCGTTACAGATGGTGTCCACAGTCAGTTTTAGCCGATAAAGCTCAACCACCAACAAGTGTTTTTAACAAAAGATAGTAAATGTAAAAGGAGGTGTTTCTGGGTTATGTTCAACATTGTTATTCGAGAGGATTTTATTACACCAAACCATTAAGTGGCTACTTGATTAAATTGGGGTCAGATGGTTCAGACAAATTTTGGTCAACAAGCTAGCTCTTACTTCACATCATCTAATTTAGTCTAATTTATGGCTATTAATGAGAGGATTTCACTTTTTAACAATAAGCTAGTGCACTGAATGTTCAAATAGAGTGTAATCCATTTTTGTAGTACATGTTTTGCCATGTCGGCAATCATAAAGTTATTAGTTTGGAAAAGGACTGCTGTGAACATGCACTCACTAAATGATTGTGGAAAACATGGTTGTTTAGACTGGGCGGGTTGTGGGTTGCAGACATCTAAAGAGTCAAGATGAGTGAATGAGTTTTTCATTGGGGTTAAAGACTTGATTTTTATGGTTACGTTTTGGCTAGAGTATGGCTTTGGTCCTTTGTGATGGTTTAGATCCCAAGACATTAATATATGAACCGTAAGATTTTAATTATTTTCAAGACTTCCTTCAATCGATTGTCACTTTTTTCTTTAGGCTGACTGACACACAGGAGTGCCTGCAAAGTTCCCTGATTGAGAAAGAGAATACTTTGGCCAAGACATCTGAGAAACTTGAGCTCATCAGCAGCCTTCGACAATCACTGAGTGAAAAAGACATTCAGTGCAAAGAGCTGTCTGACAAGCTCCTTCAGACGGAGCACACTGTAAGAGCTGGGCTCCTTTTTTCGTTGTGTTATGATTTGCCATTTTTCAGTCTTTAAATGTGTTGTTTTGTTTTTTTCAGTTTGAGACCATTTCCATGAAATACGCTACATCAGAGAAACAATGCTCTGAGTTGAAAGCAGAAGTTATGGATCTCACACAAAAGCTGAGTGTGCTGAAAGAGAAGGTATGCTTGAAAAGATAAAGATTTTTTAAGATTTTCGTTGTTTTGCCTGTAAAGATTAAGAAAAAGGTGCCAATGGTGTTTTTCCTCCCTAATTTTCTTTAGATGCAAAAACAAGATGTCACCATTGAAACATTACAAACTGACCTTGATCAGACAAACGAGGAGCTGGACAAACTGAACACCTCGCATTTGGAGGAACGAGCCCAGCTCATTTATGACCTTCAAAGCTGTGAGCGGGAAATCGATAACCTTAAAGATGCTCTGCTGGAAAAGGATAAAGAGATATCAACTCTTGTTGGGAACATGGCTGAGTATGCAGAGCAGGTCACAGCACTGAAACAAGAGATCAAACTCAAAGAGGAGAGCCTGGTACAAGTAGAAAATGCACTGAGTAAGGCAGAGAGGGAGGCTAATATAATGAAAGAATCACAGAGTTCAGACCAGCAGGCCCTTAATAATAAGATCACAGAGCTGGTGGAGAAACTTAAGGAAGCTGAGATGGAGATGGTCAAGGCCGGAGATGAACGAGAGTCTAAAGGAGTTGAGGTGGAACACTTAATCAAGCAGGCTGAAAAGGATAAGACGACTATTCAGGACCTTCGAGGAGAAATCCAGAAGCAGAATGTGAGCCATCATAATCATCTTTCTGAATGTGAAACGCACATCACTTCACTAAAGGAACAGCTGGCAATATCTGCACAGAAACTACAGGAGTCAGAAGGACTTGTTTTGCAGCTTAAGGATAGAAATGCAAGTAATGAGAAACTACAGCAAGAGCTTAATGACAAAGAGCAGACGTATGAAAAGGAGCTCAAGTCTTTCAAGGAAGAACAGAATAAGCTTTTGGCACAGGTGGAGAAGTATAACAATGACTTTCAGACCTTATCAAAGCAATTAGACGAGCAAGTTCTGAGTGAAGAGAATGTCAAGCAAGTAATGCAAGAGAAAGTGGAAAAGATGGCATCACTCGAAAACCAGCTAAAGGACGAGAGGCAGAAATTCAACACTGAAAATGAGAAACTGTGCAATGAACTTCAAAGCAGATCTGAAAATATCTCCAAGCTTGAAAATCTCTTAAAAAGCATGACGACTGAAAAAGAGCAGCTCCAAGAAAACCTGAAGGGGCTGAATGAGGAGCTTGAACTCGAACGTAGGAATTTAAAAGAGCTAAATGAAAAGGTTACATCTGCTCTTGAATTCAACAGCAGTCTGGAGAATCAAGTGCAAGTCCTTACAAAAGAGAGAGACGGGCTTGAATTGGAAGTAACTGAGCATGTCAAAAATATTTCACAGGCTACAGCCGAGATGGATTCCTTGCATGTCAAAATATCTGAATTGGAAATGCAACACTCACAAAGTAACACAATTATTCAAGGGCTACAAAAAGATAAAGAGGAGCTAACTACTCGAACTCTTGAGCTAAATAGAGTTCTTGAGCAAAGCACACATTCAACCTCTGAGATCATGTTGGCAAAAACAAATGAATGTAGTTCGCTCCAGCAGCTACTCAGGGAAAGAGAGGAGACAGTGACCCAGCAGCAGGAAGAGGTGCAAAGCTTGACGTCTAAGATAGACAAAATGCAGCGCGACCTCGCCGAAAAAGAGCAGACTGTCACTGAACTTCAAGCACGAATAGAGGCCCAACAAAATGAGCAAGCACAGCTTATGGAAACTCTGTCTCTGCTTCAGGAACAACAAAGTAGTCTGAAGTCTGGGTTATTGGAGAAGGATGCAATGTATAAACAGAAGCAGGAGGAGTTCCAGAGTTTGCAGAAGGAAACTGAAAACCAGAAAAATATTGCGTCCAGGCTACAAGCTGAGGCGGAATCGCTCATTGAGGAACGCTCACAACTCAGAGAGCAACTGGGTGAGAGAGACGAAATGTTGAAAAAGTCAACTCAGGAATGTCAGAAGCACAAAGATGAACTGAATAACAAAAACACAACTATCAGGTCTCTAAGTGACCGAGTCAGTGTCATGGAGGAAAATGCTAGAAAGCTTGAGTGTGAAGCTGATCAGAGCAAAACAGAATTGGCTAGTTTAAAAAGCCACACCCAAGCTTTGTCCGAGGAGAACCGCCAGCTTCGTGCTGCATGTGAATCCAAAGAAAAGGAGCTTGCACAACGAAGGCAGCTTCTGTCTGACCTTGATGGGCAGCTTAAAGCGACCCTTGACCAGAACTCCAGCTTTAGCATGAAGATTAGCAGTCTAACAGAAAATAATCAAAGACTACAGGAAGAGTTGGCACAGAACATGAAATCAGTTTCCGAACTTACTGCTGAGAGACTTGTTCTCCAAGAAAAAACTTCGGACCTTGAAATTCAGATCTCAGATAGTCAAAAAACAGTTGCTAGCCTGTTGAAGGAGAAAGAGGAGCTCGCTGCAGCAACAGATGAATTAAAAAAGGTCCTCAAGGAAAGCAAACAGGCAATCTCTGTAGGTCTACTCGAGAAAACAAACGAATGTGCTAATCTGTTGAAAAATCTGAGGGAGAAAGAGCAACAGCTTCAGAGTTTACAAGAGCAGGTCGATCAGCTGAGCATGTCCTTGGTTGAAAAAGACCAAACTGTGTCAGAGCAGACTTCACAGATAATGGCCCAGCAGGACCAGCTGCTGCAGCTTCAGGATACTGTATCTATGCTTCAGGAGCAGGGATCAGTTTTAAAGTCAGGACTAATGGAAAAAGATGTCATGCTGCAGCAGAAAGTTGAGGAATGTAGTGTATCTCTGAATGAAGTCAAGCTACAGAAAGAGCTCGCATCACAGATGCAGGTTGAGGTAGAGTTGCTCAGGAAAGAATGTGTGGAGGCCAAACAACAACTACAGCAGAAAGAACAAACACTGAAAGAAGCAACACACGAATTTCAGAACCACAAAGATGAGCTGAATAAACGAAATGAATCTGTCATTTCGCTCAGTGCTCAGCTTGGGGCCATGAATGAGAGCGCTTCAGAGATGGAGGTGGAAATTACTAACCTGAAGGCATCTGTGCAGAAACTCACTGCAGAAAATTGTCAGCTGATCCAGGACGAGGGCCAGAGGAAAGCAGAGGTAACTGATTTTCATGACAACATTCAAGCCCTCAGTGAACAGAATGTTCGATTGAAATCTGAACTTCAGAAAGCAGTGGCAGAGCTGGCCAAAGCAAACGAAGAAGCTGCAAATCTCAACTTGGAAATCCAAGGAATAAATGACGCCCTGAAACAGCAGGAGAATTCGATCCAGCAGCTCAACAGTGAGATTGCTGAGCGGGGGGAGCTGCTGAAAGAGAAAGAAGGCACCATTTTGGAGCTTGAAGATTCTGTGTGTACACTCAGAGGCCAAGTTGACAGTCTGACATCAGAGTCTTCCATACTAAAGAATACTTTGGAGAAAAAGGAGGAGTCAAGTCTTGAATATCAAAGTACTTCTTCCGCTGCCTTTGATAGTCTGACTTCACATCTACAAGCCAAAGAGGCAGAATGTGAGAGCTTGAAAGAAAAGATATCACACCTTGAGGAATCTGTCTCAAAGCTCAACAGCAACCTGGAAGTACAGACATCTGAAGTGACAAACCTCAAAATGGCCTTGGAAGAAAAAGAAGCAGCTCTTTTGGAACAAGCGAAAGCTCTCCAGGACTTCCAGAAAAGAGGAGACGAAGCATTGCTGTTCAAAACTCAGTTCATGGAAAGTACAGAGTTGGCATCACAGCTGCAAAGTCAAATGCAGTTACTGTCCACTGAGTCTGAAAAATGTAGAAAGACAGCAGAAGAAACCCAAAGTGCCTTCAATAACCTGCAGGAGAAATATGCTGCCACCTTAGAAGAGTTACAAGACTCGAGGAAGCAACTCTCTCAAAGGACAGATGAGGTGTCTGAGCTCCGGATGTCATTGCATGATTCTAATAACGAATATCAGACTGCAAAGACCACCGTAGAGACACTGAAAAGTAACTTGCATGTGATCCAGGAGAAACTGGGGAAAGCTGAGGATTTGAACTCCAGTCTTTCAAAGGAAAAAGATGACGCATTTGCTTCGCATCAAGCGAGCGTGTCATTGTTGACTGTCGAAATAGAAAGACTCAAATCACAGCATCTTCAGGTCGTGGCACAGATGAATGCACTGACAGAAAACCTCGAGCAGAGAGAAATGGCTCTCCACGCAATCAATAGTCAGTACAGCGCCCAGGCCAAACATGCATCTCAGCTGGTTTCAGAAATGCAGAAGTTGGAAGAGCAGAATAAGAGCCTGAATGAGGAGATAGGATTGTCAAAGGAAGAGAATCAGAAACTTCACATTGCTCTCAGTAATGAAAACACACATTTGAAAGAGGAATTTAGGAAACTTTTTGCAGAGAAAGAAGAGCTAGAAAGAAGACGTCAACAAACGCTGGCGGAGCTGCAGGTTCAAATGGAGCAGAAATCCAGCAGCGTGAATGAACTCGTGGAGAGAATGACGTCCGAGAAGCAGAGCCTTCAAGCAAAGGTTAGTGCCAAAGATGAAGAAATTTCTCAGTTGAACGAAAACATTCAAAAAATAGAACAAATTCTGCAGGATTCAGAGAAAGAGTGGCTTTTAGTTCTGGATAGAGAAAAGCAGGAAAAGAACCTTCTTGCAGAACAATTGAAAAGTGTTGAAAATGAGATGAAATCTAAAGATGTTAAAGTAAATGCTTTGAAACAGGACATGGACAGCTTGCAGGAGAAACTAGCAGAGGCTTCCTCTGCCATTAGGGAGGGCTCTAATCAACTGAGCACGAAAGAGCTGGAGGCATCCGCATCCAGAATTCAGCTTGAGAATGTGTTAGCATCTATCCAGGAAAAGGAGAACGAGAACCATATTTTGCAGCAGGCTCTCAAAGCTGTGGAAGACGAGTTACAAAGACTGGTAGTGAGAAAAACGGACAAAGTTTCCTCTCTATTGAAATCTTCTGCTTTGAATGACGAAAAAGCCTCTTTGGAGGACATGATAAAATGGTTACAAGAAAGTCATCAAAGTGAGGTAGATGCTTTGCAAACCGAGTTGGCTAAAACTGTTGCAGAATTGGAAAAAACACAGACTGTACTTAATCAGAGAGAGCAGAATAGTTGCGAGAAAGGTCAACAAATAGCTCTTTTGCAAGAGGCTGTGGAGCATTTACAGACTCAGCTTAATGCCGAGTTAGTAAGAGTGAAAGAAGCTACTGTTAAACACTCTTCTTTATATGATGAATTGCAAACAAAAGACGAGCAAATAAGCTGCATGAGCATTCAGATCAGTCAACAGAAGGAATTGCTTGCTGGCCTTACTCAGCAGATAAAGGAAAAAGATGCATCCATTGCCCAGGTCATGGAGTCCGCCTCAAATGAGAGAATGAAACTTGGTGAGGAAAATGACTCGCTCTCGGCACAATTAAAGAGCATGGAGAGAGCACATGAAGAGATTTTGCAACAGTTAGAAGAACAGATTTCGCACAGTTCAAGTGAAACTGAGAAAAATAATTTAGAGAAGCTCATGCTAATTAAGGAAAAGGATGAGCTACAAAGTGAACTCACAAAAGTATCGAAAGAAAAAGATGCAGTGAAGAAGAAGCTGCAAGCTGCGCTTATTGTGAGAAAAGATCTGTTAAGAAGGATTGAAGAATATGAAAACCAAAAAGAAGAGAGCGCAAGCAGTAAAACTGAGGTTTCACTGTTGCATGAACAATTGCAGGAAGCCAAAAGTCAAGCTCAAGCTACAGCAGAATTGCATAAAGAAAATATTTCCCAACTTGAAAAGAAAACTCTCGAGAAAGAGGGAGAATTTCTTAAGTATAACACCGAAAGCAAAACACTTTTGGAACAGCTAGAGTCAGAAAAACAGAGTTTGCAAACCATCTTAAATGATAAAGAAGCTCATTTGTCAAAAACATTACAAATGCTCAGTGAGAAAGACTCACTAGTCGAGCAGCTGCAGTCCAGTGCTGTCGAGAAGGAAGAGATATTTGAGCAGAACAGGAAGGGCTTGATGCAGAAATTAGAAGAGCTTCAAAATGAAATCAAGACATGCAAAGATGAGTTAAAGGACAAGTCTTCCTCTGCTGCTAGTGCTGTTGACTTAGAAAATGAGCTTGCACAGGTAAAGTCAGAAAAGGTGACCTTACAGAAGAAAGCCCAGGCCGCCTTGCTGGCACGCAAAGAATCAATAAAGAAAGCTCAAGAAAATGAAAAGAAATTAACTCAAGAGCTCGCTGAACTAAAAGATGACTACAAGGCGCTCTTGGAGCAACACTGCCAGCAGACGAACGAGCTAAACGCAGTGCAGTTAAGCTTGGATGAGAAGACCAGAGAAACGGAGGAACTCAACAAAACCTCCTTTTGTTATCTGGATGAATTGCAAACTCTGAGACAGCTCGTCGAGGAGAGAGACAAAACTCTTCAAGATTTAAAGATGTCTTTGGCTGAGAAAGAGAGCCAATGCCATTCTCTCTCAAGCCTGCAAACAGAACTTGAAGCTACTAAATCCGGATTAGAGGCTATTTCTCTTGAGATGGCCAATAAAGAAGAGTCTCTCATAGCCATGGAGCAAAGAGCAGATTCTTTGAAATCAAGACTGCACATCGTAGAGAACGAATTAAGAGAGAAAATTGAAGAGGTTGACAAATATCGGGATGCAGTCAGAGTTGCTGAGGTTAAGACCCAACAGGAGAAACAGTCTTTATTTGATAAAAACAAGGCTTTAGAGACTCAACTGTGCATCCTAAAATCGTCACTAGAGGAACATATGCATGCAAATGAAGAGAAGCATCAAACCTTATTGAAAGAAAAGGAGGCTGTTTTGGAGCAAAGTAATCAGATGAAAGCAGAACTTGAAACAAAAGCTGATTTAGTTTCGCAGAAATCCTTTGAAGTTTTGACCCTTCAGAAGACATTAGAACAAACAGAGCAGCAGCTCACTGAGGACAACCGATCTTTGGCTAAGGAGCTTAAACATCTGCAGCAGCAGTTTACTGAAACACAGAGGAATATGGATTCGCTGAAGCAGGAAAAAGAACATTTTGTCCAATTATTTAATGAACTGAGGGATGAGGTGACCTCCCTGAGAAAGCAATCGAAGGAGTCAGAGAAGGTAAAAGAGCAGCTGCTGAAGAAGCACGATGCACCCGTTGAACAAGAGGGTCATAACAAAGAAGGGGTCTGTTTTTCTTGCAAATGTGCAGAAATCTTTGAAGCAAAACTAAAGGAGCGAGATGATGCCTTGTTAGTTTCTCAAGCTCAAGTTTCAGAAAAGGAGGAACTAATTGCTGCCCTTGAAATTCAGCTACAACAGCAAAGCAAAATGCTTGAAACCACTACTGAAAAGATGAGAAGAGAGGGTGGTGAGCTTCAGAAATCTCCTGATGAGGGTGCCAGGATGAATGATCCGGATAACCAAAACAAAGTTACCCTTCTAACAAGGAAACTTCAAGCAGCTTTGGTTTCTAGGAAAGAACTCATGAAGGAAAATGCAGCGCTCAAGGAAGAAGTAGAAAATCTGTCAGCCAAACACGAAGCAAAAGAAACAGAGTACTTTGCTCTGCAATCATCTCTTTTAAAGTTCAAACAAGAAAATACGGACCTGGAAAGTTCTGTGTCACGTTTCTCCGAAGAGAAGGACAAAATGAGCACTGAAGTCGACCGCATCCTTAACGAGAATCGCAACCTATCTGCAGCCTGCGAAAGTTTGAAACTAACTATAGAAAGCATCACTCAGCAGAAACAAGCCTTCTCGTGCCAGCTCGAATCGCTCAAAGATTCTCAAACAGAGGAGCTGACCAAGTGGAAGTCGAAACACGCAGAGCTCAAGCAAGAGTACGAGTCGCTTTTGCAAGCGTATGAAAATGTCAGCAGTGAAATGGACAAGATGAGACAGCTTTTGGAGGGAGCTAAAAGAGACAGGCAGGAAGCCCTCCGAAAAGTACACAAGCACGAAAGTGAGATGGAGATCCTGGGGAAGCAAGCCCGAGAGATGGAGGAAGAAAATAAAAGAATGAAAGAAAAAGTGGAGGAAGTTTCCAAAGAGAAAAGGCAGAGAATCGAGGAGCTGGAGGAGCAGAATGAGAAAATCAAGAAACAGGTGATGGAGGTGATGTGTGATCTAAATGATAAAAACCAACAACTGGAGGCAGAGACTGCCCCATTTCAGGACTCATTCGAGGCTCTGAGAGTGAAACTTACTGAGATGGAAGCTGAAAATATCCAGCTAGCAGAAAGGCTGGAAGAAGCTACCTGTTTGCTGGAAAAGAAGAACCTGGAATCCAATACATACACAAGCAACATGCAGAACAAACTTGACGAAGCACTCAGTTTGAATAGTTCACTGACTGCTCAGATTGAAGCTCAGAAAACTGAACTTGTTGCTCAAATGGAAATCAACAACTTGGTGCAGAGGGAGAAGCAGACTCTTTCAGAGAGAATTGAGAACATACAGAATGACTATGAGTCGCAGTTGGGAATAAAAGATGACGCAGTTAAGGACCTCAAAGACATTATCACCAGGCACCGCCAAGAGACTATTAACCTGAATGAGAAGGTGAGAATTTTGGAGGATGACAAGTCACTTCTGCAAGAGGAACTTGAGAACGCTCAAGAGATCTCAGACAAGGTGAAGAGTGAAAACGAATATTTGGAGACTGTAATCCTCAAGAACTCGGAAAGGATCGACGAACTCACCGAGTCCGTCGGTGCCCTGCAGTCCCAAACTGCGCAGCTTTCCACTCAACTTGCAGCTAGCAAGGAGATGAACGATCAGATTCGTCACGAAAAAGAACAGGAGCAGCTCAAGTTGGTCAAAGAGTTTGAGGAGAAACTCAAGACAGTTCAGAGAGGCAACGAGGGTTCGAAGAACGTGAAGAAAGAGCTGCAAGAGCTGCTCAAAGAAAAGCATCAGGAGATAAATCAGCTGCAGCAAAACTGCATCAAATACCAGGAACTGATTTTAGATTTGGAGAGCTCTTTGAAGAGCTCACAATCAACGTGTGAGCACTTGGAGAAAGAACTGAAGAAAAACTTAGAGAAGATTGCAGATTTAGAGGAGAGAGGTAAACAAGCTGAAGCTGAGCTAATTATGCACAAGAGTCATCTCCGGGAAGCCAAAGAAAAGATTGAGAGTGCCGAGTCTGAAAGAGACCAGCTGGCTCTTCAAGTGTCACAGCAAAATAAACAGTCTGAAAATCAGAAATCACATCTGACACCTCAAAATGTAGAAGAAGCAAAAATCAACTCTTACATAGAGAATCAGTTTTTGTTACAGCGGCAGATAGATGATCTCAAGGATTTGAAAGAGAAAGAAAGTCAAACAGTTGATGAGCTGAGGCAGCAGCTAGACTCTCGAGATCTGCAGATAAATACTCTAAAGAGAGCGGCTGAGACTCAAGAAGCAAAGCTGTCTGCGTTAGCTTCCACACCACACGGGGCTAATGCTACCAAACTTTGGAATGATTTGTACCAAAAAACCTTACATGAGAAGGACAATCAGCTCCTTGAGCAAGGTTTCATCATTAAAAGATTCCTGGAAGATATGAGAATGAAAGACAAAGAGGTGAATGAGTTACGGGTGACCAAGTCGAGACTGGAGAGGACGCTGAATGAATACTCTGTAGCTGCCGCTGCGCATCAGAGGCAGCTGTTTGTTATGAGCGCAAGCAATGCTGAACTCAGTGAGAGCGCAGAGCTCATGACTGTGCAGGTGAAGGAGCTCAGCGCTCAGGTGGAAAGAACAGAGCAAGAGAAAAACGCAGTGAAACGACAGCTGGCTGACAAAGAAGACGTGATCTCCCAAATGCAGCTCAGTCTACAGCAAGTGGAGAAGATAAACGCTGACATGGAAGCTCAGATATTCCTTTTGCAGTCTCAAAATGACAAAACTCAAGCTGACTTTGAGAAGCAGGAGGGAATTTGTCTGCAGCTCAAAACGCTCCTTCAGAGCAAAGATGCTGAGATCTCCTCTCTACTGTCCTGCAAAGATGGACAAATGTCAGGCTATCTGGAGCAACTGCAGGCTAACTATCGTAACCAGGTGTCCGTTTATGAGGACAGGCTGACGTCTTCACGATACCAAAAGGAAAAGACAGACAAGGAGTTGAGAGCGCTTGAGGCCAAGGTCCGAAGTCTGCAAATTAAAGTAAACAGATCTATCCAGGAAAAGGAGCAGATGGAAGCAAAGATGGAGTCGTTCAAGAACTCAATGGTGTCTTTGCAGAGCGAACGGGAACGGCTGATGTCAGAATACAGAATACTGGAAGCAAAGAGTCAGTTGGGGTTAAAGGGCAAAGAGGGCTCTCCCGATGGGGAAGGTGGGGCAGCCAAAGGCCTTAAACACGAAATTAGAAAACTGTTACATCAGATGGATGATCTCAATTCTGAGAACGCGATGCTCAGGGCTCAACTGGTCCGATACAGGGAGGATTTAAATCAGGTTTTGTCCCTTAAGGACAACCAGTTGAAAGTATTGCTAAAGAAGCAACAGGAGGTGATCAAAAACCTCGAAACCCAAAAAGCTGCGGCTGAAAAGCAACACAGAGAGGCTCAGCTGGACGTCCAGAAGGAAGAAGAAGCAAGCAATGCATTAAAGGAAGAGAATTCTAAACTTAAAGCTCGTGCGTCCAAGCTGGAGGAGGAACTGTTAACTCTGAGAAAAGACAGTGAGTCAACAAACTGGGGCAAGGTGATTGCTGACTTGCAGGAAGCTGTTACAGCCAAAGCATCTGAATGTAATGACCTTCAACAAAAACTTCTTTCTCAGAAGCTCTCAACTGATGAGCTCCAGGGGAAAATGCAGCAGCTGGAAGATGAAACGGACAAAAAATTATCAGAAGCTGAGGAAAAGTACAACAGTGAGCTGGATGCCTTTGAGCGCGAGGTGGAGCTGATGAGGAATGAGCGAGAAACTGCCGATCAGAGGGTGGCAGAGCTCGCAAAAGACCTACTAGAAATAGAGCAGCAGTTATCAGAGGCTAAATCGCAAAGCAAAGATACCAAGGCTCAGAATGAATCCCTGTGCAAGGCAATGGCTGCTTTGCAGAATGACAGAGACCAGCTCATCGAGGACTTCAAGGTCCTCAGGCAGAGATACGATGAAGAACTCAGAGAGACTCGGGCAGCCTTAAACAAGGTGGAGCGCAGTTTGCAGGACACCACGTCAGATTTGGCCATGTTTGCCAAAGAGAGGGACATCCTTACTCGCAAATTAAAAGCCTTTGAGAGTAAAGACGCACACGCAGAGCTGAACAAGCTGCTGGACGAGCTGACGGAGGTCTTGCCAGAAAAGGAAAGAGAACTAAAAAAAGTCATTTTGGAAAACAACACTTACAGCAGGCAACTGTCAGCATTCTCCAGATCCATGGCCAGTCTCCAAAACGATCGTGAACGGCTGATGGACGAATTGGCCGGGGCTAAAAGAGTGGTTGAGTCCAGGCAAGGGTCGAGCCCAGAGACTGTCGGTACGGCGAGCGTGGAAAAGTCAAAGGGAAGTGGTGTCAGTGCCTTGGAGACTGAGTCAGATGGGCTGGTAAGTCAAGTTTGGCTGTTGCTTGCACTTCCTTTTCTCTGCTGTGGTTCTGTGGTTCAAACAGCATGCAGGGTCAGCTTAGATGTGTTTTTGGTTTCACATCCCATCGGTATGACTTGCATACTTTTTTTCGTTTTTTTTGTTAAATACTCACGCTGTGGTGTCTGTTTAAAACTTCACTTCAATAACATAAATGTTAAATGCATTGTTTGTCTTTGTGAATGATGCATTTTCTTTCTGTTTACTGTCATCGCAGGGGATACATCAGAAGATGGACGAACTGCAACAAATGGCACACAAAGAAGTGAGAAGCCAGCAGGAAGCAACAGTGGATCAGAGGTAAAGGAAGGAAAACGGTTTCCTATTCAAGTTTTAAAAGTATTCCCAAAGCTGCCCGGCTCAAAGGTTTTTCCATACAGCAGAAACAGGAAATGTGTGTTACTGTATTTGCTAGTAAGCTAAGTAAGTTCCTCCATCTATGTGAAGGCTTGAAAGCTTGACTGCAGCACTGTTATGCACACAGCTTAAATTCATTTTACTTCAATTTTTAACACATTTTTTGTTATGTAGATCTGATGCTGAGCCGAAGGACCTGCCAGTTAAAGTAAGTTACACTTCCCAGTCGTCCTCCTTTGTTGGGAGGCTGTGACTCACGGATGCACTTGTGCAGCTTTTGACCTTCACGGTCACAGTGAATTTAATCATAATAATAATAATAATGGATTGCATTAATATAGCGCTTTTCGAGACCCTCAAAGCGCTTTACAATTCCACTATTCATTCACTCTCACATTCACACACTGGTGGAGGCAGCTACAGTTGTAGCCACAGCTGCCCTGGGGCAGACTGACAGAGGCGAGGCTGCCATATCGCGCCATCGGCCCCTCTGGCCAACACCAGTAGGCGGTAGGTGAAGTGTCTTGCCCAAGGACACAACGACCGAGACTAATCATAAACAGATATCTGCATATGAATATGTAGAATCTGTAGACATTGCTCTTTATTCACGAGTCATATTTAAGCTTTAGTAGAGAGGAGAGCAAAGCAGGGAAAACTCTTGGCTAATGTCTGACTGTGATTTGACTTTGTATGTTTTGAAAAATGTATCTGCATATGTAAACAAACAATAACCAGCACACAGAACAGGAAATCCTACCTAAGTTAAACTGTTTAGATATCCTGGTTGATAAACCAGTTTTTCTCTCTTTGGTAGTTGTGACACCAAACGATCCCATTTCTTCCTTCCGACACAGCAGGAAAGCGGTCTGGAGGAGGTGGTGAGTCGATTGGATGCAGAGAGGAGGCAGCTTCACAGAGATCTGCAGCGCTGTATGTATGAGATTCAGCAGCGAGACCAGTACTTCCAGCAGCTCAACACAAAGGTATGAAAACGCTTCAGGTGACTGTCCTTTAAAGCCAAACCCATCAGAGTTCAGCTAGCCCTTTGTAAGCAGGCAAAAACGTCCTGAGGATACAGACAGTGTAGGCAAGCTGTCTAATTAAACCACACTACAATAAACTTCAAATGTTCAAGGTTTGATTTCATGATTTTTGTTTCCCATTTCCTACAAAATAATATACAAATATAAAAGCAACTGAATGCTGAATAACTCTAAATGTACAAAACAGTCAAACAGCCATCTGCCCCTCCTCTTTGGGTTATCAATACTCACAGTTGCAGGAGGCAGTGGAGGAGAAAGCTGCTGTTACAGCTCAGCTAAGGGCTGTTTCCCAGACTCTGAGGGACACCCAGAATCGATGTCATTGGCTGGAAAGCCAAGGCCGGGTGCAGGTAAAGCTCTATATACATGTGCTTTAAAAACTCAAATCCGAGCTGCCACTGAATCCAGTTGCGTTGTCTCTGTATGCTCTTGTGTGTTTATACCTGTAATCCTGCACTCGTTCCTACCAGGGTTTACTTCACACTGAAGTTGCACCAGGGGCTCCACAGGAGAAGAGCAACGACTCCATGTTAAGTGAAAGTGCTGAAGCCAGTCAGCTGAGAGAAAGGTGAAAAAAAACAAACAGCCTTCAGTTTGGATCCCTGCAAAAATCTCCACATTGTCCTGGAGAGATCCGTACGGTCGGTTGAAGTCGTAGACATGCTAACATTATCCCTGGGTGTGGTTGTCTTTAAGGCTGCTGGAGGTGGAGCTGAGTCTGGCAGATGAGAGAGCCAGGAGAGAGACGGCCGAGGAGGCTCTGCGTCTTGCTGAGGACAGAGTAAAGAGGTTGGAGCCAGATGCAGTCACTCAGCCGTACACCTGACTCTTATTCGTCAACACAGCAGATCTTTAATGAGTTTTTTTGTTGTGCAGTGCTGCCTCCAGTCTGTCCAGGGACAGTCACAGAGACTTCAGCATCGAGATGGAAGCTGAAGAGGAGTGGGAAGCTCTAACTCTCAACCCAAACCAGCCTCTCATAACTCGAAAGGTACTCGGTACACTTTATTTTCCTTTGATTTGCTTACTGTACAGATCCAGCGTGAATCTATGACACAGCTTTTTCGAGTTGGCTTTTGCAGAACGGTGTGTTTGACAGCGTAACCTTACTGCTGTCGTGGAGTAGTCATATAAATCGATGACGTGAGAAAACAAGTTCATAGTGGCTGTTTAGGTCTGTGCAGCGATAATGAAACACAAAGATCAGTGAAAAGTGAGCCTGACAGGTGTGAGTGTGACAGACTTTTTATTATGAAAGAAAAGTATGGAAACTTATTTGTATGTAGCTATGTAATGTATGGATGTGCTGTGGAAAATATGAATCCCATTCCCGGTTGCTTAGTTTTAATGTTAGACAAAGATAACCTGAGTAAATACAAAATGCAGTTTTTAAAAGGTGATTACATTTATTATCCTACCCGACCCTGTGAACTCGTACCCACCATAAAACTAATAAAAAAAGTAACCAGAGTTATAGTTTTGAAGTGGCCTGCTTAAAGTCCGGACTCAAATTCAGTTGGGATGTTTTGCCGTGACCATAAACCGGCCATTATGCTCCGAACTCTCCAGTGTGGTTTGAGGATGAGTACAAATTCCTCCACAGCGATGTGAAAACTGTCACTTATTGCACATGCAAAACAAATAAGAAAATGGAGTACATATGGATCAAACTGTCTGAGACTGAGAATTTTTAGAACGTCATTGAGATCAAATAAAGAGTTTTAGATACATTTTTCTTTGCTCTACTTTGCCTACAGTGGCCCATTACAGAAAAGGCTTAATGACGAGGACTCTTGCCCCCAATAAGTCTTGTTAGTCTTTTAATTAGGGTCACCATATATTCGGGCCAGTGCACTAAAGCCGTGTTTGGAGCTTCTCCAGTGCAAATGTAAGCATTTCTTTGATTGCTTCTGTTTCTCCTCGCAGATGAAAGGAGGGATGGTGGCGTGTCGACGGTGGCTCCGAGGCCGGAGCCTTTACTTCTCCAGGCTGCTGACGAGTCGCACTCGCTCTCGATATTTCTTTCTGGCTTACTTGTTCACCGTACATGTGCTCGTTCTCATGTGCCTCACTGGAACCCTGTAGGCAAAGTCGTTCCTGGACTAAACACAAACTGGCTGAAGGGTACATATGAAAGCTAACAGAGATTTCAGTGAATAACTTTGTGCATACACAGTAAAACCTGAAACTGACACGTTGTTCTCTTTTAAATGTAATGGTAATGGGGGGGCGGGGACGACAGTTTGTTTGCATCTGATTTAAGTTTTCTTATGTTTGTAAGTAGACCAAGCCTTAAAGCCGTTGGTTTTGCTTGCCTTCAATTTCTTTTCTTTCATTTTTTAAGAGCCACACTGGACAGGAGACGAGAAAAGAGTTTGTTTGATGTGACCCTCGGGGAAAAGCTGCACAGTTTGCAGAAAGCCATATACACCCGTACTTAACACTAAGAAATCTCCTGCACACACCAGCTGCTGCTTTTCTTGTTTGCCTGAGTTCGTGTGTTGCACATGATCACATAATCAAAATGCTGAGTTTAAACTATGCACTGAAACTCCAAATGTGTATGTAATCATTTTGTGGAAGCTCCGAAGCACTACACCTCTCCCACTCTGTTCCCTTTAAACTGTAAAGCCAAAGGTGTCTGTATTGTTACTTTGGCGAGCACCCTCATGCCTGTAAAAGCTAGTGGGAGACATAATATTCTCGAGTTAACGCCAGTATCATGGTGTGCCATTGAAATTGTACTGCAACGCAGTAGCAGGTACGAGTTGTTTGTATTTAAGTGTATTTATGTCTGCATCCACACATGCACGCTGTACAGTATGTCACATTTCTGTACATATGATTTTTATCCTGTCTGCTTGATGTTTATTGACTGTAAATTTCTTCTTGATTGTTCAGAGGTTAAAAACAGGTTGGTAAGAATTTTTTTTTCTAAAATAACTTCGACTAACAAGCCAGAATTCTCTTTGTGTAGGTTCAACTAAAAAAACACAAACAGTGCAAATGAGCGTCAGGATCTGTTTTCTGGCTTGTTAGTTGATGCATTTTTGTTGAAAAATGCAGTTCTGCACATGTTTGTGTTATAAGTATCTGTATATAAAGGGTTCAATCAACGAACAGTGACCGAAATCTATTTATAAAAAGGTAAACTACTGAAAAATGTTCAGATGGCATATTTTCTCTACTGCCTCTATTTTTAAACGTTAGCAAAGCAGTTGGCCTTGAGGCTCATGAGGCTTGACGTCATGCAATACTGTGTCGGGGAGAACCTTTTCTGATCGCCTTTCACCATCTAGAACGGACTTTAATAAAGCTCATTGAAGTTTTCTGCCCACATGAATTGTTTTTTACTAAATGTGGTGATTTGACCACTGCAATAACAAAAGGTGGAGTTAACAATCAAGACAGAGTAATAAACGCCAAAGCCCTCACTGCATGCGTCCTCTTAACAATAGCAGAAGTATCAATTCTAACATTTCCAGTCAGTGCTGTTGTTTGAGTGTTGAGTACTGTACATGTCAAAGTCCACTTTGTAGCCTGTATATCTTCTGGTTTCACATTAGAGGCTCTCCTGCGTCTTTAAGGACTCACTAAATCAGCCCAAAGACTGTATATGAAAGATGGACATGGCCACTGACACCATCCAAATTAAGGATAGTCGAACGTCAAAGAGCAAAACATTCAAATTGTGGCAGTCTTGAGAACAGATCCCACTTTGCTTTGAAGTAGCAAGATGCAGTCTGATCACTGCCTCTGGTCTTTGGTGTTGTTTTGGACCCTAATGTGACATTTCAACATTTTATTGAAATAAACAGAGTAAAGGCACGCTGTCTTCTAACAGGTAAGGAGTAAAATATCTAATAATATTTATGATGTGCAGTCTTTACCATTTCCTCTACAAAGAAACATGACAGTACCAGTCTTACAGTACGACTCTGGATACTGTAGCTCCGGTGAAAACTAAGGCCTCAAATCAGAAGTACCTGACTCCGTGGTATAATTCTCAAACACGTACCCTAAAGCAGATGACTCGTAATCTGGAGAGGAAATGGCGTGTCACAAATTTAGAGGATCATCATTTAGCCTGGAGAAATAGTTTGCTGCTTTATAAGAAAGCCCTCCGCAAAGCCAGAACATCTTACTATTCATCACTGATTGAAGAAAATAAGAACAACCCCAGGTTTCTCTTCAGCTCTGTAGCCAGGCTGACAAACAGTCAGAGCTCTGTTGAGCCAACAATCCCTTTAACGTTAACTAGTAATGACTTCATGAACTTCTTCACAAATAAAATTTTTATCATTAGAGAAAAAATTACCAATAACCATCCCACAGATGTAATATTATCTACAGCTACTCTTAGTACCATTGATGTTAAGTTAGACTCTTTTTCTCCAATTGATCTTTCTGAGTTAACTTCAATAATTACTTCCTCCAAACCATCAACGTGTCTTTTAGACCCCATTCCTACAAAACTGCTCAAAGAAGTCCTGCCATTAATTAATTCTTCGATCTTAAATATGATCAACCTATCTCTAATGATCGGCTATGTACCACAGGCCTTCAAGCTGGCTGTAGTTAAACCTTTACTCAAAAAGCATCTCTAGACCCAGCAGTCTTAGCTAATTATAGGCCAATCCTCCAACCTTCCTTTCATATCAAACATCCTTGAAAGAGTAGTTGTCAAACAGCTAACAGATCATCTGCAGAGGCTTATTTGAAGAGTTTCAGTCAGGTTTCAGAGCTCATCACAGCACAGAAACAGCTTTAGTGAAGGTTACAAATGATCTTCTTATGGCCTCTGACAGTGGACTCATCTCTGTGCTTGTCCTGCTAGACCTCAGTGCAGCGTTCGATACTGTCGACCATAATATCCTATTAGAGCGATTAGAACATGCTGTAGGTATTACAGGTACTGTGCTGCAGTGGTTTGTATCATATCTATCTAATAGACTCCAGTTTGTGCATGTAAATGGAGAGTCCTCTTCACACACTGAGGTTAATTATGGAGTTCCACAGGGTTCAGTGCTAGGACCAATTCTGTTTACATTATACATGCTTCCCCTAGGCAGCATCATTAGAAGACATAGCATACATTTTCACTGCTATGCTGATGACACCCAGCTCTATCTGTCCATGAAGCCAGATAACACACACCAATGAGTTAAACTGCAGGAATGTCTTAAAGACATCAAGACTTGGATGGCCGCTAACTTTCTGCTTCTTAATTCAGATCAAACTGAGGTTATTGTACTCGGCCCTGAAAAGCCTAGAAATATGGTATCTAACCAGATTCTTACTCTGGATGGCATTACCTTGGCCTCCAGTAACACTGTGAGGAACCTTGGAGTCATTTTTGACCAGGACATGTCGTTCAACGCACATATTAAACAAATATGTAAGACTGCGTTCTTCCATTTGTGCAACATCTCTAAAATTAGAAATATCCTGTCTCAGAGTGACGCTGAAAAACTAGTTCATGCATTTATTACTTCCAGGCTGGACGACTATTCATTATTATCAGGATGTCCAAAAAACTCACTGAAAAGCCTTCAGCTAATCCAAAATGCTGCAGCAAGAGTCCTGACAGGGACTAGAAAGAGAGAGCATATTTCTCCTGTTTTGGCTTCCCTTCATTGGCTTCCTGTTAAATCCAGAATTGAATTCAAAATCCTGCTCCTCACATACAAGGTCTTAAATAATCAGGCCCCATCTTATCTTAATGACCTTGTAGTACCATATCACCCTATTAGAGCACTTCGCTCTCGCTCTGCAGGCCTACTTGTTGTTCCTAGAGTATTTAAAAGTAGAATGGGAGGCAGAGCCTTCAGTTTTCAGGCCCTTCTTCTGTGGAACCAGCTTCCAGTTTGGATTCAGGAGAGAGACACTATCTCTACTTTCAAGATTAGGCTTCAAACTTTCCTTTTTGCTAAAGCATATAGTTAGGGCTGGACCAGGTGACCCTGAATCCTCCCTTAGTTATGCTGCAATAGACGTAGGCTGCCGGGGGATTCCCATGATGCATTGGGTTTTTCCTTTCCAGTCACCTTTCTCACTCACTATGTATTAACAGACCTCTCTGCATCGAATCATATCTGTTATTAACCTCTGTCTCTCTTCCACAGCATGTCTTTTATCCTGTCTTCCTTCTCTCACCCCAACCGGTCGCAGCAGATGGCCGCCCCTCCCTGAGCCTGGTTCTGCCGGAGGTTTCTTCCTGTTAAAAGGGAGTTTTTCCTTCCCACTGTCGCCAAAGTGCTTGCTCATAGGGGGTCATATGATTGTTGGGTTTTTCTCTGTATCTATGAAGCGCCTTGAGGCGACTTTTGTTGTGATTTGGCGCTATATAAATAAAATTGAATTGAATTGAATTACAGATCCTATACTCAGTTACTGTATAGGCTGGTAATGTATGCTAGGTGCAAGCCTCTGCTGGCCAACCAGGAACAATGCTTCACTGAAACTTAATTCACTGCTGATAAGGAGCAGATCCACAGTCTGAGAGTAGGAATAATTTAAAGGCAGCATCTTACTGCACAGAGCAGGCTGCCAGTCTACTACTGCTACTAAAACAACTAAGTGACACTGTTTAGAATTACTTGCCATACTTTATCTAATCCATGCTTTTTACATGCTAGAGGATCAAAATCGGCCATAATAGCTCATGTAATGTCTTATCACATGCTAGATTTTCTAAAGCCTGGGAACAAAGTCAAGAAGTGGAGGGGTCAATATATTTAAAGGTTAAAATCTTTTAACTATCAGGCTTCTCTTGTCTGGAACCACCACCTGCTTTGGGTTCAGGAGGCAGAGTCCCTCTCTTCTAATGAGGGTTGGCTCATGGATGAAATTTCGAGTTAATAAGTCGAAATTTCGAGAAAATAACTCGAAATTTCGAGTTATGGATACTAGCTTTTTTGTTTTTATTTAGTGGCGGAAACAGGCTTCCACAGAAAGACGACTGCTGTGAAGCCCACCGACTGGTTTTTGAATGCACATTTTGAAACCTTATTTGCCCCCCATGTTAGGTTTTCAGTCAGATGTGACAATGTTTGGCTAAGAGTGGAGTGCCGCGTTATCATCCACCACTAGCTAACTTGATTAACCAGCTGCACTGATAAAACGTGCACGCAGTTGAAGCACAGGCTTCTTGAGGCTGCTGAGGCTTAGCACACACCAGCTGGCTACAGCTGCCTGTGTTAGGATTCCTGTAACGGGCCACACTGGGTTTGTTCATGTAGACATTTAACATGGAGTCCATGGGGACTTTTGGAGCCAGCTCGAAGGGGCCAAACTGCAAGTTTTGGCACTTCAGTGTTGAATTTGTTTTTCAACTCTGGAGGTTGGTATTGCTCACTGTTGCCAAATGCTTGCTCACAGTATCACCTGATTGCTGTGGTTATGTCTCTAACATTGTACTGTGTGCAATGAAATGACTGTGGCTGCGGGGCTATAAAAAAAAGTCATTTGAAATTATCTCAAAGTAAACTGATTACTATAGTTGTTTATTAATTAGTTCATTTAACCAAAACACATAAAATAAAATAACTGAAAATATGTCTAAAAGAATTGAAAACTATTCAGACTCTTTATGTAACCTGTTCAACTGCTCATGAAAACAAATCAGCCAATCACACAGCAGTAACTCAGTGCATCCTGACAAGTAGACATGGTTAAAAGTTCAGACTGAGCATCAGTGTGAGGAAGAAATGGTATTTAAATGGTTGTTCAGACATGGTTTGGTCCCACGTGTTGGTCTGAGTACTTGAAGCTGCTCATCTGTTGGGATTTTCCCACACGACTATCTGTAGGGTTTACAGAGAATGGGCTGAAAACCAGACAGTAACTCAAACAGCCACTCATTATTCCCAAGGTACCATACTGATGAGCTACAGCAGCAGCAGCAGAGCTCTCTGTGCGGCTCTCCTGCAGGATGCTGAGGTACAGTTCACGTGGACCCAGCAACACTGGACAGCAGAAGTTTGGGGAAATATTACCTGGTCTGAGTCTTGATTCCCGCAGTGACAGAGAGATGGCTGGATCAGAACTTGGTGTGAACATGAAACCAAATATTCATTCTATCTCACACTGCATTAGCAGTCAGGCTGCTGACAATAAAGAATTCAAGCAGTTCTTGAAGAAAAAGACTTAACAGTAGTACTAGCAAGATGTACCTGATAAGGTGGATGGTGAATGTAACATTTAACAGCAATGGCTTGCAGGCTTCTTCATTTACGTTTTTGATGTTTGATGTAATGTGAACATAAGGCCACTAGATGGCAAAGTCTGTTAAGGTGCGGAACAACCCTTTTATGTAACTGCGCTGTACTTTGGTATTATCTGAGATAACCACGAAGGGACGGATGAGAGAGGTGGGTTCTGTATCTTGTCCTTATATGTGCCATTGTTCATGAATTTGGCCCATTTTCCTCATTCTATTGGAGTTATTTCAGCTGTGGAATACAATACTGTGGCTAATTTATTGCCTGGAAGGCCTGTCCAGTCTCATAAATATTCATGGAGAATTCTCCCTTTCTTCCCTTTTGTGACAGGATCTCATCTTTTAAACTGCGGTGTCCTGTTTAAGTCACGGGGCCAGATATGTGATTGGGTGGACCACACTGAGAACCAAGTTTTCTCAGTGCGACATCAATCTACGACCGCTATTGTGCTCTTCTATACAACACTGATCACAGAGGGATTACACTTCTTTGCCTTCCTGCAGATTTTTCATTACTGAAGAGACACATTTCTTAGTAATACTACGTTTGTCTTTTTATGTGAAATGTGGCCCGTCTGAGGTAGACGTTTCATTTTGATACTGATGACGATGACTCATTCATTTCCACGTTTAAAGACTGGACGGTGAAATTTCACAGTCAGACTGACACAAAGTCAGCTCGGTTTGAATCTCGTGGCTTCTGGAGGAAACCGCTCCGACCATGTTCTAATAAAAGAAGGAAATCTGCATCTCGGTTTTGCTCCTGCAGCCTTCTCCTCCCTATCTCTGTCTTTCTCAGCCAGAGTGAAAACAGTCCTCCAGTTGCCGGTGACCCACTTGCCTACAGCACCAGAGGAAGAGAACCGGAGGAGTAGGAGAAAAGGGGCGGGGAGGAGGTAGAGGTGAAAACATGTGGGAGACTGCTATGATTAATGTGCTTTCAGAGCTGGAGTGAGTGAGAGAGTTAGAAAGCGCAAGAGAAAGAGTGAGAGAGAGAGAGCAGAACAAGGGCACCTGTGATACGTGGTGATGGTGGAGAGAGAACAAGTAGGCTTTGGTGAGGTACGCTCAACAAATAAATGATCCTATCTTCATGTGAAACTGTGAAGCATAAAAGTAATTCAAGGTTCTTTATTCGTCACATCCATAGTTATACAGGTATAACACACAGTGAAATGAAACCTGACACCATTATATATAATATATAGATTAGGTGAATGTGCAGTAGTGGCATGTATGCAGCAAGCAGGTGAATTCTGTACATTAAGTGAATTAAATAACAATAAACAATCTGACCATTTTACAGAATAGACAATATTACAACCAAATTCCCCCTTGTGGGACAATTAAAGGATTATTCTATTCTATTCTATTCTATTCTATTCTATTCTATTCTATTCTACATGAACATATTTATAATTAAAGGAATTTGAAATGTACATTGTGCCTCTGAGTTTAGAGTGTCTGGAAGAGAGTCCTGAGTCCTGTCTCAGTTACTTATGGATGTGAGAGGGCGGGTGTGTGTGTTTAGGGCACGGATGGCTTGGGGATAGAAGCTCCTCTTGAGTCTCTCTGTCCTTGCCCGGATGATGTGGAACCTTCTACCAGATTGCAGAAGTTGGAACAGTTTGTTGCCAGGATGGGACGGGTCCTTCAGTATCTGCGCTGCTCTAGTCCGGCATCTCCTGGTGTAGGTGTCCTGAAGCGGGGGGAGAGCAATCCTGCAGCAGCGTTCTGCTGTACGGATCACTCTCTGGAGAGCTTTTTGGTCCTTCACACAGCTGTTCCCAAACCACGATGTCATGTTCTGTGTGAGGATGCTCTCCACAGCGCCTGTATACAAAGTCCTGAGGATCTTTGGAGAGACTGAACTTCCTCAGTTGTCAGAGGTGATACAGGCGCTGCCTAGCCTTTTTGGTCTGGACCTGAATGTGGGCAGACCATGTCAGGTCTGAGCAGATGTGGACACTGAGATACTTGAAGGACTGCACCCTCTCCACTGGAGCTCCATTGATGATAATGGGCTTGTAGTCTCTGTGCTGACTCCTTCTGAAGTCCACCAACGTTCAGCTGGAGATGGTTATCCTGGCACCATGATGCCAGATTCTTCACTTCATGTAGGCCGCCTCATCATTGTTGGAGATGGCGCCCAACACCACTGTGTCGTCAGCGAACTTCACAATGGTGTTGGAGCCGTGAGTGGTGACACAGTCTGAAGTGCAGAGGGAGTAGAGCAGTGGTGAGAGGACACACCCCTGTGGTGCTCCTGTGTTGATGGTGATGCTGTTACCTCACCAATTCAGCAGGAATTATACCTGCAAAGTCAGAGTGATAGCTTAACATCAGGCGATTTTCTTTCTTGGATAAGAACTCCACTTTGCCTGTTTTCCCCGTGTGTTTTCTGATGACCATTAAGGCAGAAATGTGAATGCCCCAATGACTCTACAGGTACGACAGTGATTTATAATATACCCTGGTTTTATCCTCTTGATACCAGAAGATCAATGGCACCACAAAGAAAGGGGTCGATTCAATTCTGATTCTTCCAAATGTTAATAAAACCTTTGACGAACAGTACGCTAACCTGGAGCATCACTTCTTCAGAGACTTCAAATTTAAAGCTTCGCAGTGGTTCCATATTCAATTCACTTCAATTTGTATATATATATATATAATTACAACAACAGTTGCCTCAAAGCACTTTAGTAAGGTAGACCCTACAGTAATTCAGAGAGAACAGAGAAAACTGCAACAATCATTTGACCCCCGATGAGCAAGTGATTTGGCGACAGTGGGAAGGAAAAACTCCTTTTTAACAGGAAGAAACCTCTTCTAGAACCAGGCTCAGGGAGGGGCGGCCAAAGATACGTGGTGTAAGAGAGCCAAAAATGAACATTAACTAATGATTAATCACCATGATTAATCACTTAGGGTGTGAATGTGTATAAACACATTCTACTTTTAAATAGGAACAACAAGTAAGCCTGCAGTGCGAGAGCGAAGTGCTCTGATAGATGGGCCGGATTATTTAAGACCTTGTATGTGAGGAGCAGGATTTAAAATACAATTCAATAAACTGTGCTCTCTGTTTCTAGTCACCATCAGTATCCTTGCTGCAGAATTTTGGATCAACTGATCAATTGCTGTTTGGATTTAGAGGCCATGAAAATAACTGTGACATGGTGAATGGCTTTGGATAATTACTGGATCCTGACCCTACTACTGTCTGTCTGAGCTGTTAGACTCCTCATTGCACCACATTTGGGTTTGGGCTATTAAGCTTTTCACTTTTTTGTATTTCTGTTTAACCGAGCTCCTTCTTTTGTCTAACTGAATTTTTAAAAATAAATTCTTAAAGTTTAAATTAAATTAAATCAAAGATTTAAAAATCATGTTTATTCTATTGTACAAGTAAGTTGTGTTTTTCTGTACTGGGGCGATCGTGGCTCAAGAGTTGGGAGTTCGCCTTGTAATTGGAAGGTTGCCGGTTCGAGCCCCGGCTTGGACAGTCTCGGTCGTTGTGTCCTTGGGCAAGACACTTCACCCGTTGCCTACTGGTGGTGGTCAGAGGGCCCGGTGGCGCCAGTGTTCGGCAGCCTCGCCTCTGTCAGTGCGCCCCAGGGTGGCTGTGGCTACAATGTAGCTGCCATCACGTGTGTGTGAATGGGTGGATGACTGGATATCTAAAGCGCTTTGGGGTCCTTAGGGACTAGTAAAGCGCTATATAAATACAGGCCATTTACCATTTACTGTTGAGTGTGCTACAGCAACACGATTTGAAGAGTTTACACAGAAGGAAAGTGTCCCGTGTAGATGTCTGGACATATGTTTTCAGGATGTCTTTTGTGTCACCTGAGATGACTTTTCATCTTTGCCTTTTTAACCAAATCTCAATGATGTTAAGATGTCTAGGGAAATCTTTTTCAGTATGTTTCTGCTGTGAGTCATCATCGTCCACTACTTTTATTTCCTGGCTAAATAAACAGTTGCTGTAGCCTTTATGTTTTGAGGATTGAGTGATCTTTGAAGCTTACAACAAAGAAAAAACTTGTGCCTCAGAATCCTCGGTTCATGCTGACAATTCAACCAGGATAAGCTTATGGAACAGTTTTAATGATTTACGTTAAATAACTGCTCCTCTGACCAACATCGTTAAAGTGTTCTACAGTTTGAAGACGGTTTTGTCAAATGGATTCGAAGTGATCCAGACCAGGGTCAATTCAAGATTCAAAGCATTTATTGTCATGCAAAGAAAAAACATTTCTCTGTACAATGAAATACTTTCTCTGCTGTCCGCACACAGAAGCCGGTTAATATGTACAAATAGATTAAATGTGGAAACAGTACAAACTCATACAACAACTTTCATTATTTTATTCAATATTACACCAAATATTTTTCACAAATCAAATCCGCGTTGTAAATGTAGCATCTGCCAGAGAAACAGTCGATTCAGCACCTTTAGCTATATTCATAAAATAACCGAGTGAAAATGTCATTTAAACTTTATCATCATTATTATTCCTTTATATATACAAAAATGGATTTTTCTAAATGTCATTAATATCTCCTTCAAAATGTTTTATTTTTTTTAGAATTTCAACATTTTCAACAGAATAGATAATAGATGATTTGAATAGTTTTAATGATTTTATTACCTATTAAGTTGTTTCCGTTCTAAATTGTTTACTTTCATTGACCTTTAGTCGGGTGTTGTCAGGTTTGTTGAGTTTAAAAAGTCAAGATTAACTGTGGACCATTTCACAGCTCGAGTCATCTGACTGTAACACTTGATCTAGGCTAGCAGTACTGTGTTAACACTACAGTGAAGTGTACTGGTGACAGGTCTTTCTGGTATGCCGTGTAAGCCCACTATAATAATTAGCACATGACAATAATCTCCTCCTAGTTTTCTATTTGATTTTTGTAAATGAAATAAATATAAATGATCAAAAAGTATCAGGATAGAAAACCATCGGATAAAAAATCCAGCATAAAAAGTTCAGTTTCACTGCAGCAGTTCAGACACTGCTGGGTGGTTTGGTAACTTAGATGTAGCAAATCTTAAGGTTCAAACCACCCAAGGAGAAGATTAAAGCTTGGAGACTCCTCACCAGTCAGAACTGAAGGAGCCTATTGGAGAAAAGGTAAGGTGAAGGATCTCGAATAACCTCGAGCGAGTCCAGTTTCTTTTATTTGGGATTTGGACACGCTGTGACGTGGAAGACGACTCCAAAGTCATGTTTTGTCTTCAAACCATGAGCACTATAAGTGTTTGTAATGCTTTCCTTTTTTCTTTTCCTCATTAGTGTATTGGTGACTGGAGGGGTCTTTCAAAAAATCTACTCTCTCTCTACATAATGCATCATCGTTTTATGAGTACGATTACACCGTTATAATCGTTGTCATATTTTGTCAGTTATTACAAGCTAAATTTGAAAGCCAAGCTTTTAAACATCAACTAACCTTTTTTAAATAGACTTTTAAAAAACTATAATTTATGCTCCTAGAGAAGAATCCCACACACGACTCCTGTGATGTAAGCAGATCAGTCATCAGTGTAATTCAGACAATAACGTCCCTGCGGGGGAAACTTAATTCGCAGGCAGTCAATCAAAGCAATCAACCACATATCAAGCTGGAAAAAACAACAACAACAGGAGTAATAGGACATCCTCTGTCTAATGAACAAATGAGACCTGCATATTAACTAATAATGAAATGATAATGCAGAAATACCAGGCTGATTTTTACTAGTTTTGAAGTAACACATTAATGCAATTTATGAACCAATCAGTCAGGATAAAGGGAGTTTTAAATGTGCATCTGATAGGTTTGCTGGCACAGACCTATTGCTGGAACGACCAAGACAATTCTACTACAACAGCAAAAGCATTAGACACCAGGCTGAACTCTTTGGGTAATCTCGTGCACGAGGGAGAGAACTGACTGTTCCTGACGCTTGAACCCCAGTCACTCTCAGTATGCTCCCCCATAGCACTGCTCTTTATTGTGGTTGCATGAATATGCATGAGTATATTAACATATGACATCTTACACAGGCATGCATATAAAGTACCAGTCTGTATGTACGTGTAGGTGTGTGTGCGTGTGTGTGTGTGTGTGTGTGTGTGTGTCACAGATGTGACCCTGTGAAGACTCCCCAGACCTGCTGGCTCCAGGGAGTCCAGCAGTTCACTTACACTCAAACAGATATAGGCGTGTTTGCTATACCACATATCAAAAGAGAAGATACAACCTCTCTCATGACCCTAGGAAGCGTGTGATCCTCTGAAGAGGAGTGAACGTACTCCCCTCTTCACGGTACACAGGGTTGTTGCAGACCTCCTAGGATGAGACATTCTTTCCATCTACAAACGATTATATACTTCAAAGCATAAATGAGTATATGTTTCCAAGCATAAATGACAATCCAACAATATAACCCTAACAGCATCATATTTGATGATAATGGTAATGACAGTGATGCTGACACCATGGAGCACCTTTGGGCCCACGCTGTAAATGTCAGGGGTGAGGGAGAGTGCTTGTGTTGTTTGGACTCTGTAGGACTGTACCGCACCGCTCCCGCTTGCCTCCTATTCTCTTTTTAGCCCAACATTTTTTCCAGTGTGCCCTATATAATGTCCCACTTTGCAATTAGGTCTGCTTCTGCTGTACAGAGAGGAACAGCTAGATGGAGATTTCGTCTGTGCTGCAGATTGTCGTGCGTGTGTGTGTCTGTCAGGTCATCTGTGATCCAGCCTCGCGCTGTTCTAAACTTTCAGACTGCCTTTAGTTGCATGTGAAATTGGGTTCGCTTGCAGACATGTCCTGACAGACACCCCGCCTGCCATTCTCTCGAGAGCTGGTCATGCCTCTCTCAACTCTTCCTCTTTCTCTTCTGCTTCCCTTTGTGTACCTCCTCTACTACAAGTCACCAGTCCCATTATACACAGAAACCTGTGATCCAGTCATCTAAATAACTCTCCATTCTGACCTTGGTTTTCTATTACGTCCTGTATAAGAAGCTGTGCTCCTCTAACAGTTGGTTTATTACAAATACTGAAATGGCCCACTAAAGCATCTTAGCAGAGATCTAATGCTACATGCATGACCTCCCTCTCAGTGTGGTTAATTAGTTACCATAGCAACATGGTCTTCTCTGGCTATGAGCTCAAGACCCCCAACTCATCCAACCGTACATCATATAGCATGTCCAGATGTCTGCTCTTTGTCCTCGGTGCTTGAAGAAATTTATACACAGATGAAAACGTAAACGTGCTGACAGCAGTGATTTTAGAGATAAGATCTGAGAAAAGCAGGACTATTATACACTGTTTTATATCTTTGCAGCACAGTTGCTTGCTCCCAAGGTATTTCAAACATACAGTGATTAATCTTATGCCAGAAAAAAGCAGAGATTTTTGCATATTTTCTCAAAGAAATTGTTTTTTACATAAATCCTAGGCTGGGTAGTAGGTTAGAGCAATAACACAAGGGGACGCAAATACAATTTAGGTTCAGGTGGGGCAAACTGGGGACGACACTTTGTAGAATAATTACACACAGGCACTGTGACATTCCTATGATTTTGTCAACTGGTTTGAAGCCTCAAATTTGCTAATTTGTCCATCCACACAACAACACTCACCAGTCACTCAATGCAACACTTATAATAATGCAAAATGTTTTGCATTAATACAGTTTAAATGAGTGAATGATAAACAAATTCATCCCTGTGCAGTTTGCAGTTATAAAAATTAGAAATCAGCCATACACATGAAAAAGGTTTTGGTGCATTGGACATTTAAACATGAAAGTCTAACTATATTTCCTAAATAATAATAATAATAATTTTAATAACAATAACAAAAGAGTCAGTTCTTTGGCTGTTGCAATGAAAAACATGTCTTAGGACATTGGGTAGACTGTTCTACTTGAAGAGGTGAGGTGAAGTACTTTACACATGGTATGATTATTAATCCAGGTAAAGAACTCCAACAGTGGCCTCTGTGAAAATCGCTTTTATTAAATACCAAAGTTGTAAGGCGTTAGAGAGCACAGTCAAGCTTAAAACTCAATGAGCTCTGCAACAGTTTTTTTAAAATGTGTGTGTGAGAGAGAGCTAGTGTGAGACGCTGGGGCAAACAAAAGCTTACTTGACCTAGGAAATGAAGCACAATGTAAATGCATGGGCAATTTCCATTGTGCGAAGAGAAGGCAAGGAGAAGGAAAAGGTGCAGCCGATAAGAGACTAATGAGAAAAAGGAAACAATGAATAGAAAGGACAGAAGCAAAAATGTTGAAAGGCACATGAAGAACGAAGCTTCAAAATAAAGTACGAAGAAAAAGGAAAGAGGAACAAAGAAGAAACTCAAACAAACAGCCGGGGGTGTTACAAGAAGCCAATGAAAAGGGAAAACGCTCGTTAAACAACAAGAAGGAAATACGACGAAATCCAAGAATGAATATCCAAAATCACAGAGACTAGAAAACAGATTTATAACTGAAACAATGGATTACAAAGACCATATCAGAACGTGGCATCAGCCATCTTACCTACAGTACCTTCTTCCATCTTTCATCAGCAGAAAAGTTGTTTGAAAGAGAATTTAAGCATCCCTACATTTTTTAAATTCATAGTTTTATTCTCATCTCGTGGTTATAGTACAAAGAGTTGTTGTACAACGTTCTGCAAACACTACAATACATGTACTTTAACTGCACTCATACAAAATGAGTGCGTCTGATGACTAAACCCAACTGTAGTGACACATAAGCACTTTTACTTAAGTACTTGGCAGTTAATTATACAGCATATTTAAAACGTTGCTTTCAGTTGTATATCAGAGTCATCTGAAGAGTGAGCTGCCTGCATGCACCACACAGAGCTGGTGGTGACCCTGTAGAGCCTGCACTGGTGTGAAAACACACAGAACACGAAGCAAACGAAGGCCACAGGCTGGAAACTGAGATATAAAGTTGATCTTTATGTCACAAGTGTTGCTGGAGCTTCCACACCTGTGCACTGTTCTGACATCAGCTGCTGTAAACTGGGCCGACTGGATGAATTTCAAAAGTATCCACAGCTGGAGAGCCAGTCAGAGGCAATTCCTGCAATTATTTTTTCCTTGACTGTTTATGTGCACAAAGGAAATTTGAAAAGGCTGAACCTGTAATGAAATATTGCTTCCTGAAATTGTAATTCTGCTTTTGGCTTGTGTTCAGTAAAGCAATGCAAATGTAAAAAGGAGGAAATCTGAACTCTGCAGTTATCAGCTGGTGTTCGGTAGCAATCAGACAATGCATGAGATCGGCTGATCTGCTGCATTTCTGGCAGTGCTTTATTCAGGTGTCTGAAAGAACTAATAATTTGCTCAATTATTTCTTTATGTGTCACAAAAATATCTGCTATTGTCAGAAAAGGTCATTTTAGTCTATGTTGTGAACATTTTACTGACATGCAGTGTCTTCAAAGTGACTTGTTAGATGCCATAATTAACTTTGGATTTGCTTCCTTTGAAGTGGAATCACTTTTCCAAATGACCTGTTATTACCACAATTTCTCAGACTCATTGCTGCCATGTGCACTGTAATGTCCTCTACTTAGAATAACAACTATAAAGTGGCATAATGGGCAGCACTGCTGGCTCACAGCAAGACGATCCCTAATTTCTGGCAAGGAGCCTGCTGTGTGAAGTTTGCATGTGCCTGTCTGAGCGTCCTCACACAATTCAACAACACGCACGTTGGATTAATGCGTGGTTCTAAATTAGCCGCAGGTCCGGTTGTTGTGCAATTATAGGAGATCAAAGCAAAAGAAAATACCTGGATGGACAGAGCTGGACAGTCAGCACATGCACACAGACTGCCAAGTAATCTAACCTGACAAACAAAAAGAAGCTGTCAGCTAGGAAATCAAATCACTGTTCTGACCTGCACATCATTTGTTTAATCTATGTAAGAAACACCAAGCAAGGTAAAGAAAGGCAGAACAGAATAGCAAACATCAGATCAGCAGGAGTTATCCAATTAGACCATTGGTAAACAGCAACATAACTACTGACGTTTTTGGAGAGGATTCTCCTCTCTGTATTGATCAGTGTTGGAGGTGTCACTGCTGAGCAGCTGATTGGCTATGGCACAAACAGCAAATTTGATGGCAATGTTCTCTGTAAGTGTAGATGGATATCTACTACATATGTATTTTATTAATTAAAAAAAAAAATTTATGCTTGATTCTGACAAGGCAAAACATCGTAAGGGATAACATCAATTAAATTCAATTGTATTTATATAGTGCCAAATCACAGCAACAGTCACCTCAAGGCGACTCACATAGTGAGTGAGAAAGGTGACTAGAAAGGAAAAACTCAATGCATCATGGGAATCCCCGGCAGCCTACGTCTATTGCAGCATAACTAAGGGAGGATTCAGGGTCACCTGGTCCAGCCCTAACTATATGCTTTAGCAAAAAGCAAAGTTTGAAGCCTAATCTTAAAAGTAGAGATAGTGTCTGTCTCCTGAATCCAAACTGGAAGCTAAAATGACTCCAAGGTTCCTCACAGTGTTACTGGAGGCCAAGGTAATGCTCTGAAAACAGTATTTCTTATAAATCAGCAGTATAATAATTAGATAGATAATAGACTCCAATTATCTATCTAATAGATACTGCGCTGTAGGTATTACAGCACAGTACCTGTAATACCTACAGCGTGCTCTAATCACTCTAATAGGATATTATGGTCGACAGTATCGAATGCTGCACTGAGGTCTAGCAGGACCTTAGTGCATCATAACATCTTAATTGCAGCAAAACTAAAGGAGGATTCAGGGTCACCTGTTCCAGCCCCAACTATATGCTTTATCAAAAAGGAAAGTTTGAAGCTTAATCTTGAAAGCAAAGATGGCGTCTGTCCAAACTGGGAGCTGGTTCCACAGAAGAGGAACCTGAAAGCTTTGTCTCCCATTCTACTTCTAAATATCCCATCCACTGTCCTTTTGTACAGGGAGTGCAGAATTATTAGGCAAATGAGTATTTTGTCCACATCATCCTCTTCATGCATGTTGTCTTACTCCAAGCTGTATAGGCTCGAAAGCCTACTACCAATTAAGCATATTAGGTGATGTGCATCTCTGTAATGAGAAGGGGTGTGGTCTAATGACATCAACACCCTATATCAGGTGTGCATAATTATTAGGCAACGTCCTTTCCTTTGGTAAAATGGGTCAAAAGAAGGACTTGACAGGCTCAGAAAAGTCAAAAATAGTGAGATTGTCATGGTCCCTGTGCCTGCCCAGCCGGCCTCACAAGGCTACACTTGTGTTTTTGCTTTTTCTCTCTCTCCCCTACCTCTCTGCCTGGGCGGAGCTCACAGCTGGCTCCCACCCTTGGCTCACACAGCTGTTGGCGATCAGCTGATGGCGATCAGCTGATTACCGGTCTACTATTTGAGGCTGGGTCACAGATCCTCTCATCGCTGGATGATTGAGCTACTGACGTTAGTCTTTCTTTTGGTCTTATACCTACCTTCGTGATTTGTGAGTGATTTCTCCCTTCCCTATTCCAGTTTATCTTCCCGGACCTGTGACCTCCCCGCGGTACGGACGTGTGTGAGTCGGATGTAAGGACGTGAGCGAGCGTGAGAGAGAGAGAGCCTTCCCTGGAACCCTGACCTTTCCCCCGTCACTGTATATAGTATTGCACTGGTGTGTAAATAAATCGTGTTCTGATACGTCAACCTGCTCTGCGCTTGAGTCCCTGCTTTCAGTTTGTGACAGAGATATCTTGCAGAGGGATGCAGCAGTCTCAAAATTGTAAAGCTTCTGAAGCGTGATCATCGAACAATCAAGCGTTTCATTCAAAATAGTCAACAGGGTCGCAAGAAGCGTGTGGAAAAACCAAGGTGCAAAATAACTGCCCATGAACTGAGAAAAGTCAAGCGTGCAGCTGCCAAGATGCCACTTGCCACCAGTTTGGCCATATTTCAGAGCTGCAACATCACTGGAGTGCCCAAAAGCACAAGGTGTGCAATACTCAGAGACATGGCCAAGGTAAGAAAGGCTGAAAGACGACCACCACTGAACAAGACACACAAGCTGAAACGTCAAGGCTGGGCCAAGAAATATCTCAAGACTGGTTTTTCTAAGGTTTTATGGACTGATGAAACGAGAGTGAGTCTTGATGGGCCAGATGTAAGATGGCGCGGCCACGTCCAGACGCCTTCCTGACCGCTCCACTCCGACTATCCACTTTTCTTGTTTTTTACTTATTTTTTGCTCTGGTTTACATCCCAAAATCCTCTAGTCTTATAGTATACGACAGCGGATCACGTGTAAACATCGGTGCCAAGGTTGCACATCTAATCTTGGACACTTTTAAACCTGACCCTTCCTGGCCGCCAGAGATTCTACGCGGCGCAGAGAACAACAAAGGACGGGCCGCTCATCCGAGGCGCAGAACAAAGAAGCGCCGGGGAAAACGCGCTGGTATTAGGAACAGACTGAGACAGCAGGCGCATCGCGCACCACTGCCCAGTATCCTACTGGCCAATGTACAATCCATGGAGAACAAGCTCGATGACCTAAGAGCAAGGGTCACCTTCCAACGTGACATGAGGGACTGCAATATTCTGTGCTTCACGGAGACATGGCTGACCCCCACCGTGCCGGACCAGGCCGTAACTCCGTCGGACTCATTCTTTGTGCTCCGCGCGGACAGAACAGCAGAGTCGAACAAAACCAAAGGTGGAGGAGTGTGTTTCATGGTAAACAGAAAGTGGTGTGATGCCAGGAGCATTTCTACTCTCTCCAGCGGCTGCTCGCCACATCTGGAGTTCCTGAGTATTAAGTGCCGCCCTTTCTATCTGCCCCGTGAGTTCACCTCGGTCATCGCCACGGTGGTCTACATCCCACCCCAAGCGGACACAGGTATGGCTTTGTCCGAATTACATGATGTGCTGAGCTCGCTTCAAAACAAGGACCCGGGCGCAGCCCTCATTGTAGCAGGAGACTTTAACAAAGCGAACCTCAGACAAGTCATGCCAAACTTTTACCAGCATGTCTCGTGTCCAACGAGAGGGGATCGGATTTTGGATCACTGCTACACACCATACAAGCAGGGCTACAAAGCTGTCTCACACCCGGCTTTTGGGAAGTCTGACCACAACGCCATCTTCCTCATTCCCCAGTATAAACAAAGCATACGGAGGGAAGACGTGACCACGAGGGAAGTAAAACGGTGGACTGCCCAATCAGAAGCTACGCTACAGGACGCACTCAACGACGTAGACTGGGACATGTTCAGAGCATGCGCAGTCGACATCAACGAGTTTACGGAAGTAGCAGTATGCTTCGTCAATATGCTAGCGGAGGAGATTATCCCCACTGCGAGAGTCACCACATTCCTGTCACGGTCTGGCTGGCAGACCGTGGGGATGTGTGGGGAAGGAGGACCCAGGCGCGGTCCTCTGTGTATAAACAGTGCGTTTATTTACAGTGATGGAAACAATAACAGTAAATCCCCGTGCTCTCCCGTGACTCCCGTGTTGTGTCTTCCCAAAAGTCCGTGCTCCGTGTTCTCCACTGCCGTGTGTCCACACACACCCCGTGCCTGCTGCCCTCCGAGGTTCCACGCTCCTCCTGAGGGGAAAATGACAGAGGCAGCCGTCAAGACACTTAATTCCAGTAGGCATACACTCAGACTTTAGCTAAGCAGAAGACTAACGTGGAGTCTCATGGAATGATCCCGCGTCGGTGGGAGCTCCAAGACTCTCCTAAGTAGTTCCCCCGATGAGCCCTGATCAGCGGCAGGTGTGTGGCTTCGGGTGTGGCCAGTCCTTCCGCAGGGCCACACCCCTCAGGCCTGCAGGTGGCTGAGCTCCATCCTCCATCCTCCTTATATTTTTGTTGAGTGTATATATATATATATATATGCAGCTGGATAGCGTAGTGGTTAGACTACACGCCTTTGGAACAGAGGATCGCAAGTTCGATTCCTGCCTGGGGCGTCTGTATCCAGTAAGGGTCCTAAGGCTAGACCCCTATGCTCAGCGAGCCTACCGCAGACATGAGCGAGACAAATAAATATGAAGGCATGCCGGCTCGGACGTCGCCCGGATCAACAAGGTCCGCGTCAGGTGTTGAGGAACCAGGGCACCCTGACGAAAAGTGGGCTACTGGAACAAGAAGGCATCGGTGGGCAAGAGACGAAAACAGGGCGTTGTTGGAATGCTACTACGCAAGTAACCCCGGCGGAAGGGGCTACATGAATAGGATGAGGGACCTATGGATTCTTCGATACCCAACATCCACAATGACGGCGAAACAACTAGCAGCTCAGTGTTCCAACATTCGAAAGAAGGGACTGCTCTCACAGCTAGAGATTGACGAGGTACAACACAAATGCTACGGCAAGGAGGAGTCAGGACGCCAGGTCAGGGGGGCTCCAACTACCGACCAATAACCTGCCTCAGTACTACATGGAAGCTCCTGTCAGGCATCATATCGGCTAAGATGAACAGGCACATGGGTCAATACATGAGCAGGACACAGAAAGGAATTGGCAAGAATACCAGAGGCGCAAAACACCAGCTACTGGTAGACAGAACAATCAGCCGAGACTGCAAGACCAGACTGACCAACCTGTGCACTGCCTGGATTGATTACAAGAAGGCCTATGACTCAATGCCCCACAGCTGGATACTGGAATGCCTAGAATTGTACAAGATCAATGGGACCCTAAGAGCCTTCATCAGGAACTCAGTGGGGATGTGGCGTACAACACTAGAGGCCAACTCCAAGCCCATAGCACAAGTCACCATCAAGTGCGGGATCTACCAAGGAGATGCTCTGTCCCCACTGCTGTTCTGCATAGGCCTGAACCCCCTCAGTGAGATCATTAACAAGACTGGCTACGGATACCGACTACGGAACGGAGCAGTTGTCAGCCACCTCCTGTACATGGATGACATCAAGCTGTATGCCAAGAGTGAACGAGACATCGATTCACTGATCCACACTACCAGGCTATACAGCAATGACATTGGAATGTCGTTCGGACTGGAGAAGTGTAGTCGGATGGTATCAAAGAGAGGGAAGGTAGTCAGAACTGAGGGGATTGAACTACCAGAAGGCAACATTGCAGACATAGAGGACAGTTACAAGTACCTGGGGATCCCGCAGGCAAATGGGAACCATGAAGAGGCCGCTAGAAAAGCTGCAACCACCAAGTACCTGCAGAGGGTCAGGCAAGTCCTGAGGAGTCAGCTGAACGGTAAGAACAAGATCCGGGCCATCAACACGTACGCCCTGCCCATGATCAGGTACCCTGCTGGGGTAATAGGCTGGCCAAAGGAGAAGATAGAAGCCACTGACATAAAGACAAGAAAGCTCCTTACCATGCATGGAGGGTTTCACCCCAAGTCCAGCACCCTGAGGCTGTACGCTAAGCGGAAGGAAGGGGGCCGGGGACTGGTGAGTGTCAGCACCACAGTCCAGGATGAGACAAGGAACATCCAAGAATACATTGGGAAGATGGCCCCAACTGACCGAGTGCTCAGTGAATACCTAAGGCAGCAGAAACCCAAGAAAGAGGAGGGAAACGAGGAACCATCATGGAAGGACAGGCCCCTGCACGGTATGTACCACTGGCAGATAGAGGAGGTGGCTGATATCCAGAAATCCTACCAGTGGCTGGACAAAGCTGGACTGAAAGACAGCACAGAGGCACTAATCATGGCAGCACAAGAACAAGCTCTGAGTACAAGATCCATAGAGGCTGGGGTCTATCACACCAGGCAAGACCCCAGGTGCAGGCTGTGTAAAGATGCCCCAGAGACAATCCAGCACATAACAGCAGGGTGCAAGATGCTAGCAGGCAAGGCATACATGGAACTTCATAACCAATTTGCCGGCATAGTGTACAGGAACATCTGTGCCGAGTATAACCTGGAAGTCCCGAGGTCAAAATGGGAGATGCCCCCAAGGGTGGTGGAGAATGACCGAGCTAAGATCCTGTGGGACTTCCAGATACAGACGGACAAAATGGTAATCGTGGTAATCGGAGCACTAGGTGCGGTGACTCCCAAGCTAGGCGAGTGGCTTCAGCAGATCCCGGGAATAACATCGGAGATCTCTGTCCAGAAGAGCGCAGTCCTGGGAACAGCTAAGATACTGCGCAGGACCCTCAAGCTCCCAGGCCTCTGGTAGAGGACCCGAGCTTGAAGGATAAACCGCCCGCAGGGGCGTGCTGGGTGTTTATATATATATATACACACCCAGCACACCCAGATACAGATATATATATATATATATATATATATATATATATATATATATATATAATGTTCTTCCTCTACACCCCCCCCAATTTTTGCACATGTCGAAGAGCGTGTCAGGCTACATTTCACTGATTTCACTGTGTGTTATACTTGTATAACTATGCATGTGACAAATAAAGAACCTTGAACCTTGAGATGGATGGGCCCGTGGCTGGATTGGTAAAGGGCAGAGAGCTCCAGTCCGACTCAGACGCCAGCAAGGTGGAGGTTGAGTACTGGTTTGGGCTGGTATCATCAAAGATGAGCTTGTGGGGCATTTTCGGGTTGAGGATGGAGTCAAGCTCAACTCCCAGTCCTACTGCCAGTTTCTGGAAGACACCTTCTTCAAGCAGTGGTACAGGAAGAAGTCTGCTTCCTTCAAGAAAAACATGATTTTCATGCAGGACAATGCTCCATCACACGTGTCCAAGTACTCCACAGCGTGGCTGGCAAGAAAGGGTATAAAAGAAGGAAAACTAATGACATGGCCTCCTTGTTCACCTGATCTGAACCCCATTTAGAACCTGTGGTCCATCATCAAATGTGAGATTTACAAGGAGGGAAAACAGTACACCTCTCTGAACAGTGTCTGGGAGGCTGTGGTTGCTGCTGCACGCAATGTTGATGGTGAACAGATCAAAACACTGACAGAATCCATGGATGGCAGGCTTTTGAGTGTCCTTGCAAAGAAAGGTGGCTATATTGGTCGCTGATTTGTTTTTGTTTTGTTTTTGAATGTCAGAAATGTATATTTGTGAATGTGGAGATGTTATATTGGTTTCACTGGTAAAAATAAATAATTGAAATGGGTATATATTTGTTTTTTGTTAAGTTGCCTAATAATTATGCACAGTAATAGTCACCTGCACACACAGATATCCCCCTAAAACAGCTAAAACTAAAAACAAACTAAAAACTACTTCCAAAAACATTCAGCTTTGATATTAATGAGTTTTTTGGGTTCATTGAGAACATGGTTGTTGTTCAATAATAAAATTATTCCTCAAAAATACAACTTGCCTAATAATTCTGCACTCCCTGTATTTCTATTGGTCAAGTGAATGTATGTCACACCCCAGTGCAGTTCAACCATCTGGTCTTTAAGTCTGTCATCATTAGCCGTGTCCGGGTCCAAAGTCCGCTGCAGGTCCCAAAGTCAAACGAACACTGTGGCACACTGAGAGTTAAAAACTGTCCTAATTCTTTCATCTTTAATAAAATGATCAGTGTTGCTGCTTTACCAGGTGGAACAATTGAGTTTAACATCCAGGCATTCGGCAATAAGTTGGACTCGTTCCTGGTGGGTGATGGGCTCCGCCAGGGCTGCCCTTTGTCACTGATTCTGTTCATAATTTTTATGGTCAGGATTTGTAGGCACAGCCAAGTGGCGGAGAGCTTTCACTTCGGTGGCTCTCATCTCTGCTTTTTGCGGATGATGTGGTTCTGTTGGCTTAGATTAGATTAGATTAGATTAGATTAGATTAGATTAGATTAGATTAGATAGAACTTTATTAATCCCTCGGGTGGGTTCCTCTGGGAAATTCGATTTCCAAAAAAGCACATTTTTCATCAGATGATCGCCTCCAGCTCGCACTGGAGCGGTTCGCAGCCAAGTGTGAAGCATGAGAATGAGGATCAGCACCTCCAAATCTGAGGCCATGGTTCTCAGCCGGAAAAGGATGGAGTGACCACTCCGGGTCGGGAATGAGTTCCTGCCCCAAGTGGAGGAGTTCAAGTATCTTGGGGTTTTGTTCACGAATGACGGGACAAGGGAGCCGGAGATCGACAGACGGATTGGTGCTGCACTGGTCCGTCGTGGTGAAGAGGGATCTGAGTGTAAAAGCGAAGCTCTCAATTTACCGTTTGATCTACGTCCCTACTCTCACCTATGGCCACGAGCTGTGGGTAGTGACCGAAAGAACGAGATCGCGGATACAAGCGGTGGAAATGAGCTTCCTCCGAAGGGTGGCTGGCCTCTCCCTTAGAGATAGGGTGAGAAGTTCGGCCATCCGGGAGGGGCTCAGAGTAGAGCCGCTGCTCCTCCACATCGAAAGGAGCCAGCTGAGGTGGTTCGGGCATCTGACAAGGATGCCCCCTGGGCGCCTCCTGGGTGAGGTGTTCCGGGCATGTCCCACTGGGAGGAGGCCCCGGGGCAGACCCAGGACACGCTGGAGAAATTATATCTCTCAGCTGGCCTGGGAATGCCTTGGTGTTTCCCCGGATAAGCTGGAGGAGGTGGCTGGGGAGAGGGGGGTCAGGGCTTCTCTGCTTAGGCTGCTGCCCCCATGACCCGGCTAAAGTGGAAGAAGATGGATGGATGGATGGATGGATGGATCCAGGCATCCATGAAAACAGGATTTATTAAATGTAACAGAGTTAGAGGTTAGCAGGAAGTTAGGTCACTAGTTTCCACCTAAACATGATATAGCATGTTCTGACTGAGAGATTTCTGAAAAATTCAAACGTACAGCTCTGCTATCACTTCCAACATAAATGAAGACAGAAAACTAAACAGCAGTGACGTTTGTAGGGTTACTGAAGTTGGACTAGCTGGTATATAATGATGTGCAACGCAATCGCTAGCTACACAGCTATGTTAGCATAACATAAACACAGTGAAGCTGGAGGATGAACGCTAACTTTTTTCCACTCATGAAAGTTAACGTAACTCCATGAGTTCAAGATGCTGAGGTGTCACCCCTTGTTCACCATGCTTGAAATTTGGTAGTGGACAGTTGTGCTGACATGGCACTGTGTATTATAGCCAAAACTCTCCACTTTGGGGAGATCGTGGCTCAAGTGTTGGCAGTTTGTCTTGTAATTGGAAGGTTGCCGGTTTGAGCCCCAGCTCGGACAGTCTCAGTCGTTGTGTCCTTGGGCAAGACACTTCACCTACTTGTGATGGCCAGAGGGGCCGATGGTGCGATATGTCAATCTGCCCCAGGGCAGCTGTGGTTACAACTGTAGCTTGCTTCCACCAGTGTGTGAATGAATAGTGGAATTGTAAAGTGCTTTGAGGGTCTCGAAAAGTGCTATATAAGTGCAATCCATTATTATTATTTGATCTCAGTGTTTCAAAAATCTTGTTGTTTGTTAAGATGCAACTCTAACATGGCAACTGAAGCCGTTAGAGTCTCAGATGAGGTTATTACTAACAACTGATTTATAGATCACAGTACATATATATCTATATATATCTACATATATATATGTGTGTGTGTATGTATAAAATTACAAGTGAACATAATCCATATTAAGCTGCTACAGCCTCCAGTAGAATTTGTTGTGTTCCTTTTAGCCCCCAGTTTCTGGTACTCGAACAGTGTTCAATGTGTGTCTGCAGCTGTGGTAAAATACCAGCTACACTCAGATTTGCTGTGAGGTATTTTGATTGAAATTCATTGCTAAATTAAGTTAGCACAGATCCATTAACACCCAATGGACCTACAGCTCTGTGGCCCGAGGCAGTTGCTTGGTGAGAGGTAGATTACTGTACAGAAATGGTGTGAAACATTATTTTGCATGTTTGGACTTGATGTCTTGCTGTGCTGGGTTTTCTGCAGCCGTTGTGACTGCTGTGAATTTCAATATGGGTACCGCTGCTCTTCTCCATGACAAAAAAAAGCCACAAACATACAATGTAGATTAATGTTTCTGACATATGCTTTTAAAACACAGTTTGAGTAGTTATTTCCCTGTAAACGGTCAGAATGTTTCAGATTTTCTACGACAGGGTGGAGTTTTCGTCCCCTCCTCTTCCCTCATATTTTATCAGGGATCAAAATTCCTAATATCCAACCAGATTGATTGACATGGACAAGCAAAGTTTTCTACTGATGCAGTTTTCATGATGGCCGTGCCTCAGCAATGTTCTAAGCAAACGGCTTCACCCACTTCATGACATACATTACATTTCACAGACTCAGAAGAGGAAAAATAACAATAAAGAGAAGGACACCGCTTCAGCTTCAGTATCGTCTCATTCTTATGTATCCCTTTCACTGCCTTCAGCTTTGTCTGCTGTATTTATGGATATCCATATGCTTTGTAAATGTGCAGATTCATTGCCCAGATGGTAATAATCATCCTTAACACAACACCCTGCCTGTGTCATTTCATGTTAGCATCTAAACACCAGCTTTCTGCTTCAGTGCGTCTGTTATTTTCAACATGTCATAAAAAATGCTTAGAAAAGACCCTTTGCGTCACATTTAAATGCACTGGTTCAGCATCTTTTTTCAAAGGGTGCATTTTAACCAAAACTGCATTTTTTTTCTAAGCCTAACCCAAGAGTTTTCAGCCCCTCAGCCTAATCAAGGAGTTTTTAGTGCTTCTTGCAGGTAACAGTAAAAGGGAACTCTCCAATCCATCTATTTGTCACGGTCTGGCTAGGGCAGACCGTATGTTGCAGGGAAGGACTCAAGCGCAGACCGAAATGAGGTATGAATAACAAAACAAGCCGTTTATTAATTCCTTTGCAACTCCAATCTGGAAAGTTTATCATATTATTGTTTTGTAATATGTCCAGATTGTTCCAGATAGGTGTACGTTTGCATGGGATTAATTAAGACTCTGTCATTTTTAGAAACTCCCACCATGCTGTCAGAGAAGAGCTGATATTGATGCTTTTAAAGCATTCATGTCGTTTGATGTTTGAGCTGATAAATGGTAGGTCTGAAATTTCTAGGTTATTACATAGTGCCTGTTCTACATCTATCCAAGGTTCATCTAAGAGGGTATGTTTTAACCATCTAGAGATGAACTGAAGCCTGTTGGCTAAAAAATAGTGATTAAAGTTAGGCAGATCTAATCCTCCTTTATCCTTGGTCCTTTGTAGTGTTTTTAAGCTGATACGTGGGGGGTTATCTTTCCAAAGGAATTTGGACATGTACGAATCTAGAGATCTGAACCAATCTTGTGATGGCTCATTTGGGATCATTGAAAATAAATAGTTTATTTTTGGCAAGACCATCATTTTTATAGCGGCAACCCTTCCCATGAGTGATATGGGTAAAGATTTCCATCTAGCCAGGTCGCCTTCTACTGTCTTTAAAAGTGGGATGTGGTTTAATTTAGTTAATTCTGAAAGTTTAGGAGAGACATTAATACCTAAATATTTTATATTTCCAGATTGCAGTGGGGAAGGAGAAGAATTATGGAAAGAGCAATTAATTGGAAGAACTGTTGATTTTGACCAGTTAATTGAATAATTTGAGACACTTGAGAAAGAATTTATCAATGCGATTACCCCAGAGAGATTGTTTTGTGAATTTTGGAGAAAAAGTAACACATCATCCGCATAAAGGCTGATTTTATGTTCTACATTCTTACATTTTATGCCCTTAATTGTTGTAGCCTGTCTAATTGCTGCTGCTAGTGGCTCAATAAAAATTGCAAACAGTGAAGGGGAGAGTGGGCATCCCTGTCTGGTGCCCCTCAGAAGAGAGAAGCTGGAGGATGTTTGGTCATTTGTTCTGACACAAGCTGTTGGGGAATTATATAATATTTTTAACCAGTTTATGAAAGAGTTTCCAAAACCAAATTTGTGTAAAGTTGCAAATAGAAATTTCCAGTTAACTCTGTCAAATGCTTTTTCTGCATCTAAAGAAAATATTATGGTTTCAATGTTTTTACTGCATGAGTAGTCTATTAAATTAAGTAATCTACATGTATTTGTTGATGAGTGTCTACCTTTTATGAAACCAGTTTGGTCAGGATGAATTAAGAGGGGGGTTATTTTCTCTAATCTCTTTGAGAGAGCTTTGCAGATTATTTTAAGGTCTACATTAATGAGGGATATTGGACGATAGCTTGAAGGAAATACAGGGTCTTTGCCTGGTTTTTGTAAGAGACTGATATTTGCAGAGTTCATATTTGGTGGTAGTCTACCATTTTCTTTGATTTCCTGCAACATCCTGTGAAAAACTGGTGCCAGAATCGTCCAGAATTCTTTGTAAAAATCTGTTGGAAAACCGTCTGGACCTGGAGCCTTATTATTGGGCATACTTATCAGAGCTTCCTGGAGTTCACCTGGCGTCAGTGGCATATCCAGTGCCATTGCTTGGGTGTCTAATAATTTTGGAAGAGTTACGTTGTCGAGAAATTGATCAATTTCATTTTTAGATGGGTTTATTTGTGGTGTATATAAAGTTTCATAGAAATCCCTAAAAAATTTGTTTATTTTTTTAAGATCATATATTGTATTCCCAGATAAATCTTTAACAACGGGGGGCCTCCCGGCCGCCTGGATGGCCGCCTCGATCTCCCAGGTGATGACCCCAATAGTACAGGTTGCCTGCAGGATGGAATCCGGATCCGCCTTTTCGTCAGCAGCGGAAAACTGACGGGAGAGAGCGTCCGGCTTGACATTTCGGGAACCGGGTCTGTAGGTGATTGAGAAGTGAAAACGGGTGAAAAACAGGGCCCATCTGGCCTGTCGAGCGTTGAGACGTTTCGCCGTTTCGCCGTTTGAAGGTAGGCCAGGTTTTTGTGATCGGTCCAGACCACGAAGGGTTGAGTGGTGCCCTCCAGCCAATGCCGCCATTCTTCCAGGGCGAGCTTAATCGCCAAGAGCTCCCGATCGCCCACGTCGTAGTTACGTTCTGCAGGGGTGAGACGACGGGAAAAATAGGCACAAGGGTGCATCTTACCTTCCCTCTGTTGGGAAAGGACGGCCCCCACCCCTGAGTCGGATGCGTCGACCTCTACCACGAACTGAAGAGTGGTATCAGGTTGGACCAGGATGGGCGCTGAAGCAAACCGTTTCTTGAGCTCCTGAAAGGCTGATTGGACAGCGTCACTCCACTGAAAAGCAAGCTTGGGAGAGGTTAACTGGGTTAATGGTAAGGCAATCCTGCTGAAGTCTCGTATGAATCTCCTGTAGAAGTTAGCAAAGCCAAGGAAGCGTTGCAACTGGCGACGGTTGTTTGGTTCTGGCCAGTTCACAACAGCCTTGACTTTCACAGGGTCGGGTCGAAGATCTCCCCGCTCGATTATGTACCCTAGGAAGGCAACCGAGGGCACATGAAACTCACATTTCTCGCTTTTGACGAACAGCCGGTTCTCCAGAAGGCGTTGCAGCACCAGCCGGACCTGGGTCTCGTGTTCAGCCTGGGAGGAAGAGAAGATCAGAATGTCGTCTAGATAGACAAACACAAATCGGTTAATAAAGTCCCTTAGAACATCATTGACCAGAGCCTGGAATACTGCAGGTGCGTTAGTGAGGCCGAACGGCATGACCAGATACTCGAAATGTCCAAGGTGGGTATTAAACGCCGTCTTCCATTCATCGCCATCCCGAAACCGGACCAGGTGGTAAGCGTTTCTCAAGTCCAGCTTGCTGAATATGACGGCGCCCTGGAGAAGTTCGAAAGCGGAGGTGAGCAGGGGCAGTGGATATTTATTCTTGACCGTAATGTTATTGAGTCCCCGAAAGTCAATACAGGGTCGGAGGGTCTTATCCTTCTTTTCCACAAAGAAGAAACCAGCTGCGACGGGTGAGGAAGAGGCACGGATAATGCCGGCAGCGAGGGATTCAGTTATATATTTCTCCATAGCCTCCCGGCAGCGAGAGGCTATAGAGGCGGCTGGTCGGTAAGGGAACTCCCGGCAGCAGGTCTATGGCGCAGTCATAGGGCTGATGGGGTGGCAGCGACTGGGCTCGGTCCTTCCGAAACACCTCAGCGAGATCGTGGTAAGCAGACGGCACATCTGCTAAGTCGGAAGACCGCGGTGGCTCTGGGCCGGTGACAGATTTGTTAAGAGGTACGGCAGCCTTAAGGCAAGTCATATGACACTCCTCTCCCCAGCCCGTAATGCCTCCTTTCTGCCAATTAATCGTGGGGTTGTGTTGCTGGAGCCAGGGATGACCGAGAACTACCGGCGTCTGAGTGGAGTGAAAAACAAAAAAGCTAATCTCCTCCGAATGATTGCCAGACAGTGTGAGGGTGAGCGGTTCAGTGATGTGTGTGATGTCGGGGAGGCGCTGCCCTGATAAAGCCGTGACGCGTAAGGCGTGGGGTAGTGACTCCACAGTCACACAGAGTCGTTTAGCTAGTTCAGAGTCAATGAAATTTTGTTCTGCTCCAGAATCAATAAGCACAGAAAGTGAATGACACTCGGAGTGGACCAGAAGCTTAGCCGGCAGGGCTAAACGTGGAGGAGATTTATCCTGATTCACCCACCAGTACTCCTACCATCACTGGCGGGCGCGGCCTTTTGCTCGCGACGGACAGGAGGCAATCATGTGTCCCTTATTACCACAATACAGGCACTCACCGGCCGTGATGCGTCGCTGACGTTCTGCAGCAGTTAGGTGAGAGCTGCCGATTTGCATGGGCTGTACCTCTCCGTCGGCGCCCCCTGATGTCCGGGAGGACCGGTAATTGGCCGAAGCCTCCGCCCCTCGCGGCCCTGCGGCCTCCTGGGAACTGGAGTTCCATGCTTGCCGACGAGCTCGTAGCTGCTCATCCACCTTAATACATAACGACATCAATTCGTCAAAAGCAGTGGGTAGGTCCCGCATAATCAATTCATCTTTCAGATCTTCCCGGATGTTATTTAACAATGTGCTCCTGAGCGCATCCGGTCCCCAGCCGGTTTCTTCTGCCAAAATCCAAAAGTCGATTGAATAATCTGCCATACTCCGCTTACCTTGCTTAAAGTTAAGGAGGCGGAGCGCCGCAGCCTCGACTCCAGAGCCCTGATTAAACACAGTCTTAAAGTTAATCACAAACCTCTCAAAAGAGATCTCCGGGTTGGAGTTTAACACGACCTGGGCCCATTTCAAAGCCCGGTCACGAAGCATCTGTACCAAAAACGCAATCTTTGCCCCGTCATTGTTATGAAAATGCCGCTGTTCGCGGAAAATCAATGAACACTGGGCCAGAAAGCCAGGGCACTTCTCTGTCTCCCCCGAAAAGGGCTCAGGCGAAGGTAGAGGACCGTCAGAGGATGGGGTGGCTGCCGATGAGGGACCGGCTGTAGCCGCCGCGAGTGTGTCCTGCGGGGCAGGGCGAGCCGGCTGGGAGGTCCCTGGCTGTACTCCCCCTGGCGTAGTCAAACTGGAAACAGCTTGAGTTAGTGCAGCGATCTCACCTCGCAGCTGATGTAACATTTGTTCGTGGCGAGTCAGCGCCGCTTCTTGGGCAGCCAGTGCCTGACCGATGGTATTCTGATCTGCTGAGTCCATGTTGTGGCTGGATCGTTCTGTCAAGTTTCGTAGATCGGACTCACGCGCAGACCACTAGTGTCTTCAAAAGGTGCATTTATTTACAGTGTTTCCTACAGTGGAATTCATATATACACATAATGGTGTCAACGGAAAAAAGGGGCCGGGGTTCCAGGGTCCAGGAGTGAAAGAGGCAGGAGTCCAGGAAGGGAAGGTTTCCATTCAGTCCTAGCACATCTCCTCTCCTTTCCTCTATCTCTCTTGCTCCCGTTCAGTCGCCAGGCACAGGGGAAGAATAAGTCCAGAGGCAATCTATGCACAGGCAGAAAAAAAACATTAGTCTCCTGGTTTAGACATGCTCACAAACTGACTTTACAAAATACAGGACGACTGACGCTGATGGCTCAACGATCCAGCGACGAGTAGAGCAGACTCGCCCTCTTAAGAAGGGTTCCAATCTTTCATGATCAGCGACAGATGTGCTGATCACCTCCAGGTGCGTAGGCCAGGGGCAGGAGCCCATACTGAGCTCCGCCCCGGCAGGAGAAAGAGAGAATGGAAGAGGGCGAGAGAGAAAGGGAGAGCACAGGTGAGAGAGAAAGGTAAACAAAAACAAAGCACCTGACGGCTGTCAGCTGACGAGGAGCGGAGACCATGACAAACAGCACATATTGTCATGGTCGGCTGTGTGGCAGGCAGGCAGGAGTGGTGGACCCAAAATGCAGGATTCTCAGGACACGAGGTTTAGACAGAAAATGCAGCTTTATTGCTGGAGCAGAACATCAAGATAAAATAAAACTCACAAAAGCAAACAAAACTCTAAACAGAGATGCAGGAGGACTGGAAATCCTAAACACGCAGCAAGTGAGGGTGAACAGACGTTAACGATGCGACACCGAGTAGGGGAAGACACAGACACTAAATACAAGAGGTGAACGGAGCAAAGAGGAAACAGCTGGGAGACACGGCTGACGTTGATTACACTGACGAGACAGGGAGAGCACAAAGCTGAACGCACTGACAAAGGACACAGACCTACAAAATAAGACAGGAAGCACACGCCAGACAGAGACAGACTCGTAAACAGGCATAATGACGTCATGGACAAACAGAGGGACATACGGGCAGAGAAGACCAAGCACAGGCAACCTAAACCAAACATAAGGGCAAGATAACAAAACCTAAACCAGACATAATCATCATCGTCATCAACATCATCATCAGATAACTAAAGAATCAGAATATAATTGTAATCAAAACAGTATCACCAGAGAATAACCAATCCATAATGCAAAAATAAACCAAAACATAAGAAACTCAAAATGCTGGGTCGACCCGACCCAGGACCGTGACACATATAGTTGTTTTTTCTTTATTGATTTTTAACTGGTTAGCAAGAAATTGTCCGGATTTGTTACCGTGTTCATAATTTTGCAGGCGAAGTCTTTGTACTAAGAATTTAGTCTTTAGTCAACTGAAAAAAAAATAAATTCATACTTATAATAAAGGTCAATCAAATGGACTAATATGGCAAGGCCATGATGATCCACTTGGTAAAATAAATCCGCTTGACATCTTTCTTGGCCTTAAGACAACAATTCTGATGGCTAAAGATCCAAACGGGACACAAAAAAAAGAAAAAAAGAAAAAAAGAATTTAGTCTTTTTATTAATAATTTCATTTAATTCTAGTTTTGTCTTGCGTATTTTGATTAATATTTCTTGATATTGGTGTGACACATAGGCTTTTTCTAAGAATTTGATGTTTTTTTCTAGTTCCTGAATATTTTTGTTTTCTTCTTTCTTCTTATGTGATGAGAAAGAGATTATTTTACCTCTCATCACGGCTTTCCCTGCTTCCCAGAGGACAGATGCTGATGTTCCAGGAATGTCATTAAAGCCTAAATATAGAGTCCATTCTTTAGTATTTGTTAAACTCTTCGTCTTTGAGCAGTGATGTATTAAATCGCCAGTTTTTACTTGGTGTAGTATTATTTTTCTGTATTAGTGTTAAAGATACAGGAGCATGATCGCTGACAGCTATAGGATGAATCTCAGTGTCTGAAATGTTACTCAGCAGTGAGCTGCTGACCAGAAAATAATCCAGACGAGAGTAGGAGTGATGAACATGTGAGAAGAAAGAATATTCCTTACTGTTGGGGTGAAGGGAGCAAAATGCAAAATGCAAAATATCATTTTGCATTGGGGGGCTTGAGGGGCTTCTAGATGTTTGGGGCCGGCATCTCCTCCATGCCTGCTTCATGTCCCAGGGGGCAGGGCTATGGCTCCCCACACCCTCTATCAGATAGTTATACAGAGAAGCCTTTTGAATACAAGCGTGTTCATGTACACAGGCGTTCACACAGGTGTGCACAGACACAAACTATATCTTCCTTAGCTGCTGCCTCAAAGCATACCGTGCATTGTTGGTCTTGCGTGCTGCTCAGTAACATCAATAATTATTATTTACTGTTACTTATAGTTATCTAGGTTGTTGCTGTGGTCTCCCTACTGTGATGTTCTCTTTTTTCCCAGCAGGTGATCCAGTGGACTTTTTAATGTCTTTTCTCACTGTCCCTCTTCCCCTCTGTTTTTCTTGAGCTTCTCTTGTCTATTTGTCTTTCCCCTTTCCTGTCCCCCAGTCATGTCTAAAAAGATCAATCAAGTGGACCAATAATGATCCACTTGGAAAAATAAATCCGTTGGGCATTTTTCTTGGCCTTCAGACGGTAACTCTGATTGCTACAGTGGGAATGGGACAGGCAAAAAAAAAAGGTTAAAAAATCTCCAAAAAACAAACTATTCCTGGTAGTTCCTGGTAACCCTTTTATAATTAGCTTATGTCACATTGAGCTTCATTCAGAAAACAGATGGATGTTTTTAAAAACATAAACATGTGTACATACACTACACGTGCTACTGTCCACTGATGAACTTGATTACAGTGTTTCTGGGTGCAGTGAAATGTCAAGCCAGAGAAATGCTGATGAATGAAAAACCAGTAACTCTACCAAGAGGACGCATCAGTTCATGCGAGGTTCCCTCGTTTCACATTCCAGAGCTCAATGGTTTATTTACATGGCTGTGAAGCCATCCACAAAAACATGATCAGCTGGTTCAAAGAGAGAATGCAGGGCAGAGACTCACTGTTAATTGCTGCATTTCACCATCAGATTAAGTAAGTCACTATTTACTGCCCTCTATACAAAACAATGATATTCAAACTATAAATAAATAAATGAATAAAATGAGAAAGAAGAGGATGATATCCATGATTGACTTTAAGAATGATGAAAGGTTATTGGTGTAAAATTATAGTTCTTAACAACTGATCGTTGGACCACCCCTCAATCTAAGGTTTACACACAGCAATTTAATGATAATGCGCCAAATCACTACAACAGCGGCTCAAGGCAATGCCTACCAGAGTAGGGATCTTGTTAGACAACTCACCTGACAAATTTTCATCCGAGATAAAACAGCACTATCATACCGTATTCTGGGAGACAGGTTCAGAACAACTTCTCGGTAACCTGCAGACAATAACGTGTTCATTCTGTTTATCACCCTGGTATGTATTTTGGTTTTTGGGTGTGAATTTATACAACAGGAATTACTTTTATAGATTCAGGAGAAAATTTATTTAATGGTGCTTTTAGACACTGATCTGAAATAAAAAGCGTGTTAGAAGTAGCTTTTGCTAGATTTGTTCCAGGGAGGGTTATACAGAATTTTAAGTTGTTTTCTTGTGTGATTGCACAGCGTCCCATCACAGGCCCTCCTTTTAAAATGTACAGCAGAAGTTTCAATTCACTTTTATTTCTACATACCAAATTACAACAACAGTCACCTGCTAGTGAGACTGTTAGTTGGAAAATAAGTATTTGGTCAATAACAAAAATACAACTCAATACTTTGTAACATAACCTTTGTTGGCAATAACAGAGGTCAAACGTTTACTATAGGTCTTTACCAGGTTTGCACACACAGTAGCTGGTATTTTGGCCCATTCCTCCATGCAGATCTTCTCGAGAGCAGTGATGTTTTGGGGCTGTCGCCGAGCAACACGGACTTTCAACTCCCGCCACAGATTTTCTATGGGGTTGAGGTCTGGAGACTGGCTAGGCCACTCCAGGACTTTCAAATGCTTCTTACGGAGCCACTCCTTTGTTGCCCGGGCGGTGTGTTTTGGATCATTGTCATGTTGGAAGACCCAGCCTCGTTTCATCTTCAAAGTTCTCACTGATGGAAGGAGGTTTTGGCTCAAAATCTCACGATACATGGCCCCATTCATTCTGTCCTTAACACGGATCAGTCATCCTGTCCCCTTGGCAGAAAAACAGCCCCATAGCATGATGTTTCCACCCCCATGCTTCACAGTAGGTATGGTGTTCTTGGGATGCAACTCAGTATTCTTCTTCCTCCAAACACGACGAGTTGAGTTTATACCAAAAAGTTCTACTTTGGTTTCATCTGACCACATGACATTCTCCCAATCCTCTGCTGTATCATCCATGTGCTCTCTGGCAAACTTCAGACGGGCCTGGACATGCACTGGCTTCAGCAGCGGAACACGTCTGGCACTGCGGGATTTGATTCCCTGCCGTTGTAGTGTGTTACTGATGGTGACCTTTGTTACTTTGGTCCCAGCTCTCTGCAGGTCATTCACCAGGTCCCCCCGTGTGGTTCTGGGATCTTTGCTCACCGTTCTCATGATCATTTTGACCCCACGGGATGAGATCTTGCGTGGAGCCCCAGATCGAGGGAGATTATCAGTGGTCTTGTATGTCTTCCATTTTCTGATGATTGCTCCCACAGTTGATTTTTTCACACCAAGCTGCTTGCCTATTGTAGATTCACTCTTCCCAGTCTGGTGCAGGTCTACAATACTTTTCCTGGTGTCCTTCCAAAGCTCTTTGGTCTTGGCCATGGCGGCGTTCGGAGTCTGACTGTTTGAGGCTGTGGACAGGTGTCTTTTATACAGATGATGAGTTCAAACAGGTGCCATTCATACAGGTAACGAGTGGGGGACAGAAAAGCTTCTTACAGGAGACGTTACAGGTCTGTGAGAGCCAGAGATTTTCCTTGTTTGAGGTGACCAAATACTTATTTTCCACCCTAATTTACGAATAAATTCTTTACAAATCCTACCATGTGAATTCATGGATTTTTCTTTCACATTCTGTCTCTCACAGTTGAAGTGTACCTCTGGTGCAAATTACTGACCTCTGTCATCATTTTAAGTGGGGGAACTTGCACAATCGGTGGCTGACTAAATACTTTTTTGCCCCACTGTAATAGCTGTAATAAAATGTTATGCTCAGTGGTATCAAGTGAAGATTTCAACATTTCAATATGAATGAAGCCTGAAACTGATTAGATTAATTTCTGATGATCTTTTCTGTGATTCTTCAAATTTGTAACATCGAACATATTAAAAGATGATTTAAGGCTGATTGGGGCTTAAGGGTCACAGGAACAGTTTAATTAGCCAGCTGTTTACTATTTTTCTTTATATTCTAGCTTTCATCACTTGCCTGTTCAATATGACAACTATATCAGATGAGAAAATAAATCCCTGTGTAGTTTAAAAAACTTTAATTTAATCAAGTGATATATGTAAAATATAAAAACAACAAAACTTAAGACGTTAAAGATGGCCTGATGAATATTTGTAAATATCTAGATTGTTGGTGTTTCCATCTGAGAGTCTGCAGGGCATATGCCATACCTGTGTTTTAGAAATACGCGATGGTAACATGAGCGTGTTAACTTTAAGAACATTAACATCTAGTTTAAGGTGTGTGAAGTATATGTGTCCCTGAAGCTAAAAAGGAGATATGTCTCCCTAGATTTGTTCAAATAAATTACAAATGTTATTTGCGACCATCCACTGTGTTAAAAAACTAGCTGGCTTCGTCTCCCTCTTAGTTCAACATTCCAAAATCTCTATTTTTAAATAAAAGGATCGCATCACCCCGTGAAAGAAACCCCAGTAGATGCGTAAGAACTAGTTAAATTAAAACTAGTGGTTTGATTAAATGAAATGCTTGTGAACAGTCCTGAAGGCTGAAATTACCCGTACAGAAGAAATTCCCATTTGTGCCGTTTTTAAAATAAAAATGCATGCATCATACATGCTGAGACATCAGAATCACAAAATTAGTCTGATTAAAACGCAATTTCTTTGAAAGAATGATACTGACTGCTTGCGGCAAAAGACGAGATCCTGTGCAACGTGTTTTAGAAGTACCACAATAGCGTAAATTTTCTAAAGGGGCGGAATGTTATTTGCGACCATCTGCTGTGTTAAAACTAACAGGCTCTGAAACTATGAAACCCTGTACAGAGGAAATTCCCTTTTGAAACATTTTTAAATAAAATTCTTGCATCACAGCATCCTGAGACATTAGAATCACAAAATTAGTGTCATTGAAACACAATTAGTAACACTTTTGACTAGATGTAAATAAAAAGCAAGTACCGATTCCAGGTTTGTGAAGGTGCACAGTGAAACAAAACGGCTTCCACCCCTCCACGCAAAACAAAGAATTGCTTTTAAGAACACATATGTCTGCATGTTGAGACATGCCAAAGCGATAAAAATAGTTTAATTAAAAACCCTATGGTTTGACTAAATTAAAACCCAGTTAAAAACACATGAACTCATATAACCAACAGTCGCACTGGAGTGTTTCCACACATGAACAAACATAACCCTGAGCACACCTGAACGCGCATGCGTACACGCACGAAACATGTCAAACAGGCTGTCAAACCGGTTTGACTGGCCGCCATATTGGACTGCCGCATCCATATTACTACTAATTTATTAAGCACAGTAAATCTTCATTTATGGGACAGGTTTCGTTTATTTTCCTTTCTGCTCTTCAAAGGCCGTGACCTTTTTATAAGAGCACAGCTGCCTGTCTGCATTACCGTCACATATCTTCCTGTACATGTGTTTATGTGTTCTTTCACAGTGAAGAGATAAGGGCCCCCCAAACAAAGCACAAGCCAACTATCACCAGAATGTTTCCTGACAGAAAGTGAGTGTAGTTATTCCAAAGAGTGCAGGATAAACCCCTTGAGATGTACCAGTTTGTTTTTGTGGTGGTCCCCGCAAACATTCATACAAAACAATATGGAATAATTCCCCAAAGATAAGATATAAGATAAGATAACCTTTATTAGTCCCACACGTGGGAAATGTGTTTTGTTACAGCAGAAAGTGGACAGTGCAAAGTTACAGGAGCAAAAATTAAGTAAAAACTCTGGAAAAGACACAAATTAAGAAAAGAAACAACAAAAGTGTCATGGTCCTGGGTCGTTGACCCAGCGTTTTGTGTTTTGTGATTATTTCCCTCTGTTCTAGTTATTCTGTGTCCTCCCCCCTTGTGTCCGGTTCGGGTTCTAGATTTCCTGTTTTGTTCTGAAAGTCTGTGTCTGTTGTCATTGTGTTCAGCTTGTGTCCTCCAGTCATGTGTATTCAGATCAGCTGTTCTTCCCTCCTGTGTGCGATTACCCGATTACCTTGTGTGTGTATGTGTATATATAGTGGGTGTCGGTCTGTGTTCGTTGTCGGCTCGTCTGTGTTTCTTGGTATCCTGGTCCTTGGTCTGCGTCTCTCTGCTCCGCTCTCCGTTTTGTAAGATTTCAGGTTTGCTCTTTAGTTTCTCCCAGTTTAGGTTTGTCATTACTCATGCTTCATTGCCTGTTTTTGCCACTGCCACCGTGTAAATAAACTTCACTCGTATCATCAGTTTGCTGCATTTTGGGTCCTCCTTTTCCTCCACTCCACACGGCTCACTCCGCCAGCCGTGACAGTACGAGCCGACCAAACATGGACCCAGCGGCATCCGCACCTCCCGAGGAGCTTCGGGAGGAACTAATTGACTCTGTTTCCAGGTTGGTTAACCTATGGCTCGAGCATGAGGGGGAAGAGTGTCTCCGCGCTGTAGAAGCCAGGCTACAGCAGCTCATCTCTGCTCACTCCTGGCTGCTGGACTCTCTTCACCCGCTCGCACAGGACTTCATACTCAACGAACTGCACCTTCACCCACCAGCCGCTACCGCTTCCCAACTCAGCCCGGCGGCGAAGATTTTGCCCGGCCCGCCGGAGGTTTTGCCCGGCCCGCCGGAGGTTTTGCCCGGCCCGCCGGAGGTTTTGCCCGGGAGGAAGCGACGATCGCGCCGTCGGCGCATCACCCCACAGCCGAAGACTAGGACTTTGGAACTGCCAGCTGTGGTGAGTGAAAAGGACCCTTTTTCTGTTTTGGACTGTGTGTCTGTTTATTCCGGGGCTGTGTTTTTTGAGTCGGCTGCCCTGCCGGTAGCTCAGTTAGCTGCCCAGCAGCCACTAGCTCAGTTAGCCACTCAACCGTCACCCCCATTACAGTCACAGCCAGACCTATTAGACACTTGGTTACAATCCATAGCTCAGTCAATAGCTCAGTTGACAAGAGACTCATCCGCCTTATTATCACCTATTCAGCCATCGTTGTCACCAACTCCTCCTGCACAACAAGTTAAGTCCATCCAACCCGGAAAGAACTATTTTTCACCTGTTCATGTCAAGCAGAGAGACACACCACATAATATTGTAATCAGTCCTCAAAAGCTGGCCAGCCCAGAGACTGTGACACACTCCAGGGCCTCCCCAGAGGCTGGGTCCCAGCCCCCGGCCGACTCTGGACCCCTGGAGATTAAGAAGCCAGCTGAGGACTGTATCCGGCTGTCGCTGCCTGAGCTGAGTCGATGCTCTGTGCAGCTGCAGTCTGCTTTGTGTTTGCCAGAGGCCCGTGCGCCTGCTGGTTCTGATCTGTTCCTGCCAGAGGCCCGTGCGCCTGCTGGCTCTGTTCTGTGCCTGCCAGAGGCCCGTGCGCCTGCTGGCTCTATTCTGTGCCTGCCAGAGGCCCGTGCGCCTGCTGGCTCTGAACTGTGCCTGCCAGAGGCCCGTGCGCCTGCTGGCTCTGAACTGTGCCTGCCAGAGGCCCGTGCGCCTACTGGTTCTGACCTGTGTGTTCCAGGGGCCCCGGTGCCCACTGGTCCAGAGACTGTTTTCGCTGGGGGGCCCGAGGAGCCCGTCCAGCCTCCTGCTTCGCCTGCTGGGGGGCCCGAGGAGCCCGCCCAGCCTCCTGCCTCGTCAGCTGGGGGGCCCGAGGAGCCCGCCCAGCTTCCTGTCTCGCCAGCTGGATGGTCCGAGGAGCCCGTCCAGCCTCAAGACTCATCGGCTGGAGGTTCAGGAGAACCTAGCCAGCCTCCTGTCTCATCAGCTGGGGGGCCCGAGGAGCCCGTCCAGCCTCAAGACTCGTCAGCTGGGGGGCCCGAGGAGCCCGTCCAGCCTCAAGACTCGTCAGCTGGAGGTTCAGGAGAACCTAGCCAGCCTCCTGCCTCGTCAGCTGGGGGGCCCGAGGAGCCCGTCCAGCCTCAAGACTCGTCAGCTGGGGGGCCCGAGGAGCCCGTCCAGCCTCAAGACTCGTCAGCTGGAGGTTCAGGAGAACCTAGCCAGCCTCCTGCCTCGTCAGCTGGGGGGCCCGAGGAGCCCGTCCAGCCTCAAGACTCGTCAGCTGGGGGGCCTGAGGAGCCCGTCCAGCCTCAAGACTCGTCAGCTGGAGGTTCAGGAGAACCTAGCCAGCCTCCTGCCTCGTCAGCTGGAGGGCCCGAGGAGCCCGTCCAGCTGCCAACTGCAGCCTCATCATCCTCGCCAGCTGCAGCTTCATCCACGCCACGGGCAGCAGCAGCTTCTTCCACGCCTGCAGCGCTACAGTCTCCGGCTTCCACGCCGTCGCCTGCTGCAGCCTCATCAGCCTCGCCAGCTGCAGCCTCCGAGCCTTCATCCTCGCCCGGTGCAGCATCATCATCTGCCTCGCCTGGTCCGGCCTCTGCTTCAGCCTCGCCTGGTCCGGCCTCTGCTTCAGCCTCGCCTGGTCCGGCCTCTGCTTCAGCCTCGTCTGGTCCAGCCTCTGCTTCAGTCTCGTCTGGTCCGGCCTCTGCTTCAGTCTCGTCTGGTCCGGCCTCCGCTTCTGCTTCAGTCTCGTCTGGTTCGGCCTCCGCTTCAGCTTCAGTCTCGCCTGGTCCGGCCTCCGCTTCAGCTTCAGCCGCGCCTGGTCCGGCCTCCGCTTCAGCTTCAGCCGCGCTTGGACCGGCCTCCGCTGCGGTCTCGTCTGGTGCTGCGACGGCCACGCCACCTTCGGGTCCCGAACTGCCGCCTCGACATCGGCGGTCATCTACCAGGCCGCTGGTGGAGCGTCATCGTCAATATGGACGACCTCCTAGACGCCGCCGCTGCCTTCCGCGCGGTCGGCCTCCAGACTTGTGTCATCGTCGCCATTGCTGTCCGCACGGTCGGCCGCCTGAACGGTTTCCTCGTCGCCGCCGTTGCTGTCCGCACGGTCGGCCGCCTGAACGGTTTCCCCGTCGCCGCCGCTGCCATGTGCACGGTCGGCCCCCTGAACTGCCTCCACTCCGCCACCGCTGCCTTCCGCTCGGTCGGCTTATGGATCTACGTCGCCGACGTGGCCGGCCTCAGAAGATGAACTGTCCTGGACTTCTGAGTTGTCAGCCTCCGGGCCGGCCTCCTGAACTGTGTTTTGTTCTCGTGCTCCAGCATGTGTGTTTTTGTTTTGGACAATTCTCTCGGTTCGCTGGAGCTTGTGTTGGTCCCTCCGTCCTGGGCCCCCGCCGCCCGCCCTGGGTTGGTCGTCTGTTTTTGTTTTGGGCTGTCTGGAGCCAGCCCTTGGAGGGGGGGTACTGTCATGGTCCTGGGTCGTTGACCCAGCGTTTTGTGTTTTGTGATTATTTCCCTCTGTTCTAGTTATTCTGTGTCCTCCCCCCTTGTGTCCGGTTCGGGTTCTAGATTTCCTGTTTTGTTCTGAAAGTCTGTGTCTGTTGTCATTGTGTTCAGCTTGTGTCCTCCAGTCATGTGTATTCAGATCAGCTGTTCTTCCCTCCTGTGTGCGATTACCCGATTACCTTGTGTGTGTATGTGTATATATAGTGGGTGTCGGTCTGTGTTCGTTGTCGGCTCGTCTGTGTTTCTTGGTATCCTGGTCCTTGGTCTGCGTCTCTCTGCTCCGCTCTCCGTTTTGTAAGATTTCAGGTTTGCTCTTTAGTTTCTCCCAGTTTAGGTTTGTCATTACTCATGCTTCATTGCCTGTTTTTGCCACTGCCACCGTGTAAATAAACTTCACTCGTATCATCAGTTTGCTGCATTTTGGGTCCTCCTTTTCCTCCACTCCACACGGCTCACTCCGCCAGCCGTGACAAAAAGGTTACAAACAAAATTACAATAATGTACTAATCTATTAGTGAAGAAAAACAAAACAAAACTCTTTAAAAGAAATGAAGACAAAGAGTCTGGAACATGAAAGCTTTTTTATCAGCTTCTTTAGACGCAAAAGGGAAGTTAAAGAGGAACAGATTACAGCTTTGTAGTCAGGAACTTGAAAGAGAAGGAAAAATGTCTTAGATACAGAGAATGTTCAAAATGGATACGTTGAAAGATAAATTGTTACCAGTTATACTGATGTGTTGTGATACTGATGGAAGCCAAATAGTCTGTCAAACATCACATGCTGATGTGTAAAAAGAATGCAAGCATCTTCAATTCTATTTGTCTGTTTGGCAGTAGATTACACAGAGCTGCTAAAAAACACATTTCATCAGTTTATTAGGCAAAACAAGAAACCCTACTGATTATCTAACCTCTCAGTCCATGTGGTGTCAGGGTTAGGGTTACGGGTAGGATATGGATTTGGTAATGTTCACCTTTTTATATAAAATGCTTATGTGTTATAGGAGCTTGGAAAGAAAAGCGTCTGGACCAGGGGCGATTTTAGCCCATTTTTGGGGGTGCTTCAGCAGGGTTAGGGTGCTTCAAGATGGCGGCGCGTGAACAATGCGAGGCTCAGTGTCTCTCCAGAATCTGCTATTTAGCGGTTTTTTATCTACTTTTAACCGGATTATTCGTCCAGAATTGCTGTGCGTTGCTGACCTACAGCAGACAAGAGCTTCTGGACATCTGGACTCACAACTCCAACAGTTTTATCGCCGATCTCCGACTCACCCCAGAGATCTCCAGAACACCGGAGGCTGCCCACTCTCCCCGGCTGGGCGGAAGTGCACGCAGACGGCGCCGAGATCGTAAACAAAGGCGAGGTAGGCGCGGAGGGCTACGGGCTAAGCTAAAGCTAACACCACACCGGCTGCCTTTACCCAGTATTTTTCTCGCCAATGTCCGTTCTCTGGCAAACAAAATGGATGAGATACGGCTCTCCATCACTAACAACAGACGGATTATGGACTCAAATGTCATGTTTTTCACCGAAACATGGCTGAACAACAGCTGCCCGGACAATGCTATCGAGTTAGCAGGACGCCACACACACCGAGCCGACAGGCTAGCAGATGACTCCGGCAAGACCAGAGGTGGAGGTTTGTGCATTTATATTAACAATGCTTGGTGCATGAACTCCACTACTACTGAGAGTCACTGCTCACCTAATGCGGAGTTTTTAATGGTCAAATGCAGACCTTATTATATCCCCAGAGAATTCACTTCGATCATACTCACTGCCGTGTATATACCCCCCGACGCTAATGCTAGGTTGGCCATGAAAGAACTTTCTGCAGCCATTAACAAACACCAGAATAAACACCCCGAGGCTGCTTTTATTGTTGCTGGCGACTTCAACCACACCAACTTAAAGACAGTCCTCCCCAGATTCCACCAACATGTCTCCTGCCACACCAGAGGAGACAAGACTTTAGACCATGTGTATTCCAACCTGGCTGGAGCCTACAAAGCCACACCCCTCCCCCACATTGGACAATCGGACCATCTCTCCCTGTTCCTCACACCTCGGTATTCACCACTCATCCAACGTGTGAAACCTGCTGTGAGGACAATTAAAGTGTGGCCAGAGGGGACAGACGCAGTGCTCCAGGACAGATTTAAAAACACAGACTGGAATATGTTCACCCACACAGACCTGGACCAGTACGCCTCATCTGTACTGGATTACATCTCCAAAACCACAGACAGTGTCACCACCCAGAAACGGATCACCATGTACCCCAACCAGAAGCCTTGGATGAACCGGGATGTTCGTCTCCTCCTGAAGGCCCGCAACACTGCCTTTAGGTCAGGAGATGCACACGCCTACAGTACAGCCAGGGCTAATCTAAAGAAGGGCATCAAAAAAGCCAAACACCATTACAAAAAGAAGGTAGAAGAACACTTCTCCAACTCCAACCCCCGACGCATGTGGCAAGGACTCCAGACCATCACAGACTACAGGACCACCAAACCCTCTCCCGCATCCTCTGATGTCTCCTTCCTAAACGAGCTCAACAACTTTTATGCTCGTTTTGAGCGAGGGAACCCCACAACCACAACCAAAGCAGACATGACGCCAGACCACCAACCTATGACTCTCTCCCCCACCGATGTAGGAGCGGTGCTGAGCAGGATCAATGTCCACAAGGCTGCAGGCCCTGATGGCATCCCCGGGCGTGTTCTCAGAGCGTGTTCTGGGGAGCTTGCAGGAGTGCTCACAGACATATTCAATCTGTCCTTGGCCCACGCTGTGGTACCGGCCTGCTTCAAATCCACCTCCATCGTCCCGATACCCAAAAACTCCAACCCATCTTGCCTCAATGATTACCGCCCAGTAGCACTCACCCCCATCATCACTAAGTGCTTAGAGTGACTGGTCCTAGCACACTTCAAATCCTGTCTCCCCCCCACCCTGGACCCCCACCAATTCGCATACCGCCGGAACAGGAGCACAGAGGATGCAGTCTCCATCGCAATGCACTCTGTCCTCTCACACCTGGACAACAACAACACCTACGCCAGAATGCTGTTTATAGACTTCAGTTCAGCATTCAATACAATCCACCCCTCACAACTCATCAGGAAACTGACAGACCTGGGTATCAGTTCCCTCATCTGCAAATGGTTACTGGACTTCCTGACCAACCGCCCCCAACATGTCCGGCTGGATAACCGCTGCTCATCTACCATCACAATGAACACCGGTGTACCACAAGGCTGTGTGATGAGCCCTTTCCTCTACTCCCTCTTCACCCACGACTGCAGACCTGCTGATGGTTCCAACACCATCATTAAGTTTGCAGATGACACCACGGTGATTGGCCTCATCAGTGACAACGATGAGGCCGCCTACAGGGAGGAGGTGGATCGTCTGGCTGAGTGGTGCGACAGAAACAACCTGCTGCTTAACACCGAGAAGACCAAGGAGCTCATCGTGGACTACAGGAGGAATGCTGACCCACATCCACCCATCCACATTAAGGGGACGGCTGTGGAGCGTGTGAGCAGCTTCAAGTTCCTGGGAGTCCACATCTCCGAGGATCTCACCTGGACGACCAACTGCTCCAAGCTGGTCAAGAAGGCTCACCAGCGCCTCTTCTTCTTGAGGACTCTGAGGAAGAACCACCTGTCCTCAGACATCCTGGTGAACTTCTATTGCTGCACCATCGAGAGCATCCTGACCAACTGTATAACAGTCTGGTACGGGAACTGCTCTGCCTCGGACCGGAAGGCGTTGCAGAGGGTCGTGAAAACTGCCCAGCGCATCACCGGAGCACCACTTCCTGCCATAAAAGACATCTACAGGAAGCGGTGTCTGAAAAGGGCTGGGAAAATCATCAAAGACCCCAGTCACCCATCACATGGACTCTTCACCCTCCTGCCCTCTGGGAGGCGCCACAGGAGCCTCCGGACTAAGACCACCAGGTACCGGAACAGCTTCTTCCCCACAGCTGTCAGACTCCTGAACTCTGCCTCCTGACATCTGACCCACGTTAACACATGGACTGGACATACACACACCCACAATGGACAACTGTACCCTCAAACACAATAATAACATGGACTGAACCACCACTCACAACCACTAGCACTTTATATAGCCTCTGTAGAAACTATCTACACCCTCACTTATCTTAACTGCACTAATGTATAGCTCTGTGTAAATAATCATTCTGTACATTCGATAATCTTTAATCCTACAACTGTTTACAACTTGCATAGTTCCCATTTCTGTATAGCTGTATATCCCAGATTCTGTAAAGTTATTTATTTCATATTCTGTATAGTTTTTCATATTTATATCCTGTTCATATCCTGTACATAGCTTGTACTCACTACAGCCTGTACATACTTATAGTTATAGAATATTCACAACATACTTCATACCGTGTACATTATAACATACCATAATAGACCCATTTCTGTAATATACTCACATATCTATATTATTGCTAATATATATTGTAATATATCTATATCACTAAAGCACTTCTGGATGGATGCAAACTGCATTTCGTTGCCCTGTACCTGTGCATGTGCAATGACAATAAAGTTGAATTCTATTCTATTCTATTCTATTCAGCACCCCCAAAAATGAATCAAAGCACCCCCAAAGATTTCTTACTTTTTTTTTTGACAATATTTGCTGTTTGTGTGACACACTACTAAAAATATAAAAAGCATACAGTACTGTACTTGTTTGAGACGTAACATTTTAACAACAAAAGTATAGATAACCCCCCCCCCCCCCCCCCCCCCCCCTCCCAAAATGGCTTGTTCCAGCTCGCCTCTCCCCTGCTCTGGCTCTAGCGCTCTTGCTTTTTTTTTTTTTTTGCCTGTCCCGTTTGGCTCTTTTGCCATCAGAATTGTTGTCTAAAGGCAAAGAAAGATGCCCATCGGATTTATTTTACCAAATTGACCATCCCAGCCTTGCCATAATGGTCCATTTGATTCACCTTTTATTGTTTATTTTATTTTCACTTACTGAATACGGGACAGACTTGACTGGGGGAAAGAAGGGGAGAAAGAAAGAGCGCTCTTGCTGGCAGAGCGATGGTGGCTGAGACGCAGCAGAGTGGAGGTGGAAGTGCCTGTCTTAAAACAGGACATATTAGCTGCATTTAACCTTCAGTTACTCTTTATATAGTTAGGTAGGAGTCAGGCTATGTTTCTTTTTAGCTGAAAAACATTACACCAGGTAACCTGCAGTGTTGAAAACGTGTTTTCCGACGATGTTTGCTACCCTACAATCCGTCCTGCTCTGTAGTAAAATCAGCAACATTTGACCGTCCTGTTGCTCCCATTGAAATGTATACAGCCTATTTAAAATCTAAAACTTTAAATTGTCCGCAGCCTGCTGTTGTTGCCACTGTCCTGTTTGAAATGGATACTAACTAGCTAACTGACTGAATGCCCATTAACCTTATAACTCCTGTTGTGTGCGTGTGTGTGTGTGTGTTTGTGTACAGAGAGACAGCCAGGTTCATAATGGATATAAGGAAGTTTTTTTCAAAAAAAGGAGCCACATTCAGGTAAAAGTGTAAAATCAAATGATCCATCAATCAAGACTAATGTTGGATCAGTGTTTCAATATTTATATCTTTTATTAGATGTTCATGTGGTTTGGTTATTTGCCTTTTGGTTGAAAGTACACTGAGAGAGGACTTTTTGTTAGTGATCTTAATAGAATTTTTTTCATATTAATGTAATTTTTCATCTAATTGAATCTATTTGTGTATGATTGTCAGTCCAAAGAGGGAGAGAGGAAAGAGGGAACGTGAGGAGAAAGTACAAGGTCAGGAAGAACCAGGTAAGCAAACAGACAGGGAACAGTGACAGGCACAACAGAAACTGTTAAACTGACAAAGAAAAAAAAACCTGATTTTACTCACAATCTGGAAGTTGTGTCCTCCCTATATTAAAGCTGCTGTACAGAATCTGCAAAACAAACTGGGTTGAAACATTTTTGACCCTCTTTAACAACATTCCAACATAAAATCAGCCACAACTCTACTAAAACCTCAGCCAGTAATAGGTAGGCCAAGTTTTGGACCGTCCAGTTATCTGTATGACTGCTGCAGTACGTACATCACATTTGCACACTATCAGCGCCAAACAGCCCTGGTGGAGTGAGGAGCTGTAAAGAGAAGCAGATGCTCTGTTTATATTCTAAAAATGTTTTAAGCTTGTTTCAAAGATTCTGTACAGCAGCTGTAAATGTTTTCCAATAGCACACATTATCAGTGTTTCTCACACTTTTTACAGTGTGGACCACCTGATAAAAATGTCAAGCTCTCCTAAGTACCACTATGAAAGCATGAAACTCATAAATCTTACAACACAAAATTAGTCTTATTAAATTAGTAAAATTAGCATCTGCAGTAAAGATTTTTTCATACATTGTATACATTCTACCACAGGCAAAGTTGCCTCCATTTTTTATAGTTTTTATTAATATTTTGTAATAATTTATTTGTAATAATTTATTCTGTTTTGGGAGTATTTTTATGTATCTGTATTGTATTATACACACACATTAAAAGTGAATCTCTGTCCAAAAAATGCACTCAGTTTACTTTTCACTCACTATGAGCATCATTCATAATTTCCCCCTAGTAATTAAGGAACTATATGCATTTTTTCTATTCCAATCCATTCTTCTTTTGCAGCATTTAAATAACCTTTATCAGATTTGATGGTTTTGTTACAGACTTTTCAAAAAAGTGTTTTGCTTTTCTTTCACAAATGTGGGATTAAATTGTGTTAAAATGCACAAAACAGTGATGTCATGATTTGTGACGAGGACCCAGGCACAGAGAGACTTGATGAATTTAAGAATCTTATGATTTAATAAAGAAATTTGCAGACTTACGCAGAGATGGTAAAATTATGATGACTGATAACGGAGACGAAGACAACAGACGACAAGGACGGGGAGGTACAGGGGTTTAAATGCACCAAAGTGACAGTCAGAGAGAACTCGGGACAACATTTAAGGATGCAGGAACTGACAGAGATGGGTTTATCTTGCCTGGCTGGGCAGCTCTCTGGGTGCTCAGCACCCCCAAAGCTCTGATCCTAGAATCGCCCCTGGTCTGGACTTCTTTGAGTTGCTTGAAGATGTTTCACCTCTCATCCGAGAAGCTTCTTCAGTCCTAAGGATCAAATGGTGGGGAGTCCCAGATTTAAACCCAGTGGGAGTTTCCCCCCAAAGAGAGACAAAAGGACCCCCTGATGATCCTCTACCTAATCACATGAGCCAAGGTGTGAAACTGGGTGTGGGTCACAATCAGCCAGGGTTTCGGGTGAGCTCATTGTGAAACCTGGCCCCACCCTATCATGTGATTTCCTGAGGTCAGATGGCCCAGGATGTGAGTGGGCGTTAAGGCGTCTGGGAAGGGATCTCAAAACTAGATTATAGATGGCGGACAGTTGGTGTCGTAAACCACCGCCTCTGTTCAAAGATGGTTGCTTAGAGGCGGTGGTTTACGACATCAAGCTCTTTGGTATTATATGAACACACACACCTTCACCTGCTTATCCCCCTTTTTTCCCAGCCACTTCTATCGTGGGTGACTCTATTGTTAGAAATATTTGCTTTCTCTAATGCAGTCACACAGTGTTTCCAAGACGCCACTCCCAGTCCCTCTTATCCTGGATGAAGTCCCTGCACTGCTGAAATGCTTTCCATTCATTACTTCTCGAGTGCTAGTCAATGTAGGCTCAAATGATACAGGCCATCAGCAGTTTGAGCTCACAACAAGGGATTTTTGACTTTTTCAACCTCTTAAAAGAGTGTGGGGGTTCTGTTTTTATTAGTAAACTGCTCTCGACACTAAGCCCCAGCACAGGATGTTTTAGTAGACTCCTCAGTCTCAGCACTTAGTTCCAAGTTGTTATTAATCTCCGTCTCTCTTCCACAGCTTGTATTTTTGTGATAATAACCCAAACTTTCATAAGTGTGTCAAAAATGAGCCACATTCATGTCCTATTGAATTTCATGGGAGCATTTGATCCTTATTAACTCTGACTGTCAGAAATATATATTTTGTGGACCACAAAGAGTGCCACTGTTTAAGAAGACCATTTTACACAGCGAGAAATAAGAGACAACCTTCATTCAGCAACCGGACAGCGATTTTTCCCCAATAATTGTGTCACTGTGGACGAACAGCTGGGAGGTTCAGATTTCTACACAGAGGCCAAACAAGCCCGTCAAATATGACCTAAAGATCTTCAGGGTTTGTGATACACACTTCTGCTATGCAATGTATGGACATGACAAAATGATGGATGAAAATATCCAAAAAAGGAAAAAAGCCCAACTGTTGACATTCTACAACAAGACCAAGGCAGGGGGGAAACTATGGACCAGATGGATGGCACTTACTGTACACCTGCAAGTGTAAAACATAGTGAGGGCCCATGGTGCTGTGGTACAACTTCACGCCTTGCCACCCTGAATGACGACACCATTTTCAAGGCTCAGCACCCTGAGTACAAGAATGGTATCACCAATACATGACTGCTCTTCCTCACAGAGCTCTCAAAGTGTCACGATGAGTTGTGTGGCTGTCAGTGGCTGGACCCACGTGCAGGACTCGGAGACAAAACATTAGTGATGGCCCGCTTGAAGCTGATGCTCCGGAGCGTGTGTCGAAAAAAACAACACACTTGTTCAGAAGCACTGTGTCGAGGCTTGCTTCGTTTGGCAAAAGTCACGTGACCAGTGACGTCCGAAGCTTCATTACGCACGTAACTGCTTCGGTACCTGATTCAAACGGATATAAGGAAGTGAATCATCCACGGGATTCGTGGAGTGTGTTGATGGTGACAGATAGCGAAGAGGTGATCATTCCACTGACAGATATGGAGCCAGCGAGGAAGAGAGGACGTTCTGGCGTGTGGGAATATTTTGAGTTGATTTTGCTCAATTCATTTTATCTGCCAAAGTGAAAAACTTGAAATGTCCAAAATCATGTTTTCATAATGTAAATATCATTACAGCATATGACTTTAGGAACACTTCCATGTGAATTAAAGCTAATGAAGACTACAAAAATGTATTTGACACTATACGTACATTACATTGCTACACAGTTTAGAAAATCATTTTGTTTATTGTTTTTAGGTGATAGTCTGCAGGACCCAGGAATACCTGCATATCTACCAGCTTGCAGTGTAGTTCCTGCACTCCACAGCCTCTTCTGTTCCATGCAAGTGGATTTTCTCCAGGGCAGGAGAAACTATTTCTAAGAAAAGAAACAGACTCAGCCAGCGCACAGTAACACTAATCCTCTTTTTAAATGTAAATAACAAAAGGGCTACCTGACATTGATCATGTTTTTACTTTGCAAGTTCTTGATTAGGGGTGGGTTTTGATTATCGCTTTTCTGATTACAATCCATGCTAAATTGAATAAAGTGATATTGATTCATTAAAATCCTGTGTCGATTTGTAAATTAACGTTATTATGCCTGAAACGCCAGCATCTCAGGTTAAACCTCACAACATGTCGTCAAACACCATACAGCTAAAACAGTAACTGGGAGCAGGTTTACGGATTCTGCATACAAACGTGAACACAGAGCGCGGACCCGACGCGTCAGAGTCAGATTTTGGTGCGTCGTCGGGTCCGCGCTGTGTTTGCCTCTTTTTTTTCGCTGGCTTCTGCAGCTGCAGGTTTCATAACTCTCTGTTTACATCTCTAATTAAGTCTCACATGTGTCAGCTTTCTTTTAATAGATACGAAATTATGGATATATACTGTTAAATGATCAGAATTGTAATATTTCTGACTGAGGCAAAACTTTCCAGATTCCAATCAAATTGAATCGGATCCTGTATCGAATCAAAATGATTCTACAAATCAGTGACGATGCAGCCGTACTCAGCTCCCTAAGCATTTTCCCTTTCCAGTTCACAATCAATCCCACCCCTAGGTCAAAAATATGTATAGGACAATTGGCCTCATCTAATATTTTGTATGAACCTGTCCAGCTTCGAGTAATGAACCGTTTTTCAATACAAGCTTCAGTGCTTCGGAAAACTTCATTTGGCCATCACTACAAAACATTAACTTAAACGACAGCTTTATTTGGTGGAGAGTCACCCTTGGCGATACATAAACAACAACTTAAACTAACTAGACAGGAGATGCTGAAGGTAGACAACAATGGATACACACACAACAAACGTGGAGGACGCAACAACTGGCAGGGAAAAACACAGGGCTTAAATACATACTGAGGTGATTAGGGAATGTGAAACAGGAGGAGAGCACAGCTGGGACTCATCAGACATGACAAGACAAGGGGAGGCAAAACTCAACACATTGACATAGTACACAGACTTTCAAAGTAAAACAGGAAACTGAACAGACGTGGACTAAACTAGGGGATACAGTGACAGAACAAGAGACACACTGACAGAGACGACTGTATACTAACAGAAGTAACACAGAACCACGACCTAAGAAGGAGAACACAAGAAATGCCCAGGACCTAGGGAGTTAGGAATACTAGCGACAGAAATCAAACCCAAGAGAATAAAAACACATCATGAAATCAAAGATAACTAATACAAACAGAAAAACACTGAGTCCACAGACTCAGGCCCGTGACACAAAGGAGCCACAACACATATGAGAATTAAATGGAAGATGACCACAAACTGTGAACCCTGATCACCGAAGCAATGAGAAGGTGAGAGGGAACAAAAGCCACAACCCTGCCACAGAAAGAAAGCAGACGAGGCCAACGAAAGGAAAAGATTTCCCATCCAAGTAATGTAAAGTCAGCAGTCGGTGCAGGAAATGCAGCGTACCTGTGTGCAGGTATCACAGCCAGTAACAGGTGGTTTGTCCAAACCCCAAACAGTGAGGAGACAAAGCAAGAAACTGTCCTGACAGTTACCCAAACATGCATGTACTCTCTATCCTGCACATGTGCACGCACACACAAAACTGATGTTGACATTGTTCTACTGATTTTGTGTCATTTTTTTTAAATTTCCAATTTGTTAAAAAACTAAAAAATTATTAATAATATATTAATATTATTCTTGACCAAAATGACAAAAGTGTCATAAAAACACACTGATTCTAAGACGGGTCATTTTGGACCCTTATGGAAGTGTGTAGTGTCCAGTCAGTCATGCATCTACGGGTCAAGCAGGGACAAGACGGAGAGTGGGCAGAAGGTGAGTATGACTCCGCAGATGGATTCCACAGAGGCAGAAGCTAAGGTAAGTAACTGGAAAACACTTTGCAGAAGTACAGCTAAGCCTGGCGTCGTTGCCCACCTCTCAATGTTAAATACACGTAGACATTGAGGGCTAGCAGGAGGGACTATGCGCTTACCTGCTGCTCTCTGGCAGGTAGCTCCATGCCCTCCTGGGTTTTAAATGCACCTTAGAACACACATGCATCAACACTACAATGAGCGGGTGGAGGGAGGTTTGGAGTCTTCTCTCACCCCCATTCTCTGCGGCCTGCTGGAGCGGGGGGGCTAGGAGGAGTTGGCCGTCCGACTGCGGTCTGGAATGTGGGGCCTCCCTGCTGCTGCGGAGTCGGGGCGGTCTGCCTCTCCCCACCGCAGGGAAAAGGGTAACACCACCTGGGTCTGGGTGCAGTTCCCCCCTCCAGGGGCAAGGGTACCTAGACCCGGTTCGTAGAGTACGCTTGGGGAGTGTGATCGTGTGTACAGCGTCTCTTTATGTCTGTCTCCACGTTGGTTGAGTGTGGAGTAAGTGCATATGAGAGCATGAGGGTGGGAATGGATGTTTGTGTCTGTGTGTGCCTGTATGTCTGTGTCTATATGTCAGGTTGGGTATCAGACGCCAGCTCTCTGGGGACATCTCAGGCCCTCCAAGGTTTGGAGGCCTATCTCCACCCACCACCACTTCCCCTGCCAGTGGCGGACTCCCTCAGGTGTCGGTGCGTTGGTGGTTCTTTGTGTCTGGGGGTGGGCGTCCGGGTACACACCGGCTCACTCCTTGGCGGCCGCTTATCGGGGCCTGGAGCCTGGGGCTCACTCGGGCCACTTCGGAGGTGGGGTGCCCCCGGCCTCTCGGCCTGGGGCTCGGTCACTCAGGCACAGCTGGCTGCCGGCGGAGCTCACGGGCGCGTCACTGCAACTCCCCCTGGCTTCTGCTCCGCGGCTGCTGAGTGACCCCTCATCTGGGACTCTCCTCAGCTCTTACTGGGACAGTGGCGCGGCTGCCCCTCTGTTGGTCTTCCTTGGTCTCTTGTGTTCTGGGGGCCTCTGGATGTCTGGAGTTTTGATCTCCTCCATACCTGCTTCATACCCTGGAGGACGGGGCTGTGGCTCCCCACACTCCCTAGCAGATCGTTACATGGAGAAACCTTTGGAATGCAAGCATGCTGATCCACACAGGTATGCACACAGGTGTACACACGGGTATTCACAGAGGCGGACTACAGCTTTCTTGGCTGCTGCCTCAAAGCACATTGTACACTGTCTATCTTGCGTGCTGCACAATATCGTTTATTATTTAGTATCTACTGATATCTACTGCTAGCTAGTTTATTGTGATGGTGCTGTTTTTTTTATTATGTTGCTCTTTGTTGTTTGCTTTCTCTTCTGTTTTTTTCCTCCATACAGGTGATCCAGGTGTTTTGTTTGTTTGGTTTTTTTTCTTTCTTCCCCCCCTTCTCACCGTCTCTTCCCCCCTTTGGTTTTCTTTCTCTCCCTCTCTTTCTTTCATTCTTTCTCCCTGTCCTATCCCCCAGTCATGTCTGTCCCGTTTGTAGCAACTGAAAATAAAATAAATTCATAATTATAATAAAGGTCAATCAAATGGACCAATATGGCACAGCCATGATGATCCACTTGGTAAAATAAATCTGCTTGGCATCTTTCTTGGCCTTAAGACAACAATTCTGATGGCTAAAGATCCAAACGGGACACAAAAAAAAAAGAAAAAAAAAAAGAAGTACAGCTAAGCCTGAGCTAAGTACTATTTAGCTGGCAGCAAGTGAGTGAAAAGCACATCCTGTTTGTGTGAGTATGAGTGGTTAAGGATACATTATACATTATAAGGGACACCACCTCACACACATTCACATCAGAAAAGAGTGAATGAGAGAAAGAAAAGAGGGAGCAGGCAGAGGCCCTGGGGACCACGACAACCAGAAGCAGGGTGGGTCAAAAGGGCTTTTGGACTCTAACCCTCTCAGTTATACCACCATTGTGCTATTTGTCAGCACTCACTTCAGTCTTGTTCATTTTGTTTTGTCTAGAAGAATAAAGGTTTATCTATTTCTATTATATTGCTGTTTTAATTTTGGTTATAGGTTATTAAAATAGCTGTTTTTATAGATGTAGTTCTATGTCCAGAGAACAGTCTTCTACCAAATTCAGACAATTTTTACAGATTTTTAATTTTATTTATACACAAATCACATCAATAGTCTCCTCAAGGTATTTTATGTCGTAAGGTCGACCCTACAATAATACATACTTGTATTGTCTTATTGTAGGATCAAACACTATTTGTGAATGTTTTAGCACTTACAAAGATTTTGTCTCTGAAACTATTGTGTTGTGTTCATTGTTTTTCTTCTTTGAGCCCTAATGGTAAAAGGCCAGCGCAAAATAGTTTTGCCATAGCTGAACCATGTTTAAATGGTGAGTGCTACTGTGATTATTGATCCGATTATACCAGGGGTCGGCAACCTTTAACACCCAAAGAGCCATTTGGACCCGGTTTCCACAAAAACCCCGCACTGGGAGCCGCAAACACTTTCTGACATCTAAAATGAAGATAACACTGTATATACTGTACATACACTATAAACAACTATAGTGTGTTGCTTATGAAATCCATGAAGTGCTAGAGAGAAAATTCAATTTTATTTATGTAATGAACACATTTTCAACATTTTGTACTCTGAAAAGAATAATAACAAAAAAGAAGCACAATTAAAAAGCTGAACTTAAATGATCCATGTAGCAAACCAAAAATGTCGTGAGCCATCATCCTTATATCACCTTTGGGCTTTCGGAGCGTGTAGCAGAGCCTTGGCCTGAATTTTCATCTACGCAGGACTGTCAGCTTTTGTCTGTGAGGCGCGAGCGGTTTTTGTTTTTTTACATAGTTTATGGTAAAGAATAGCTGCTTATATGTGGATCTGAAGATCGGCGTGTCTCCAAATACATATTTCTTCATGTTTATGTGTTGGGATGGCATTCCATGTTTCAAACACGAGTTTGTCCAGTCTTGGAAGGTTCTCAGTATCCCTCCACGTGATTCTGAACCACAGTGGCCTTCTGATGTGAAGTGTGACGCTTAGTTTGAGCAACGAAAGATAATAAAATTTTTTTTTAAAAAATATTTCAAGATCACAATAATCTTCCAATTTAAAACTACAATAAAAAAAATAACACAAATCAAATACACTCTGGAGCTGCGGGTTGCCGACCCCTGAGCATACTGTTATATATGCTTCTTCTGAGAGTCATGTCCTCTGAGCTGTAGCTCAGGAGGTAAGAGCTCATCTGCTGAGCAGAAAGTTGGTGGTTCAATTCCGAGCTGCCCCAATCTGCATGCCAAAATCCTTATGCAAGATATTATCCCCAAGTTGCGTTCTGGTGCATCCATCCCAGTATGAATGTGTCTGATTGCAAATAGAAAGCACTTAAGAATAGAAGAAAGTGCTGTATGAATGAGTGAATAAGGCGTGCTGTGAGTGCTCCAGAAAAGAACTATACAAGAACCAGTCGAGTCATGAACTTTGATGAAGCCTGAATATATAGAAAATGATTCTACCCAAGATGTACAGCCCTTGAACAAGGAGTAAGAGTCCACACATTTTCAGGATCAGCTATTTGCTGCAAAGAGAAAACAGGTGTACATCTGATAGCATTTTCTAAAATGGAGGGTTGATGATTGGGTGGATGAGCATGAGCCCGGCATTCATTCGTTCGACACATTTATTTCTGATGAAGAACTCATTGATGACTATTATGAGAAAGAGGGGACAAGATTAGACCCTGCCAAGATGCACAGGAACCAATCAGGGGGGAATTGTAATAAAGTGCTCCTGTCGTCACCGTGGGGCTGGTGCTCCATGAGGAGTCATATACCATCATATCATCACAGATTCACACAGCTGATGTTTAGGGATCAATACGAAGTGCAAAAGTTTTGTTGCATCTCTGATGATGTTGCTATGGTGCAGTGTCGTCATGCTGACGGCAGAGGGTCCTGCGTGAGGGATGTCTTTGTGGGTGCCATGACTACGCCTTATGCAAGGCTCGGGTTGTGTGATTTGATAGACAAACCACACAAGTGTGTTTTGTATTGGGATCCAAACAATGTTATTTTCACCTCTCAACCCGGTGAGTGGGTCCCTGCCTTGGGTCCCTACCTCAGCGAGCGGGTTGATGAGATGAATGGACAGTTGCCATGGAGAGGGAGGGGAGGATTACATCACAGAGTCTGTCTCTGGGGTTCCAAAATGCTACGCTTACCACACAATGACAGAAGGCAGACAAAGCTCAGTGATCCACTGGTTATCATTCAATTTCAATGTCATCAGAAATGTAATAACTCACAGGAAATCTACACGTCATCTTTTTTCCACTTCGGACATAAACCATCACCATTGCAAATGATTTTGGAAAAACTGTCCAGATCTCAGGGCATCTAAATTCAGTACTTCACATACTTCATACAATTCATTCAGAACAATAAGCTTAGCTAATTCCATGTCTCATTATGTGGATTAAGATTTTCTGAAGCATTAGATGGTAATGTGACATATCAGCTCTTCCTAAATGCTTCTTTGAAGGGAAATAATTCATCCGTTTGTAACTCTTTCTAAACAAACCTCACAGTTTTGATATTCGTACCGTATCACCCACATTACATTTAAAAGTCATCATCTTCCTGGGTTTCATGTTTCATCTTTTCTCATTGTTTGTTCACCATAGTGGGAGTCACTTTGATCTATCATAAGACTTGTTACAGGCTTGTCCAGGAGCTTAGATCATGAGTTTTCATGTTTTCACAAGAGGCTTTAAAAGCTTCTGTTAAAACTTTCTACAGTGGTGGATTTATATCAGCCCGAAACTGTTATTTTCATGATCACTGTGAGACACAAGATGACTGGACTGTACTGTTAACATACCTTTTATTGAATTCAAATTACACATGAAAATACTGAGCTTTGTACAATAAGACTGGAAGGCCCTAACCATTAAATCTTCTGCTTTCTCTCTAGTAATTCCCAACTGATTCCCAGTCATACGTCCCAGTCATCATCATCTACCAAGGAATTGTAAGTCTCATAGGAGGCATTTGCAATGTTCATTGATGGCAGGGATGTTCATCTGCCATCCATAGTCTTTTAATAATTTCAACAGTAGCCTGTGTAGAAAACCTCGGGAACCGGCGTTCACAAACGAAACATGACTTTTTTGTGATACTTCTCCAAAGCAGGTGAAAAGTGGTGACTTTGATGTTGTTCACAGTTTCTTCAAGTAGCTCCAGGGGTCCAGATGTGCCCTGCAAGTCACACAGAGGTGGAGATGGACGAGATGTCTGAATTCACAGTGCTGGGGGGAGACTCAGGGGGGTCTCACAATGCACTGGTGCTGTTGGCTTGGACAAGTTTAAAAAATATAGCATCTCTCCCAATCTGCACACAGAAAAACGCAAAAAGGAGCCAGTTATATACTATTGCCATAATCTGCCAACTCAAACGTGTGGATAACAACCCCTTGTGAATAAGGGAGCAGCTGAAAATAGCTACTTTTTAAAAAAATTTAAGTTGTAGAGATTCAGCAGAACTGTACCACTAAATTCAGAGTTACATGTTGACTCGTACCCTCGGCATTAGCCCACATTAGCGAAATCTCTCTGCCAACCTTGAAACGCACTTTTATCTGCCCTTCAGACTTCATTCTCAAAGCTGCGTTCTAGATGGTCGATCCAGATATTGTAGCCGCATTTAACTGTTCACTGGAATTTTCCCCTCCGGGTTTAAACATGCCACTGTTTACTGTCTGTTGAAGAAACGCTCTCTATATTGTGAACAACAATGAAAAATTAAAAGTTTGGATGTGGAGTATTCACTCCTGTGTCACGATATAAACAATGGTGGAAGCTGAGCTCAGCAACTGTTGAATGCATTTACTTGGTCAATCATCTGAAGAAGTCTATAATTCGGGATTTATTATATTTCACATGGGCAGTTCTCTGTGATGCCTAAACATGTCTTCACCTTTTTCTATGCGGGTGTCTCAGTGGTCTGTACTCATGTTACAGATGGGGGTTTGATTTCTACCTGGGAAAATTGTATGCACACTATTCAGATGCATGCAATTTCATGCATCTATTAAACCTGGTTTCACCAGTGCATTCTAAATTATGTCCAACTGAAAACACAGATGTCTAATAGTTTCCTGCCTCGTTGAAGAAGGAGTCATTGTGGCCCTAGAACAAGCGACAATATTAGTCTCCACATCTGGGTATCTGGGCCTGGAATTTGTCATTTTTAGCTCAGAAATCAGGCACGGGGTCATTACAGGGAGGTCACAAGTCCCCACAGATCAGTTGGTCTCAGTGGCTCTGTGATGGCACTTTGCTGCTGCTCTCCATACCTTTCTTTCCATAATTTTCCATGTATGACATGAAGGGGTGAGGAGTTCTCAAACCTTTACAGCCTATAATAAAGTACTGGGATTGTGGTTCTGACTGAACTGTCCCTGTATGCTCTTGCAAAGGGTTCTGCAGTCCTTTGAGATATCTAACCAAGATCGGGCCATTTCTTTCTGCTGACTCAGAAAAGGTTATCAATCCCTTTATCTCTTCCAGACTCTTGGAACAGATTTTACTGCAATAAATTCATTTTTAAAGATTAAAAAACAAAACAAAAAAACCCCCAATTACTTAAAATTGTAATTGTTTTTGTAATAAGACTCGTGACTTGACATTTAATTTATTTTCTGTGCTCATAAAAATGACTTGGAAGCTTTTTCCAAAATCCAAGAGACAGTTAATGAATTATAAAAGACAGAATTGGAGGTGTCTAAAGAAAAGTCCCCAAACACAGATGAGCTGGTGGCCACCTCACAGCTGTCAGAAGATGAGCCAGGAGAGCTGTCAGCAGGGTTTCATTGGCTGAGCTCTACATAGCTGTGCTGGGCTGTAGGCAGCGATGTGATGGAAACCCACTTAACCAAAGGGAAGGCAACTAAGGATGCAAGAATATTTCTTCTTGTTAATGATGAAATGAACAAGAAACCATAGGAAACCAACTTAAGGCATATCAGTAGAGCCAATGATTTATAAGAACAACTCTCTTAGTTGGCTCTTTATGGTGCAATATGATCTGATAAAAAAAACCAAATCCGAGTCTTTGAGGACTGATTTGTTTTTTCAGCCAATTCGTTACATGTTTCTATGGCGTTAGATGGGTGGGTGGTTTCCTTTATTTCCAGTTCAACAATATGAGTCTTAGTGCCAGCAATAACACTAACTGGACCAAGATATACTGAGTATTTGACCATTTTAGGAAGGCGGCTTTTAAATGGTAAATGGCCTGCATTTTGTATAGCGCTTTACTCAGTCCCTAAGGACCCCAAAGCGCTTTACACTACATTCAGTCATTCACCCATTCACACACACATTCACACATTACTCCACAAGTACTGCGAGAACTGAACCCAGAGGGACTTGCTTCTGCAGAACCTCTGACAAAGGCTGAAATGCGCTGAGACAGTGTGGTGCCCCTGCTGCTGCTTTGGTTAGAGCTGCTGTTTCTGATCCTTTTTCTAAACTTCACAGTCAGTGACACCAACCACAACAATGTTTTGTCTTTCTTGAGGGCCTACAGATCAGCCATAGCAGTTATTAAGACATGAACATACAAGCAGGAATCATTATTTTCTCATTATGATAATGTGATGACATCAAAATCTTCAACTGATCCCATATTTTATTGGACATTTTTTTCTGCCAGTGAAGGTTATGTGTTTGGTCAAGTTTGTTTCGTAGCTAGCAGCATATTTCCAAAACTTGTTTACCAATATAAATTACATTTGGAGTATTTCTCCGTTGCCAGAGGAGCAGTTTGCGTTTGGCTCCCTGTTTGAGAGGCATTTTGAAACATTACTACTTGAATAAAAACTATCTGGCACATGTATCCCATGCTTCACTATGCAAAGCTGGATCCACTCAGAGGTTAAACGTTATGACTTAGCGTTGGGCAGGCATGATGGAGCTGTGCTCCTTGGGAGTGCTTTTTAGTTGTTCCAGTGGAGAAATATTGCTTTTACAGAAATGGCCGGTTCATTTTCAGTGACAGCTTTTCTGTTTTCACGTCCTTGTTTTTCCAAGCTGTCCACATTCACGCACCATTGCTTGAGTGCTGCTGGACTCTCTCCCAGAATCTTATATATCTTATATACCTCAACACATCTTTTTAGTCCGCTTGATCCCCCTTTAATATAATTTCAGGGTTAATGTTTTTTGTTTTCACTAAACCTAACCAAATGTTTTTGGTTAACGCTGACCAAACACAAGTAAACACTGAGAAAATTATACTAAACATAAAACCTAAGTGAGCAACTGGACAAAGGACCTCAGAGATGCATCTGACATTGCAATAAACTGCTAAACATATAGTATTTTCCATTAGAGTAATAGAGACCTGTGGGGTGGCTCAAGACTTTGTACTGTACTGGGTAGAACACATTCTAGTGTGACAGCACCAAATATTTGACTTTATAGTATATCAAACAATGTCAGAGCAAAAGATTAAAAAGAAACTGAAGTGTTAGATGACATGGTTGGTAAGGTAGTTCATGCATCTTCTAATGTGAGGACACTGTTATGTAATATCAGCTTACAGAATCTGCATTACAGATAGTAATTCCCCTCTTATAGTATACAGCTCTTTATATATTCCTATGAAAAGTTTCATCATGCCCAAATGCAGTTTTCTTTGTCTGGACTGATGTAATGCGCTGTCTTTGTTCTGTCTGAGCTGTCACAGAAATTCTAATTTAAACTGATGATGTCCGTGCCAAGTCTGAGCACTTGCCCATTTTAACATCTAGATTGAACAAGTACACTGTCGGTGGCAGCGTTTTAGGAGGACAGCCGTGGTGGCGCTGATTAGTGGAGCTAATGCTCGTTCTGTGCCTCCTGATTGCTGCAGCCACTGTGCTTCCACTGATTTGTAGTTGGCCACAGATGTTCTGGCGTTCATTTTTAAAAGCATCTTTATGAAGTTTCACACTGTTCACTTTAGTCACACAAATCTCACAGTTAAATTAAGTTTTTACTTGTTCTATCAGTTGTTTCCTGTGTGGAGCCATGATGAAGATGTGATGAAGCCCAAAGGTAACTGTGGACGTTCTGAGAGTGGTTTCACAAAGATGCATTTTGTTTTAGTAATCACAGGTTTTCTAACTTACATTATTTGGTTTTGTTTCTCCAGTAGAGTCTCTCTGAAGTCTGTTTGTGCCTCATGTTCTTATTTTATGTTACCGGGTTGCTGTGATGCACTGCAGTGTTGGACTGGTAGATGCTAAATGCACTTCATCTTATTCAGAATGGTGCCGAACATACAAAATACCGAGGGGTTTGAACACATTGCTCCTGTTATTTTCAGTAAAACAAGAACATGATAATGATAACTACATTTTAATACTACTATTACTGCTTTAAATTTATAAAGCTTTCAGTTCCTTCCTTTGCTGACATGACTGAACACACACTGTTCATCCCTTAGATCAGGGGTCTGCAACCTTTAACACCCAAAGAGCCATTTGGACTCGGTTTCCACGCAAAAGAAAACACTAAGAGCCGCAAATACTTTTTGACATCTAAAATGAAGATAACACTGCATATATTGTTTATTTTTTTACCTTTATGCTTTGTGTGAACAACTAAAGTAAGTAAGTAAAGTTTATTTATTAAGCGCTTTTCACAGACAGGCAGTCACAAAGCGCTCTACACAAATATTAAAATAAACAATACAATCAATAGACATTATACACAATGTAAAAGATCAAATGTACATAATGTAAAGAATATAAAATATGTAGATCAACAAAAGGCTCGTTTGAACAGAAACGTTTTTAACTGCTTTTTAAAAGAATCCACAGAGCAACTAAGGTGTGCTGCTTATGAAATCCATGAAGTGCTACAGAGAAAATTACATTTATTTATGTAATTAACACATTTTGAACTCTTAAAGAAAAGGAAAGACAGAACTGAAATGATCCGTGTAGCAAACAACCCTTATATCTCCTCTGGGCTTTTGGAGCCTTGACCTGACTTTTAAAAAATAATTGGAAAAAAAGCTCTATGCTGCTAAAAAAAATAGATATTTGCAAAATTCTGCCTAAATATGTATTTTATCTGGTTAATGTGTGTGGCGGGGCGTGGTCTGCAGCGCCGCTGCAGGGGAGGCGGACGCACCTGAGCAGCACCCGCAATCACACCTCGCCGCTTTTACGTCTGTGCTCTCTATGCTGTTGTGTTGGTGTGTGTCGGGCTGTGAGCTGCAAAGCTACAGCCGGCTGTATGCGTACAGCAACCGTGTGTGAAAAGCGGTCAATAAAGAGATGCTGAAAAGCGTGTTCATGCAAACATCGTTGGGTCTGCTGTGATATGTTTACAATGGGACTTATGGTCCCGAACCTCTGTGCACAGCGTCTGCAAATCGGGGTGGCTGTAGCTCAGGTGGCAGAGCAGGTCAGCCACTAATCAGAAGGTCGGTGGTTCGATCCCAGGCTGCCTCCTGGCTGCATGCCAAATATCCTTGGGCAAGATACTAACCCCATGTTTGCCTACTGGTGGTGGTCAGAGGGCCCGGTGGCGCCAGTGTCCGGCAGCCTCGCCTCTGTCAGTGGCGCCCAGTGGTGCCCAGGGCAGCTGTGGCTACAATGTAGCTTGCCATCGCCAGTGTGTGAATGTGTGTGTGAATGGGTGAATGACTGAATGTAGTGTAAAGCGCTTTGGGGTCCTTAGGGACTAGAAAAGCGCTACTATACAAATGCAGGCCATTTACCATTCATCTTTACGCAGGACTGTAAGCTGTCATCTGTGAGGCGTGAGCGGTGTTTGTTTTTAACATAGTTCACGGTGGAGAACAGCTGCCGACATAATGTGGATCCGAAGATCCATAACTGGCCTACCTGGGTTTGAAAGTCTCGACAAATACTGGCGTTTCGGTGGGTACACCGGCTTCCACGAGTGTGACGCTTATTTTGAGCGATGAAAAAATAATAAGATATAATTTTATGTTTATATTTCAAAATCAGAATAATCTTCCAATTTAGAACTACAAGTTAAAAAAGAACTAAACACAAATAAAATACACTTCAGCTAAATACTTATAATTTAGTTTCCCAAACCACCCGGAGCCGCAGTATAAGGACAAAAGAGCCGCATGCGGCTCCGGAGCCGCAGGTTGCCGACCCCTGCCTTAGATATAAAAGTCCCCCTTATTAAATCAGCCTACGCAGCCTTTATTGACTGTGACTCTCTACAACACTAAGATCTGTTTCAAATGACTCTTCTTTTGAAAGTACATTTCGTTTTTGCAACATTAAAGATGTTTATCCAGAAGGCTGCATATGTACACTTTACACAGTGATTGTGTTCACGGCCCCACTGAGGCAGCGCCTGTGTCACGACATACATTTGACTTTTTGTATAATAATGATTACAAACATGGCTGTGCACCAATTGAAAATAAAAGATTTTAAATTTAGAGTTTGTATTAAATCTGTTATTGTAATAACTGCTTTCTTACTTGTGAGACATAAATATCCAAATCTTGATTGAAAAATTGTCTTTTTTTTTCTGGTTTTTCTATTAGAAGTGCTGATTTTTTTTGGCTAACAACAACACCCAAAGTTGACTGGTGAAGGTAATTAAATACAGAAAATGTCAACACAATGAACATGTTATACAGTGGGGCAAAAAAGTATTTAGTCAGCCACCGATTGTGCAAGTTCCCCCACTTAAAATGATGACAGAGGTCAGTAATTTGCACCAGAGGTACACTTCAACTGTGAGAGACAGAATGTGAAAAAAAAATCCATGAATTCACATGGTAGGATTTGTAAAGAATTTATTCGTAAATCAGGGTGGAAAATAAGTATTTGGTCACCTCAAACAAGGAAAATCTCTGGCTCTCACAGACCTGTAACGTCTTCTGTAAGAAGCTTTTCTGTCCCCCACTCGTTACCTGTATGAATGGCACCTGTTTGAACTCATCATCTGTATAAAAGACACCTGTCCACAGCCTCAAACAGTCAGACTCCAAACTCCGCCATGGCCAAGACCAAAGAGCTTTGGAAGGACACCAGGAAAAGTATTGTAGACCTGCACCAGACTGGGAAGAGTGAATCTACAATAGGCAAGCAGCTTGGTGTGAAAAAATCAACTGTGGGAGCAATCATCAGAAAATGGAAGACATACAAGACCACTGATAATCTCCCTCGATCTGGGGCTCCACGCAAGATCTCATCCCGTGGGGTCAAAATGATCATGAGAACGGTGAGCAAAGATCCCAGAACCACACGGGGGGACCTGGTGAATGACCTGCAGAGAGCTGGGACCAAAGTAACAAAGGTCACCATCAGTAACACACTACAACGGCAGGGAATCAAATCCCGCAGTGCCAGACGTGTTCCGCTGCTGAAGCCAGTGCATGTCCAGGCCCGTCTGAAGTTTGCCAGAGAGCACATGGATGATACAGCAGAGGACTGGGAGAATGTCATGTGGTCAGATGAAACCAAAGTAGAACTTTTTGGTATAAACTCAACTCGTCGTGTTTGGAGGAAGAAGAATACTGAGTTGCATCCCAAGAACACCATACCTACTGTGAAGCATGGGGGTGGAAACATCATGCTATGGGGCTGTTTTTCTGCCAAGGGGACAGGACGACTGATCCGTGTTAAGGACAGAATGAATGGGGCCATGTATCGTGAGATTTTGAGCCAAAACCTCCTTCCATCAGTGAGAACTTTGAAGATGAAACGAGGCTGGGTCTTCCAACATGACAATGATCCAAAACACACCGCCCGGGCAACAAAGGAGTGGCTCCGTAAGAAGCATTTGAAAGTCCTGGAGTGGCCTAGCCAGTCTCCAGACCTCAACCCCATAGAAAATCTGTGGCGGGAGTTGAAAGTCCGTGTTGCACGGCGACAGCCCCAAAACATCACTGCTCTCGAGAAGATCTGCATGGAGGAATGGGCCAAAATACCAGCTACTGTGTGTGCAAACCTGGTAAAGACCTATAGTAAACGTTTGACCTCTGTTATTGCCAACAAAGGTTATGTTACAAAGTATTGAGTTGTATTTTTGTTATTGACCAAATACTTATTTTCCACCCTAATTTACGAATAAATTCTTTACAAATCCTACCATGTGGATTCATGGATTTTTTTTTCACATTCTGTCTCTCACAGTTGAAGTGTACCTCTGGTGCAAATTACTGACCTCTGTCATCATTTTAAGTGGGGGAACTTGCACAATCGGTGGCTGACTAAATACTTTTTTGCCCCACTGTATAAGGTAAGATAAGAAGAACTTTATTTATCCCGAGGGAAATTCTTTCATCATAAACATGCTCAATACAGCAAGAGAAACAGAGGCAAAAACATATATACAATAATATACAATAAGAACTGCAGGATACAGTAAGAATAACTGTAACAAAGTAACGATATAACTATATCAGGTAAAATTAATAACGTAACTATCAGTGCAGGTGATTTTTAAAAACAAGTGACATAGTATTGTGTGATGAATAAAAGAGAGTAGCAGCATATGACGGGGGATGAAACAAACATTCAATAACATACTGTTAAGTAATATTGCACGATCTGAATGAGAACATAATAACATTAATATTAATCCTATAAAAAAATCACAACAGAGCGAGGAGGAGTCCTACAGTCTCATAGCCGTCATCAGGAAGGACTTCCTGTGGCAGTCAGTTCTGCATTTCGGGGCGATGAGTCTTTTGCTGCGTGTGCTCTGATGGTCCATCATGGAGGCGTGCATGAAACAGAGAAGCTTTTTAGTGTTCTCCTCTCAGACACCTCCACCAGGTTCTCCAGTCTGACACACGGGACAGAACCAGCCTTTTTAATCAGCTTGTTCAGCCTGTTATACTGTTCCCCAGTATAAACAAAGCATACGGAGGGAAGACGTGACCACGAAGGAAGTAAAACGGTGGACTGCCCAATCAGAAGCTACGCTACAGGACGCACTCAACGACGTAGACTGGGACATGTTCAGAGCATGCGCAGTCGACATCAACGAGTTTACAGAAGTAGCAGTATGCTTCGTCAATATGCTAGTGGAGGAGATTATCCCCACTGCGAGAGTCACCACATTCCCAAACCAGAAACCGTGGATGGACAGATCGATCCGCACTGCAGTAAACACCAGGACCGCCTCCTACAACGCGGGTCTCGCCACTGGCGATATGAGCGCCTACAAAGCGGCCTCATACGGCGTGCGGCGCGCGGTGAGAGATGCCAAACGCAGGTACCGGGAACGTGTGGAGTCCCGCTTCCACCAGGGCGACACACGGAGTATGTGGCACGGACTACGCACCATTACGGACTACAAAGCCAGGGACACTGCGCCGATCAACGCCGACTCTGCATTCACCAACGAGCTGAATCGGTTCTACGCCCGTTTCGAGGTTAGCCAGGCGGCTAATGCTATCTACCGCCTGACTACCGAGGACAGTGACGTCATCAGCGAGAGACCGGTGACCAGCATCGCGGAGCATGACGTCCGAGCGGCACTGAGGAGAGTGAACACAAGGAAAGCGGCGGGGCCAGATGGCATCACCGGCCGTCTGCTGCGCTGCTGTGCTGACCAGCTAGCAGGTGTGTTCACTTACATCTTCAACGAGTCCCTGGCGAAGTCTGTGGTCCCCACATGCTTCAAAAGATCCACCATCATCCCTGTGCCCAAGAACAGCAAACCCTCATCCCTGAACGATTACCGGCCAGTTGCACTGACCTCGGTAGTAATGAAGGTGTTTGAGAGGCTGCTAAAGAACATCATCTCCTCCTCCATCCCAGACACCACAGATCCGCTGCAGTTCGCCTACAGATCCAACAGATCCACAGAGGATGCCATCGCCCACGTCCTACACACCACTCTCAGCCACGTGGACAAGAAACAGGGTAACTATGTGCGAATGCTGTTTGTTGATTACAGTTCAGCGTTTAACACAATAGTGCCCTGCAGACTGTTCACAAAGCTGAGGGATCTGGGTCTTAACAGCCGTCTGTGTGCATGGGTGTTGGACTTCCTCACTGGCAGAACTCAGGTGGTGAGGGTGGTCAGGTGCTTCTCCAACAGCATCACCATCAACACAGGAGCACCTCAGGGATGTGTCCTCTCACCACTGCTCTACTCCCTCTACACTTCAGACTGTGTGGCCACCCATGGCTCCAACACCATTGTGAAGTTTGCTGACGACACAGTGGTGTTGGGTGCCATCTCCAACAACGATGAGGCGGCCTACATGGATGAAGTGAAGAATCTGGCATCGTGGTGCCAGGACAACCACCTCCAGCTGAACGTCAGCAAGACCAAGGAGCTGGTGGTGGACTTCAGAAGGGGTCAGCACAGAGACTACAAGCCCATTATCATCAATGGAGCTCCAGTGGAGAGGGTGCAGTCCTTCAAGTATCTTGGTGTCCACATCTCCTCAGACCTGACATGGGCTGCCCACATTCAGGTCCAGACCAAAAAGGCTAGGCAGCGTCTGTATCACCTACGACAACTGAAGAAGTTCAGGGTCTCTCCAAAGATCCTCAGGATTTTCTATACAGGCGCTGTGGAGAGCATCCTCACACAGAACATGACATCGTGGTTTGGGAACAGCTGTGTGAAGGACCAAAAAGCTCTCCAGAGAGTGATCCGTACAGCAGAACGCTGCTGCAGGATTGCTCTCCCCCCGCTTCAGGACACCTACACCAGGAGATGCCGGACTAGAGCAGCACAGATACTGAAGGACCCGTCCCATCCTGGCAACAAACTGTTCCAACTTCTGCAATCTGGTAGAAGGTTCCGCATCTTCCGGGCAAGGACAGAGAGACTCAAGAGGAGCTTCTATCCCCAAGCCATCCGTGCCCTAAACACACACACCCGCCCTCTCACATCATCTATAATTGACTTAGACAGGACTCTTCCAGACACTCTAAACCCAGGCACAATGTACATTTCAATTCCTTTAATTTTAAATATGTTTATATTGTCTATCCTATAAAATAGTCAGATATCTATTCATATTAATGTACAGAATTCACCTGCTTGCTGCTACTACTGCACATTCACCCAGTGTATATACTATATGTGTATATATATATATATATATATATATATATAAGCAGCTGGATAGCGTAGTGGTTAGACTACACGCCTTTGGAACAGAGGATCGCAAGTTCGATTCCTGCCTGGGGCGTCTGTATCCAGTAAGGGTCCTAAGGCTAGACCCCCTATGCTAAGCGAGCCTACCGCAGACATGAGCGAGACAGATAAATGTGAAGGCATGCCGGCTCGGACGTCGCCCGGATCAACAAGGTCCGCGTCAGGTGTTGAGGAACCAGGGCACCCTGACGAAAAGTGGGCTACTGGAACAAGAAGGCATCGGTGGGCAAGGGACGAAAACAGGGCGTTGTTGGAATGCTACTACGCAAGTAACCCTGGCGGAAGGGGCTACATGAATAGGATGAGGGACCTATGGATTCTTCGATACCCAACATCCACAATGACGGCGAAACAACTAGTAGCTCAGTGTTCCAACATTCGAAAGAAGGGACTGCTCTCACAGCTAGAGATTGACGAGGTACAACACAAATGCTACGGCAAGGAGGAGTCAGGACGCCAGGTCAGGGGGGAGATATCATCACCCCCACCCGAGATCCCCCGTAGCCGGTTACCAAGATTACGTGAAGTACCCTCAGAAGGTCTGCTAGATGATGTTAATGCAGCACTACGGGCAATACCTACAACCACGATTACCGACACTAACAAGCTGATCTACAATACGGCAGAAGTGATCAGTGAGATGCTTGGCTGCAAGTTGAACAGCCACAAGGGGCAGTACCCTCCATGGAGAAGGAGGCTAGAGGGCAAGATCAAAGTAGCACGGAGGGAGGTTAGCCAACTAACGGAGTTGCAGCAAGGTGCGACAAATAAGGTGCCTAAGAAATACAGCAAGCTGTCCATACCTGAGGCCTTGGAAACTGCCAAGCAAAGACTCACAGCCTTGGCCAGCCGCTTGAGGAGGTACACCAGAGAGATAGAAGGCAGGAGAATAAACCAGCTGTTCTCCACAGAACCAGCAAAGGTGTACTCTCAGTGGCAAGGGAACAATAAGAGAACAGCACCACCAAGGCTGGAGACGGAGCAATACTGGAAGAGCATATGGGAGAAGGATGCAATGCTCAGTGGCTAGAGGATCTGAGGGCAGACCACAGCGACCTCCCTGAACAGGGTCCAGTAACCATCACAGTGGCAGATATTCAAGAAAGGGTCTCCAGTATGAAGAGTTGGACAGCACCAGGGCCCGACATGGTTCACGCCTACTGGCTGAAGAAGCTAACTGCACTCCACGAGCGTCTGGCAGCACAAATGAACCAGCTGCTAGTTAACGAGATACACCCGGAATGGCTAACTGAAGGTCGGACGGTCCTGATCCCCAAGGACCCCAAGAAGGGACCGGTCCCCTCCAACTACCGACCAATAACCTGTAGCCTCAGTACTACATGGAAGCTCCTGTCAGGCATCATATCGGCTAAGATGAACAGGCACATGGGTCAATACATGAGCGGGACACAGAAAGGAATTGGCAAGAATACCAGAGGCGCAAAACACCAGCTACTGGTAGACAGAACAATCAGCCGAGACTGCAAGACCAGACTGACCAACCTGTGCACTGCCTGGATTGATTACAAGAAGGCCTATGACTCAATGCCCCACAGCTGGATACTGGAATGCCTAGAATTGTACAAGATCAATGGGACCCTAAGAGCCTTCATCAGGAACTCAGTGGGGATGTGGCGTACAACACTAGAGGCCAACTCCAAGCCCATAGCACAAGTCACCATCAAGTGCGGGATCTACCAAGGAGATGCTCTGTCCCCACTGCTGTTCTGCATAGGCCTGAACCCCCTCAGTGAGATCATTAACAAGACTGGCTACGGATACCGACTACGGAACGGAGCAGTTGTCAGCCACCTCCTGTACATGGATGACATCAAGCTGTATGCCAAGAGTGAACGAGACATCGATTCACTGATCCACACTACCAGGCTATACAGCAATGACATTGGAATGTCGTTCGGACTGGAGAAGTGTAGTCGGATGGTATCAAAGAGAGGGAAGGTAGTCAGAACTGAGGGGATTGAACTACCAGAAGGCAACATTGCAGACATAGAGGACAGTTACAAGTACCTGGGGATCCCGCAGGCAAATGGGAACCATGAAGAGGCCGCTAGAAAAGCTGCAACCACCAAGTACCTGCAGAGGGTCAGGCAAGTCCTGAGGAGTCAGCTGAATGGTAAGAACAAGATCCGGGCCATCAACACGTACGCCCTGCCCGTGATCAGGTACCCTGCTGGGGTAATAGGCTGGCCAAAGGAGGAGATAGAAGCCACTGACATAAAGACAAGAAAGCTCCTTACCATGCATGGAGGGTTTCACCCCAAGTCCAGCACCCTGAGGCTGTACGCTAAGCGGAAGGAAGGGGGCCGGGGACTGGTGAGTGTCAGCACCACAGTCCAGGATGAGACAACGAACATCCAAGAATACATTGGGAAGATGGCCCCAACTGACCGAGTGCTCAGTGAATACCTCAGGCAGCAGAAACCCAAGAAAGAGGAGGGAGACGAGGAACCATCATGGAAGGACAGAGCCCTGCACGGTATGTACCACCGGCAGATAGAGGAGGTGGCTGATATCCAGAAATCCTACCAGTGGCTGGACAAAGCTGGACTGAAAGACAGCACAGAGGCACTAATCATGGCAGCACAAGAACAAGCTCTGAGTACAAGATCCATAGAGGCTGGGGTCTATCACACCAGGCAAGACCCCAGGTGCAGGCTGTGTAAAGATGCCCCAGAGACAATCCAGCACATAACAGCAGGGTGCAAGATGCTAGCAGGCAAGGCATACATGGAACGCCATAACCAAGTGGCCGGCATAGTGTACAGGAACATCTGTGCCGAGTATAACCTGGAAGTCCCGAGGTCAAAATGGGAGATGCCCCCAAGGGTGGTGGAGAATGACCGAGCTAAGATCCTGTGGGACTTCCAGATACAGACGGACAAAATGGTGGTGGCTAACCAACCGGACATAGTGGTGGTAGACAAACAGAAGAAGACGGCCGTAGTGATCGATGTAGCGGTTCCGAATGACAGCAATATCAGGAAGAAGGAACACGAGAAGCTGGAGAAATACCAAGGGCTCAGAGAAGAGCTCGAGAGGATGTGGAGGGTGAAGGTAACGGTGGTCCCCGTGGTAATCGGAGCACTAGGTGCGGTGACTCCCAAGATAGGCGAGTGGCTCCAGCAGATCCCGGGAACAACATCGGAGATCTCTGTCCAGAAGAGCGCAGTCCTGGGAACAGCTAAGATACTGCGCAGGACCCTCAAGCTCCCAGGCCTCTGGTAGAGGACCCGAGCTTGAAGGATAAACCGCCCGCAGGGGCGTGCTGGGTGTTGTTATATATATATATATATATATATATATATATATATATAAATAAGAGTTAGGAGTTCGCCTTGTAATCGGAAGGTTGCCGGTTCGAGCCCTGGCTTGGACAGTCTCGGTCGTTGTGTCCTTGGGCAAGACACTTCACCTGTTGCCTACTGGTGGTGGTCAGAGGGCCCGGTGGCGCCAGTGTCCGGCAGCCTCGCCTCTGTCAGTGCGCCCCAGGGTGGCTGTGGTTACAATGTAGCTTGCCATCACCAGTGTGCGAATGTGTGTGTGAATGGGTGGGTGACTGGATATGTAAAGCGCTTTGGGGTCCTTAGGGACTAGTAAAGCGCTATATAAATACAGGCCATTTACCATTTATATAAAATGTTCTTCCTCTACACCCCCCCCAAGTTTTGCACATGTCGAGGAGCGTGTCAGGCTACATTTCACTGTGTGTTATACTTGTATAACTATGCATGTGACAAATAATAAAGAACCTTGAACCTTGGCATCAGCTGTCTTCACCCCACTGCCCAGCAAACGGACACAGCGCTCTCTCCCACAGAGTGATAGATATGCAATATGTTATGATTTTAATTGTCTTTGCTTGTCCTTATCTTTTCAAACACTTAAGAAATAAAAATGTTGTAAACTGCATTTCCTGCTATGATTAAGGAGCACAAAAAAACCTGGTGGCTGACATCTATTGTCGCTCAGTCATAGACGTGAAAATCTCTCACGTTGTTATTACCTTCTATGTCACATGACGTGGATTTTGCAAAGTTAAGCTGACTGCCCTCTGCCTCTGTTGTTGAGAAGATTGAACATAATCACTCTTCTTATCAAAATGTTGGCAATAAACCAAGTAAGTGTCTTTGTCGAGATGTCAAACGACTTTTCCGTGCTTGCGGGTAAACATTATGTTAAGGGAAAGATGGAGGGCTAACTATTGGAGAGGTGGTGTGAAACAACATAAATACGCCAGTCTAAAGCCAGCAAAGCCTTTTGTTCTTGTTCCCAATGCAAAGCTTCTTCAAGCTGCTGCCGTCAGGGAGGAGACTGCGGAGTCTCCAGGCCAGGACCAGCAGACTGAAGGACAGCTTCATCCATCAGGCTGTCAGGAAGCTAAACTCCCTCCCGATTCTGCCCCCCTCTCCCCTCTTCTCCACCACGGTCTCACTGAACTCTGTCACACACACACACACACTCACTCTCTGACGCACTCACTGGCCTGCTCCAGTCACTTTGTGGAGCATTGGACTGCTTAAGCATTGGACCTCATAAGACTTTGTTGTTACACTATCTCTTACCGTACACTACTAAATCTCCATTTGCACTATTTGTCTATTTTGCACCACTATGCCTTCTTACTTGAATATTGTATATTGTATATTGCATAGCTTTTTTTTGTTATACGTAAAATTGTATTGTATTTATTTAAATTTTTACTTTTTAATTATTTTATTTGCATTTTTCTAATCACTAGGGTTTGAGAGTAACGCAATTTCTATTCTGTGTATGTCCTGTACATGTGGCAGAATTGACAAATAAAGTTGACTTGACTTGACTTGACTTTAAGTGTTTGCGGTGGAGAAAAAAAATAGCATCACACTTTGATTCCAGTGATTTGGGGTCTGGATGTCATTTACATTGAGCTGCTGTCACTATATTTGCGATAGAAGTTAAAGTCAGCGTATGCACACACCCCGGAGTTCACACATTGGCTCGCCCCTGGGGTAGAGCCGGGCTGTTGATCTGGCTGCCTGCCACTGTTGCCATGATCAACATCGGCTGCAGCTTGTACCGCTGTTGTCATGGTAATGACCATTTATTTGCAGGGGGCACTCTAGTCTCCAATATTTCCGGGAAACACAAAGACAGAGAAAGTGAAGGTGAGACAAAGAGAGAATGGGAGTAGCCAGACAGACAATCTGTTCAAAGGGCAGGTAGATAAATCAGTGTCATATCGCTCATATTCATCTGTGGACCAACAGCAACACTAACAAACAGGCCTAGAAAATTTACTCATCATCAGTACCACTGAATCTTTTTTTAATATATTTAATAAGACAAACCAAATTTGATGGGTCAGTACCAAATTTACCGCATAAATGTGTGAATTGAACAAACATGCTGAAGAGCATCATTGATGTTAAAATGTAAAGCCTGTTGGTCCTGGCCAAGCATCAGCATGTGTCCAGTTAGGATGGACAGTTAATGACAGTTAGCTGTTTTTTAAATACCATGGCTGCAAAAACAAGTCTGGTTTCTCAGCAGTCTGAGGGAACATTGTCTTCAGCTCTCTAAACGTATGACCTCAGTAAACACTTTACTGGTGAGTGCTCAGTTGCAAGTTTGGGGTTGTAACTAAGATGAATGTTGTAAATTATGGCACGGTATGGTTTAAAGTGGGAGCTCCTTATGATTGACAAGTCACTTCTTTATAGTTGTACAGTGTCCCCTGGTTTCACTGTGAAAACCCTCAGATCAAGGTTTTAAAAACTGGACCTCACAAACTAATAGGTAATTTGCCATCTTTTGTTTACAGTATATGCAGGAACTGAAACTGAAAAAGACTGAATGTCACATCCTTACAATTGTTTGAGTGACACTGCCACTCAGTTTGATAGATTTATGTCTATTTCCTATACTGCAAAGATTCTCTGATAATAATAAGTCGAAATTTAAAATGAAGTTTGTTAACATGCAGCTGTGCATAAGGCTACACGTCTATATTAGACTAAGACTGATCTCGATGTCAGTCATTTGGAGCAACTCTGCTCAAAAGTCTTATGAACACGACTGGGTAAGTTAACTTTTAGGGGGCCTTAGCTCCCTAAATAATCAACGTATTATCCCATATCATATTCAATCCTTTTCATCTTTGCAAACCTCAGTTTAACAGTATACAAATTAAGGTGTTACCTTTAAACGCAGCCTAAGACATTGTAGAGTCTAAGAACGACTGAAAGAGCCCAGTTTTCAGTATCATACACTGGCTTTAGAGTTGTGCTAACTTCATTTTTTAAACCTGAGGCAAAGGTTTAGCTGAGCTGACCAGAAGTTTTCAAAGAAGGTCAAATAAAAAATATGTTGTAAATCAGATCAGTGGAGAAACGTGCTCAGCGTTGTTTCAGTCTCACAACCACATAAAGTCAGTCCATTTTACTTTATGCAGTTTAAGTAGCTTTATTTAGTACAGACATAAACACTGCATCACACTGCACTTCAGCCATCAGCAGCCATCCTGTTCGAGCTGTGTGACATAGATTCTGTTCAATTCTTCCATTGGTATGAATAAGTTCTTTTACAAAGTGAATATTTTCTATTTTCTCACCTGTTTCTCTTTTTGCTCTTTCTCCTTTAGCTGTGTCGCTCCTTTCCCCCGCTCTCTCTGCTGTCTCTAAAGATAAACGTTAGAGATGGACCGATTCAATATTACGTATCGGTATCGGTCCGATACTGACCTAAATTACTGGATCGGATATCGGAGAAAAATAAAAAATGTAATCCGATCCATTAAATATCACGAAAGCACCTCACAAAACTTGCAACACGCCGTAACTCACCTCAGAACGTTAGCACGTCGGAGCAGTATGCATCACGTGATAGAGCGGCTGTGGCATGCCGACCTGTCAGTGGTCTGGATAGCATTTGGAGCTTCGCTGGCAACCCGGCATTTCATCTCCGACAAAGTTATCCCGAGAGAAGTAAAGCAAGTGTGTAAGTCCATCTCTGAATGTTTGTAAAGCATTCCTGCGTTAAGCTTAACAAGCGACTGCCTCTTCTTGCTGCTACTTCAATCATGAAACTGCTTAACGATCAGCTGATCGGCTTTTCTGTCTCTAGTTTGCTTTTGGCCCACTTTGCACCAGAAAGAGGAAACCAGCGGCTGAACAACAGCAGCACGTTTAAGCTTGATCAGCTGTTGTTAGAATTTATTTATTATTACTTTCTACTCGAGGATCTTTTTCTACAGCTGACGCTGGTAACTGTGTAGGGGCGGATCTAGCAAGGTTTAGCCAGGGGGGCCGATAGGGCATTAACAGGGAAAAGGGGCACAAAGACATACTTTTCTTTCTTATTCTCATTTAAAATGTCTAGCTTTTAATAAATAATTATCTGACACCCAAAGTTTTAATTTGATGTAAAATGAATAGAAGTCAATTACTGTATATAGTGACTATTAAGTCTAATATATACCCTAGTAAGCTATAGTACTTTTTCCTTTGGGAAGGTACCATCTGTGCAGTCTGCAATTTTGTTGAAGAAAGATGTTGAATCTATTTAATATTTCTTGAAAAATAATTGATTTCTGTGCATTTTTTTTCACACTGCATCAAATTAAGGTTGATTACGTCGATTAAGCATCATGAGGTGGAGTGTGAGGGGTGGTTCCCTATTTTTTATTTATTTATTTTTGTTGTTGCTGGGAGTTGGAACCCTATTAGTTAGGTTGCTTAATATTTATGCCAAGTACTCTTTAAAATACCAGAATAGGGAGGATGGTGTAGTTCTAAGTTTATTAGATTGATCAGTATTGCTGAACTATGAAATATTTTTTTTGCATACAGGTATAACAGAATAGCTTTAGTGTAGTTGTTGTTTTAAACTTGAGTATGAACTTATACAAAATGCAGCAAGATATTTAAAAAACAGTTTTGTTGATTAAAAAACACTATATCGGATTCATATCGGTATCGGCAGATATCCAAATTTATGATATCGGTATCGGTATCGGACATAAAAAAGTGGTATGGTGCCATCTCTAATAAACGTTACAGTGAAACTGAATTTACAACCCAACAAAACACTGACTGTTTCTCTTTAATCACTTTATCACAATATTCTAATGGTATAAGGGCTGCTGCTGGACACTGTAACATCCTTTTAACTTGTACTTTTAACAAGCAATGAAGTCAAACTCAACCACGGCAATGACCCTGTGTTATCAGACTTTTCATTTGCTAATGTTTTCCATGGAATTATCTCTTCGTCTTCTTTCTACCACAAGGACACCCTTATTTGTTAATGATAAGCCACGCTGTTGAAGCACACAGCAACTTCGTGTTGTGTGAATGCACCCTGACATCAGGAAACTTGTTTTTGTTATAACCTCTTCTGGTTCCAGTCAACTCGTTACAAAATCCAACATTAAAAAATAGTTATTATTATAACTATTCTAACTATTACGATGGTTACTTTTGGGCCACTATCATGCTTGAAAAAAAGAGTGTAAACTCCTCAATGGGCTCTTACATTGTGCTATGTATGATATTTTAATAATACCCTGGTGATATGTAGTGTCAGGGGGGTTGCTTCATCTTTTATAAAGAAATTCAGATCCTTTAATACCTGATTTCTTTTCATGAGCTCCATAGAAAACCTCCAGCTTTTGCCAGGCTTTAATGAAGATGTTTTATTAAACGGCGAGAGGCTTCAGTGTAACCTCCTCTGCTGATAATGAAATATCTGAATCCTTTTTAAAATGACGGTACACGCAGTGTGGGGATGATTCCTGCTCTGGATGCAGAAATGACTGCCGTCCACAGACACACATCCACTTGTCTTGAAGGAAGGCACTTTCTTGGTGTCCCTATAATACACGGCCCCCCGTCGCCCTTCCCACCACCTCCTCTCTCACTCCCCTGTTTCCCTGTCAGGCAGGGAGACGTGCCGCACGGAGCCGCGCCGAGTGTCTGTCGCCTCATATTGAATTTCAGCGCGACAGCAGTCGGCTTTCTCTCCAGAAGATCGGGTTTAAAGATCGTTCGCCGCCTCTCGCTCTCCTCTCTCTCTCGACGCTCTCTCCTCCTTCCCATCGCTACTTGCCCCCTCTCTCCTCCCGTCCACAGACCCGCACTTGGGCTGGAAGTTTCCCCAGAGCAGAGCCGCTCCACCGTCCTCGGTGCGCCCGGAGAGTCGGAGAAATGAAGCTTCACTAAGAGAAGAAAGAAGAGAGGAAGGGGCCAACAAGGCGAAAGGAATAAATCATTGAGAAGAGTCACCACCGAAGACGTCCAAGGTAAAAATGTGGCTTTTAAACATTTATTTATTTATCACTTTTTACAGTAAACAGAACCCTGCAGTAGCTTCTGACTGAGCTGTACACAGCACATGGACTTTTTTAAAAGTCTTGCAACAGAGTTTGTGGAGCATCTCCTCATATGCTGAATGTTACTGTTATGTGTGTTAAGTCAGCGGGACTTAGAGCTGTGCATGATGTTGGTTAATCTAACCTACTTAAAGACGTTTCAGCGCCACCTTTCTTTAACAACAACTTTATCAGTGGCTAACAGGTCAGGCACATTTGTTATATTATTATATAATATAGCTAATAGCTCTTGGCTATTAGAATAAAAAAAAAAACAGCAGCTGATAATTGGCTGTTTTATTATAATAATAGCAACATACATACATATACATACTACAAATTAAAATGTAAAAATTACACTGAAACAGTAACTCTTTATTAAACTCCCATATGAAATGTTATACATGATGAAAACTGAAGCTACGTTTTTCACAGCAGACATTCTGACTTGTCAAACACACTTACAGCAAATAGCATCACTAACTGCTACACCAGGCTGCAGTAATTGCTGGAACATCTTAATTGCCTTTCTGACCACCTCTTGCTTTTCCTGCTATCACAGGTCACAATGAAGAGGCAGGCTAGAGAAATAAGAGAACTATTACAGTGCAATTTAACTTGTGTTGTACCTGCTGCAGGTGTTTGTTGTTGTTTTTTGCACAGTTAATGTAGTGATTGGATTGCAGAATATTTCACACGAGGGTGTGGAGAATTTCTTTGGGAATGGCTGTGATAAACCTGCAGCATCACAGGTCATAGATATTTCACTTTGTCATAAGCCAGAAGCTACAACTTGTAATTTGTAAACACAAGTCTTAATACAAAAAACGAGGTAGCAAATGTGTATTAGTTTATCAATTAGAAAATCAATGAATCCGAAACAATAAGATCAAAATGGACTGATTCACTCGTCTCACATATTCTGATATTTTCTTCCTGTCCCAGGTATTTGTGATAGTAAACTGAATATCCTTACATGTATGATGAACAAGGCAAAAATAATTTTAGACTAAACAAGACAACTATATTGGGCATTATTTAATTTTGACCATGATGGGCAGGCAAATGTCCTACCACTTGGGCGGTGGGGGTAAGGGGTGGGGCAAAGCACTGATAAATGTTTTCATAACCACTAAGTTTATATTTCCTGGAATATGTCTTATTGTGTAGTGCCACTGCTAAGACAGTTTCTCCAATAGTAGTTTTTCCCTTGTTCCCAGGAGCATGTGTGTGATAGTGCTAATTTTTATAAGAATGGCTGTCTAATAGTTTTTTCAGCCATGAAAATTCTTTCTGCGCCAAAGTAGCTGCAACACTAAAGGGAATGTAGGTCATGTGCAGTAGCTCCAGCTTCTATTAGTATAGGCATTGTACCTTTAAAGTGACTATATTAGCAGTTATGTAGCACCTGGAGACCATGAGATGTTGATGACGCTTCAGGTGACGACATAATGACATCCGTACTATCCGTACGTCATTACCATGGCTACCAGTACACATGAGGACACGGTTTAGTGACAGGATAGTAAATACATTAGATTTCATTTTAGATTGCTGCTGTATCCGGAGCTGATGCTTTTTATTTCAAAAACAGTCCAACCAAAAAGTTGTGGGCAACCCTTAAGCAGCCCACTAGTTCCTGCAGTGGAAAATAGTCTTTTGACTCACAGCTGAGTGTGTTCATTTCCCTGTAACTGACAAAGAGCCAAATTGAGCTTGAAATGTTGTTGGGTTCATTTTCTTTTTGAAGGAGGCATTTTAAAATGGAAAGGGGTTTCTGATGTGCCATTTGTACTTTTTTGTTAGATTGATTGTGTGATTGATTTATTTTCAACAAAACCCTTTAAAAATCCATTAGAAAAATGTTTAAAATTGTCCAATAGTTGGGCAGTTTTTAAGATTTTTAGGCATCACTCTTAGTTTTCTCCATTATGACTAGATTTACTTATTGCTCCATTTTATATCATGTGTGACCTGCCAATACATTGTTTTTCTTTCTAAGAATTATAACCTGCAAAAATAAAGTTTCCTTAATCAGATCTCATGAAATTACAGAAAATATGTTGGAAAAAGGTCATTAATTTGCACTAAATATGCATTTAAATTAGCCAGGATTTAATCACGTTTGTTTAGTGATTGGTTTTGTTTGCAACAAAAAAGCCAAAAAATCTGTTAAAAGTATCAAATCACAATTCTTTGAATGTGGGTAGACTTCCTGTCCTGACATAAATGCATTAGGAGAAACAGTGATGTTACCAGAGAGATCACCTATTTCATTCTTGAATTCCTTTTATCCATTTTTTTAAGTTCTTAGAAACCTCCTCCAGAAAACTTTTTATATATACACTTATATTCGGTGGCATTATCTACACTTTGCTAGCAGCTGTGTCAAATTTTCAAGTATATTTTTGCATATTATTTATCTTTTTTTTGCATATTATTTATTTCCTCTTTACTAAAAAACTTGATGCGACTGACTGTGAGGTAGCAGAAGAAAGCTTTTTTCCCTCTGGGTGGGCATTCCATAAAAAAGCAGCTTTTGGCTGCTCTTTTATTCACGAGGAGTTACCACAGTGCAGAGTGGCACGTTTGACTTGGCAGACTTTTTACACCAGATGCCCATCCTGACACAGCTCTCCCAGGGATTTGTGTACCCTCCTGTTCTTAAACCAGGGATTTTTTTCTTTGCATGTTAGGCACACTGAGTGGGAATTTCATCCTCCAAGTTAATCCAGCTTTAGTTTGACAATTTTTAACAATAAATGGTACTACACAATATCTGCAGAAACAGTTTAAGGACTGGGGAACATTTCAAAGTTTCATTCTTTTAAAATTCTTAAAAAATCTCAGCCAGATAGGCATTTTTTTTTTCAGAAATAAGGATTCACGTTACTTGTGTGCTGTTAAAGGAAGCTGTGCCAGGATTTCATGAAACCATATCATTTAAGTCCCCCTGTATCTCTCATAAGTGACTTCCAATCTGAGCAACCAAGGTTTGGCATTTACTGTTGGCTAATTTACCTAAATGTCAGGTGTAAGCATATAGGTGGGTGGACCGCCTCATTTACCTAGAGATGTTTAATTAATGTGTGACGGTTGTACTGCTTGCACCTGCTGCCTTCTTTCTGTGCTACAGTATGTATTTCAGGCATCATGCCACAGGTTTTTGAAAAGGAATATTAATTTCTGTAGCTTTCAATTTCCTCCCACAGCCTGTTTTTGTTTCCTGGACACAAGAGAAACCGATCCATGCTCAGATCCACTACTTAGATCACTGATCTGAAAAGGCTTGTTGGTTCTCTTAGATGTTGTCAGTGGTCTGAAAAGTCTTTCTTCAGCTCTATTCTTGTTTTCTATTTTATGTCATACAATTAGAAATTACAAATTTAAAGGTCTGTTTCAAGAGTAACATACACTGTATTTTCCGCACTATAAGGCGCACTTAAAATCCTTTAATTTTCTCAAAAATCGTCAGTGCGCCTTATGTATGAATTTTGGTTGTGCTCAGTGTTGCCAACTCCTCAGTAAGGAAAATCGCTATTGGCTGTCCTAAAAGTCGCTAGAAATTTCTTTTAGTAATTATTGTTTTTTAATGTCACAATTCCAACCCTGCTCCTTTATCTGGGCTTGGACCGGCAAAAGTGACCCGAAATAGGCACTCTGGTGAGGTTACTTTGTGTGTGTGTGTGTTTATAAGTAGTTTTAAACCTTGTGATCCACAAAACAGCATAACAGTAAAAGAAGAACTGACTGCGTTACAGTCAGTGCGGGAGCAGCAGCTTCGCTCATGTGCCATTCATTTGCAGTTTGGACGCATAGGGGTGAACGTCTCCTGCCCTGATAGCAGCTGGGGGAGGACTATCCTCCGCCCGTGAGTGCTTTGGCACGGGTGAGGTGCCCACCGCAGCACCGCTGCTTGTTGAGAGTAAGAGCGATAGGCGTTTTCACGTCAAAAAGTCGTCATAAATAAGTCTCCAATAACACCAGAAAAAGTCGCCAGATTTGTCGCTAGTCGCTTTTTAGAAAAAAGGTCGCTAAGGGGCTCTGAAAACCCGCTAAATATAGCGACAAAGTAGCTAAATTGGCAACACTGGTTGTGCTTACTGACCTCGAACCAATTTTATGTGGTACACGGCGCTCACAAATCTGTCAAAAATGTTTTAGCCCGACTTTGGTAAGCTACGAAGCTGCACTGCTTGATGAATTGTCAGTGTCATGGTCCTGGGTCGTTGACCCAGCGTTTTGTGTTTTGTGATTATTTCCCTCTGTTCTAGTTATTCTGTGTCCTCCCCCCTTGTGTCCGGTTCGGGTTCTAGATTTCCTGTTTTGTTCTGAAAGTCTGTGTCTGTTGTCATTGTGTTCAGCTTGTGTCCTCCAGTCATCATGTGTATTCAGATCAGCTGTTCTTCCCTCCTGTGTGCGATTACCCGATTACCTTGTGTGTGTGTGTGTGTGTGTGTATATATATAGTGGGTGTCGGTCTGTGTTCGTTGTCGGCTCGTCTGTGTTTCTTGGTATCCTGGTCCTTGGTCTGCGTCTCTCTGCTCCGCTCTCCGTTTTGTAAGATTTCAGGTTTGCTCTTTAGTTTCTCCCAGTTTAGGTTTGTCATTACTCATGCTTCATTGCCTGTTTTTGCCACTGCCACCGTGTAAATAAACTTCACTCGTATCATCAGTTTGCTGCATTTTGGGTCCTCCTTTTCCTCCACTCCACACGGCTCGCTCCGCCAGCCGTGACAGTCAGAGCATTACGGCTACCGTAGTCAGGAGCCTTGCTGAGTAATCTGGGTCCAAAACTCCATCTCCTTCAGGTCCCAAAGTCAAATGATCACTGCGGCATCACTGAGAGCTAAAAACAAAAAAAATGATCGATGTTGCTGCTTTACCAGGTGCAACAATTAAGTTTAACATCCAGGCATCCATGAAAACAGAATTTATTACATTTAACAGAGTTAGAAGTTAGCAGGAAGTTAGCTCGCTAGCTTCCACCTAAATATGATATAGCATGTTCTGACAGAGATTTCTGAAAAAAACGTACAGCTCTGCTATCACTTCCAACATAAATGACTCCAGATCATTACAGACTACAGGACCACCAAACCCTCCCCCGCATCCTCTGATGTCTCTTTCCTCAACGAGCTCAACAACCTTTATGCTCGTTTTGAGCGAGGGAATCCAACAACCACAACCAAAGCAGACGTGACGCCAGACCACCAACCTCTGACTCTCTCCCCCACCGATGTAAGAGCGGTGCTGAGCAGGATCAATGTCCACAAGGCTGCAGCTCCTGATGGCATCCCCGGGCGTGTTCTCAGAGCGTGTTCTGGGGAGCTTGCAGGAGTGCTCACAGACATATTCAATCTGTCCTTGGCTCACGCTGTGGTACTGGCCTGCTTCAAATCCACCTCCATCGTCCTGATGCCCAAAAACTCCAACCCATCTAGCCTCAATGACTACCGCCCAGTAGCACTCACCCCCATCATCACAAGGTGCTTAGAGCAGCTGGTCCTAGCACACTTCAAATCCTGTCTCCCCCCACCCTGGACCCCCACCAATTCGCATACCGCCGGAACAGGAGCACAGAGGATGCAGTCTCCATCGCACTGCACTCTGTCCTCTCACACCTGGACAACAACAACACCTACACCAGAATGCTGTTTATAGACTTCAGTTCAGCATTCAATACAATCCACCCCTCAAAACTCATCAGGAAACTGACAGACCTGGGCATCAGTTCCCTCATCTGCAAATGGTTACTGGACTTCCTGACCAACCGCCCCCAACATGTTCGGCTGGATAACCGCTGCTCATCTACAATCACGATGAACACCGGTGTACCACAAGGCTGTGTGATGAGCCTTTTCCTCTACTCCCTCTTCACCCACGACTGCAGACCTGCTGATGGTTCCAACACCATCATTAAGTTTGCAGATGTCACCACGGTGATTGGCCTCATCAGTGACAACGATGAGGCCGCCTACAGGGAGGAGGTGGATCGTCTGGCTGAGTGGTGCGACACAAACAACCTGCTGCTTAACACTGAGAAGACCAAGGAGCTCATCGTGGACTACAGGAGCAATGCTGACCCACATCCACCCATCTACATTAAGGGGACGGCTGTGGAGCGTGTGAGCAGCTTCAAGTTCCTGGGAGTCCACATCTCCGAGGATCTCACCTGGACGACCAACTGCTCCAAGCTGGTCAAGAAGGCTCTTCTTCTTGAGGACTCTGAGGAAGAACCACCTGTCCTCAGACATCCTGGTGAACTTCTATCGCTGCACCATCGAGAGCATCCTGACCAACTGTATAACAGTCTGGTACGGGAACTGCTCTGCCTCGGACCGGAAGGCGTTGCAGAGGGTTGTGAAAACTGCCCAGCGCATCGCCGGAGCACCACTTCCTGCCATAAAAGACATCTACAGGAAGCTGTGTCTGAAAAGGGCTGGGAAAATCATCAAAGACCCCAGTCACCCATCACATGGACTCTTCCCCCTCCTGCCCTCTGGGAGGCGCTACAGGAGCCTCCGGACTAAGACCACCAGGTACCGGAACAGCTTCTTCCCCACAGCTGTCAGACTCCTGAACTCTGCCTCCTGACATCTGACCCACGTTAACACATGGACTGGACATACACACACCCACAACCACCTGCACACACACACACACAATGGACAACTGTACCCTCAAACACACAATAATAACATGGACTGAACCACCACTCACAACCACTAGCACTTTATACAGCCTCTGTAGAAATTATCCACATATCTCACTTATCTTAACTGCACTACTGTATAGCTCTGTGTAAATAATCATTCTGTACAATACGATAATTTTTAATTCTACAACTGTTTATAACCTGCATAGTTCACATTTCTGTATAACTGTATATCTCAGATTTCTGTATAGTTTTTTTTTATTTATAGCCTGTTCATAGCCTGTACATAGCTTGTACTCACTACAGCCTGTACATACTTATAGTAACATACTTCATACCGTGTACATTATAACATACCATAATAGACCCATTTCTGTAATACACTCACATATCTATATTATTGCTAATATATATTGTAATATATCTATATCATGGCTAAAGCACTTCTGGATGGATGCAAACTGCATTTCGTTGCCTTGTACCTGTGACATGTGCAATGACAATAAAGTTGAATTCTATTCTAACTCTATTATAAAACTGGTTTATTGTCTGACTTACAAATTATTAGTCTATGAGTGTTCTGCGTCCCAGAGTATCTCAATGGCTTCAAAAAGCACTGTTACTGTAAAAAGATATGGTAAATGTTAAACCTAATTACTGCCTCTTTATATGCTGTAAAACTCTTCTTCTTCGCTATGGTTTTCAGGAAGTACTGTTTACAGTGTAATTATTTCCTTCCTTTCAGAATCTGGTATCAGTCTTTTGATGTAAGTGCATACAACTCCCATTAACTACATTCAATTTTCCAACTCTGAAGTCAATGCAACAAAGATGAAAAATGTCTTGAATTTTTTGGTGCATTGCATATGCATTCACAGCGGTCGTACAGATATTGTATTATGATGTGCACATATAGTATTCCAATTCAGTTCAGTTTTATTCATATAACAAATCAAATCACGACACCAGGCTCCTCAGTAACATGTGAAAGAACCATGCACCCCATCCTCACGCTGGTTACATACTGCTGTGGGATGGCTACCCCTTCTTTATTTTGCACTCCACCACTCTACCTGGGCCATGGCTAATGCTAGCAGAGGAGATCTGAGGACCTCAGTATACCATTAATCGGTATTACCGACAGGTGGAGATTTAGAATTGCCATTGGTTGCCGTCTTGATATCTCGCTCCACAGAGATTGTGTCCAATGATTACAAGCCTTGTGTCTCCAGTGAGAGAGATGCTGCCCCACACCATCACAATGCCTCCACTGAAAGCTGTTACCCTATCATTGCAGCTGTCATCATAGTGTTCTCCAAGTCTTTGTGGGAATCCAACTGCCGTATGCAGCTGGACTCATCGCTGAACATAACAATCCATAAATAATAATAATAATAATACATTTTATTTGAGGGCGCCTTTCAGAAACCCAAGGTCACCTTACAAAAAACAAAATCAATAAAAGGAACAATAGTCATAAAATACATAAAATAAGTTAAAATTACAAAACAGAGCTTGACAACAGATAAAATCAGCATTAAAGCGAATAAGCCAGTTTAAACAGATGTGTTTTGAGCTGTGTCTTAAATACGGAGAAGGAGTCAATATTTCTTAGTGCAGGAGGAGGAGAGTTCCAGAGCCGAGGAGCAGAGCGACTGAAAGCTCTGTTCCCCATAGTAATAAGGTGCGAGGATGGAACAGTAAGATGAATAGCAGATGATGATCTGAGAGGGCGGGAAACAGTGGTGATATGGAGCAGGTCACACAAATATGAAGGAGCAGATTTATGGATACACTTGTATGTAAGAAGTAAGATTTTAAAATTTATCCTGGCTTCTATGGGCAACCAGTGAAGCTGCTGAAAAACTGGGGTAATATGAGCTCTTGACGGAGTGCAAGTTATGACCCAAGCTGCAGAATTTTGTCACATGTTCAGGTTCCATGTCCATGCTGTGAACACCAGCACAAACAGCCTGATACTGAAACATAATCATGACAGGCCTCCTGGCAGCCCTATGATACCGGAGATTGGCTGTGTGCAGTCTCTTCCTGGTTGTCTGGGTTAGAGAGCCGTCGGCCATATTGTCCTGCAAACCTTGATTTAAAATCTGTAGAAGACTGCCTACAGTAGTACTATACTGTACACTGGGACGTGGCCTGTTTCTGACATTTCCTCTTAAATGTAACTTGGCCTTCAGTTTGCAGGTAGTACCATGGCTCACTCCAAATAATGCTGCAGCCCGGAGTTGCAGAACACCAGCCTGAAGTTGCTCTATGGCAATACAGACCAGTCAATCATGGTATGCTTGGTCAAACACACCTATTGACCACTTTAGCAAGGTCTATGCTCACAGGTGGTGAAAACCAGGTGCCTTGTTATCAGCACCGCAGTACCAGAAGCTCAAAACAAGAGTCGATAGAAGAATAGGCTGCAGTAGTTTTTTCATGGGTGCAACCAACATACTGAACTCCCAAAAAATATTTTCTTTACAAATGTGGCACCATTTAAGGAGCAATAAAGACATTTTCCAATAGAAAGCTTTATTGGCAAGAAGCATTGTTACAACAAATTTCTTTTATAGTTTATAGTTCATATATATATATATATATATTAAATATGGTATTAAATGTGCAATAATGTTGGGTAATAAATGCTAAGGAGAGCATCAGATTTAATCAGAAATTAAAAGAAAACTCACCACTGACAGCATCCGATAGTTCGAACTGTATTGCAAAAGTCAAATTGTATTACTATAGCACAAAGAGAAAGATTATAATTTATTTCAAGCAGTACTTTGAGACAGCGGGGAAGAAAACTACATTTTAACAAGAATAAATAGAACTAGAGTCAGGGAAGGTAGCCATCTGGCTTATCCGGAACAGAGAAGTGCAAACACTCGGGTTGGTGAGTCTAGAAGCTGCAGATCAGAAGCCTTTAGGTGCAGGGCCAGGGATGCACGGAGAGAGACCACAGAGAGGAAAAAGCACAAAATAAAGGGGGATGATAAATAGAATAACAAGCTTGGGATTCATCTACGAAATTACACGCAACTTTAATAGCTTTGGTTTTAAACGTTGGTTAAACCTTATTTTAACATTAAGCCTAACCTCTAGCATAGGTAATATTATGTGCATTTATGTACATGTGCACTTGAATGGAGGAAGCAAGCCAACCAATTTTGCATATGGTTTGTTCCTAAGCAAATATTTAAATTGCCAGGTATGCCAGTAACTTGATAATCAGCTCTGTGCTCTGCTGTGGATGAACTCTAACGGTGCTGGTTGTCCCTGCAGCCTTGGTAAGCTCAGCACATGAAGCAATTCTAGGTCCGTTGCAGGTTCTGATTGGAGTGAACCTCCAGATCATGAAGGTTCACCTCATATCTCCTGAACTAAACAAGTACAGACATTGCCAGTTGAAGTCCAGATCTCAAGGACCACAAACAGACACCTGGCTGGGAAATACTGGGGCTGGGTGGTTAACTGTGACTTTACTGCAGAGTTATACATCTACTGCAGGTGAAAAAATAAGGAAATAGACCCTCTAACATTTTAAAAATGTGAATGTTATATTTTTATTACTGTAACCAGCTTTATTTTGATAAAAAAAAATTAATAAACTAAAATATACAGGTTAAAGATGATCAAATATTGACCAAATATGTTCAATATCTAGACGAGAGCATTGAGTGCTAAGGTAACAGGTGACACTAACCGAGTGTTCCAGTGGCAGGTGGGTCAAACACTGGCCTTACACATTGTTTATGCCTTAACATTTATAGTCAACATCCTGTGTTGTTTATGTTTTGTTTAAATATTTAAAAGAAATACATCACTGTCTCTTGTATTTCAATTAAAATAAAGATCTGAGATTGGGTTTTTATGACTCCTGACTTTGGAAATGGCTGCTCAACAAGTTCCCGGTGTACTCCTCCTCCTCCTCCTCCCATTAGCTGTTATGTTTCTTGGATTCTTTCCAGGCACATTGAGCCATGTTTTGGAGACACTGGGAATTTGAATATTGGGGGTTTAGTGTGTGTGTTTTTTTTAAGATAGTGTTAATAATCAGCTGACTAATTCAAAATTTAACAAACCCTAAAGTCTTTTCCTAAGACAAAAGACTGAGGAACCTTCAATTAAATTTAGTTGCCTCAAGGTGCTTCATATTGTAACGTAAAGAACACACAGCGATACAAAGACAACAAAGAAAAACACCAACCCTCATATGACACCCTATGAGTAAGTACTTTGGCAACAGTGGGAAGGAAAAACTCCCTTTTAGAAAGAAGACAGGACAAAGACGTGCTGTGGAAGAGAGCCAGAGGTGAATAATACTTAATAATTAAAGCAGAGAAGTGCATATGTGCTTTAAGCCTGTGCATCTAAAGTGTGAAACCTGCAGCATTTGGAAAAGCACACTAGTATTAGATGTGTTTTGTATGATGCATCTTTTGAATGGACAGATCTGCTGTAGAAAAAAAGACACTATTATCTGCACTTACAATTGCCTCAGTAAACCAAGGTTTAATGCAGCCACAGGAGATGCTGCCATTCTGAAGGAGTTTACAAGCCAGATTTATGAGCTCTGTAGCTTGACTGAAATAAAAGAGATTTTTTTCTTCCTCACTTTAAGGGTTCTTGAGTCATTCTGGGAAATGTGAAGCCAGAAGAGAAATCCACATCTGCCTTACCATAATAAAGATAAATATAAGAGTATTAGACAGAAACTAAATGGAAAACCTGAGCTGCCAGTAAGAAGTCGCCCTCATGTCTCTGGAGAGTGCTGCCCTTTCCTGCTCCTCATTTAGCTCTTCTCTGACACAGAGCCGAGGGAGGGGAGGGGACAACAGGAAATGTTTGTGTGTGAGAGAGAACGAGAGAGAGCAAACTTTGAACTTGTCTTCAGACGTGATCAAAGTTAAACTTTGATGTCAGGGTCCAAACCCTCTATCAGCCCTGAAGGAGTCGCTCATCACTCTTATTAGAAATGTACGCCGTAGGGTCGCTAGCCAAAAGTCTTTGTAATGTCTGATTGACTGCTTGAGTGAATAGAGCAGGCTACTCTCTGTCCTTCTTCATGCACGCTCTGTCTAGGCAGCATCCTTGCCCCAAACCAATCTGAGGTAGTGAGAATGTGTCTGACACAAACCATCTCCTGTTGCATGGCTACATGTGTGAAAGGGCAACTCTGGACAGAGACAGGATGGGATTCTCCTGACGCTGTGAGACGTGTGCTGTTGCAGAGTTTTTAGCTTGTGATATAAAGTGCTTTGAGTTGATTGTCCTTGTGATTCGGTAGCATACAAATAATGTTACGCCCCTCTGCAGCCCCTAATCTCTTTGCAGCGGCAGTGCAAGAGTATTCAGCTGTTGCTAATTGATCACACCTGGTGAGGTGTGGATAAAGGCGTACCTGAGGCAGGCTTTCGGGGAAGCACACCAGCTATTTTAGCTAACCCCCTATATAATTTAAAATAAAACCTCATCTCTGTGAAATTCTGGTATTAGTCTCCATATTTGTGTTGCAACTCTTGAGCCGGGTCGTAACAGTAAATAAGTAAATGCATTGAACTGAACTGATGTCCATGTATAAAAGCAGTTTAAGAGAGGCATACAGCAAATGAGGATAACTATGAAAGTGAGAGATTGTATAGATATGGAGAAGATGGGAGGGAGGAGGTGGTTGACAATCTGTCGTGCTTCAAAACTTTCTCATTCCCTTCCTGTCCCCTCACTCCCCCCAGTTTTTATTTTACTTCTCTCTCTCTCTCTATCTCTTCGCCCACCCGGCGTGCTTGTTGCCCTCTCCTGCTGTGACTCGCATCTGTTGGGGAAAAGGCTGATCTTTAGTCTTGGCAGGGAATCACCAGCATGCCCACTGCCGCTTCAGACTGGTATTTGTGACGCAGCGGATTGCACTGGAGGATTGATATTGGGTCTATATTTCATGCTTCTTACCTGCATACATTATCCCAAAAAACTTTGACTACAGTGCCCACTTTTAGATCCTTTCATAATTTCCCGTTGTACAAACACTTATAGTTATTTTGGTAACGTGGGAATGTTTGGGCTTGAGGCCCCAGTCACACAGGTGACCAGTTAGTGACCTCCTGGTAACCACCAGTCACTAGGATAAAATGTGTATTCCCTGACCAGTTGTGGGTGCAGGCAGTCATTGTGAAGTCAGTTGCTAATAAGGGAAAATTGATCATTCCCCGATTTCTCGGTGATGTTGTTGAGTGGTTACTGAGATTGAAACCTCCAGTTTCATTGCAATTTCAGAATTAAATAGAAATAATAAATCCTATCCTATTCTTACTCACATTACTTGGCCCACTTAAGGATGTTTTTTGCTTTACTGAGTAACTGCTGTGTGTTTCTCATCATGGACTTAGTGATCAGGTGCTCCTTTGTCCTCCATCTGCTTTCTTCTTCTTTGGTATTAACTCCGATGTCAGCCTTTTTCTTTCTTGTAAGGTGAACCACAGTTTATGTTTAAGTGGATACACCACTTTCTGTTTGTTTGGAAAGGTGTGGCCATTTTGGTTTAATCCTTTGACACTTCAGTTTCTTTAGTGAAATTCTTTTTTTTCTTTAGCTGTCAGGCTGCTCTCTTAGGACATTATCACTCATTTCTCAGTGATCCACCTCAGCATAAACACACGGCCTACATGGAGAAACAGGCATGTCAGTATGCAGAAGGAATGGATTACTTTGATTACTTTAATACTCTTCCATCTTCTTTAAAAAGCTTAAAAACGATGTGCCACCAAAATGAAAACGGGTTTGCAGCATACACGTTGCAAGTAGGACCAGTAGAGATGTAAACACACTGTGATGTTTGTATTTTTACCAGTCGTCATTTGCTAACCTTTTCTTTCTGCTGCAAATATAACCATCACTGATGTTTGCCACTGCATTATGTTGTGGGTTTGTGATGGAACGAGTTGAAAAACAGGAGGAGTCCCAGGAATTATACAGACTAGTTAGAAAAAAGGAATGAAAGAGTTCAGAGAGTTTACAGAGTACAGCATTGAAACAGTGCTTCCTCGTTCTTCACCAAGACAATCCTGGAGTGGCTTTAAGACTCTTCCTGTACTTTCATAGAACATCTGTGTGATGGATGTGCAGATGCTCCCCGTGCTACATGACAGAGCTTGAATGTCTTTTTTTTTTTTTTTAAATCCATTTGGTAATAAATACAGAGCATGTGTTGTGCAAAAACTAAACCTTGATAGGAAGTTTGATTATATAGCAGAACCAGCTGATCAACCAATAACAAGTACAAACCGGGATCATGTTTAACTGTTGTAGTGACTCATCACATCACATCATCTTTGATCCTCAGCTGCTTACTTGTTTGTTTTGCCCCGTTTCTCCTCCCCACCCTTCCTTAGAGATTTGACTGTGTGCAAAGGCAGTTGCATCAACAGCAACTTTACTGTGTAATCGTATTCTACTGAAACATACAATAACTGCTAAATGCATTTACTCTACAAGAATATAATAAATTATTTACAGCCTCTAATTCTAGGTCCAAACCTTACAGGAGATATTGGAAGTAACTGTGTTTCAGGTTATTGTGTCGTATCATTTTGTTTATAAATGGGCCTTTTCTGCAACTTTAAAACAGACTCTGCATTATTCAACCAATCAAATCTTGCATTTGTCATTTGAATGACATCCTCAAGAATGAAGTGGTAGAGGCAGAATTAGTAATATTTTATGACATTGTAAATTTCCTAGCGCAGCACAGAGACGCACACGGAACATAAAATAAACAACAAGCAGGAAACAAATTTCACAAAGGACTACCCCTCCCCCACCCACTCTTTTTTCACTTCAGGGACACTAGTGGGGAGGAAAACTGTTGTAGGTGGATGAGTTGATGTGATTAATGCTGATGCTTTGTGTTTACCATGTTGCGTAATCATAAATGGAATTTGCATGTAACAAGCAATTCGTATCACTCAGTGTAGAAGTCTTAAAGACGACAACCCATGAGACAAACGATATTCACTGTACGACATGTGAAAGTTTGCAGAATACATAGACCCCATATGAAATATGATATGAGGTTTTTTGTAAATGTGAATATTTAAAGCTGATAATATTTAACCATAGACGTGTATAGAATACTCCAGTGATTTAATTTCCTGTTGAAACCTCTGACGTCTTTCATTCTAGCACCTTAAATAATAATATAAATGAGAATTCAGTTGGTTTCAGTGCAATGTTTTCATGGTCATTATATCTCATTATCCAACCACTCACTAACCTTGCAATTGTGTTTATGCAGGATGGTGCTTATTCTCTCTGTTCATCTCACAGCCTTTAAATCTGTGTCATTTATCTCACGCAGTTTCATTGATTGCCCCCAACCCCCCATCCCCATCTCCCTGCCTGTGACTGATTGGACACTTTTTACTCACTTTTCTCTGAGCTGCTGCTGATTTCAGCCTCCATTTTCCTCGACATTTTTTTAACCTTATGCTTTTTTGCTGTTATTTCAACAAACATTGACATGGGATGCTCGATAAGAGTGTTTTCCCAGTATAGAAGTTTCATTGTGACCGCGATGAGTTGCTTTTCTTTTTAAATTGGACTCATTTAAGTGTGGACCCAGATGGCTACTAATACAAAGAAGATGAGCATATACAGTCTGTTAGGCAGATGACAATATGAGTGCTTTGAGATAAAAAGTGGGACACTGAAAAATAAAAATGTCTGAGTGAGTGCGTGTGTGTGTGTGTGTATGTGTTTGTGCGTTTGCGTGCTTGTGTGTGGGAGGTGGGGTTCCAAGTTTTTGAGTGAGCAAACAAATTACCAGCCAAGTGAACAAATTTGGCAAAGAAAACTGAGAATCAGGGCACAAATTCAGGCAGAGCAGACACTAAATCAAAGAGACATACAGAGAGAAACGGAAGGTCCTGCTTCGAAATCACAGTCCTCTGACCTGCTGCCTTTCACATTGCAGTAGATGCTGCTTCTGATTAGATGGCAGAAATGAAAAGTGGCAGAACTCAAAGAGGATAACCTTGACCCGTGAAGGTGGTAACCTTCTCAAGAGAAAGTCAACACTCAATAAAGCCCTGAAAATGTGCTAGAAGATGGAGCTTTGAGTTTCAATCTCTGCTTGGGCCGGTATCACCGCGTTTGTTCCTACAGGTTATGCTAACTGTGGTGTATAATTCCAGCACTTGGAAACCAACAATATTAGAAATAGATGATCATATAGGGACTCTCTGAACTGCTGACCTTTAAAGAGCGTTGGGGGAGCTAATGAAAAAAGTCATATATCATACATTATGTATATATGTTAATTCATAACTGACAGGAGAAAGCGATTTGTTACACTGCTCGTTACTTTACATTGTTACTCTGTAAAATGACCTAAAACTCAGTGTCACATAGTTACCAGTTAACAATATAAACTTGAGGCTACAGTTCCACAGATTAACACAAATCCCACACACGCACAATCTTTCTTTTACTGTTTTTTGTATGAATACAAACGCAAAACAATATTGAAATTCAGTCCAAAGAGACTTCAAAGAAACGTTGATTCGTCTCTACAAACATAAATATGTTGAAATTAAGGCTGTAAGACTGACTGCTTATCCCTCTTTTTGTTACCTGTTGAAGGTTTGGCTCAGGCTGTTGGGCTTTGGTTGGCATACACTTACACATTATTATCAGTATTAGTAATGATTCAATGCAGAGAGATGTATGATCACATAGTGAGTGATGAAGGTGACTGGAAAGGAAAAACTCAATGCATCATGTGAATCCCCCAGCAGCCTACACCTACTGCATCATACCTAAGGGAGGATTCAGGGTCACCTGATCCAGCCCTAACTATGTGCTTTAGCATGAGCAACCAGAGATGTTACCTTTAACTAATTTTTGCTACCTCTCATTTTATGGGGGGTTTAGCCATTTTGAGTTAAGGCAGTTTTTAATTTAGAGATTATTAAAATGAAACTAAATTTTACTGATATTTTTTTTTGTTGGTGGGGGGGTTATAGTCAAGATTGTTCGTTCTGTACCTCTCAGTACACTGACCCACTTTTAGCCTTTACAGGACATATAAATAATTCATTTCCTATATGTCCCCACTGTATCTATGTATGTCTGTATGTAGTACAGTGGTTGGAAATATTCACAGGAAAGATCCATGAGAAGGATGGCTTCCACATTCACTTAAAAGAGGTATCAGCTGCATAGAATCGAGGCCTTTGTTCTTTTATGCTGTTTTGTTGCTTACAGATCATTCAGTTGGTTTTTGTTGTATTTTCATGACATTTTTACATAAAATGGGGGCAAGTATTCTGAAATAACTTGTTGCACATTGTATGAAATTAGCAGTTGCTAGTCTACTTAACTGTTACTTGCTATGACAAATACAATGACTGACTTGTCTGCAGAAACTGGACAAATCTCTCTACAATTAAAATGAAAAGATTGATTTTCAAAAAAACTGAAAATGAAATTTTATACCCTTAGTTTTTTGCACTAATCAAAGTCCAGGATGATTTTTGTACTGGCTTCGTATTAGCATGTTGGTTTAGTGGAGAATGGCATTTACTGTATTCAAAACACTTTAAACTGCATACCAGAGTTGGCCATGCTTTAATACAGCATTTTTTCTATATGCTTTAAGGACTTTATGTAATATTAACATAACACCCATGTCTTTGGACTGTGGGAGGAATCCAGAGTAACCACAATTCTAACCAGTGCTAACCGCTGCACCACTGTGTTGCAGGAGACTGGAGAATATATTGAATTTTAGCAATATATCAAAATGATTTCATCACAGGTATAGATTATGACAGTGTTATTTATATCAATATAGTTTTATCTTGAACATTTAAAAGCTTGGGCACAGCCACCAAACCCCTGACTGATGAAATACAAATTCTTCAACAAAGCCGTGCCAGTGTTGCATTTACAGTTACAAATGATCTTCTTATGGCCTCTGACAGTGGACTCATCTCTGTGCTTGTCCTGCTAGACCTCAGTGCAGCGTTCGATACTGTCGACCATAATATCCTATTAGAGCGATTAGAACATGCTGTAGGTATTACAGGTACTGCACTGCAGTGGTTTGTATCATATCTATCTAATAGACTCCAGTTTGTTCATGTAAATGGAGAGTCCTCTTCACACACTGAGGTTAATTATGGAGTTCCACAGGGTTCAGTGCTAGGACCAATTCTGTTTACATTATACATGCTTCCCTTAGGCAGCATCATTAGAAGACATAGCATAAATTTTCACTGCTATGCAGATGACACCCAGCTCTATCTGTCCATGAAGCCAGATAACACACACCAATGAGTTAAACTGCAGGAATGTCTTAAAGACATAAAGACCTGGATGGCCGCAAACTTTCTGCTTCTAAATTCAGATAAAACTGAGGTTATTGTACTCGGCCCTGAAAATCTTTCGGTATCAAACCAGATGCTTAGTCTGGATAGCTTTGCTTTGGTCTCCAGTAACACTGTAAATAATCTTGGAGTAATTTTTTGTCCCTTAGTATAAACTTCTTTAAGAACTGCTTTTTTCATTTGTTCAATATCTCTAAAGTTAGTCAGGAGACAGACACGTTCTTAGCTTTTATGATCAGGTTAAAAACTTTAGTTTTTGACAAAGCATATGGTGAGAATCTGAATCCTCCTTTAGTTACGCTGCAATATTCCTAGACTGCTGGGGGCCTGCCGTGATGCAATGTTTGAGTGTTTCCTCTTCACTCACCTTTTTTTCTGCATTTAATCATTAGTTGATATTAATATCTGACCCTCTCTTTTACAGTGTGTCTTTGTCCTGTCTTCCTTCCCTGACCTCCAACTAGTTGTGGCACATGGCCACCCCTCCCTGAGCCTGGTACTGCTAGAGAGGTTCTTCCTGTTAAAAGGGACTGTTTCCTTCTCACTGTCAACAAAGCACTTACTCATAAGGGGTCATATGATTGTTGAGTTGTGTTATTGTATTATTGTATGCCTTGCAGTATAAAGGACCTTGTGGGAATTGCTGCTGTGATTTAGTGTCATATTAACAAAACTAAATTATTGAATTAGAAATTGAGTTGAACCTCAGTGAGCTTTCTACTATGAGCGCCATGTGAAGTCTGGTTTAGTGTAATAGCTTAAATTTCTTGTTAGAAAGAGCTGTCTGGTGTCAGGGTTTTTTTTGGTTCAGATCACCCACTCCTACTGTGTGGAAAGATTTGTGTTCACAGCATTTGCTCATTCTTTTGTGACTGGCCACAATCATGTTTTGGTCCTTATCCACAATCAATCAAGCAAGCAAGCAAGTATACTGTGTTACTTTCTGACATGTTATATTGTAGGTTGTAACACTAAGTGTATTTTTATTAGCACAGGGTTGTATTGGTGGTTCCAACACCATCATTAAGTTTGCAGATGACACCACAGTTATTGGCCTCATCAGTGACAACGATGAGGCCGCCTACAGGGAGGAGGTGGATCGTCTGGCTGAGTGGTGCGACAGAAACAACCTGCTGCTTAACACCGAGAAGACCAAGGAGCTCATCGTGGACTACAGGAGGAATGCTGACCCACATCCACCCATCCACATTAAGGGGACGGCTGTGGAGCGTGTGAGCAGCTTCAAGTTCCTGGGAGTCCACATCTCCGAGGATCTCACCTGGATGACCAACTGCTCCAAGCTGGTCAAGGAGGCTCACCAGCGCCTCTTCTTCTTGAGGACTCTGAGGAAGAACCACCTGTCCTCAGACATCCTGGTGAACTTCTATCGCTGCACCATCGAGAGCATCCTGACCAACTGTATAACAGTCTGGTACGGGAACTGCTCTGCCTCGGACCGGAAGGCGTTGCAGAGGGTCGTGAAAACTGCCCAGCGCATCGCCGGAGCACCACTTCCTGCCATAAAAGACATCTACAGGAAGCGGTGTCTGAAAAGGGCTGGGAAAATCATCAAAGACCCCAATCACCCATCACATGGACTCTTCCCCCTCCTGCCCTCTGGGAGGCGCCACAGGAGCCTCCGGACTAAGACCACCAGGTACCGGAACAGCTTCTTCCCCACAGCTGTCAGACTCCTGAACTCTGCCTCCTGACATCTGACCCACGTTAAACTCATGGACTGAACATACACACACCCACAATGGACAACTGTACCCTCAAACACAATAATAACATGGACTGAACCACCACTCACAACCACTAGCACTTTATATAGCCTCTGTAGAAATTATCCACATATCTCACTTATCTTAACTGCACTACTGTATAGCTCTGTGTAAATAATCATTCTGTACATTCAATAATCTTTAATCCTACAACTGTTTACAACTTGCATAGTTCCCATTTCTGTATAGCTGTATATCCCAGATTCTGTAAAGTTATTTATTTCATATTCTGTATAGTTTTTTCATATTTATATCCTGTTCATATCCTGTACATAGCTTGTACTCACTACAGCCTGTACATACTTATAGTTATAGAATATTCACAACATACTTCATACCGTGTACATTATAACATACCATAATAGACCCATTTCTGTAATATACTCACATATCTATATTATTGCTAATATATATTGTAATATATCTATATCACTAAAGCACTTCTGGATGGATGCAAACTGCATTTCGTTGCCCTGTACCTGTGCATGTGCAATGACAATAAAGTTGAATTCTATTCTATTCTATTCTATTGCCTAAGAACAGTAAAAATAAGCTGCTACTCTGACAGAAGACAGAATCAGGCAACACGTGGGTACGTTTAGTACACCGACTCATACTGTAGGCTGTAGGGATTCATTAGTCAGTATTTTTCCTTTTCTGTTAACTGATGAACTCACTGTAGTTGTTAATCACTCCATTCCATAAATAAACCACTGACGAAAAAGTGTCTTGTTTTGTGGTCCATCGATGAGAAACATGTTTGTTTATGAGCACAGACAAGAAGGCTTGTGTCACAAAGATAATTACAAACACTAACAACATATATTTTCAATTTATATTGTAATTTTTCAATTCAATTTCATTTATATAACGCCAATTCACAGCAACAGTTGCCTCAAGGCGCTTTATATTGTAAGGTAGACTCTACAATAATACACAGAGAGAAACCCAACAATCATATGACCCCTATGAGCAAGCATTTGGCGACAGTGGAAAGGAAAAATTCCCTTTTAACAGGAAGAAACCTCCGGCAGAACCAGGCTCAGGGAGGGGCGGGGCCATCTGCTGCGACTGTTTGGGGTGAGAGAAGGAAGACAGGATAAAGACATGCTGTGGAAGAGAGACAGAGGTTAATAACAGATATGATTCAATGCAGAGAGGTCTGTTAATACATAGTGAGTGAGAAAGGTGACTGGAAAGGAAAAACTCAATGCATCATGGGAATCCCCGGCAGCCTACATCTATTGCAGCATAACTAAGGGAGGATTCAGGGTCACCTGGTCCAGCCCTAACTATATGCTTTAGCAAAAAGCAAAGTTTTAAGCCTAATCTTAAAAGTAGAGATAGTGTCTGTCTCCTGAATCCAAACTGGAAGCTGGTTCCACAGAAGAGGGGCCTGAAAACTGAAGGCTCTGCCTCCCATTCTACTTTTAAATACTCTAGGAACAACAAGTAGGCCTGCAGAGCGAGAGCGAAGTGCTCTAATAGGGTGATATGGTACTACAAGGTCATTAAGATAAGATGGGGCCTGATTATTTAAGACCTTGCATGTGGAGTGGTAAAGACTCTGCAATAATATAAACAATAATGTAGTAATATTTGCTGTAAAGCTCTTATGTAAGTGTGATTTGAATTTCACAAAAACGCTTATCCATCATTAATACGATACGAAGTACATTGAATTAGTGTTGTTATAGAAATAGTTTTAAAAATGTACATTGCAGTGAAAACAGTTGCAATATAAGATTGCATTATACAAAGTGCAGTGAATTTAATCATACAGTACCAGAAATACCAGACAAGAGCTTAATCATAACCCCGAGACGTGTGGTATATATTCCAGATTCACATGATGGCCAAACAGATCCTATAAGGGTTCTGAAAATGTCCAGATAATGAGCTGAGGGTCCATAAAGAAGCCAATTAGCCTTAATAAGCTGCAGTTTCTGGCAAGCTGGGGGTTAGGCTGGAGTGCACGTGTGGTGTACAATACACACCACAAATTCTCCAGTCTTTCTTGATGTCTCTCAGCCATTTTTACTCCTCGCTCCCATTAATGCGTGTAGTACAAACACATAATGAATGCACATCTATGCACACTGCCTCTTGGTCCCCTGATTTCTGCTTCTGGGAGATGGGTAACATTCCCCAGTGTGTGTGGTGACAGTTATTAATCAGGGGACGATGGATGCACCAGTTTGATCTCTTAGTCAGGAGAACTCATTACTCTGCTGATGCTCTTATTTAAGCTGATGCAAGCAAGGAGCAGAGATGAGGAGAGGAAGGAGGAGAGAGGCTAGCAGGTGGAGGCACAATATCGAGCAGCTACCTACACACTGCTTGAGGAGGTTTAGCCCCTCACAATACTGCGAAAACATCGAGCTACCCCTGTGCTCTTCAGTATCCAGAACAAAGTATGTTACTGCAAGTATTTCCTCCCTTTGCTAACTTTGCCAACATATCTGTTTTGTGTAATTTCCTTATTCTTTTCACTTTGTTTTTTGTTATATTCAGTCAGGTTTTGTTATCTTTTTTTTCTTACAAAAATGTATTTATTGATTTTTTTTAGATGTTTTAAACATAAACAAAATATAAGAATAATACATAGCCAAAATATATAGTAGGCATGTATACATATATACATAAAACACATACATACAAATAAGAACAGACAGGTAAAAATTACATGTACACTTGGATAACAGGAAGTAGACCTACGTAAAGATTTTGACTGCGCAGAACATTTTCCAGTTCTGAGGCTTTTTTTAACATTTCTGCTCTGAGAATGAAAGAATGAAAATGCTATGGTTTAAAGTTTGAATATATTGCATGTATTCACTCATCTGCCTTCAAATGTGTATGAACTTGAGTAATATCCTGTTCTTAATCCATAAGATTTGATTCTTCTGGGAAGAGTTTAGGGGAGTGTTTATGGGAATTTTTGACCATTCTTCCACGAGCACGCGTGATGTTGGACGAGAAGGCTTATATCAACTTATATAACTTAAGTAACTTAATTTACTTAGTAACTGTAATATGGCTATTCTATTTAGTACTGGGTTACTGGAGGAAAAAGAGTAATGTGATTATTAACTATATTTGTTATTTGTTTAATTTTTAACACGTGTTATACACAACTCTGAGGTTTTAAGAGCCAGAACCTTTAGGAGAAGCAGAACAAACAAATGCAGCCTCTAGTCTAAAACTGAGGATTTTGTGACAAAGATCAAAGATCAGTCACAAATCTGAAGCCAGAATATTTTATCTTACAAACCTTTTTATGAACTCATTTTTGAGTGTGGTTACTCCTTTAGAAGTTCCATTAGTTCCTACCCATCCAATCTCCTAGGCTTATCTGAGATAACCCTAGAACTTATCCCAGATCCTATCCTAGTCGAGAGAGGATGAGAATCAAGGTACACCCTGCACAGGTCACCCGTCTGTCGCAGGGCCAACACAGAGAGACCACCACATTCACACTCACATTCACATCTATGGGCAGTTAGGATCACCAGTAACCAAACCCTGGGTTGTCTGTGAAGGTTCTCAGTCATCCAGGTCATCGTAGTCAAAGGAGCTTGCAAAGAAAAGCGTCTGGACTTCTTTAAGTTGCTTGAAGACGTTTCACCTCTCATCCGAGAAGCTTCTTCAGTTCTAAGGTCAAATGGTGGAGAGTCCCAGATATAAACCTAGTGGGAGTGACCCCCCACAGAGGGACAAAAGGACCCCCTGATGATCCTCTAATCGCCTGAGCCAAGGTGGGAAACTGGGCGTGGGTCCCAATCAGCCAGAGTTTCGGGTGTGTTCATTGTGAAACCTGGCCCCACCTTATCATGAGAATTCCTGAGGTCAGATGGCCCAGGATGTGAGTGGGCGTTAAGGCGTCTGGGAAGGGATCTCAAAACTGGATTATAGATGGCAGAGAGTTGGTGTCGTAAGCCCCGCCTCTGTTCAAAGATGGTCGCTCACAGTGGACATAGATGGCTTCTTTCACTCCTCTTTCAAACCATCTGTCCTCTCTGTCCAAAATGTGAACATTGGCATCCTCGAAAGAGTGTCCTTTATCCTTAAGATGCAGATGGACTGCTGAGTCTTGTCCTGTGGAGGTGGCTCTTCTGTGTTGTGCCATGCACTTGTGAAGTGGCTGTTTGGTCTCTCCAATGTAGAGGTCTGGGCATTCCTCGCTGCACTGTACAGCATACACCACATTGTTAAGTTTGTGTTTTGGCGTTTTGTCTTTCGGGTGAACCAGTTTCTGTCTGAGCGTGTTGCTGGGTCTGAAATGCACTGGGATGTCATGCTTGGAGAAAACTCTCCTGAGTTTCTCTGATACACCGGCTACATAGGGGATGACAATGTTGTTGCGTCTGTCCTTCTTATCCTCCCTCGCTGGTGTCTGGTCTTCTTTTCTCTGCCTCTTTGCTGACTTTAAGAAACCCCGGGTTGATTGGAGCAATTCAATTCAATTTTTATTTTAATAATGAGAGATCATTAGAAAGAATTGAACAGGATTTATTGATATACAGAATTCAGTCAAGCTATTACATGATTAGATCACCCATCACTGCAGAATGGAATTCCAGCAGTAATGGGAAATAGACCAGGACCCCACATAGTATAGATGCTGGTGGTGAAGATGAAGATGAAGGTTTGGATGGAGACTGAATAATATGAATGAGGCAAAGATGGGGCAGAGGTGGGTTGCATGAAGGCCTCCACAATGGAGAAGGCTTGACATCTTGGGAAAGTGGAAGTGATGTAAAGCATAGATTACCCACCAAGCACCTGGGAAGCTGACAAATGTGTGATTACAAAGTATCAAATTCAAATTCAAATTCAAATTTTATTTGTCACGTACACAGTCATACACAGTACGATATGTAGTGAAATGCTTGGACAACTGCTCGTGACCTAAAGAAAACAAAAAAGGAAAAGGCTATGAATAAGATAGGAAATAAATATGAAAAATTAAAAAGGGTAAATTTAACTATGAATGAATAAAATATAAATTAAGGTTAAAAATGAAATAACTGTACAACACAAATTAGAATGAAGGGTAAATTTAACTGGGAATGAATAAGATAAAATATATAAATTAAAGTTGAAAATAAAATAACTGTACAACAAAATACACAATATAGAACTATATAAGAATGTATGAAGAAATATAAATAAATATATACACAATAACAGCAGCTGTACAAGTATTAACCGGAAATGAAGAATGTAGTGACCAGTGTTGTGCAATCCACATTATGTCTTGTGCAGTGCAAATATGCTTAAAGTGATTTAAGTGATGAAGTGAAAACAAAGTCCAGAAAGTCCAGTGTGTGTGTAAGAACCATATGTGTGGGTCAGTACTGTGTGGTGGTGTGATTGAGAGACCGTATCGCCTGCGGGAAGAAGCTCCTCCTCAGTCTCTCTGTGTTGGTCTTCAGGGAGCGGAATCGCTTTCCTGACCTCAGCAGAGAGAACAGTCTGTTGTTGGGATGGCTGAGGTCCTTCACGATCTTCCTGGCCTTGGTCCAGCACCGCCTGCTGTAGATTGAGTGCAGGTCAGGGAGCTCGGAGCGGATGGTGCGCTCAGCTGATCGCACAACCCTCTGTAGAGCTCGTCTGTCCTGCATGGTGCTGTTCCCGAACCAGGTTAAGATGTTTCCCGTCAGGATGCTCTCTATGGTGCACGAGTAAAAGTTCCTGAGCACCTTGGAGGGCAGTTGGAAGTCTCTCAAGCGTCTGAGGTGGTAGAGACGCTGACGGGCCTTTTTCACCACGGTGGTGATGTGACAGGACCATGACACGTCCTGCGTGATGTGAACTCCGAGGTATTTGAAGCTGTCCACTCTCTCCACTGGGCACTCGTTGATGACAGGGGTCTGCTAGTTCCTCTCCTGCTTAGTGCTGAAGTCCACTATCAGCTCTTTTGTCTTACTGACGTTTAGAAGGAGGTTGTTCCTCTGGCACCAGTTCTCCAGATTCCTAATCTCCTTCAGGTAGGCCGTCTCGTGAAAAGTTCCTTATTGAACTTAAGCACAAGCTTCATGACAATCATACAGAATTCAATTAAGCTATCTGGAAGTTAAACTCGAATGGCCATCACAGAATCTCAGTGGCGATAGGAATTATACCAGGGCCCCAAAGAATAAAAAGCAGTCTTACCATGGCTGGAAGTTCCATCTTACACAATATAAAACATATTAACATTGGCAGCATACTTGCAAAGGCACAGGGTAAGGCATAACATGAATAAATTGCATGATGGTGAGTGAGAAAAGTAAGGAAAAATCCCAGATGGCAAAGGGGTAAAGCAAAGCAGAGTAAAGGCTGAGCCTGCAACGGGGATCAGGGGCTATGGACACTAAACAACGTGCTGCTGTTGTTTAGCGCGACATCCAGTGGTTTCCTCTTTCTGGCGCAAAGTGGGCGATCAACAAACAAAAGAGAAAAGCTGATCAGCTGATCATTGATCAGTTTCATGATTGAAGTAGCAACAGGAGAGAGCGGGGAGAGAATGAGAGAAGAAGAGGCGGCTGCAGCGTAAAGACACAGAAAAACTCCAGCTTTGTGTCTTATTTCATTCTAGCTGAAGTACGGGACAAACTGTGTTCGTTTTCACCTCAATACGAAACGCGTAATATTTTCTCTGAATACGAGACGATTCCGTTTTATACGGGACGGTTGGAAACTCTACTAACTAACCATATGAAATAACGTTCACTACCGGTAGCATCAAACCCAGTTGTATAGAAACTCCGTCATGCTAGCTAGCACGCAGTATGAGTTATTGTAACGGACTGTAAAAAGTCAGCACAACGAAAATAAACTCCACCTAAACTTGGTTTATATCTGACCCAGATAGACTGCAGGTCATAACTTCTTACCTGAAGCTCAGTTCACCTGGCGGCCGCCTCGGGTCTCTGCTCCTCCTGCCTCACCTTTCCCTCATCCACCTGCTGGCCTCTGTGGCAGCTCCGCCACAGCCACCACCAAACAACTGAGTTATTTTTACACATCTGCCAGCATCTGGCCAATCCACCTCCTATACAAGATGGCGCCAGTATGTTCGGCTCGCCGTCACTCCACCTGTTTTCTGGTTTTCTGTTTGCTGCCTTTAACCAGTTTGAGCTAATCACTCAAGGTCAAGTCTACCAACTGTTCCACTGACGCTATCCCCTCTCGTCTTCTGAAGCAGGTCCTGGACTCAGTTGGACCTCTCCTTCTGGTCCTGATCAATGCCTGTCTCAGCTCTGGTCGTTTTAAGCATGCTGTTGTTCAACCTCTCCTCAAAAAGCCTAACCTGGATCCATCTATACGCTCTAATTATAGGCCCATCTCCAATCTGCCCTTTCTGTCCAAAGTACTGGAACGAGTTGTCCTCAGGCAGCTCCAGTAATTTTTAGACAACAACAATCTCTATGAGAAGTTTCAGTCTGGTTTTAGAGCTCGTCACAGCACTGAAACCGCCTTACTGAGAGTTTTTAATGATTTGCTTTTAACTGTAGACTCTGGTTGTGCTGCTGTCCTAGTAACCTTAGACCTGACTGCAGCCTTCGACACTGTTGATCACAACATACTGTTGTCCCGCCTAGAACACTGTGTCGGTTTGAAAGGTACTGTCTTAAAGTTTTTCCAGTCCTACCTGGATAACAGGAGTTTTTCTGTTCACCTCGGTGAACTGTCATCTCCCAGAGCTCCTTTAACTTGTGGTGTACCTCAGGGGTCCATTCTAGGCCCCCTGCTGTTTACTCTGTATTTGCTCCCTCTGGGCGATGTGCTGCGCAAACATAATGTGTCCTTCCACACCTTTGCTGATGACATTCAGATCTACCTCCCTCTGAAGTTAGACTGTAAGGAGTCTCTGCAGCTGTTATTCTCCTGTCTGTCTGACATTAAGACTTGGATGGCTCTTAACTTCCTACATCTAAATGAAAGTAAAACTGAAGTCATTGTGTTTGGGCTTCCTAAAGACCCCAACCTTTCCTTTGATTTTATGGGACCCCTAACTTTCAAATGTACTTCCTCCATTAAGAGCCTCGGTGTTACTTTTGACAGTGCTTTTAAATTTGATAAACAAATCAGCTCCGTAGTCAAGGGATCTTTTTATCATCTACGGATTTTAGCTAAAGTCAAGTCCTACCTGTGCAGGAACGATCTAGAAAGGGTGGTCCATGCTTTTATTACATCACGGCTGGACTACTGCAACTCCCTTGATGCTGGTTTAGATCGTTCCTGTCTGCATCGCCTCCAACTGGTGCAGAACGCTGCTGCTCGCATGCTGACCGGTTCCAAAAAGAGAGACCACATCACTCCGGTCCTCTGCTCTCTCCACTGGCTCCCAGTTGCTTTTAGAATTGAATTTAAAATTTTACTGCTGGTTTTTAAGGTTCTTAATGGTACTGCATCTCCTTACCTGGCAGAGCTTCTTAGCATTTACCGCCCCAGGTGATCTTTGAGGTCAGCAGACCTGATGCTTTTAGATGTTCCCAGGTACAGATTAAAGACTAAGGGAGAGAGGGCTTTTGCTGTGGCTGCACCCAGACTGTGGAACAGTTTACCTCCTCACATCAGATTCTCCACAAGCCTAGGAACTTTTAAAACTGCTCTTAAAACTCACCTCTTCTCATTGGCTTTTAGCAAGGTTTAACTTACTGTTTTAACTTATTGTTTTATCAGTGAGGTACCTGTGTTTTATTGTATTTTATATTTGTATTTTATTGTATAGCACTTTGGTCAGCCTTGGTTGTTTTTAAATGTGCTTTATAAATAAACTTGACTTGAATTGACTTGACTCCTTTCATTGTTTATACTGTTATAAAATAAAAAAATAAAAAAATCATTGGCCCATAAAAATGAAAAATCACCATCGGCCCACCGAGCAAATGCCAGGTGTGCCCGATGGCCAGTCCAGCTATGGTCCTGCCATCAGTTAACCCTTCGCGTGCCAACTGTGGCACGCATGCCAGGGTTGCCGACCCCTGACATAGTAAAAGGAGAGCCAACAGAAAGATTACCAGCTGATGAAGCTCAGAGAATGACACACCTGTTAATAGGAGGAGAAATGTAACTAAAGATGGAAGAGACTTTGGTACCACCACCAGCTATATGTCGACACGGCAGTGGTTTTAGACTTGAGTGACTTAGAAATGGGAAAGCAGAACCACAGGGTAAGAAAACATTATGTAAGCAAACATATGGATCCAAGATGATGCTGGACTTGAATCAGATGCGAGAAGAAAAAGTCCAGGGAGACTATATTTGACATGTAATATGGGGATGCATGTATTGCTAATTCTAAATCTCATAACAAGCATGCCATGAGACAGAAGTTATTCCTCTGGAGGACTGGAAAACAGCAGAAACTGTGAAGCTCTACTCCTGCTAACTATCACCAATGATAGTACTTCACAAACCTGTAGGTGGCGCTATATGCAGGAAGAATTGAGGACAGAAGAAAATATAAAGACATAGAAATGGACACACCATTCAAATTATTGAGCAGTTATGACCAGAGATGGGCAGTAACACGTTACAGGTAATGCGTTACTGTAATCCGATTATTTTTTTCAAGTAAACGGTAAAGTAAGGGATAACTATTGCAAAGAAGGTAATTAGATTACTGTTACTTTCCTGTAAGCACTCTGTATTACTGCGTTATTAAATCATGATTTTGTTTGTGAGAGTGTCTCATGACAGTGACGTACGAGCCACCTGCTCTCTGTGTGTTCACCCAGTCCTCCAGGACATTTTCAAGTTCAGTCCACCTGCTTTTATGTTCACTGAAAGCTTTTCTCGACTTTTGGCATTGCATGAGCTCTTCCCTTCCTGGATAGCAAGATTGATGGCCTTCAACTTAAAACTTGCATCATACGAACTTCTTTGTGTGGTTTCCATGATGAAGGGGCGAGGATTTGAAAATAATTACCAGTTGACAATTTGTCGTGCGTGTTCTATCTGCTAAAGAAAACGTAGCGTATTCTTCTTTGCGTTGATTTTTCGTCTATCTTGTTTTTGATTCTAATTCTGGGTAGAGCGCCCCTAGAGCCCCCTCAAATAACATTTGAGCCAACCTTTATCTAATGCAACCAAACAGGAGAGTCACACTGCCAAAATTGAATATTCGAGAGAAATTCTGCATGTCTTGTGGAGTGATATTAAAGAGATTCAGACCGCCAAGCAGGGGAGGCAGCTTGGTAGTCCAGTCCCACCCAATAAAGTCACTCTGAATTCTATTGATACACTCTGACTAAAAGTTACACTAATTAATATAATTTGGTAAAGAAAAAACTCAAACACCCTTGTCGCACGTATGTTATCATAGTGCAAGTTCATGTAATTCTTTTGAGTGAGCAGTCTTGAGCTTCTGCACAGTTCCTACTATTTCAGTTAGGAAAGATCTCTCTTGCCCCTGAAGAAAACGTCTCTCCTGAGGACTTCTGCTTTGGCTGCAACTAGATTTCACTATGAGTGTACTGTCCGTAAGGCTTTTGAATAGCAAAGCGACTCGAGTAAAAAGTTCTGCTTCTGGACCTAGGACTGAGCTGGAGGGTGGAATCAATCATCATCTTCTACATAGAGTGAGATGCAATTCATAGGAAAACAAACTTTAATGTACGCACTTCTGAATTTCTTGCTACAAGCACTGCAGAGCAGAGGGGCAAATACAATTATTTTCACTAGAATTGCTAAAGAATTTGTCTCTAGCGGAGCATGAGTATATGCCCCAAGGGGGTTGAAGGGGTGGCTGCTGGAATGATCGAGTGCAGTGATTAGACAGAGTTTGAGCTTGGTAACACGGACCGGCTTGCTGAAGAGAGCATTGAGCTGAATTATGCAGAGCCTGGATTTAGTTTGAAGGGGTTGAGATAGCAGAAGATATGCAAACCAAACATGAAATGATTGCTAAATAGCACTAGATAATAGTCTAATCTTTGCAACTGCTCTGGATAAACTGTGAAATGAATGTCCAGAAAAGCCAAGGTTCACCAAAATTCAACAAAACATCTATCCGTACATGGGCAAAGATCGAAGAATTTCAAGCCTGGATAAATGGGAAGGGTTATGTCAGGTGGGGCCTCTGGTCTAAAAAAGCTACATATCCAACATGCAGATCATCAAGAACTGTCAAGACTGAGAGATTGAACTGGAAAGGATGTCCCACAGATTAGGGGAAAAAGTACTAACGATTAAAGAAAGGATGTTGAGAATATGGAAGGAGTATTTTGAGGAGTTCATGAATGAAAAAGATGAGAGAGATAAGGCTGGATAAAGGGAAAGTTAGTGAATCAAGAAGTGCAGAGGTTAATTAGGAGGAAATTAGGACAGTCTTGAACAGGAAGTGGAAAGGTGTTTGGATCCGATGACATCCCTGTGTTAACTAACACGTAATCTGCCTATTGTCTTCTATTTTGAGGATTTCACCTTTGTTGACTGCCTGCAAAGTAAAACAGACAAATTCTACCTAAGAGGCTGAGCACTCAGCTATTAAAAATGCTGGCACACACCTTTCCATCCTGCTATTCTGAATGTCTTCAATTCAACCCAAAATCTGCACAACTGGAAGATTGGATTTTTAGCCTTTATGGGACAAACATCCAAAGAATAGCTTGCCCCTCAAGAGGCCCGGAGAACTAGTCCTGACAAGAAATTAGAGATGGACCGATCCAATATCACGTATCGGTATCAGTCTGATACTGACGTAGATTACCGGATCGGATATCGGAGAGAAATAAAAAATGTAATCCGATCCATTAAATATCTAAAAAGCACCTCACAAAACTTGCGACACGGCGTAACTCGGCTCATAACCGTAGCAGTCGCAGCACTATGCGTCAGGTGATAGAGTGTGTATTTGTAGCCTCGCTACCAAACCAGCATTTCATCTATGAGGAAGTGATCCCAGAGAGAAGTAAAGCAAGTGTGTAAGTTCGTCTCTGAATGTTTGTAAAGCATTCCCACGTAAAGCTTAACAACAGATATATGGAGCGACTGCCTCTCTCTCTCCCTCTCTCTCCGGCTGCTACTTCAATCATGAAACTGATCAATGATCAGCTGATCGGCTTTTCTGTCGCGAGTCCGTCTCTCTTCTTTGTTTTTGGCCCACTTTGCACCAGAAAGAGGAAACCAGCGGCTGAACAACAGCAGCACGTTTAAGCTTGATCAGCTGTTGTTAGAATGTATTTAATATTACTTTCTACTCGAGGATCTTTTTCTACGTAGCTGACGGCTGGTAACTGTGCAGGGGCGGATCTAGCAAAGTTTAGCCAGGGGGGCCGATAGGGCATGAACAGGGAAAAGGGGGCACAAAGACATACTTTTCTTTCTTATTCTCATTTAAAATGTCCAGCTTTTAATAAATAATTATCTGAATCTTACACCCAAAGTTTTAATCTGATGTAAAATATATAGAAGTCCATTACGGTATATAGTGACTGTTAAGTCTAATATACCCTAGTAAGCTATAGTACTTACCATCTGTGCAGTCTGCAGTTCTGTTGAAGAAAGATGTTGAATCTAATTTATTTCTGGGCATCTTTTTCCCACACTGCATCAAATTGAAGTTGATTACATCGATTTAGCATCATGAGGTGGGGGGTGGTTCCCTATTTTTTTTTTTTTTTTTTTTTTTTTTTTTTTTTTGCTGGGAGTTGGAACCCTATTGGTTAGGTTGCTTAATATTTCTGCTAAGTACTCTTTAAAATACCAGAATAGGGAGGATGGTGCAAGTTTAAGTTTATTAGATTGATCAGTGTTGCTGAACTATGAAATATTTTGGGTGCAGTGTATTTTTTGCATACAGGTGTAACAGAATAGCTTTAGTGTTGTTGTTTTGTTTTTTTTTCTTAAGTATGAACTTATACAAAAAGCAGCAAGATATTAAAAAACAGTTTTATTGATCAAAAAACACACTATATGGGATTCATATCGGTATCGGCAGATATCCAAATTTATGATATCGGTACTGGACATAAAAAAAGTGGCATCGTGCCATCTCTACAAGAAATTACAAGTTTTCTTAAGAGTGTTGAAAAATATGGTAGCCACACCAAATATGAACTTTCCAGCTCTTCAGAATGGTGCAAACTCTTTTTTTCTTTTTTTTTTTGCTTTGTATGCTGCATTTCCATGTATATTTGTACTCTTCAGTAAATCACTGTAGTTATTTCCTGTTTTCCAAACAAATGATTATGAGAGACTCAAATACAGTACTGTACACTTTACTAATATAATATAAACTCACTGAAACACCAAGAACTGATTATTTGAGTGCTGAAAATAGGCCCAACTAAATACATTTTCTCCTGTTTGAGAAGAAAAACATTTAAGTACTTTGTGTTTTTGCACAAGGGAAGCCATAGAGCAGAGAGGTCAGATATTACTGACAAAGACTAAAGCAGTATTGGTTTTAGTATTTCTTTGTGATTTGTTGACAATAATAAAAACCATTAAACTCACATTCCACATTTAAATTAGTCTTCTTTTTTGTATTATTTCCTTTGTCTTTGAGAAGTTTGGCTTATTTTCCTCTTTTTCTCAGCATACAAGGAAAAGTCCATATAAATGTCACTGAACAAAAAAGCTGCTTGTTCTTCCAAGTGGAAGTAAAACAAGTTGAAGGGGAAGCAAGTTATTGGTGACATGACTCAAGCAAAAATAAAGGAAGTAAATATAATACTGCTTGAAGCTGCTGTTTTTAACACTAAAACTTACTGCTCCTGTTTGCTGTTAATTTGTCATTTGTTAAGCTTCTGCTGATAAAACACATCAGTTCCTATAGATGTTTTCCATTAGAAGCCAGTGAAGATTGATTTTTAGCTTCTGTAACAGCTGATGAACACCAGAGTAATGATGATTGCATTTCAGTGAAAAGAAAAATCTCTCCACACTTGAGGTGGATAAAGACCCATATTTACTGTGCTTATTTATGCTGATTAAATAGTTGCACTCCATACACTTTGAATATCAGATAAGCACAGTTTAATTAGTGTATGGTTTTGCCTTAATTATGTTAACTACTATAATGACATCATGTGTTGTGACATGCATGTGTAGCAGGTTCTCCTCAGAAAGTGAGTGATTATTGCTCACACGCTTTTATTTCCACATCCAAGGAAAAGCTGCACAGCTGCCCAACCTCTGAGTGTCCTCCTGCCTTTCTCAGTCAGTCCAAAAGTCTCCTTCCCTTCTCTGTAGAGAGAGTAATTACCTCTCAGGAGGTCCACATGTTAGCAGCTATAGTCTATACATTTTGCCCTTGTACTTAGGCACTTAAAATCATAGAAGAAAGTGCTTATGTAAATGGGTGAATGTGGCATGTTGTACTAAGTGCTTTGAATACTCTGGGAGAGCAGCAAAGTGCTTTGTAAGAATCAGTCTATTTACCATATTGGTGGATATGCCCATGTACACACTTAGAATGGGAAGCTGACCCTTCAGCTATCACAACCCTCATCATCACCTTTATTCATAACTGATGACATTAAAACTTGGTTGGCTCTAAACTTTTTTACATTTTAATGAAAAGAAAACAGAAGTGTTGATGTTTGGACCCAGTGGTCCCTGTGAGTCTTCCTCTGTTGATTTGGGATCCCTGGAAGTCTATTTTAAACCTGTTGTTATTGAGCTTGGTTTCAAGTTGGACAGTGATTAAATTGGAAAACCAAATCAGAGCAGTGGTGAAGTCCAGTTTCTATCATTTAAGGCGACTGGCAAGAGTAAAATCTTTTCTTTCGAGGCAGCACCTTGAAGCAGTGACCTATGCTTTTATTTCATCCCGCCTGAACTACTGTAACTCACCCAATGTGGGGGTCAGTCAGCCGTTGCTCAAACATCTGCAGCTGGTTCGAAATGCGGCTGCACGACTCCTAACAGGAACTTGTAAAAGAGAGCATATATCCCCTGTGCTAGCCTCTCTGCACTGGCTGCCTGTGTCTTTTAGAGTTCATTTTAAAATTGACACACCCTGTTGGTTTTATTATTATATCAACCCTCTATGGAACCAGCTCCCAGTTTGACAAACACTGTCTCTACTTTTAAGATTAGGTTTAAAAATGCCTTTTTGATGAAGCTTATACTTATGGTTGCATCAGGGGACCCTAAATCATTTCTTAGCTATGTTATGTTAGGCTTTGGCTGCTGGGGGGCTTCCAATGATACACTGAGCTTTTCTCCTTCATCCAAATCTTTCACTCTCTGTGTTTATACACCACTACTGTATTCTGCCTCTCTCTCCAGAAGTTTGTCTTTTTTCCCGTCTCTCTTTGCACTCTTCCCTTTGCCTTCACCCTCAACCTGAACCTGATTCTGCCCGTGGTTTCTTCCTGTTAAAAGGGAGTTTTTCTACCCCACTGTCACAAAGTTCTTTCTCATAGGGACTCGTGTAACTGTCAACTGTTGTTATGAGTTGGCAGTGGTCCCCAGCCCCCGGACCACGGACCGATTGTTCGGTTCTGGGCTGTGAGAGTTGAGGCTCAGGTGTGAAATTGATGGTTTTCAGGGTTTTTATCATTAGCTCGGTTTCCCCGAGTCTTTTCCTGTGTTGTAGTTGTTGGAAAGAAATATTTACGCGTTGCTATAGCGAGAGAGAGCATTAAGGGGCAGAGAGGAGGATGTTACTCTCAATGTTGTTGGCACATTTCAGGAGGACGCTGCTAATAAAGTTACACAATTACACAGTGAATTTGTGTTTTTTATTATATTTACAAAATACCACAGTTTTGGTCTTGTTCCTATCATTTAATTTTGTTGTATTTATCCGCGACACCTTAAAGGTGAAAATAATGTCTGCCATTTAACCGGTCTGTGGCACAAAAAAGGTTGGGGATCGCTGCTCTATATAAATAAAGTTTAACTGAAAGCCACACCTACAACCATTCTGCTATCTGTCAATCCTACACCTGAGCCACAGACCCCACCATCGGAGCATGTATATCTAATCTTTGCTGTGTAAGGTGGAATAAGGTGGAAACCTGGAAAGGATTCAGAGTGGGTTGTGAAATCCAACAGTATGAGCGATGCTCATGTGCAGTGATTGTTTAGATCTCTTGAATGAATGTGTAATCATTTCAATATCACATTTTCTTCCCCGAGAGCTCCAGAGTAGAAAAGAAAAAGCAGTTTGTTGTTATGTGTTCACACCTGCAGCAGCTGGCATGATCAGAATATTGCATTGAATTGAAGCAAAATCAAGAAATGTGTTTATTTGTATATAACAGAAAATACTCTTTTGTTTCTCTCCTCCTGGTTGATTTTAAACATCATTTACTCCACTCGTATAAAATCAAATTACAAATGTTATTAATGGCTCCTCTGCGGTTGTGATTTCTCTGTTGATTGATATTCATGTTTTTTGCTACCATTTTCTCTCTTGTTCTAAAATCTAACTGGTTTGTTCAGTTAATAGATTTGCAGGCAGCATTTGTACCAAACTGGCACTGAGATAAAGCCTGGTGATTGCTTTCATTTAAGGGGCTGCCACCCTCACTGCCATTTAACTCAAAAAATTGGTTTGTACCATCTCCCTGATCAAGATGCTCACAGTAGCTTGGAGCAGAAGAAAACCAATTTCACACCAAAATATACACAGGAGCATAAAAACAGAACAGGACACTGGACTCAGAGTGTTAAGTGATGCACGAAAAACACATTTTCAGCAGTGTTTCGTTCAGTCTCAGTTCTTAAGTTGATTGTCTGAAAGATAAAACAGCAGTATATATAGTGGCTTGGATATCCCAGAAGCTTTTATAGTTGCAGAGGAATGAGGTGTGACATTTGTGTAATGGAGATCAAGTGTCGCTTTGTGACCAACACCATTGTGGCATGTGATACGAGACGCAGATTCTCCAGGAGATTCTCTGTCTTATCTGCTGAATGGAGGCTCAAAGGAGGTCTCCAGCTCACCAACAACAAGAGAGGCGTTTTATCACTTCGGCTGTTATTGAAGCTTTTCATTTGTTTGCTGTGCTCATCAGTATCATGAATACAGGGAAGAGGGGAAAGAGACAGACTGTCTTTATTCTGATACAGCAGGTACCAACCACAATTACTTTGCATGCTACGACTGCTTCACACTGAGACCCATTATGATTAGAAAGGGACCTCATGACTATAACCAAAATGGCTCAAGACTGTTGTAAAGTCGATGGCCTCATAGGTGGTAAACATTCAGCTACATCCACGAGATCAGCTAAATGGGTCTTAACTGACTCTGAACACAATTAGCTGTCTGTTTTTATACCATACCTAGAAACAGAGCTCTATTAAGCAGTCCACAAAGTAGGGTTGAGTTCAGGACTTTCCATTCCAAAACCAGTTTTGATGATTGTTCCTGCTGGTTAGATCCTGTTTCCTGTTAGTACTTGTGAAATATACAAGTATCACTGGCAGCAAAATACCAAACATACCTCTCCTCGTTCTGGCCAAATAGCTCGATCTTTGTTTTCTGGGTATTTCCTGAACATCCTAACCAATTTTCTCTCATTTCCAGAGTTTGGAAAAGTGGTGATGTATTCAAGTTTTCTGAACAGATGGTCACTGCAGTTGTTTTGAAATGGCTCCAAGAGACATTCCCAATTTGTGTACATTTACAGTTCTACTTCTTAGATCTTCCCGAGTTCTTCAGACTTTCCTGTTGTTCTGAGTATTGGTTAATGCAATGTTTTCTCTCTAACAAATCAATTTAATGCTAAGAAAGAGGGACTACCAGCTGGAGTTGATCTTGAGAGCTTATTAAGCCTTGGCCTTGTCAAGCTTCAGCACCACTTATTAAAAAAATTAAGTGAATTTTTACACACTACCGGCCAAACGTATTTATTGCAGTTCAAGTCGTTCAAGTCCAATGAAGAGCTTGAAATGGTACAAAGGTAACAGGTGAACTGCCAGAGGTTAACAAAAGGCAAGGTTACCCAAAACGGAAAAAATAATGTACAGAATTATACAAAAGGCCCTTTTCAGGGAACAAAACCTGGGTTAAAAATTTAAAGCTGTTGTGCTACTAATTCCTACAGCTGATCCAACTTTTCTGGATTACTTACAACCCCTCTGTCTGCATAAAAGCAGTGTTGGAACACACTGTGGTACCATACCTTCAGTTGAACAGTAATGCAGAAAGTAGTGTGTTGCTACAAAAATGGTGAGAAAAGGCAAAAAAAAGAAAAAGAAAAAGAAAATAGAAGAGAGGCAGATCATCATAACTCTTAGGTCTGTCCTACAGAGAAATTGCAAAGAAAGTAAAGGTGTCAGTGAGTACACTTTCCTTCACCATCAAAGGCACTCAGAAACAAACTGTGACAGGAAGAGGTCTGCAGACCCAAAGACACGACTGAGTCAGAGGACAAGTTTGTGTGTGATCGGCGGCTCACAGGACAACAGCGTCATCGCAGCTTAATAGAGGTCGTAGTAAGAAAGTCTCAGTTTCAACTGTGAAGAGAAGACTTTGAGCTGCAGGTTTGACAGGACGAGTTGCAGCAACAAAGCCATCGCTAAGATGTCAGAACAAGACAAAGAGGCTTGCCTGGCCCTGAAAAACCACCACTGGACTACAGAAGAAAGAAGGTATTATGGACTGATGATTCAAAATTTGACATCTTTGGTTCGTCACGCAGGATCTTTGACACAGTCGAGAAGGCGAAAGGATGGTTCCACAGTGTGTGGCATCAACTGTCAACCATGGAGGAGGAAGTGTGATGGTCTGGGTCTGTTTGATGGATTCAGGGTGAGAGGCACGCTGAACCAAAACGGCTACCACACCATTCTGCAGCTCCATTCAGTACCATCTGGTGTCTAGTTGGGCAGAGGTTCATCCTACAGCAAGATAATGACCCAAAACATCAGTCCAAGCTATTCCAGAACCACCTCAGGAAAAAAGAACAAGATGGTGAGCTTGAAAACATGGCATGTCCAGCACAGTCTCCAGACTTAAACCCCATCGAGCAGGTTTGGGACGAACTGGATAGAAGAGTGAAAGTAAAGCAGCCTACAAGGTCCACATTTATGGGAACTTCTGCAACAGATATGGGAGAATATTTGATTTCTATTGTAGTAAGAAGCCACGGATGTGTTCAGCTGTTATATCTGACAAAGTTGGCTACTCTGATGAGTCACTCTATTTGTTTAGTGCAGTGAGACATTAAACTGCATTATTTTCAATACAAAACTGGAAAAACTGACCAGTGGTATATGAATCAAAGAAAATCCAAAATAAATTGTGCAATTTCTGCAGTTCAAAGACATTATTAAAAGCACAAAATCACAATGGTATTAATGCCCAAGATGAATGTACGTAAAGTTTCGATACGCTGTATGTACACGTAACCTTCATGAGCAAAAAGCTTTATACTTTGTGGTTCATGCTTAGACACAGGCTCCTTCACATTCTTGCAAACGTTACACCATTAATGCAGGACACAAATCACTTTGTCTCTGCAAACATAACATTCAGACTAACACCACTTTGTTTGAAGCCTGCTGAGTTTATAGGAAGTGAAGTGGGATGCGGCTCCTTCAATCTTTCTATCACAAATAGAGGTAAGAAATTTGCTATAAAATAGCAATGCTGTGATTGCTTTCACATTGTTTAAGACAAAGCAAATGTTCTTGTAGGAAATTGGATGACAGTGTGATTATAATAAGAACATGCTGCCTTGCAGTAACTGACAGGAAGCTTAGACAATGTGCTGGTTGGCCTTGATTTTTCTGCTGTGGTTTGCTTGGCTTGGTAAACATGATTGATTGGCACCATAAGTGAGCTTACCTAGTCTGTTATCTGGGACGTGCTGCAGTTGGATTTCATTGTTAGTTTTCAGACAACACAATTTCACACCTTTCTGCAGCAAAACAAGATCGTCTACAACCGCCATCATGTGTAAGGAGAAATTGCTTTTATAAACTGTCCTCAGAGAATTGCAGTTTTAAAAAAATTATTTATTTTTTACTTTCTTACAGTGAAGCTCTGGGCTCAGTGTGCGCAGCAAAAATGTTTCTTCACTTTCTGTTTGCTACTTGATTTTTATTTGAAAAGCTGTCCAGTGGAACAAACCAACCACTTTATTCATTTCTATTCCAGCAGCTCATCCCTTAGTGAACTGAAGTAATTATACCAGCATGAAGGGTAAACATGTGCAATAATCTGCATGATTATGAAATTTGTAGTGGAAAGTTTTGAACATTTGCTGTCTATGACGTATGGATAACAGATTACATGTCTGTACCTCCAGTGCTAGCTCCCAACCTGACCCACCTGAAAAAGTTACTTTTAAAAAAAGTACCAAGAAAAAAAGAAAAAAAAACCCTTGATACTCATGAGTGCAGACCTGTGCCATGTTAAGTTCTCATCAACTCACTATCTTCTCCACTGCTGCTGTGCTGTATCTGCTTTCCACCTTAATTATAACTTTCCATTTGTAACACAGATACTAAAGTAGCTCATGTTCTTTGAACAGCTCCCTAAGTGGGGCCCATTTACATAGTTTTCCAACTGAGATGTCAATGCAAAGTGTTTATTGGTTATAGGGAGCATATTACAGTTCTAATGACCCAGAGCACAGTGACATGTAGATAGTGGCAGTTTTGACTGAAAAATGTTTCCAGGATTTGGAAATCAAGCAAGACCTGTACCAATATTTATTGATAAACTGATTATTATTCTGTACATTTAATGTTTCTCTACATGGTTTCATGAAAAGTATGTTGGTCCTCTAAATGACAAAGAAATGGCACACATGATGCTCTCATTGGCCGAGGTAAAATGCCCAAAATAACTTTATGTTTACCTAACAACGTCTGTTTGTAGCCCTGGAAATTATGATTCTTATGTCTCAGAATCACAGCAGAAGTCATATACTGATGTTGTAGTGTCTTTTCCTGCAAGTAGGTGGCGCACAACCGTACCAAGCAAGAACATCCTTTCTCATAACAGTTGTTTCTTTTAATCATTGTGCTCTTTGTTCTAAAACCTTAGCCTGTGTTTCAGAACAAAATTTCATTATACTAAAGAAAATGTATATTAAATATATATTTTTAAAACTGTGCAGAGGGGAGACTCATTTATCTGTCATTTATTGTTAAGGCCAGTGTCAGCTGAATAATTTATCGTGAAATTAAATTCATGCACATTCAAGCAGGTGATTACCTTTCATAGTTATTTTTGTAGATTTTAGGTATGTTGGAACAGACAAAGGTCCCCACTTCAGAAATGCTTTTATGTGCCATTCCCATGAGCAATGACAGGTTAGAAATGCTGGAATTAGTTTGTTTTCTGCATAGTAAATTTAAAGGATTCATCATTCATCAACATAACTGCCTATTTTTGCTGCCATTTCACTGATCAAATAATCAGCATATCATTTCAGAGCTATGCAGTACAGTGTTAATGCAGTAAAATAATTCAGTATTTGTAGATTTCAAATGTATTTACTCCTTCAAACAACATTTCAGCCCCAAATCAAACTGAAATTTTTGCTCTGTCATGTAGTGCTGATTATCCATCCAGCCTACCTACAAATTAAACACACAAATTCCAGTGCCGGTATCCTTTGGCTGTCAGATGCAGCTCAGATTAGAATTAAATATGAACTGAACCTTTTTTAGCTTATACACTTTTTTAACAACCCTCTAAAAGGTAGCTTATTAATATACTATATTTATGGCTTGAAAAGAGAAACCCATGGGCCACTTTAATTACCAAGTTACACCACCTGACTGACTCCATGATTACAGCTGCACAAACTATGTTTGAAAATCTTTTTTTAAATTACTGAATTACTGTCCTGTGGTCTGGTTTTATTTTCTGATCAAAGTAAATAAATATAATTCTCATTGAATTTATTCGCCTTACACACACAACACAGACATCACATGGGGATACAGGTCGGAGATCGGTAGCGTTACAGAAAAAAAAAACTGAAATATACACTACAATGGGAAAGTACAAGAGGAAAAAAAGAGACCTCTGCTCATGCTGGGCTCCTGGGAGGACAGCATGAGAACAGGAAACAAAAAAAACTCCTCTGCACAAAAAAGCACATAAATGTCCACAGCACAACATTATGGAACACGTGACAAGCCACAGGGTCGGGTGGGGGGTGAGGAGTAATCCGAAGCAAACACAGCAGCCATCCTGCCCAGCGCTACCATTCCAGCGCGGGCTCAAACCCGCTGTGTTCCCAGGAGGGAACAAGCATCGAAGGCGTTTGGAAAGGGAGGGGGGATGAGTGTGTGCATATCAGTGTATATGTGTGTGTGTGCGTGTCCAGAGTTCAGCTGAGACAGTGTCCTTCGCCCTGCTAGGCTAAGTCAACAGTCTTTCAGCCAACCCAGGTGGCCGCGAGCTTCGCCATACTTGCGTTCTGTGATGTTGTCATTTCTTGTGCTCAAAGAGCCGATTCTGAGAACTCACGGCAGTGTGCCTCCCCGAGATGTCATCCAATTTGCGCTCAGAGATGTTATTCCGAGCGAGCCCTTCCGAGATGTATCCAGTCTGCACTCAGAGATCTTATTCGAGTATTCACGACAGCCGTCAGCCTTTCCAAGATCGTATCCTTGCTGCACTCAATGAGCCCATTTTGAGAAACTCACGCCTCTCCCATCGTTCCAATCCCAGCGGGCAGCCTTGTGGGGGTTTGAACAGCCGGTTCCGCTTTCTTAATTCTTCGATAAGTCAGGGCCAAGCCAGCTCCGATCAGCAAGAACCCTGTTACCATGGTTCCGAATAGGTAGATATCTTCAGCACTCAGGCTCACCCGAGCCCAAACTTCTCGATGAGAAAGGGGTGTCAATTGCATTTAGGGACCAGTTGATCAAATCCATAATTCCTCTTTTAGGTTTTAGAGAACAGACTGTGAGAGAGTGTTCCAGGGAAAAGTAATACAAAAAACACGAGACTAGACAAGGACATAAGAGGCTAAGCAGGGAAGCTGAGGGAGAGGAGGAGAGGAGATAAGTGCGACCGCCTTCGTCAAGAGCAAGAGCAAAGAGAGAGATCCTCTGATGATCAATCAAACTCACAAATTTAGATTCTGTTTGTGTCGACGCATTTTTGTACATCTGCACTGAAGAAGGTGGTGCGCATATGTGTTTTAAATGCTGTAGGTGGTGTACCATTCCCTCAATTGCTTTTTGTCAGCCTAACCAACAACCAATCTATTCAGCTATATCAGAAATTTGGACATCTTTTTTTTTTTATTGGAGGTCTTTGAGAGCTTTTCATCAACTGCAGTCCAAAATGGGAAGTTACTGAAAATTTCTTTGGCAAAACTGGTCACAATCAGACAGATCCTGTGGAAAAACCACAATCCTGAAATGAGTTTCTATATATTTCATCAGGTGTTAATATACCTGGGTGTCCCGGTCAGGGCAAATGTATGAGAAACACTGAAATGCCCTATAAGGTTGTCTCCAGCACAGAAGGGAAAAAGAAAGAGAGGAAAAAGGGGTCAAATCAGTTAAAACGCTGTTACTTTCTCTCCCTGTTTCACATCACGTCTTTGTGGACATGACAGTTTGCTTTAAATGACTTCATTACTATCTGTTCTCAAGATCTCTGTAGGTCTTGTGGTATTTGTACAGGGAGTGCAGAATTATTAGGCAAATGAGTATTTTGTCCACATCATCCTCTTCATGCATGTTGTCTTACTCCAAGCTGTATAGGCTCGAAAGCCTACTACCAATTATGCATATTAGGTGATGTGCATCTCTGTGATGAGAAGGGGTGTGGTCTAATGACATCAACACCCTATATCAGGTGTGCATAATTATTAGGCAACGTCCTTTCCTTTGGCAAAATGGGTCAAAAGAAGGACTTGACAGGCTCAGAAAAGTCAAAAATAGTGAGATATCTTGCAGAGGGATGCAGCAGTCTCAAAATTGCAAAGCTTCTGAAGCGTGATCATCGAACAATCAAGCGTTTCATTCAAAATAGTCAACAGGGTCGCAAGAAGCATGTGGAAAAACCAAGGCGCAAAATAACTGCCCATGAACTGAGAAAAGTCAAGCGTGCAGCTGCCAAGATGCCACTTGCCACCAGTTTGGCCATATTTCAGAGCTGCAACATCACTGGAGTGCCCAAAAGCACAAGGTGTGCAATACTCAGAGACATGGCCAAGGTAAGAAAGGCTGAAAGACGACCACCACTGAACAAGACACACAAGCTGAAACGTCAAGACTGGGCCAAGAAATATCTCAAGACTGGTTTTTCTAAGGTTTTATGGACTGATGAAATGAGAGTGAGTCTTGATGGGCCAGATGGATGGGCCTGTGGCTGGATTGGTAAAGGGCAGAGAGCTCCAGTCCGACTCAGACGCCAGCAAGGTGGAGGTGGAGTACTGGTTTGGGCTGGTATCATCAAAGATGAGCTTGTGGGGCCTTTTCGGGTTGAGGATGGAGTCAAGCTCAACTCCCAGTCCTACTGCCAGTTTCTGGAAGACACCTTCTTCAAGCAGTGGTACAGGAAGAAGTCTGCATCCTTCAAGAAAAACATGATTTTCATGCAGGACAATGCTCCATCACACGCGTCCAAGTACTCCACAGCGTGGCTGGCAAGAAAGGGTATAAAAGAAGAAAAACTAATGACATGGCCTCCTTGTTCACCTGATCTGAACCCCATTGAGAACCTGTGGTCCATCATCAAATGTGAGATTTACAAGGAGGGAAAACAGTACACCTCTCTGAACAGTGTCTGGGAGGCTGTGGTTGCTGCTGCACGCAATGTTGATGGTGAACAGATCAAAACACTGACAGAATCCATGGATGGCAGGCTTTTGAGTGTCCTTGCAAAGAAAGGTGGCTATATTGGTCGCTGGTTTGTTTTTGTTTTGTTTTTGAATGTCAGAAATGTATATTTGTGAATGTGGAGATGTTATATTGGTTTCACTGGTAAAAATAAATCATTGAAATGGGTATATATTTGTTTTTTGTTAAGTTGCCTAATAATTATGCACAGTAATAGTCACCTGCACACACAGATATCCCCCTAAAATAGCTAAAACTAAAAACAAACTAAAAACTACTTCCAAAAACATTCAGCTTTGATATTAATGAGTTTTTTGGGTTCATTGAGAACATGGTTGTTGTTCAATAATAAAATTATTCCTCAAAAATACAACTTGCCTAATAATTCTGCACTCCCTGTATGTGCAACTCCATCTGTCATTTTATAAGCATTTACTGGGGTTTGAGCCTCTTGAGTTACACACTTGATGTAAAGCCATCAGTGCATATGTTAGTATGATGCATGCACTGCACACACATTTGTAGAAACCTGCAGAAACACAATGTGAAAGAGCATGTGTGACGAGAACACACCAAGACTTTAGTCAATGAATGGTCGCACGCCTGCTTCTTGAGGAAATAAATGTTCAGTCACTTGCCAAGAAAGGAAGACTATGAGAAGGAGAGCGGGTGGAGAGAGTGACAGAGCAGATGAAACAGAGAAAGAGGGGAGGCTGGCCTATTAGGCTCCATTTAGACTCTTCTCAATTTGGAGGAACTCCACTGTGTGTTGGCCTCTTTACACTGTCTCATCAACAGAGAAGAGAGGGAGAGCTGAGTGAAGGGATGGCAGCGTTCGTGTCGATGAGTCAGGGAAGCACGGAGGGAGACTTCAGCGAGGCAGAGACCCATCTGGGTGGAGTTGTGTCAGTGTGCTTACTATAATGATTAGTAACAAAATGAAAGCAAGACTGATTCTGCAAGAATGGACTGTTGTGGCAAAAAGTGACAGTTGAAATTCACATGTCACCCACACCTGCTTTCTCTCTTAACAACTGCATTGTGTCCATCTTGTATATTTTCCTTTAAGATTTGGATATTTTTTAGAAATTGTTAAAATAATCTGGTGACACTACACATATACATACAATGTCCATACAAGAGAAGAAGAAGAAATAGAAGTGCACTGATCTCAGCTTTTACAGTTGTGTTAGTATTTCCAGTACTTTATATACTGTTATATATTAGGAAAATAATAAACAACGAGAGGACCAAAATAAATAAAATAAAAAATAACATAATACATTCATCACATTTTATTTATTTGTACTCGTCTCATTTCAGCTCAGTGTGAGTCTTTACTATATGCTTTTGTGATTAATGGTCGTTTCTGCTTGTATGTGTTGTGTATTATTGCACTTACGGTGTGATAATAACCCACGTCAAACCTAAACATGGAAAGTGATTATAACTAACTCCAGTTACAAACACACAAAGAGAAGGTTTGACGTCGTAAAATACCTGTTGGCACTATTCAGTGTGAGTTTGTTGACTCTTTGCTCTTAGCTTCCTCCATGTTCCCATGTAGGTGCCTAGCATAGATAGCTCAATTCAATTTTATTTATACAGCACCAAATCACAACAACAGTCACCTCAAGGTGCTTTATATTGTAAGGTAGACCCGACAATAATACAGACAGAGAAAAACCCAACAATCATATGACCCCCTATATGAGTAAGCACTTTGGCGACAGTGGGAAGAAAAAACTCCCTTTTAACAGGAAGAAACCTCCGACAAAACCAGGCTCAGGGAGGGGCGGGGCCATCTGCTGTGATTGGTTGGGGTGAGAGAAGGAAGACAGGATAAAGACATGCTGTGGAAGAGAGACAGAGGTTAATAACAGATATGATTCAATGCAGAGAGGTCTGTTAACACATAGTGAGTGAGTAAAGGTGACTGGAAAGGAAAAACTCAACACATCATGGGAATCCCCGCCTACTGGTGATGACCAGAGGGGCCGATGGCGCGATATGGCAGCCTCGCTTCTGTCAGTCTACCCCAGGGCAGCTGTGGCTACAACTGTAGCTTGCCTCCACCAGTAAGCCCAAGTGGACAAAGCCAATCAGGTCGTCCAGAATAGTTTTCTAGTTTTGCTCTTCTTAGGGAAGAGCCATACGTTGGTAAGAGCATGGCAGGATAAACACTCTAATTTGATTATGCTGTAAAAGGCACTACTGAGTTTTCTTTCTGTTGTTGAAAGAAAGATGATGATGCACCATCATCTGATTCATTGTCATTTAGTGTAGTAACTATTTTTCCTTACTGGTTTCCTGAATAGTGTTTCAGATTCAGTTAGATAATTACAGTATAGTAAGTATAGTGTGTATTAAAGTATCTGGTGTTGTCAGCTGACTCTATTCATACTATTCACATATCTCACTGTTAAAATGTGCACTGGATATTTTATAATTGTCTTTTTAAACATTGGATATAAAATTTAACAATGAATCCATTGTTGCATTATTTCCATATTTTATATTGCATATTTTATTCCAGCACAGTTGTTTTGGAGCACCCACAATTTCATTGTCAAGTAAAATGACAATAAAGGGGTATTCTATTCTATTCTATTAAAAAGACAGAAAAAACATTCCTCTGAATTAGAACTAGATCTAATGTTACACCTTTGCCTTCTTTAGTATGGGTGGATCTGTGAGTATGGAAGTTAGCCCTTGCTTCTCCACCCACCCCTTGGCTCCTCTTCAGCTCAAGCATATCTGCTTATCCTCCACTTTGCACAAACATGTCAACCTACACAATGTCAAGCTGTAATATTTCAGGCAAAAATCTTCAGAAGAAAAAGTTGGAGGAGAAAAAAAGCAGTTCTGGGTCTGACTTACTGCCACCAATGCCAACCAAACTCTCACTGCAGCTGCAGTGAGGGATTGATTAGCCGGTAACAACGGGCCAAATGTGCCATACTCACAAAGCATCCAAACAGGACACCTCAAAGGCTGTGGTTTTAGACATTCTCCACATCCACAAAACAAGAGAAACCCACAATGTCCACAGCCTTGAAAAAGTCATCCACCCCAGGGGACCTGCCACCAAGGACTTGTTTAACACTACCAGTATTCCAAACCCGTGGGGGTTGGGTGCTTAGGGTTGTACTTCTACTTATTTTAAAAGCAGGACAAAGCAAGACTATTGCCTTCTTCCACAGCTGCCTCTGCTTCACCAGACCTGGAGCCTTTCTCTCATTCACTGTTGACATTGCTCTGCCTCTGTCCTTCTGAGCTCAGCTCCTCAGGACAGAAACCAGCTTGTCTGATTCAGCTGATCTGCTCCAATCTGCACAGCTAACAGTCTGCCTGGTTCTTCATGTGAGAAGGGCAGAGTCACACACTCTGCCTGCTTTGACACTATTTCATATCCCAACCATCCGTTTCAGCTCTACAGTAATTAGTCATTTATTCTTTATTACAACCTGCTATATTTTTATATGGTAAGACTAGTTTCTATGAGGTCAAAATGTCTACAGTGGTTTTAGCCTTAACTGTCTCCGTGACAGCTCTCTAAGTGGTGGGTGAGTCATCCTCCTCATCCCTAGACTCAGCTTGCTCTATGGAAGGTATGTCAGTGGGATACTCCTTCCACAACCGTACTGTGCCATTATTTGAAGTCAGCAGTACACCATCGCAATGTATACAGTGAGAGTAGGAAGCTGCTTCCTCTTTCCAAGCTATATGAATATTTCCTAGAGCCATTTTGAGGCTAACTGAAAGCATTGGTCCACAGCCTCACCAAACTCTACCCACAGCTGAGTTTGTGCCTCAGCTGATGGCAGAGCCAGAACCCACTTGGCTTGCTGGTTCCTGTCAGCTACCTCCAGAATCCCAGAAAGTGTGTGAAAGTGTTTCTATGAAGCACATAATACTGTACTTATGTTATTCCTTCTGGGTTTTAATCTGTGCACCAAACGTGTCCATCTTCTTGCCCATGAACTGTAACATAGAAAGGATGGTTTCTATTTCCTCCTTTCAGTTCTTTGTTTATTTCCAGCTTTGTCTCCTTTGTAGCGCAGAGATGATAGGTTTCATTCCATTCAGAATTTCTGGTGTAGTCAGCGTCACCGGTTGGTCTTGTGTAAAAAACAAAATGAAGCTCTCTACTGTTTCTTGGCACAATGCCACAGTAACCTGTAGAACATATTTTTCAAACTTTCATGATACTGATTGATTTAATAATTCATTAGTGTCGGAAGTGATAAAATATTTGCAGCATTTATTTATTAATATCCACTAGGTCACAGGCAAATCATTTAAGCTTAGGGGAGGGTTTACATGACATTAATTAGGTGAATGCTTTATTCGGTATTTTTGTCTTTTTCGTTTAAAGAAAAATGTAAGGAACTTCACTACGTTAAAACATATTGGCTTTAATAAAACTCAGCACTAACTGTGACAATAGACAGGTTGATGCTAAGAGGTTCAACATGTGTCCTTGCAAAACTTGGTAAATCTTGCACTGAGAACTTACATCTACAAGATGCAAAATAACAATGAGGTCTCCTAATATCAACAAAATAAAACCAGTATCAAGGTAGCATCCATATGAATGTCAAGACACTATAGCTCCCAGAAGAATATTACATTGTAATAAGAAAATCTGAGTTTTTCACAGCATGGGCTTAATGACTTTAATGCTGTAGCAAATCAGTGTTTGGTGCACGTCTTAGTAATTTCCATGATAACCCGAGACAGTTTCATCTAACAGTGTTGTCCTGATCACCAAAATATCTTGCCTTGTGAAACTGGCCTGAACCCTGGCACTATGCCTGGGAATGAAAATAGGAGTTAGAATGTATCAGTTCTGCACTGCTCACTCTGTGCTGCAGATTTGTCCAATAGGTGCATACAGTATATGATACCATGATGCTCAGTCAAGCTAACAGGAAACTCTGGTAAAATCTTCACATGACGAAACTCTAATGATGTATTAATAATTAATAATTCACTATCTGTGGATCGTATGAAAGCTCCATACTTTGTACTTCAGCATTCAACCAAGTGATGACTATTAAAATTAAAATTTCATGTCCTGCATGAAACTGCAAAAAGGAAATTGCACTGATGTCATTTCAAATTTTCTGCAGCTGTAAACCACAGAAAACCTTCTCCTCAAAGTCACTATTTATGAGCTTCTGGGGGAGCATCAGATAATTTAAAAGTAACTTTGAATTAAATACATAAAGAAATAATAAATAAATTAAATATCATACATCATTTTACAGTGCTTAGAATAGAAAGGCTGTGAAATAATTGATGTTCCTATGTATTTTGATATAGTGTTTTCAGCTCCCGCTCTGGACATAGTATGACAGATTTTGGGGGTCTGGAGGATATCGTGGGGAGGAGAGTGGCAGACGGAGAGTGTTCAGCCCAGAGACCCTTTCTCTCCCTCAGCCAAATCCCTCTCTGTGCCTGAGTCATGTGGACTGTTTGCAGCCGGTCTTTCACTCTAATATATTAGCAGGCTTTGACATTTAAGCACATGAAAGCCTAAATATGCTGTGCTGATTTTACTGCAGGACTGCCTTTGGATGCAACTTGACATCCTCTCATGGAGACAACGAGTTATTTGATATCATATGAATACACATTACGTTACAGGGTTTATTGTGTGGTTCATTCTGACAGCAGGAGATGCTCTGGAAATTACGGCTGTTATGCTGAAATCAAGGGTACAAATCACCATTTGGACATCACATCACCAGATGATATTTAACTCTGTAAGTAGAACCCAACCAGTGAGCAGCGTGCTCATTAATTTGAGCTGAAGCAGTTCAACATAGATATATGTCCAGACACAAACAGTTTGACTGGAACAGTGAACATATCAGAGAGGCTGGGAGGTAATGAGGCAGTGAACATTGCTCATTTTGCAGCATAGAAATAGGATCTACAATTCACATGGCATGGCTCAGCTAAGGCTGCTTCTCAGGCTCTGTGTCTTTTTAAAAAACCTCTAGAGCCTGCACATGGACACGTCCATGGCGGCAGTCCCATTTGTAAGTGGGCAGTGTGTCCAAAGGCACTGTCTGCAGACCCTGTTTGTCACAGCTCATGTATCACAAAGGGAACAGGAGACTCTTCCATATGTTGCTCATGCCTGTTTGGACTGCTGTGAAAACAATCAACCATCCTCTAACTCTGCAGTGCTCATGAATGCAACTCAGAATTCTGACGTAATTTGCAATTCACTATATTTTTTATGTGAAGATTTGGTGCTTTTATTTGTTCAAAATAATTTTAACACTTTTCTTCTTAGACTGTTTAACTAAAGCAAATTAGAACTGTCGTTGTTTATGAACTGATAAAAGATATTAAAGTCTTTGCTCACCTCTTGCTTTTTCTAGTATAACATATTGGAAAAAGACACACATTTGTGTACAAACTTACACTTTTAATTCGAGGGAGTTTACAAAATGTTCTGGTCTGGACATGTATACTGTAGCTGTCAGTGGAATTGTGCTAGCAGTATTTATTGATGATACGACTGCTGATTGAAGCAGTAGCATGAATTCTGACTTTTTGTTCAGAATAACCCATAGGCCACAGAGCTGACTGGACAGCGGTTCACAAAGCAAATAGATGGATAATAGACAATGACCCAAAGCATTCTGAAAAAGCAACTCAATAGTTACTCAAGGCAAAGAAATGGGATATTCTTCAATGATGAAGTCCTGACCTCAACCCAACAGAGCTTTTTTAGTTTTAAATGGTAAAACTGAATGCAGAAAGACTCAGTGGAGCAGAGGTGGAGCAGAGCATCTCAAGACAGGGAGCATAGCGTTTGATGACATCCATGGGTTCTAAACTTTATGTCAGTTAATGCAAATCGAGTGTTCAAAATAATCCTTCTATTTAAAGTTATTTAGTTGATTGAAGACACCTTCACTGTAACACCAAAAGTGATGTGATGTAGCTCTACCACACAGTTTTGCGGTACAGTATCACTTCTGGTTCCAACACACAGTGGTGCCTTTGTGCATATCCAATATAATTAAAAACTTACAGATAACTTCATTAGCTCTCCCTTGGCATTTTGTCCCGAGCAGCCAGGGAAACATGTCTGGGTGTTGGTAAGAAAGAAGCATAGTCTTAAGCAGAAGCCCCCAGTACGCCACATGTGTCTAACTGTTTTTCTAAACTCGGCGACACATCTACCGGGGATCAAACTCTGGTTATTGTTGTCTCTGGTCTGAGACGTGTGACGCTAGAGACACTAGTCTTTTCAATTGTCTTTTTCTCTGATTAGTTCCAGCTGTGTTCCCTCCTGTTTCCCATCCTCTGGTTTTCCTCTGTGTATGTATTGTGTGAGTTTCCCTTGGTCTGATCGTCTTTTCTCCTCCTTTCAGGTTTCCATTCTCAGGTTTCTTGTTTCCGATTCCATGTTTCAGGTTTTCATTTTTAGTGTACCTTGTGTTTAGTATTCCTTTTTCTCAGTTTAATTTTGTTAGTTAATCTTGGTCTTCCTTCACCTTTTGCTTGTATTTCCATGCAGCCAAAAGATAAATGGCTCACCTTTGTTTACTTCAGTACTGTCTCCATTGTCTGCATCTGGGTCCACACAGTCTGCCGCTGCAGATGTGACAAATTTGACATTTTAGTATACTGAAGATGTGTATACACTATATCTCATGAGCTGCTTTTCTGGGACCTACTTATTTTATACGACTGTAAGAAAAAAAGAGAATTAAGTAAGTCTTTACATGCATCACCAGTATTATCTTATCCTTAGCACTGTGTTTTGGTTTTTGATTTGTTTTTTCAAAACTTGAATAGAAATGGAAATGGAGAATATTTTCATTAAAAAAAATACTTTTGGGCAAATATTTTAATCAACATCATGATAGTTTTATAAGCTGCTTTTTGTGCTCAATTGTAACCAAACCTCAGCGAGAATGGTCAGTAGGTTTAGACAGGACAATAAACATCATGCTGGTAGATGTTAAAACAGCATTCTAATTTTCAAAGGCTTTGGCAATTATTTTGTTGTGGGAATTTGTTGATTTTTTGACATGCACTGATCATAGCAAGTGTAAGAGTACAAGACAGGTCTAGTGACCAAAGGGAGCTGAGAAAGATTCAAGCTTTGACTCTTGCTCTTCAAGGTGGTTTGGTTTTACCCCTGCAGTGTGATGCAAGCATGTCAGAGGGTTTAAATCTGCCCCAATGTGTGAATGTGTGTGCTCTGGGATGGATTGGCAGTCAATCCTGCAATTTCCCCCTGGATGCAATGTCTGATGGGATAAGCTCCAGGCCCTGAGATTCAGCTCGATCAAATTATGACCCACATCATACCTGAGTTGTATAACAATATATGAATACAATGAATGAAGTATATTTCTGTTACACATTTGTTTTGTCACATAGTGAACACTTTTTGCAGCTCTGATGACTCTGCCTCCTTTGTGAGCCCACTCTGCTCTAATCTTTCCAGCTTCCTGTAAACCCACTGGAGATTTGAACCTCATCCAACTCCAACAAACAGTTAAGATAAGATAAGATAACCTTTATTAGTCCCACACGTGGGAAATTTGTTTTGTCACAGCAGGAAGTGGACAGTGCAAAAGTTATGACGCAAAAATTAGAATACAATAAGAATAAATACAGTACACAGCTGTACAGAATAGAATAAAATAATATACTATATACAGTAGAATAAAATAGAATAAAAATATACAATAAGATAAAAATAGAATACGAATGCTATATACAACTGAGTAAAAATACAACGATGCCAGAAAAGATTATTGCACTTAGTGTTATTGCACATGTGTGGATGTGTGTGTTTGTTCAGTTAAAGTCTTTGTTGTTGCCAGAAGAGTAGAAATCTCTCCCAGATGGTTTAAAAAGTCAATCAACAAACTTGTTGAAGAAGTGAAACATCCAGAGACATCTAATCTCATTAAAGATGTGACCAGGATTAAATCAGGATTTTTGGAATTACAGCCCCCAAACACTCATTTCCAAATGTGTTTGATTTTAATGGAAGTCCATAATTTGAGAGACAGATTTTTTTAGTTTTGCCTCTGTACATGCGATTTTGAATCACATACTTAAATGTGGTTGAAGAGCAGGCTTTCAAGAGATGAGGAAGATCATCACTGGGCTGTAAAACAAAGCAAATCAATTAGGCAGATAACAAAATGATTAAGAATGGCCAAATCAATATTCAGGTACATTTGGAAAAGAAAAGATGTGCTTTTCAGCTCAGCAACATCAAAAGACCACAGATGACAGCTGAAGATCGCAGAATTATTTCCATGGTTAACCTCTGGGGGGTCCTAGAAAAATGCATACACTATTGGTCTTAGAGCCACAAATCAACCACGCCATAAAAAGTGCTATAAAAAGATTATATATTAATATTTTTTTCCACTTTAAATTAGCCAGTCTGTTATAACTACTTCTCCCTGAAATATTCATACAAAGTTTTAATTATAGTTTCGTTGTTTTAAGGGTTAGGGTTAGGGTTAGCACCAACATGTATTTCGATCCACTTTTATTTTTTTTCGCAGGAGCATAAAAAGCCCCCCAGGCGGCCAGCTGCTGGCAAGCTCCCCACAAAGACTGAAGGTGGAACGATCACGATCCCTTTAACCGTAATTAATCTGCAGTGAAAAATAGCGTTTATAATGGGTTTCAATGGGGCACAAATCGACCACTAAGACCAATAGTGTAAGTTTGTCTGTAGCTTAGCCACTGAAGCTAATTTCCGGAAGTCATACTGGAATTTTAATAGTAAATGTGACCAAACTTTTTTTTGCAGACTTTCGCTATATTCCATTCAACACAGTGCGAATGGCGTGTATAAGAACAATGAAAAATGGCACAAATCGACCCAAGACCACCCAGAGGTTAAGAAAACAAAACAAAAATGACTGTTTCATTTAAAATCCACTGTGGCACAGGGACATGACCACAGAAATGTGTGTTTATAAACAAAACGATAAACCTAAGTGTAGTTGAAATAGCGAGCATTAGCAATAGACAATGATTGATTAACAAAAATATTCAGGAATTAGAAAAAACCATCAAAACCCTAGAAGAAGCCTACGTGTCCCACCAAGATCAGGAAACATTGAACAAAATACGCAAAACAAAACTAGAATTAAATGAGATAATTGATAAAAAAACAAAATTCTTAGTACAAAGACTACGCTTACAAAATTACGAACATGGTAATAAATCCGGTCAATTTCTAGCAAACCAGCTAAAAACAAATAAAGAAAAAACAACTATATGTGCTGTTCAAGATTCATCTGGGAACACAGTATATGACGCGAAACAAATAAACAACATTTTCAGGGATTTCTATAAAAGATTGCATTCACCACAAATAAACCATCTAAAAAGGAAATTGATCAGTTTTTAGACAACATAACTCTTCCAAAATTATTAGACACTCAAGCAATGGCACTGGATTCACCACTGACACCAGGTGAACTCCAGGAAGCCCTGATAAGTATGCCCAATAATAAGGCTCCAGGTCCAGATGGCTTTCCTGCAGAATTCTACAAAGAATTCTGGTCGATTCTAGCACCAGTTTTTTACAGAACGTTGTTGGAAATTAAAGAAAAGGGCAGACTTCCATCAAATATGAATTCTGCAAACATTAATCTCCTGCTAAAACCAGGCAAAGACCCTGTATATCCCTCAAGCTATCGTCCAATATCCCTTATAAAGGTAAACCTTAAAATAATCTGCAAAACTCTCTCAAAGAGATTAGAGAAAATAACCCCCCTCTTAATTCATCCTGACCAAACTGGTTTCATAAAAGGTAGGCACTCATCAACAAATACACAGATTACTTAATTTGGTAGACTACTCATGCAGTAAAAACATCGAAACTACAATATTTTCTTTACATGCAGAAAAAGTGTTTGACAGAGTTAACTGGAACCACTAGCAGCAGCAATTAGACAGAATTCAGTAATTAAGGGCATAAAATGCAAGAACGTGGAACGTAAAATCAGCCTTTATGCAGATGATGTGTTACTTTTTCTCCAACACTCACAAACCAATATCTCTGGGGTGATTGAATTGATAAACTCTTTTGCAAGAATATCAGATTACTCAATTAACTGGTCAAAATCTACAGTCCTCCCGATTAATTGCTCCTTCCATAATTCTTCTTCTATACTACTGCAATCGGGAAATATAAAATATTTAGGTATTAATGTTTCTCCCAAGCTTGCAGATCTAACTAAATTAAACCATATCCCACTTTTAAAGAAGGTAGAAGGTGATCTGGCTTGGTGGAAATGTCTACCCATATCACTCATGGGAAGGGTTGCCGCTATAAAAATGATGGTCTTACCAAAAATAAATTATTTATTCTCAATGATCCCAACTAAACCGCCACAAGATTGGTTCAGATCTCTAGATTCATGTATGTCCAAATTCCTTTGGAAAAATAAACCCCCACGTATAAGCTTAAAAACACTACAAAAGACCAAGGATAAAGGAGGATTAGAACTACTTAACTTTCAGCACTACTTCTTAGCCAACAGGCTTCAGTTTATCTCAGGATGGCTAAAACATACCCTCACAGGTGTACACACGGGTGATCACACCCACAAACTACACCCTTTTTGGCTCCTACCTCAAAGCACACTGTGCGCTGTCGATCTTACGTGCTGCACAACAATGTTTAATATTTAGCATTTACTGTTATATTCCCATAGATCATCGTGATGTTGTTTATTATGTTGCTCTTTTTTTTCTTCTGCTTGTTTTCTCTTTTTTCTTTCTCAACAGGTGATCCAGGTGATTGATATTTGTATTTTTTGTCTGCTTATTTTGTTTGTTTTTTGCCCCTTATCCCCGTTTCCTCTTCCCTGCTGTTTTTCTTTCCCTCTTTCTTTTCCCCAGTCAAGTCTGTCCCGTATTTATCAAGTGAAAATAAAATAAACAATAAAAGGTGAATCAAATAGACCAATATGGCAAGGCTGGGATGGTCCATTTGGTAAAGTAAATCCGTTGGGCATCTTTCTTTGCCTTTAGACAATAATTCTGATGGCAAAAAAGCAAAACGGGACAGGCAAAAAAAATAAAAAAAATAAAAAAAATAGACAATGATTAAATAATAAGTTATGCAATTAGTTTTGAGCCAGAATTGTGATTCAACCTTAGATATTCAGTTGAGCAAGGATATGCTTTTAAAGGAGTGGGCTACAATATAATACACATGTTCATGATCTAATTCTGAGTCTCAGGGGAAGAGAAGTAGACATTTTGTATAAAAGTTTCATGCTGTGCTTTCTGCCTGTCCTAAGTAGCCTCAGCTAAATGGCACAACAGCGCTTCATATCTTAGAGCTTTATAATTCTGGATGGAAAAAAAAATGTCTGAAATGCTGGTGTATTTTATTCAATACACATTTCATTGAACGTATACTTGAGACACCATACAGTACATGTAATACAGAATAATAAGAAAATAAACCATCAGAATCATTTAGATGTGATGAAAGTCTATAGTCTATGTATTTAGCTTTACTAAAACTGTAGACTTATTTCTAGTTGGCAGCTAGATTTCATCATGTTTAATGCCAACAAGGCAGCATTTGTTGGAGGCTGTTTCAGTCGTTTATTTTTCTGCATTTGGTGCTTTTGTGATTGTTTGGGTCAGCAGGATATGACTGAGTGACAATAAACCTTAGCATGTATGTTCATGGTAATTATGCATGTGCTTTGATTGCTGTCTGTAAGTGTTCTTCAGACTGAACAGAGGCTCTTTGGTCATCCATTTCTCATGTTTTGTGAATCCCATGTTTTCTCTTGCCTCTGCAGCAGTGTGACATAAATCTTCCACATGAACTCCAACTCTTTGGATGAAAGCCCAGCAAAAGTTATGCCACCACCAACACAGCCAAAATGTGAACAGTTGTTGCTATTTCAGCCATCATTTAGTGTGGTGCTGTAGGGACTCCTACTAATGTCAATTCATTGGGCTGTAAAGCAGCATTGAAGCAGGTGAATTAACATTAACGTTCAACAGGAAGGAAAGAGTATTTGGTGGATATTCAGGTCAAAACAATCCAAATCTGATTTAGGTTCACTTTCAGCTTCAATTTAAGCTTCAATTCAAGCTTTAATTAAGATTTCATTAACCGTTTAGGAACTACCACAGTAGAGTAGTCATTTTTAGAGGCACAAAACTATTTGGACAATAGACTGATGAGTGTTTTCCAGATGAAGTACGATTAACAATCTTAAATTCTGGAAAATGTGGTACAGTATTATGAATCTATATTGTATCCAATAGTACTTTCATTGTATCCATATTTTAGGTAGTTTCAGCCACACTTTCTGGAATTATTTCTTTTTTTGTTGCAGCTGTTTTTTCATAACAGCGTAGTAGAGTGGGGTGTAGTTTTGTAATCAAAAGTGATGTCAGCATATACCTTCTAAAGGCCTTTTGAGCTTTCATGTTGACAGGAAGACTTAGAACCACAGAGAGAACTGTCATCACAAGATGGATCTCAGCACCTCTGCTGTCAATATGTGTCAAGCTGAGATGAATAGCATAGTCCACTTCAGTTTCATGCGTCCTCTGTACCTGCTGTAACTGCATGCTTGCAGTTATCTGGCACGTATTGGGCCTTTTTATGTTTACACTGAAGAAGCATGCTGTCCCAAAGCAGAGCGGGACACATTTGGGCTCTCTTCGAGTTCCTCCTTATAAACCTCCTGTTCATCTCTGTTGTTTTTCCTGCTTTTAATGATTAAAAGGACATTGAAGTTATTTTCAAAAGTGGAGCATTTTTCACAGTGAGCTATTTATTTTATTTTCTATTGATGTTGTGTTGAACAGTATTTTAAAGTCTTTGAAAGTCTTTTAATAACTCAGACTTACAAATTAGTCAGCACAATAATTTAACATCACTGTCACACGGTCGTTACATGTGATTGTGCAAAAAGCAGTGCAGTGGTTTAGTATGTTGCAGTTATGTTTGCTCCACAGTATTTCACAGAATCACTTGATAGAGAAATGCTGAGACATCAGGTGTTACCTGTATCCACTTTTACTTTCATGCTTTCCAACTTTCCAATCCAACAAACAAGCAGCTCAGTTTGCTGGTTCTGATAAAAAGGTGTCAGAAACAAAATGTGGCTCTTGATAATTTGACAGGAAGTGTGAAATACAAATAATGTAAAACTCTGATAAATATGTAAGTTTTCAAACCAGATATTGGGTCTATACCTGATGTGTTGTGTTTTTTGTTTTTGGAAAACGTCTTGCAAAACACATTGAAGTATACTAATTTTGTGTCATTCAAACTTTGCATGCAAATACTCTGGGCCTACTAAGCACTTGGTCGTTTGCAGAATTTGGTGAAGTTTAGAGTAATGCACTTCATATTGGAGTGGCACGGAACAGACATGGTAAGTGGTCAGTGGCGAACATGTTGATTAGATTCATTCAATTCTACTTTCTATACAGACTTCATATTGTCTTGGGATTGGACAATCAACCTCACTGCTTGTGGAAAAAATCTGCTTAGTGCTTGATGAATTCAGTTGGCTAAAAACCACAATAAGTAATAATGAATATCATAGTAGCAGGACGGGTCAGGTGATCACAGTCTGATTATTTTCTGCATGCTGTACTGCTACACCCGATACTAGGGTTCCCGCACCTGCCAAATCCCACTTTAACTCCTGGGTATGAACACCTTTATTCTCCATCATTGCATGAACTTCTTGATGAAGAATATTTTAAAGCTCTTCTTTGGATGTTGGCTTCCTTTGGTCGTGTTCTCTCTCAAGATAATCCCACACTGATTCTAGGGAGGCTCAACAATGACTGGTAGGTTTCCATTGTGTTTTTTTTTTTTTCGATTTATATTAGGGCTGCCACGATTAGTCGACTAGTCACGATTATGTCGACTATTAAAATCGTCGACGACTGATTTAATAGTCGACGCATCGTTTGAAGCTTTGTAAGATCCCAAAAGACGCAGGAATAAGTAGCAGGATTTAAGAGTGTAATAACGGACTGAAACAGAAGATGGCAGCACTGCATGTACAAGGATGCCAGCTGCCGTTAAACCCCGAAGAAGAAGAAGCTGTGTCCCAGAATTCATAGCGCAGCCCAGCGCAGTTGTCAACAATGGCGGCAGCTAGTTAGTTTTAACTTTACTCTTATTATTCTTTCTGGGTCACAAAATAAACGTTTAGCATATTTTCAGGCGAGAATGTAGCTGTGTAAACCTCAAATATCTGCTCAGTTTATCAAGACACCGCATATTTTCAAAAGCGCTCCGACGTTTTCGGAGACGTCTGTTACCCACTAGCTCGTTAGCTAGACGGGGGCAAGGCTAACTAGAGCCGTGAGAACACCGGACTCCCGGCAAATCGTTTTCAAACCCACCGCCGTCTTTCGCTAGTCAGGTTAAACATATATATAAGTCACTTAGATAACTTAAAAATGTTATTGTTTGGCTTTCTTTAGTATTTTATTTGTTCCTGAGTAAATCGGTTTGGCTGAGATTAAAGTTATAGTTTTTGCACAGCTAAAACTGTCAAGCAGACAGCTGATTATCAGAAGTGTGAGACGCTGGAGAATATACTCCGGTGTCCTGTTATATTTTAGAAAGCAAGGAGTTTATTAAACTTCACCGAAACAATCTGCAAATTTCATTAAAAATTAATAAACTACCATCTTGTCTTTATTTTTAGTTAGCACAAACACTTCAAGCTGTAAGCTAATGATAGTTATATAAGACCAGATGCTGCTGGTGCAATAAGCTGTACGTCCAATGGATGATGATCTGACTAGTCGACTATCAAAATAATCGTTTGTGGCAGCCCTAATTTATATCAGACATACCTTGACTAACCGGCAGTTGGTTGGGGTAATTGTAATGCTAGAAATGAAGCTCATCAGTCTTGCAGCCATATTAGTTGCTGCCCCGCAAACAGCCCTATGTGACCCTTGCTAACAGTTGATAATGTTTAATAATATTTTGAAGTGAAGAAAACAGTATATCAAAGGCTCGTCATGGCTATGTCAGTCTATCAAGTGAACATGACTGGATGAATGTAATTTCATCAAAGATGAATTTCATATAAAGAAGAAAGACATTTTGAAATATATCTCAGATTACCATATGATTTCTAGAGCAGATAACCTGTGACATATCTAAAGGTTTAGCTTATCTGGTCTTTAAGTGATGACGTGATGAACCAAAACTACTCTGCGTTTAATAAAGCTGTTGTGTTTTTAACATGTTTTAATGCTTTGTATCTTGTTCTATTTAATCTCAAAAAGCCCCTTAAAACAGTCAGTGATCGCTGTTGGTGTCTCTCGGTTTTTATTACCACTGTTCATTTTAAAGCTCAATTTTTAAACCCTTGCGATGTAACTACAGCCCAGCCCATGCAGCAGTATATTAATGACTAACCTCATATTGTGAATGGATTATCTCAGTTGGTCTGTGAAGGTTCTCAGTCATCCAGGTCATCGTAGTCAAAGGAGCTTGCAAAGAAAAGCGTCTGGACTTCTTTAAGTTACTTGAAGACGTTTCACCTCTCATCCGAGAAGCTTCTTCAACTGATTATCTCAGTTGTTCTCCTGGCTGAAGTTTGCTCCGTTTACAGCATCCTGCCATGCGATTACATTTGTCCCTAACCATCGGGAAACCTCACGTTAACTTTTACTGAGTGGAAAAAAGTTAGCGTTCACCCTCCAGCTTGACTGTGTTTATCTTATGCTAACATAGCTGTGTCGCTAGCGATCACGTAGCACATCCTTATATACCAGCTAGCCCAACTTCAGTAACCCTACAAATGTCACTGCTGTTTAGTTTTCTGTCTTCATTTATGTTGGAAGTGATAGCAGAGCTGTACGTTTGAATTTTTCTAGAAATCTCTCAGTCAGAACATGCTATATTATGTTTAGGTGGAAACTAGCAAGCTAACTTCCTGCTTCCTACAATTCTAACTCCATTAAATTTAATACATTTCATGGATGCCTGGATGTTAAACTTGATCGTTACACCTGGTAGAGCAGCAACGTTGATCATTTTATTAAAGATGAAAGAACTTAGACAGTTTGTAACTCTCAGTGATGCTGCAGTGTTCGTGCGACTCTGGGACCTGAAGAAATGGCTAATGACGTCAGACTTAAAGATCGGACTAATAACTTAAATAGCATATATAATTTAAGTTAATTTAAATAATTTTAGCTTCCTGTCTTATTTTCTTTGTGTGTGTCTTAAGGGTCAGCATATGCTGTATTATTCCATCTCCACAGTATATGGTCATAATTGATCCTGGATATCTGAATGATTTGTTTCCTATCATATTTTCTTTGTATGTATTTATTTATATTACGTTACCATTTAGTAGGAGTTAGGTATAGTATTTAACATTTTCAGCTTTCTGTAAATGTTTCTGTTGAGCATTGGGTTAAAAAACGGAAGTGGCCCAATTCTTAACTCTAGACAGGTTATCAACAAGCTGCTATTAAGAGGCTAATGCATTTTTATTCTGCCCTATTTCCACTCACTTATGTTTATTCAACCAATCTCTGCTCCAGTGGAATATTCAGTTCAAATATTAAACTGTAGAAATCACTGCCCCATAAACTGCATGATCTGAATAATATCATGACATGAGTGAAGCACCCACACTTTCTAAATGGTGTGGGATATCCTAAAATTAGCTGTAAGCAAGAATTTCTTTTTTTTCCCCTTTATGACCCTTGTCATTTTTTAATGCTAATGTTTAGCTATCATGTTTCAAACAGCAGCAGACTGAGCGGTGGACAGTACTGTTTTGCAGTGCTGTGGGAGGCTGAATGATATTACTGCAGAGATCATTTTAATGTAACACGCTAGTCAAAATGGTCTGTTAAAGAAGTGGGCAGGTGGTAAAAGCAGTGTGATTGAACAATCACTAAACATGTGAAGAGATGCAGTATGCTGCTGAACAATGGCCAGAGGATTTTGATGTGGAGAGAACATAGCAGAAATTGGGCAAACAAGAGAGAAAAAAAAACCTTGTTCTTTTGAGAGCTTCGACTCATTTGTTTGTTTGGCCCCAAATGGATATGCCTGCTGCACAGTTTTTGTATCTTTACTTTCCAGGCATTCAGCTGACACTCACATCCAAAGCAAATAAGAAAAAGGGAAAGAGCCAGAGCACTCATGGCCTGAGTGAGAGGTCATATTTTGTTGATAGACTGAAATGGTTAAAAGAAGAAAAAAAACAGTGATTGGATTGTAGTTTCCAAGTAGCACACATGATTTATTCACATAAAGAGATTATACATGGAGAACAAAATACTTTTGTAAGAAAATTGTCCAACGAGCACTGAGATGTTTACCAGCTGTCTTCAGTTCTCACTTCAAACGTGCAACACCATTTTGGTTTCCAGACGGTCATGCTGACTCACACACCTGATTGCTGAGGCTTCGTATTTGTTGGCAGTCACAATTTCCTGTCAGGATGTTTATTAGAGCAGTCAGATTGTCTTCGTCTTTGTTTGTATTGTACAGAGATGTCATAAGCATGGATAAGCTTGGCTCATAAAGGTTCGTAAAGCAACCCCTAGGAGCACTGAACCAGATTACACCACCTGTCTTGTCAGTTTTGGTTGCTGAAAACAACTCCTATATTCATACAATATGCACCACATGTATTATTTAAGAAAGAAGACTGCTATATTATAACATGTCTTTGCTCTTTGCAAATAGCTAATAATTCAGGCTCATCATACAAGGCTGAAAGGCAGCTTTCATCACTGCTGTAAACCTTGCAGCTTGCCCATCCATCCATTCGCTACCGCTTATCCTTTTCAGGGTCGCGGGGGGCGCTGGAGCCTATCCCAGCTGTCATAGGGCGAGAGGCAGGGTACACCATGGACAGGTCGCCAGTCTGTCGCAGGGCCAACACACAAGGACAGACAACCATTCATACTCACATTCACACCTAGTGGCAATTTGGATTATCCAATTAACCTATCCCCACAAACTGCATGTCTTTGGACGGTGGGAGGAAGCCGGAGTACCCGGAGAGAACCCACGCAAACACGGGGAGAACATGCAAACTCCACACAGAAAGACCCCGGCCTGATGGTGGAATTGAACTCAGGACCTTCTTGCTGTGCAGCAACAGTGCTAACCACCGTGCCACCGTGCTGCCCTTGCAGCTTGTTTCAAATGTAAATTGACAGATGTGTGGGACATGGTGCTAAAATTTGTGATCATGAAATTAAACAAGAAGTCAGCAATGGGCAATTTATTGTCTGAGCTGAGATTTCTTGTGGTGAACTGCATCTATACTCATAGATCCTCCAAGCATTCGCTGTGTTGTGTGAACGCCTCAGGTTCAAAACACGCAGGTGAAAACGGTTACAGTTACAGTTCTCCCATCCACTTTGGCAAAATGCAATAAACAACTAACCACAAAAATTATGCTCTTCAACAAAATATTACACTCTAGAATAAAACATTTTGTGCCAATGGGGGCACAAACCGAGCATTCGCTTTTGAGACCCCGAAGCTTTGGAATGATCTTCGTCTTCACGTTATGCAATCTACATCTTTAAATCATTAAATCCAGGTTAAAAAATCATTTTCATTCGCTGGCCTTTGACTCAGTGGGGAACTGACCCTGTTATTTTATTGTTATTTATTTATTGTATTTATTATTCTTATTATACCTCTTATATTTCTGTTGTACAATACTTTATTCAGCCATGTGTTGTTTTTAAAGTGCTATATAAATAAACTATGGTATGGTATATGCATATACTGTACTGACACCATCAGCGCAATTTTGTATATTGCCAAAACCTTTAGGGGTTCGGGTGAGAAACCAAAAAACACTGCACCGTGCATAGAAAGTAACCTAGATTGTGTAACTACAATGTTAAATAACAAAACTTACAGTCATTTATTTTTATGTCAGGAGAGGCACAGTGCAACAGCTGTTCATCTACTTTGTGTGTGCATCCCATATATCTCACAATATTTCAAAATAAAACAGGTATAGGAGTTCAATCAACAAACTTGATATTCTTTGTGTATTTAGACATGAATTATGATCAAAAACAACAAAAAAACAATAACATAACATAGTGATTCAGATTATAGAGCTAACCAGTTAGTATAAAAGCAACAAATATACTTTTTCTTACATGAAATGACACAAAACTTGTGTTAATAAATCGCTAACATCACAGTCTACCAGCTGTTTATTATGAATAATATGATTTTGTTTTCTGAGGTGTTTTGGGACCATTTTTCCACCACACTCCACAATGTGATTTAATTTGTTCCTTACATCCTCAGCTTGTTCATCACTTTGCAGTACAATAGTAATCATTGTCATCATGCACTTTAACTGTTAGCTTTTCATATTCATGTCAATATAAACTCTTCTGAAATGCTGACAGGCTGCAGAGTGAAGCTCACCGAGGAATCTCTGAAGATTAGAAAATCACAATGCTACTTCAGGCTGCCCCTGCAAGTCGCTTTCCAACCCACCTCCACCCTAGTTTTCACCCTAATTGTAGGGTATACTTCAAACCACAGAGCCCACAGGAGTGTGTACACACCCACACATTATTGATCCTGTAAGCAATTTTAAAGCTGTTATGCCAATTCTATAACTGGGATTGCTGTTAATGAATGTCTCTTCCTGTCTGCTGCCTCTGATCTCTTTCAGATTATTGTCAGCAAACTGCTCACCGCCTCAATCCAATAATTTGTCCACAGACCGTTAGGATGAACTATGTGGACACTCATACAGCACTCTTCTACTTCTCCACATGCATTATACTATTTACTTCTGTGCGTGTGCATCACAGCCCCTATGGAAATAGAAAGTTGGTTTGTCTCTTCTCGTACAATTTGGTTTGCAATTTCAACCTGGAGTGATTTGAGATCATTATCATATGCAGTGTAGTTGCATGCAGATCCAGTTTTTAAAGTATTTATATGTTCGTTTAGTACAAGGCGACTGTAACAGAATAGATTTTTGAGTTTACTCACAGAGATATAATTGTTGGTATACTGTTATATTGTTTCTCTCTTGCAAATTGAAAAAATAATCTAAAATAAAGTTGTTTTTGAGGATGTCCCACAGATAAAAGTGAAATCTTAATGAATACGGCCTGGATGCCGTATCTGCCTTCACAAGCCAAAACCAACAATGTATGGTGCAGAGGAGCTTGAATAGTTTCATGATTACAATTTTGTCAGTATGCCTGTTACTCACAGGCATCGTCATTTACAGCCATTTAAATCGACACAGAAGAAAAGAAGATAGTGACACTAATGATTTGCGTGTTTTCTGTATGAGATATGGAAGATTTGTGTTTTAAATGACATCATTGTTTGGGGATTCTTAGACACAGTGCCTGCTTTAGTGTTAAAAGCTCCACACTGTAGATCTGCCTTCATTCATTTGTGCAGTATTGCTAAATTTAGAAATATCTTGTCCCAGAGTGATGCTGACAAGCTAATTCATGCTTCATTGCTTTTAGTCGGGACTGTTGTAATTAATTATTATTATCAGATTGCTTTAAAAGCTCCCTGAAAAGCCTCCAGTTGATCCAGAATTCTGCAGTGAGAGTCCTAGAAAGCGAGACCATATTTCTCCTATATCGGTTTCTGTTCACTGCTTTAAACCCAGAATTAAAAATCCTTCTGAATAATCAGGGAATCTGAACCCTCCCTTAGCTATGCTAAAATAGGGCTGTTAGCGGGATGCACTGAGTGTTTCTTCTTCTTCTCTCACCTCTTTTTACTCTCTTTGTGTTCATACACCGCTACTGTATTTAACCACCAGTAATTATTAAATTCTGGCTCTCTATTACAGTTTGTGTTTTTCCGGTCTCTTTTTGTTTTCTTCTTCCTTCCCAGCGTTGCCAAGTGCTTTCTGATAGATGTTGTTGGAGGGTCTTCACCTTACATTTAACATTTCTAGGGTTTTTGTGAAGTGTTGATTGCAAAGTTAATTGGTTTATAGTTTCAAAATACATTTTTATTAGCATGAGCAAGTGCTACGTGAACATTTAAGCAATTACAAATCATTGTTTTTCTCCCATATAGTTTTTGAAAGCATCTTAGTAACTAAGCTTGCTAGCCTCAGCTGACAACTTAGCACGCTAATATTTAAAACGCTAACAATGCATAAAAATGGCCTGTATGACAGCCTTTATCTTCTGCAACACTCTGTGACCAGCAGATTTTACAAGATTTTTTGATCTTATGTTAACAAAGAGTTCAAACTCTGACACTGAAAACTAATTATGGTGTTATGTGTGAATTATTTCACTGTACTGCAGAACAACCTCAACACCCTGATTGCTCACTTATTGTTAAATAGATAAAATGAGAGATAGAAAATATTATTTCCTTTTTCTTTCCAACCTCTGGTGTGAACTTCAGTTGACTTCAAATTTCTTCTAAGCGTTGTCTCTGTCTTCAAGAGAGCATATCTTTCAAATCAACATGGATTCACAATATTGCTGATTTGCTTTTTTTAAAATTTGAATGAGTGAATCTGAATGAAAAGTAAAAATCAGAATTCATCCAAAGAAAGTATACACTTGAAAGCTGGAGGAAACGGTTTCAGAGTAACAACTTCCGTTTTACAATTTCTCAAGATTAGTGAATTCAAGGAAGACAGAAGCCAGAGAGCACTTCCATCACTGGCCACATGCTCTCAAGTTGGCACAGCAATTACTCACTGTGAAATGAAGAGTATGATTATTCCTTTGCTCCCCTACTCCTTTCACTTGCTTTATCCACAAATATGCACACAGGCATGCGAGAAAGAGTTTTCTCTCTAAAAGTACTGGACCATCTGTGTCCTTGCGTGCTCTGTTTTCCTTTGCTTTATGAGAAAAGAAAGAGAAGTTTTCTTTCAAAGAAGAATCAAAGCCATATGCTGGGGTTGCTTGTGAGCCGATGGCCTTAGATATTTTATACCATAGACTTAGTAATTTAGCAGAAGTTCCACTTATATGGGAGGCATCTCTTTATTGACCTTGGTAGATGCTACACACATTCTTCTTTGAACCACAGCAGGATTTCACTTCATTTAACTCCAAACAAGCACTGACTTTGAATGTCAGTCCCTCTATTATCTCAACTACCAACTTCTTTGCTGCTCAACCTGCTTTTATAAGACACCCCTCCTCATCGTTAAAAAAAAAAAGCAGAGCATTTTTCTCACTATATTGCACTTTTTCTCCTTCCTCACTGCATTTACTGCTCTCTCCTCAGGTCTCAGCAGGGACTCACTCCAATCCCGTCTGATTGTTGGGTCAGTAGGGAAGGAATCGTAGGGCATAATGCTACTGAGTGATGGTGGTGACATGTAGCGTGGAGGAAAGAGCACAAAAGCTGCCACTCTGCTTGAAGGAATAATGTTATTGTATGTGCAGTTACCGTTGGGCAGTGAGACAACTTTTAACTGAAGCAAATCACTGCTCATACTGGGTTTCTAAAATGATTATTAATCTATGTAATCCAAAGCGCAGAAACCAAAAGTTACTGTAACTTTAAATCTACTTTAACATTACAAAACAGTACTTTTAAAAACGTCAGAAATACAGTTTGTTCTGTTCTGCAGCTATGCACCTCTATTTGCAACAAACTTAGTTTTCTTGGTATTAACATTTTCAGAAATGTGAGCTAAAGTAGCCCATTTGTTGGATTGGCTCACCTGGTTCTTCTCTGATTTCCCATCCACACTCTTCCTGATGTTGCTTTTCACTGGCATTACAACATCTATTATAACTGCGGTCTTCTATGTCCTTGTCAACCACCACATGCCAGCAATTAACAGATTAACAATACCTAGATTAACAAGGTTGGCGTCAGGTCCACATAAGGAACCGGGATACACTGATGAAAGGTGGGCTTCTGGAACAAGAAGCAGTGATGGGAATTCTGGCTCTTTTTGGAGAGCCGGCTCTTTCGGCTCCCAACCGGCTCTTCAGGTTGTTTTGTTTCTTTAATTCATTTATTATCAACAACAATATAAAATTATGCACAAAAAAAATGACTAATGTAAAAAAAACGTGGATTTATTTATATGTTTACATATAAATAAATACAGTGTCCCCTAGAGACAAAGCACGTACAACCTCCAAAACACATTGCTAGCGTTAACTGAACTTCCAAAACAGAGCTACCTAGATCACTTAAATTACACAATTGAAAACATATATGTATTGTTTGTGTATTTATACACAAGCACTCATATATATTCAAATAATTAAAAAAAAATTTAAAAACTTCATTTACCTGTTATTACCACACACCAAATCCGGTCGTTGGTACTTGCTGGCTTGTGTAGCCACTAGGTAACAAAAGCTCAACACTGCCCCCTAGCATCCTGGAGCACTTCTGTTGTCTTTTGTACGTGCTTCGGAGTCTGTACGTATTTTGTCTCTAGGTGCCGCCGTAAATATACTTTTATTTATTCACTCCACATAAAATGTAATAAATAAATCATATAATATAAAAACAACTATTCACATTTCAACTTTTAACTATTTAAATTTTCAGCTTTTTCCTTTTAAACAAATTTAAAGTGAAACAACACAAAAACTGCAAACCACAACACAATTAAATATAAATTAAAATATGAAAACAAAAAGAAGATGCACATTCAATCACACCACCACACAGTACTGACCCACACATATGGTTCTTACACACACACTGGACATTCTGGACATTGTTTTCACTTCATCACTTAAATCACTTTAAGCATATTCGCACTGCACAAGACACTAAATAATGTGGATTGCACAACACTGGTCATTATATTCTTCATTTCCAGTTAATACTTGTACAGCTGCTGTTATTCTGTATATATATTTATATTTCTTCATACATTCTTATATATTTCTATACTGTGTATTGTGTTTTTTGTTGTACAGTTATTTTATTTTCAACTTTAATTTATATATTTTATTTTATTCCTTCCTAGTTAAATTTACCCTTTTTAATTTTCATATTTATTTCCTATCTTATTCATAGCCTTTTCTTTTTTTCTTTAGATCACGAGCAGTTGTCTAAGCATTTCACTGCATATCGTACTGTGTATGACTGTGTACGTGACAAATAAAATTTGAATTTGATTTGATTTGATTTCTCTGTCATATGGACCTGCATGAATAAACTTTCTGAATCCTTTATCATCTGCAACTGAAAATCGTTGTGGATGATTACTATACCTTTCTAATGTGACGCTGTTGTTCCTGGCTCTCTATCTCTCTCTCTACCTCCCGCTCTGTTCCTGTGCTACTCAGCCTGTAACTACCGCCCCTCCCCCCTCTGCCCAGCACAAGGCTTGCATGCAGAGTGAAGCGGAAAAAAAGTGCGAGCGAGAGGGTGAGAGAAAGAAGAAAAAAAAAAGAGCTGGCTCGCGTTGTTCACTTCAAAGAGCCGGCTCTAAGAGCCATTTCGTTCGCAACCGACACATCACTAACATGAAGACATAAGTGGACAAGGGATGATGAGAATCCGGTCTTTAAGTGATGACGTTATGAATCCTGCTTCCGTTGTGTTGGTAAATGTTGATAAATTAATTTCACGTCATGCTGTGCGCACGTTATTATTTACATGAGATGAATTGCAAAATGGGAGATAGAGGCAAAATACTGTTAATCTGACTATCTACAAGTTTTACACGCTTACATATACACACACAGTTACTGTCCCTCCATTTACAAAGGCAGAGGTGTCACGGTGTGATTATTTTACGTGTAGTTGTTTTTTTCCTGTGTATAATATTCAACATTGCTATCAATACATATTTCAAAAAATGCCTCTCTGTGCAACATGGGTTCAAGCGCAGAGCAGTTTCGACCCGGAAGCAGGATTCGTCACGTCATCACTTAAAGACCGGATTCTCATCATTCCTTGTCCACTTATGTCTTCTCGTTCCAGAATCCCACCTCTTATCAGTGTTTCCCTGTTCCTTACGTGGACCTGACGGATAGCCTAGGGACCCTTACTGGATACAGACGCCCTGGTTTGGAGTCAAACCAACGACTCCTGTTCCCAAAGGCATGTAGTCTGTAGTTTTCAGCATTTCATTCTGACATTCATTCTTTTCGGTTGTCGCACTAGCCTCCCTTCATCTCTGTCTCTCTATATTCACTGCCCATCCATTTCTCCATCATATCTTTAATTGTCTCTCCTGTCAAATTGTATTCAAATTTTAATTTGTATTAAATGTTTAATTTTGCACCATTTTATGCTATATAAATGTGAACTGCAATAGTCTGTAGTTCTGTATGATAGGATTTTGATTATGAATGTTGTTTATTAAAATGAGCCTATAGGCACCACTCTAATTACCAAGGGTATTGTATCTATGTAATTAGACACACTGAGTTTAGATATGATCAGAGTTGAGGGACCTGATGTTCTTTCTTTCACACCCTGTCCAGCATCTCTTCCTTTCTCAGTGCTGGGCTGACAGTGACTTTGCATTGTCACTTTTATGTTTTCAGGGAAGAAACTGACATTTCTGTACAAATTTTTACCAGCCCTGTTGTGATAATCTTACTTTAAAAATAAAAACCTCATTTTAAACTGTATTTTAGCCCTTGACACAAATTGTATGTGTCTGCTGGGTAGATTTGAGTTATTATCAGGTGGCAGCATGCAAGTTAAGTGACCAACTAACTAGCGTCATGTGTTTAACAGTGTGCAACTACAGTTTAGTGGAAGTATACTTCATATGATGCCAGATGATGAATAGCAATGATATCACTCCTGTCACCTGTATCATGAGGAATTGATCTGTGAAATCCTGAGGATAACCAAACCTAATGATGAGAGCTGGGTCTACATCCCAAAGCCCAAAGAGTCGTCTTCAAGCCCCAAAGCCTTGTCAGTTCAGGAGTGTGAGATGTGGTGTACAGGAGCATACCTGTCATATTCCACATCCACAGGATTCTGTATTGTACAGTTTGCCCCCATGGTCAGACTGTCAATGCTGAGTTTTACTGAAATGCAAAGAGGTGTGTTACAGACTAATAAGACAAATAAAATGTAATGCAATGTGTTGGCAGTCTTGTGGGTTTAGAAGTGAGATGTCTATTAATTGCAAACCTTCTGTAATTTCTCCGTGAGGGCTTGTATTTTGTCCAAGTGAGACTATGATTGTTTAGAGGCATATTGGCTCCCACCAAGCAACCTGTGCAATTCTCTTGCAACCAATTAGTTAAGTGGACATCACCGTAAATATCTGAGAACCAGCTGCTTACCAAAGGATTGTAAAAAAAAAAAAATTAATATTAAAAAAATGCAGTGAAGTCATCTGGCAACCACCTATTTTATGTATAGTCACCACGAGGCTTAATCATATTTTTAGTCTAGTGAGTCAGAATGTAGATACGAATAACACAATTCAAAAATATATGGGCGTGGGAAATAAAAAACAAAGGAAATTTTAGATCTTATCTACTTAGTGCCATATCTCACAGCTAATGTTAAATAGATCAATAAACTGAATGAGTATAGAAGAAGCCAGTATTTTGTTGAGATGAAGAGCCAGCAGCTTTTTCTGGTTGTTTGCATATTGGATAAACTTCTTGTCTTTCACAGGAAATTGATGGGAGAACTGCATGCTAGGCAAACTGCCTGTCAAGGACTAAGCAGTAAACCAAAAAAAAAAAAAAGAAAGTTTTTTTTATTTCAGTTGAAAATTAGAAATTGTGACAGAAACAAACCTCAGAAACAAAACAAAAGACAAGGAGCATGGTTCCAGAAACCCAAGAAAACAGTTCAAAACAAAACAAAACAAAACTAGACCAAACCTGAGTCCACAAAAAAGTTCAGGGGTCGGCCTGGAGGTCGACAGCATATGAGCCACATCCAAAACAGTTCAGCCAGCCGTGCAGACAGAAGCGGCGACGCAGACAAAGCAAATCAGGAGGTCAGCCACGTGGAAGGCAGTGGTGGCGACAGAGCAGGTACGGAGGCCGACCGTGAAGCCAGCGACGGCGACAGAACAGGTCCGGAGGCCGGCAGCGAAGCCAGCGGCCGGCAGCGAAGCCAGCGGCGGCGACGAACTCATTCAGGAGGCCGCCCTCGACAATAATGACGTCCAGCCTAGGGGCCTGGAGAGCGGCCGACGAAGGCGAGGTGGTACAGGCCGAGATGGATCTGACAGCGGTGTAGCAACCGCGGGACCAGACGGCAGCATGGCAGCTGCGGAATCAGACGCTGCAGGTGACAGTGTGGAAGTTGCAGGTCGTGGAGCATGTGGTGGCTGAACGGGCTCCCCAGAGCTGTCAGCAGACAACAAGGATGTGCTGGTTGGGTCCTCCAGGACCCCCAGCTGACGAGATGTGATGCTGACGGGCTCCTCAGAATAACCAGCTGACGGGGTGTGATGCTGGTCGGGTTCCCCTGAACCCCCAGCTGACGAAGCTTGGTGCTGCCCGGGCTTTCCAGAATGCCCAGCTGACGAGACTTGATGCTGGCTGGGTTCTCCTGAACCCCCAGCTAAAACAGCAGACAACTGTATAGGCCCCCCGGACCCTCCAGCGAAGACTGGCAGTTCAGGAAAGTGTGAGCCGCGAAGTGCTGGATTGGCTCACTCGAGCTTCCAGTAGGAGCTGATGCATGGCCAGAAGGCATTGCGGCCCCTGGCTGAAGGTGTAGATGAGTGGCTGACTGGATGGGTGACAACACTGGAGCCTGAACTGGTGACAAAGCTAATGACTGAGCTACTAACAGAGCTACTGACTGAGCTATGGACTGCAATAAAGGTTGTAGTGATGGTGACTGAGCTACAGGTAGCGGGGCTGATTGTGGTAGACTGAGCTAGCGGCAGGTGGAGTAGTAGACTGAGCTAGCGGCAGGTGGAGTGGTAGACTGAGCTAGCGGCAGGTGGAGTGGTAGACTGAGCTAGCGGCAGGTGGAGTGGTAGACTGAGCTAGCGGCAGGTGGAGTGGTAGACTGAGCTAGCGGCAGGTGGAGTGGTAGACTGAGCTGGTGGCGGCTGGGCAACACAGTGCATTTTTAACAGAAACCTCAGGACCCTTCGTTTCAGCTTTTAGCTCACAACCACTCAACACTAGGACGAACAGTCTTTTGATTTTCAGAGATGCTGTTAGCAGTTTTTGTATTAGCTACTGTTGACCTGAAAGAAGCAAAGGAGGAGCAGTCATTCTTAAACATGGGCATGGGAATAGGCCATGCAACTTCTGAATTAACAGCTCCTAGTTGCCTGACATGAACTTAAGTCTCTGGGATGACACACACGTTGTTTGTTCTCACAGAAGTGTTTAGTTGGGGGCGTTGGGAGCAGTTTTTACATGCTTGACGGGTTCAGAAGCATGACAGTCACCCAGAACATTATGAAGCTTAGAGACACAAAACTCTCTGGTTTCATCAACAGGCTTAGAAAGAACACGTGTGGGACAGTTTATATAGTTCAATGAACTGGGATAATTGTCCTTCAAATAAGCAATCATTTCATTAGCAGTTTTTATTTCAGCAGGAGGCAAAAGAGTAGCCCCACCACTCACCCTAGCCGGCTGTCCAGAAAAAATCCCAGGCTCCCGCTGGAGCTGTGAATGCTGGCGACGCGTGTGCCGCTTCCCTGTTGAAGAGGGATCAGGGTTGGCTGAAGGTGACGTGGAAAAATCTGTCCACTGCGATGATGTGGACAAGCTCTGCCGCGGCTGCTCCTGGAAAATGCTGGGTGAACTGGGGGGAACGATGATGATCCCCAGCATCTTATGAAACACCTGTGCTGGCATGAGCTGGCTGCTCATAAGTTCATAGTATTCCTCCTGGTGCCGCCTGGAGTGCTTTCCTCGGGTCCGAGATGCAGGCGTCAACAGTGGGGAGGAAACGGATGAGTGGGTAGAGGGGTAGGTGGCAAATGAGGAACGGCAGCATGGAGGCCCTCCAAGCGCTAGCCAAGTCCCATCAAAAGGTTAGCAACGCTCCCTCACCGAGTCTGCTGGATCCATTACTGGTCGTGTCGTTCTGTCAGGGCTCTGTACGCGGGCAGGCGGAGATGAGGATCCAAATGCAGGACTCGGAGACTGAATTGTAACTGAAAACCTCAGCTTTATTGCTGGCACGAAACAGAAACCAAACCGTGAAAACACAAACTGGAACACACAGGCAATTCTGAGGGTACAACGCGACACTGACACAAAGAAACACGGGGCTTAAATAAACTGAGTAAGTCATCAAGGAATAGAAAACAGGAGGGAGACACAACTGGGAGAGATTAGGGCTAACGAGACAGGGGGAGCGAAGCTAGACACACAGACATAAGGCATGGACCTTCACAATAAAACAGGAAATAACAACACAAAGACGCAGACTAAAGTCCGGACTACACCTGCAGGAAAAAACGAGGACACCAAAGCAAAACCTAAGAACAACCCCTTAACCAGAATAAACTGAAACATAGAATTCTAATAATAATCAAGAAAGGAAAAGAATCAGAATACAATACAAAATAAAAAATCAAACCACAACATGAGAACTCAAAACACTGGGTCAAACTGACCCAGAACCGTGACAGTGTCCATAAAATCAAAAATGTAAAGAAATCCAAAAGGTGGCTACTAAACAGACTTAAACTGAGGCCAACTTAGCATAAATATAAATAAGTTTAACTTAATGTGACTGACCTAACCTACAAACAAAGGTATAAAAAAGTCTAATTTTGTGTTTATGTCGTGTTATTATTTAAATATACTTGTATGAAAAATTACTAACTAAATTGTCAAAGGAGCTTGCAAAGAAAAGCGTCTGGACTTCTTTAAGTTGCTTGAAGACGTTTCACCTCTCATCCGAGAAGCTTCTTCAGTTCTAAGGTCAAATGGTGGAGAGTGTATTTCAGACCCAGCAACATGCTCAGACAGAAACTGGTTCACCCGAAAGACAAAACGCCAAAACACAAACTTAACAATGTGGTGTATGCTGTACAGTGCAGCGAGGAATGCTCAGACCTCTACATTGGAGAGACCAAACAGCCACTTCACAAGCGCATGGCACAACATAGAAGAGCCACCTCCACAGGACAAGACTCAGCAGTCCATCTGCATCTTAAGGATAAAGGACACTCTTTCGAGGATGCCAATGTTCACATTTTGGACAGAGAGGACAGATGGTTTGAAAGAGGAGTGAAAGAAGCCATCTATGTCCACTGTGAGCGACAATCTTTGAACAGAGGCGGGGCTTACGACACCAACTCTCTGCCATCTATAATCCAGTTTTGAGATCCTTCCCAGACACCTTAACGCCCACTCACATCCTGGGCCATCTGACCTCAGGAATTCGGATGATAAGGTGGGGCCAGGTTTCACAATGAACACACCCGAAACTCTGGCTGATTGGGACCCACGCCCAGTTTCCCACCTTGGCTCAGGTGATTAGAGGATCATCAGGGGGTCCTTTTGTCCCTCTGTGGGGGGAAACTCCCACTAGGTTTATATCTGGGACTCTCCACCATTTGACCTTAGAACTGAAGAAGCTTCTCGGATGAGAGGTGAAACGTCTTCAAGTAACTTAAAGAAGTCCAGACGCTTTTCAGGCCGGTGCAACGTCCACATCACTGCAGCCGCGGCCCCAATCCGTCTGTCGATCTCCGGCTCCCTTCTCCCATCACTCACGAACAAGACCCCGAGATACGTAAACTCCTTCACTTGGGGCAGGGTTTCGTCTCTGACCCAAGTGGGCACTCCACCCTTTTCCGGGTGAGGACCATGGACTGAGATTTGGAGGTGCTGATTCTCATTCCCACCGTTTCACACTCGGCTGCGAAACGTTCCAGTGCGAGCTGGAGGCCATCACCTGATGAAGCCAACAGAACCACATCATCTGCAAAAAGCAGAGATGAGATTCTCAGGCCACCAAAGTGAAAGCCCTCCGCCACTTGGCTACACCTAGAAATTCTGTCCATAAAAATTATGAACAGAATCGGGAACAGAACCCATCACCCACCGGGAACGAGTCCGACTTATTGCCGGCAATGCGAACCAAGCTCTTGCAATGGTTGTATAGGGATCGAATGGCCCGTAGCAATGGGCCAGACACCCCATACTCCCGCAACACCTCCCACAGGACACCCCGAGGGACACGGTCGAATGCCTTCTCCGAGTCCACAAAACACATGTAGACTGGTTGGGCAAACTCCCATGCACCCTCAAGTATCCTGGAGAGGATAAAGAGCTGGTCCAGTGTTCCACGACCAGGACGAAAACCGCATTGTTCCTCCTGTATCCGAGGTTCGACTAACGGACGGACTCTCCTCTCCAGCACCCTGGCATAGACTTTCCCAGGGAGGCTGAGGAGTGTAATTCCCCTGTAGTTGGCACACACCCTCCGGTCCCCTTCCTTGGGGCCAACCACCCCGGTCTCCCAGTCCAGGGGTACTGCCCCTGATCTCCATGCAACATTGTAGAGACGTGTCAACCAAGATAGCCCTACAAAAAGCAGAGCCTTCATGAACTCGGGGGGGCCCTCATCCTCATCCTCATCCTCTATGCTATAGGAATTTCTGTTGGAATTAGTGAAGGCTTGCAAAATGTTTTTTTCTGTGTTTTACTCTGTTTCTGACAGGACGACAGGCAGCGCCACTGCACGTTATAGCTGCATAGCCCTAGGGACAGCTGAGATACTGTGAACTTATACTAAGACAAGCTCCCAGGCCTCTGGTAAACGTGAAGAACAAACAAAGACCTCCTGCGTTGCAAGTGGTGTTATATACATGCTATACATGGACAAATAGACCTAAACATGTTTTATTTAGGTCTATATGTAGGTCTTTAATCCTTCAGGCAAGAAGAAATGCAGAAAGGCAAATTAGATGGCTATAAAATAATACAATAGTGGATTTTTTTCATCTCTGCTTTCCTTTCTGCTGTTTAACATGCTTTAAGTAACGACCACTATTGCTGTAGTTTTTTTTGTCTGTAGCAGCATTGGTCTATCTGAGAAGCATAGAACACGAAGTGAAAAACACAGATGAGCTGCTGAATGTGAATGTGGATTTCTTCTGTGCTGATTAAAGCAACAGGATGTAGATTAATAACAATTATACTGATGAACTTGTGTGTGCATACATGTGGTGGGTGTGACTCAATGTGCAATGTACCACTAAATACCCGAGACTGACAGGGCCGTACAGTTTAAAGCTCAAGATTTCCTCTTTTTACATTACTTTTAAAAGATAGTGTGTGTGTGTGTGTGTGTGTGTGTGTGTGTGTGTGTGTGTGTGTGTGTGTGTGTGTGTGTGTGTGTGTAGTAACTTCTGCCCTTCTAGTACTTCAGTCCTTGCTTAGCTTTTAACTGAATCCACTCTATCCATATATTGGGCCATTATCAGTCTGCTTCAGGCTCAGGCCCACTGTTTAACAAACTGTAGTCCAGTCACATCGTTTAAAGTAGTTTTAACAGCAGTTTTATTTATTACTGTGGTTCCAGCCCCCAGATTGACACATGTGCTCATGCAGTCAGTTCTTTCTGCATCTGAAGCTAATTTGTCTTTTTAGCAAACCTGCAACCTGCAATTTCTTTCCAAAAGTCTCGTTGGTTTCTTTGACCACTTTGATCTTCTCTGTGAATGCCAGCTACGATTTCTTAGAGACATTAAAAAGAGTCTGATGGAAGAATCTGTTATTCAAGTTTTAAGACCACTACAAAGCTGCTTAGATGAGTCCATGGTTGCTTTGTTACAAAGTTTGGGTCAAAGTATTTATAAACCACAGTGCCGCAATCACGCCTCGCCGCCTTACAGTCTGTGCTCTCTCTGCTGTTGTGTTATGTGTCAGGCTGTGTGCTGGAAAGCTAAAGCCAGCTGCATGTGTACAGCAACCGTATGTGAAAAGTGGTCAAATGCACACATTTAAACTGAATACTAATGCTAACCTTGTTTTTACTACTACTCTTACTTTACTAGTATCTCAGTGGAAACAAAATTATGAACCTCAATCTTTTTTAGCTGGAAATAATTCAGCCTCACTTTTTTGATTGATTAATGAACTAATTAATTCAAAGCCATCTTGCTCTCTTAGATACTTTTGTTTCAGTTTTTGTGATTTTTATCTGTGAAAAGCGCTATATAAATAAATTTTACTTACTTACTTACTTACTTTTTTATTTATTCAGAATTTTTCCTGCTCTTGCCATAGCAGTGCTTCTGGCTTATATTGTCATCTTACGTCTACTCTCTGCACTTTTCATGCTGATTTCTTTTTGATGACTGATGTTTATTTCACGATTCCCACATTGGCATTGAACTCTGCTGTTGCTCCCTTTCCTATTCTGGCCCACTTGTCAACCAATCAGCATTCATCAGACACATCTGTCATCTACTTCCAGCAATGCACAGTTAGGATTTTGTAGGACTGCACAGAAGTAGTCCTCCAAATGATTTTACTGTAGACCAAGAGAAACACTGGTCTACACTAGGCCCGGGGCCCAGAATTGGCCCGGGATTGACTCTAATGGGTTTGGAAAATTTGAAGGAGGGCCAAAGATATTTAACAGCTTTTTCTGCTAATAAAGACCTCCCTCGTGGCCATTCACACTACACCGCAGTAATTGAGTAAAACACTATCAGATAACAGAAATGTTCCTGTTTTCAAATTTACATCCGAAAAGTCTTGCTGAAAAATGTTTTCATTTTTTTTATTTACTACAGCAGCATTTCAGTGTCTGCTGTAGACTGGCTGCACAGTCACAATGTCATGTGTCATGTACTTTTTGTGGTAGTCACAAGCCCAGATAATCGAGAGCCAATATAAAATCAAATAGAGTGACCCTCTGGTAAAGGGCGCGGATAAAACTAACAAAAAAACCCAAAAGTGTTTTATTTGTAGATGTCTAAGGATTATCATGGTTTTTTGAAACTTTTGTTTTTTTTGTTTGTTTGTTTTTAACCATGCAGCCTGTAAGTACTGCTGACTTAGTCGTCTTATTAGTTTATCCAGCAGTGGAGGGTTAAACAAAGCTTCTTATAGACAAAAACCCAACAATCATATGACCCCCTATGAGCAAGCACTTTGGCGACAGTGGGAAGGAAAAACTCCCTTTTAACAGGAAGAAACCTCCAGCAGAACCAGGCTCAGGGAGGGGCGGGGCCATCTGCTGCGACCGGTTGGGGTGAGAGAAGGAAGACAGGATAAAAGACATGCTGAGGAAGAGAGACAGAGGTTAATAACAGATATGATTCAATGCAGAGAGGTCTATTAACACATAGTGAGTGAAGAAGAAACACTCAAAGCATCATGGGAATCCCTCAGCAGCCTATGCCTATTGCAGCATAACTAAGGGAGGATTTGGCATTTAGTTTTTCCCAGTTTAGTTCTGGTTAGTTTCGCCTCAGTGTGCGTCTGCCTTTTGTTTTGTACCTTTTCCCAGCCACAAATAAACAGCTTGCCTTTTGTTAAATTATAGTTTGTTCCAAGTGTGTACATTTGTGTCTTCTTCCCCCCTCCACACGGTCTGCCAGTGCAAACCGTGACATGATTATAAAGGTTAGTTTCTGTCATTTTAAAATGTTTGCAACTCAAACTTCATGGTTATGACCATTGCCAAGGGAAAGCAGCTACAAATCTCTATATTCGAGACTGTAATAGACTAAGTCTGTTTGACTCCAGCTGTCTGTCATGTGCAGTTAGGTAGAAGGTTCAAATAGCAAAAAGGCTTCCAGCACAAGCAGTTGACTTCAGGCTATTGGAGTGTAAATGAGTTTCCTAAAGCTCAGGTTGTCTGTGAGAAATACTGTATTCTTGTTTCATGTTTGGCCTCTGTGTCAGTTGCACAGGAAAATGTTCTCTACTGGCTTATTTACAGTGTGTGGTTAGTGTAAGTAGCACTGGCATCATCACAGCAGCAGCTGATGTTATTGTTTTTACACTAATTTAAAGTACGTGCAGTAGGTGAAACTCAGATGGTTGGTTTTCAGTGTGTGTTTAATATTTGTCTGAGCTGGTAGGATGCCACTCTTTCTCTCACAGCAAAGGTAAGTCACCCAGCTGATGAGTGCAACCATCCGCCATCATGACTGACACCTTCCCTGTCACCTTTTCATGGCCTACTGGTCAACCGCAAAGATAACAATGAAGACATCCTAAGCTCCCCCTGCCCTTCAAATACTGCAGACACTAAAATAAAGGAATGTGTGCCCTTGATTGACAGTGAAAGAAAGCCTCTGCTAAATTTAATTCAAAGAGCAATTAAAACTGTTTGCAGAAAGTGTATTTAATGCATTTCATCTGCTCTAATGGCTCAGAGCACTAACTCCATGTTTTAGTTTCACAGGTGATCAGCATACCCCTAATCTATTTATGTCACAGACATTTCAGCCGCAGAGAACATTGCTCTTTGGGCTTCCTCTCGCCCTGTTTTTCTTGCTTTTTCAGATGAATATTCAAGTCATGCAAATCAAAGCAAATTAATGTGTTCATTACCGAACTCTGCATGTTCTCTCAGGTACTTAAAAACTCCAAGAAAGTCTTTGTGATAGAAAGCATTGTTCGGAGATGACGAGAAAAGGCTTTTTGACAATTGTTATACCCAGCAAGAAATGTAATATTTTGAGAAAAGAAAATATAATGCAGAGTTTCTTAAATTGTATGTTGTTTCAGGAGACATTCAGGATGTTCTGCATTGGGTTTGCAGAACATTTGGTGACGTTACACTGCACATTAACAGAACATTCTTAGTAAAGGACATTGCCTTGTAATGTCCCAGGAATACTGCCTGTTGGTCACCATACTGTATCCTTAGTTACAGTATCTTTGGCTCATTTAACTTTCTTCACAATACATTCTTGTGTCATCTAAAATATCATACAGACAACTGAACTGCCGAAACTATTATGCACAGTCCTCAAAATAACCCCTTCTGTGTGTGTGTGTGTGTGTGTGTGTGTGTGTGTGTGTGCGTGTGTGTGTATGTGTGTGTGTGCGTGTGTGTGCACGCGCGCTTGTGTAAATAAATAAAAGAAAAAAGAAATGCTCCCTCTCCTTCTCTCCACCTCAGGTCACGCATTCACTTTCAAAAGAGCAGCCAGAGGAAGAGAAGGCATTTAAAGCCAGCAAGTGAATTTTAGTCCCCACAGAAGTTCTTCCATGTGATTGGGTTGTACAATAGAAACCTGATAGATGTGGCTGTGTGCGTGAGGCAGAATCGAGTTAATGAGGTTTATCTGTAGAAGTCGCTGGAATGATGTAATCTCCTGAAAACTGTCAATCATCCCCAAAGTTGGGCCAAACTTTGGGACTGCATCAGACACTACGTTCGGTGGAATAATGACTGGCTAGTCACATAAATCTAAATATAACTTGTGTTTAGTGTCAGGTTTAGTTTTTTAACATGCAGTTTAGCTTCAGCCATGACATAATGATCGCCATGGAGATGTTTGAGGCAACATGTTTTCCAGCATGTCTGATCTGTTGGTGTTGTCGTTGCAAAATAATTGGCTATAAATTAATTATCATGGAAATCAGTTGATAATTATCAAGAGATTATTTGTGTCCTCAGTTGCCTTTTTTAAAAACACAGAATTAGGATTCATGTTGGAGACTGGAAGTTAAACCCTGCATGAGAGGACTGTGTCTCATTAATGTATTTCCTCCGATAATCGTACTGTTTGTGTGGTTATGTGTGTGCTTGTGGCCTGTTATGATTAATAATTTGCACAGGTTTGGTTAAAATCAGAAGCTCCGTAGCAATTCTTTCTTTTATTTCTCAGTTTCAGCCAGTGTTGCTTTCCCTATCATAATTGAACACTGAGTAACCACCACAGTTGGGACTTTTCTTTGTTTTTTGATTTACTTATGAGGTGATAGTCTTGTTGGATCAGCCAGCCTAGCCTAGGTTACAGGTAACAGACTGCTAAATTGACATTTTTCTGTAAAATCTGGACTCCAAATCTTGTTTTAATCGATTCAGTGTCATTCGTCCTGTGAATAAGTAAACAGATGTTTTAGGAATCTTTAAGGATTTGAAGGGTGTTGCTGTTTCCCTTAAGATCTCCTTCACCTCGTATAGGTTTGCACTTTTTGCTTTTGGTGTGATCATTGCACCTATTTTGCCCACAAAAGGAATGAATTGTAACAAGAGTTTGACATTTCCTCCATTTGCAGGTTGTTGGTCTTGCCATTTTTGAAAGTGGTCTTGAGAAAAACATCTCCAGGTTTTCTGAAGGTCGTTTAAAGTTTTTTGATTGGAAGCTCCTCTCTGTTTTCTCAGTCCACTCCTTGGTTTCCTTCTAATTTTTAGAGCAATTTAAAAAAAAAATGCCACTTCAAACTGACCTATGAATCATTCAAGCTTAAAATGGCAACTCTAGAAATGAATCAATGCTTTGTTGACATATAACAGAAGCCAACAAAGGACCGATTTCAAATTCTATTCTTTTGCGCCGCAGCAACCTGTCAACACCAAAGATAGCTCAGTCTGAAAGGTACAAATTAGTGTTTTTTTCAACAAAAAGGTGATTTCCAAAGAGCAGATAGATGAAAACTTGACGCCTCAGTACAGTGAGTACTTAAAATGGTTTTGCAACCCTTTCCAAATTGGTAAAAGTCAAACGTTTGCTTCTCAGGAGGTTCTTCAGATTGTGTTTGTGTTGCTTTCTGACATTTTTGAGCCAACTTCTCTCTGGCACGTTTTCAGGTGTGTTGCGAAATCAGTTTTACCCCGGTTCTTTTTATTCCTCGTGCATCCAGAGATGGCACCAGACTCAGTAGTCATTTTCACAAAACCTTTATTCATCTTTACTCATCTTTACTGGCCATGGTAAAACCTTCCCCATACTTCAGAAACAAAAACAAAAAACAAAACAAAACAAAAACAAAAATCTGCTAGTTTCACTCATTTAAACTCTGGCTGCAGGATTCTGTTCACCCCAGCTATCATGTTCCCCAAAATAATACTAATTCAGTCGTCTATGTATCAGTTCTCAACCCACTCAATAAACCAGACAGGATGATGGTAACAGTGTTACCTACTTAAAATTGTGTTTGATCTTAATTACGTGTGTGTGTGTGTGTGTGTGTTAGTCGGGTTAATACATTTTCTGTTTTTATGTATCCTTTTATGTACACTCCCCCTTTTTTCTGAAACAAAACTCCGTTCACTCCAAATTTTGTTTCAGAAACATCTAAATGAAAAACTCTGTCATAGTCAGGCACAGCTAAACCCCAAATGCTTGCAGGTTACCATAGGCAACCGCGCTGAGTGTTGTCAACCCCTTCTACAAATACCCTCTTTTAATGTGTAACACTTTGTGTATGATTTTTTGTTATCTCTGGTGCATATTATCTGCATGTGTGGTGTCACCTTTCCATTTTGCTAACAGTACACTTGCATACCTCAGTGCTTGTCTTCCTCCCCCTTTTGTGGTGGTCTGGACACTGTGTCAATCCTCCACTTCCAGGCAGTCGTTTGTCTCCCCGGATTCCTTAACCCAATTTGATTCCCCACACTAAAACAGCAGCCTCAGCCCTCCACTTCTCCTTTCTCTCCGTTCTTCTCTCCCACTTTTCAGTCCAATGGCAGTCAGTTTTCTTCAGCTTTGTCCCGTGTCTCTCTTTGTCCCACTGTCTCTTTCATTGCCATCTCACTCCAAACATGGCAAGTGTCAAACTCAGACAGTCTTCTCAAAAGTCCTTCACACACAGTGAGGTTGCAGCTTGCTGGAAACGCATCTCCATCCATCCAATCTAGATGGTGGTTCTTCTCTTTCTGATGCCGTTTGCCCACAGCGCTGCTGGACCTCTCTGCTCAGGACTGTGGTATTGTCTCTTGGACTCCTGTCCACTGTTGATGTTCATACTCGTGCTTCTGAAACTGCACTCTGTGTCTTCAGGGAGAGATCAGCTTCCTTGGAGCTTGCTTGTTCAGGATGAGGACGGGAAGCTGCAAAACCATTCAGCCAAAAATTCTGGCTGGGTGTTTCTATTTTTTTCTAATGATTTTAACCTATAATTTTCTTCCGACTGCTGCCCGTGGAGAATTGATCCAGGTCCGTTCCCCACCTGTAATCGACAGACTGAGAGACTTTCATTATTCACTGTGACTGCATATATTTTCATCACTAACCCTAAAGCAACACATCTCCACTCATTTTGTTTTAAACTCTGACTTTAAACCCCAAAAATAAAATTTTTATTTGTTCTTAACCGCAAACACAAAAATCTTCTTGATGTTGTTGTTAATTATTTTCATCCACAGCACTCCAAATTATGTTTTCTTTTGTGTCCAGCAGGGGAAGAAGGTGACCTCTACTATCACTGCTTCCCCCAGTTGGAGACAATTTCCCACTCATACTTCCACACTTTTTATTTTCTTTGTTTTCATCATTTTCTTTCTCTCTTTTTTTACCCCATTGTTTTATACCCACACATTAACCTGTTAACTCACTCCTCCAACCTCATTTTCCTATCACCCCAACAGCTCTCATACAGTCAGCAATCAAATTCTCCATTCATCCTTGAGTACTTGATCACCTTTAAATGTCACTATTAGTTTTATCAATTTATTTATCATTACTTTAACACTAATCCACTTTTTAATTTGCTTTATTTACTTTAGTTCATTTTTTCCTATTTGATCACTAGGATTGCTTACCTTTTAATCATGTGAGCTAGCTCTCTGTTCGCCTCGTTTCACGATCTCAGCTCTGCCAATTCCTCTCTGGGCCTCGAGCAAATCCCGGGTTTCACGGCACCAAAACTGTTGCGAAATCAGTTTTACCCCGGTTCTTTTTATTCCTCGAGCATCCAGAGATGGCACCGGACTCAGTAGTCATTTTCACAAAACCTTTATTCATCTTTACTCATCTTTACTCATCTTCATTTATCTTTACTCTTCTTCATTTATCCTCATTTAAGCATGCATCTTCTAGAAGGGAAGACTTGCCAGGCCAGTGTGTCCCTCTGCAAATCTTCACTCCTTTGTCTGTGAAACACAGTTTTATAGAAGTGACCCCATCATAAAACCCCCCACGGTGTGCTGCAAACTCTGTGTCTGTGTCTATGTGCACGAGCACATGAATGCCTACATGTGCGCGTTCCCATGTGTCTGTGAGTGCTCGTGAGTGACTGTGTACGCATACCTGTGTGTATGTGTGTGCACATGAGTGAGTGTGCATGTGGACATGTGTGTGCACATGAGTGAGTGTGCATGTGGATGTGTGCGCGTGACAGTTAAAACACTGTGGGTTTAGGTGACTCCCTAGGTCATAAAACCCATCTCCCTTCCAGACCACAGTTATCCAGTCACAAATGTTGAGACCCCCACCCAAACATTCTCTGGGGAATTTCCACTCAGCATTAACTCCTCTCTGTTTTACTTTCACAGTTCAAGTGGGGGAGGGGTCTCCTACAATCTACTCCTAAGTTCACGACACAGTGAGGCCTTTATTATATTGAGGGCAGTGTCAGTATCTCTACAATAGCTCTACATTCTATGTTAACACATTTCTAAACTCTAAAATCAGCTAAACATTCCTACAGGTGATTTCTTTATTCAGCAGGACTGCCAGAAATCAGGCCTGGATGTGGCTAGTGGAACTCGGGTTTCCAAAAAATGAAATGAAATAAAAATGTAATGAGGGGGAAATTACTTTTTCACATAAGGACAGGTAGGTTTGACATTTTTCCTTTAAAAAATGCAGTTTTTGGTTATTCAGGTTATCGTTCTTTAATAATAAAATTGTTTGATGACCTGAAATATAGAAGTTTGATTTAAAAGTATGGAAAAGTTTAAGAAATCATAAAGGGGGCAAACACAACACTGTATATAAACTGTCGGCAACAAGTGCAGCACAGATTGGTTCCCATGAAATTAAAGCCGTGTCACATACAATCTAATGATCAAAAATGCTCTAAACATCTGTTGTGACTTGTCTTTTGTGTCTTTATTGTAGTACAATTTTATTCACACAGTATTCAATTCAATTCAATTTTATTTATATAATCACAAATCACAACAAAAGTTGCCTCAAGGCGCTTTATATTGTACAGTAGATCGCACAATAATAGATACAGAGAAAAACCCAACAGTCATATGACCCCCCTATAAGCAAGCACTTTGGTGACAGTGGGAAGGAAAAACTCCCTTTTTCCTGTCAGTACTCTTGCTGCAGCATTTTGGATTAGCTGAAGGCTTTTCAGTGAGTTTTTTGGACATCCTGATAATAATGAATTACAGTAGTCCAGCCTGGAAGTAATAAATGCATGAACTAGTTTTTCAGCGTCACTCTGAGACAGGATATTTCTAATTTTAGAGATGTTGCGCAAATGGAAGAAAGCAGTCTTACATATTTGTTTAATATGTGCGTTGAACGACATGTCCTGGTCAAAAATGACTCCAAGGTTCACAGCGTTACTGGAGGCCAAGGTAATGCCATCCAGAGTAAGAATCTGGTTAGATACCATATTTCTAAGCTTTTCAGGGCCGATTACAATAACCTCAGTTTGATCTGAATTAAGAAGCAGAAAGTTAGCGGCCATCCAGGTCTTTATGTCTTTAAGACATTCCTGCAGTTTAACTAATTGGTGTGTGTTATCTGGCTTCATGGACAGATAGAGCTGGGTGTCATCTGCATAGCAGTGTAAATGTATGCTATGTCTTCTAATGATGCTGCCTAAGGGAAGCATGTATAATGTAAACAGAATTGGTCCTAGCACTGAACCCTGTGGAACTCCATAATTAACCTCAGTGTGTGAAGAGGACTCTCCATTTACATGTACAAACTGGAGTCTATTAGATAGATATGATACAAACCACTGCAGCACAGTACCTGTAATACCTACAGCATGTTCTAATCGCTCTAATAGGATATTATGGTCGACAGTATCGAACGCTGCACTGAGGTCTAGCAGGACAAGCACAGAGATGAGTCCACTGTCAGAGGCCATAAGAAGATCATTTGTAACCTTCACTAAAGCTGTTTCTGTGCTGTGATGAGCTCTGAAACCTGACTGAAACTCTTCAAATAAGCCTCTGCAGATGATCTGTTAGCTGTTTGACAACTACTCTTTCAAGGATGTTTGATATGAAAGGAAGGTTGGAGATTGGCCTATAATTAGCTAAGACTGCTGGGTCCAGAGATGCTTTTTGAGTAAAGGTGTAACTACAGCCAGCTTGAAGGCCTGTGGTACATAGCCGATCATTAGAGATAGGTTGATCATATTTAAGATTGAAGAATTAATTAATGGCAGGACTTCTTTGAGCAGTTTTGTAGGAATGGGGTCTAAAAGACACGTTGATGGTTTGGAGGAAGTAATTATTGAAGTTAACTCAGAAAGATCAATTGGAGAAAAAGAGTCTAACTTAACATCAATGGTACTAAGAGTAGCTGTAGATAATATTACATCTGTGGGATGATTATTTCAAATTTTTTCTCTAATGATAAAAATTTTATTTGTGAAGAAGTTCATGAAGTCATTACTAGTTAATGTTAAAGGGTGTCAGCTGGTGATCAGCTGATCACGGGGCCGGGTTTAAAAGAGACGCCACCCACCTGTTCGCCGCTCAGACATCGTTCTCTTCATGTCAGGAGCTCCGAAACTTTGCCGACGTCAGTCTCCGCCTGATTCAGCAACTGTGAGTGTTTTTCCCTTCAATTCTTTTTCTCATCTCGGCTCCGCTCGCTCTCCGTCTGTAACGCCAGTTCCGAAGCCACGCTTCGTGCACTGATCGTTACTAGAATAACTGCGTGTCTGTTCCAACCCACCGCTAGCCTTCGCCGCGTTTGGATCTAGCCAGCATGCCACACGGGCACGCCGAATTACTGTGTGTAATTCGCCCGATCATGACAGGATGTCTGAGCCACATATAGACCCAGCGGAATTCGAACGGCTGAAAGCCGAAGTACTATATCTTCGCGGTGTGGTGGATCGGATGAGCACAAAAATGGAGTCTCTCACCGAAACTGTCCTCCAACTTTCCACTTCCGTCACCTCACTGCAACGTCAGCCAGCACCGGTGAGCGCGGAGCCCCGGATCGGACTACCAGATAAGTGGAATGGAGTTGATGGCCAGCCTGATGGTTTGCTCGCCACTTTAGACATGCTGTTTGAATGTCAGCCCACTAAATACGCCACCGCCCGTGCAAAAGTTGCAATGTTAACCTCTCTCTTGTCTGGCCAGGCTCAGGAATGGGCCGCGGCTCTCTACAACAAGGATGTCAAACTCAAATACACAGTGGGCCAAAATTCAAAACTTAAACAAGGTTGCGGGCTTACATTAATATTTATTGAAAAAAAAAATCTTCCTCCAGATTTAAGAATGAATCTCTTCTTATGGACTCAAACAAGTTTTGCTGAAAAACTGAATATGGAACAAGCAAAGCTTAATACTAAACAATATATATATTAGCTGTATAATACCAGTAGGCCAGCTCTAATAGTAATTTGGTGTGGCTTCGCGGGCCAAATGTAATTAGGCCCGCGGGCCAGAGTTTGACACCTATGCTCTACAACAATAAATCTGCAGCTTGCAATGACTATGCCCTGTTTGTGGAGGAATTAAAAAAGACGTTTGTTCCCCCGAGCAGTGAAGTGGAGTCACAGCTGCTTCATTTACGCCAGGGCAGTCGACCCGTCTGTCACTTTGCCTCCCAATTCCATACCCTGGCCGCTAAGCTAAAGTGGGGAGACGCTTCTCTACGCTCCATTTTTCTGGAGGGACTGGCTGATTACATCCGAGATGAGATGACCGGCTGTGAGGCCCCAAAAACTCTGGATGAGGCCGTGGACCAACGAGTGATGTCGCGGCCTCGCCACACCCCTCGGGCCTTCAAACCCTTCCAGCCTCAGAGGGCCACGTCTTCCCAGCCTCCTCCCCCCTCTGAAGGAGCCGCTGCTAGCCCAAGCAGTACATCCAGCGAGGAGCCCATGCAGCTGGGTAGACTCTCCAAAGACGAGAGAGAGAGATGCTGGCATGAGGGTCTCTGCGCCTACTGTGGATCAGCTCGACACCGTCGTCCCAAGTGCCCGCTACGTCCGGGAAACGATGACGCCAGGTAGACTGCCGGGGAGTCCCACCTGGCCCTTCACACTCCTCTGACCCCTCTCGTTTTCTGTTACCAGTAATATTTCACCTGAAACACCAACAGTTCTCATCTGAAGCCCTCCTGGACACCGGAGCCGCTGAGAACTTCATCGACCAAAAACTAGCCTCTCGACTTTGCATTCCGTTAACTTCCGTTGATCGATTTCTCCCGGTGACCTCAGTAGATGGGCGACCCCTCCAACCCTACCCGATCCTGTTCCAGACCCAGCCGGTTCGCATGTCTATTGGGGATCATCAGGAGGAGGTCCGGTTTCTAGTAGTCTCGGCTACTTCCTCTCCTCTCATCCTTGGATACCCCTGGTTCCGTCAACATGACCCCCACATCTCCTGGTCTTCCTGCCAGATCCTGGATTGGGGTCCCCAGTGTCCACGCCGCTGCCTTCTCTCTCGGACCAAAAAGAACTCAAAGTCAGAAGAGGCCTCACCCCCGGAGCCCATTGATCTGGATAAGATCCCTCCGGCTTACCACAACCTATCTGAGGTCTTCAGTAAGAGGCGAGCCTCTACTCTACCTCCTCATCGCTCCTACGACATAGCCATTGAGCTCCTCCCGGGAGCGGTCCCCCCTCGTGGTCGCCTGTTCTTTCTGTCACCCGCAGAGAATAAGGCCATGGAGGAGTACATTGCTGAGGCTCTCCAACAGGGCTTTATTCGCCCTTCTACCTCTCCTGCTGCTGCTGGATTCTTCTTTGTCAAGAAGAAAGATGGCGGGCTCCACCCCTGTATAGGTTATCAGGGCTTGAATAAAGTCACTGTCAAGAACCGCCATCCTCTTCCTCTGCTATCCACCGCACTCGATTCCCTCTCCCAGGCCTGCATCTTCACCAAGCTAGACCTACGCAGCGCCTACAATTTGGTGCGCATTAGGGAAGGGGACGAATGGAAGATGGCCTTCATCACCCCTAACGGGCACCGGGAGTACCTGGTGATGCCCTTCGGCCTCTGCAACAGCCCTGCTGTCTTCCAACATCTGATCAACGATGTCTTGCGGGATATGCTAGGCCGGTGGGTGTTTGCTTATCTAGACGACATCTTGATCAACTCCCGCACCGAAGTGGACCATATTCACCATGTGAGGGCCGTGCTGAGCAGGCTGCTTGAGTACCAGCTGTTCTGCAAACTGAAGTGTGCTTTCCATCAGCAGTCCACCACCTTCCTAGGCTTCACCATCTCCTCCGATGGCCTGACCATGGACCCGCAAAAGGTCCAAGCCGTGACCCAGTGGCCTCAGCCCTCCAGCCTTAAGCAGCTACAGAGCTTCCTGGGCTTTGCCAATTTCTTTCGGCGCTTTATCCGTAACTTCAGCACCGTTGTCGCCCCACTGACATCCCTCACCAAACCAGCTAACCTGCCTAAGCCCTTCTGCCTCTCCCCAGGTGCAAAACAGGCATTCCAAGACCTTATCCACCAGTTCACTATGGCCCCCGTCCTGCTCCACCCTGATCCTGCCAGAGATTTTGTGGTGGAGGTGGATGCCTCCGATGTTGGCGCTGGCGCCGTCCTTTCTCAACACGACCCGGATGGAAAACTTCACCCATGCTGCTATTTCTCAAGGAAATTTTCTCCCATGCAGCAACGGTACGGTGTCGGAGACCGAGAACTCCTGGCCATCAAGTGGGCCTTAGAAGAGTGGCAGCATTGGCTCCTGGGAGCGAAAGACCCTTTTCTGATCTGGACTGATCATCAGAACCTGATCCATATTCGTTCTGCCAAGCAGCTCAACCCAAGGCAGGCCCGTTGGGCAACAAACTATTTCTCCAGGCTAAATGATGATCCTATAAATTTGTGACACGCCATTTCCTCTCCAGCTTAAGAGTCATCTGCTTTAGGCTACGTGTTTGAGAATTATACCACGGAGTCAGGTACTTCTGATTAGAGACCTTAGTTTTCACTGGCGCTACAGTATCCAGAGTCGTACGTAGTGAGGAGGTAAAATTATTAACAAGATGATCGACCTCTGTTGGAGTAGCGTTCAGATAGCTGCTCTGCTCTGTGTTGGTACACGGCATTGAAGATGATAACAGTGGGTGGATTATATTCTTAAACTTAGTTACAGCACTTTCAGAAAGACATCTACTGTGATAAAGTCTACTCTCCACTGCTGTGTAATCAATTATTGTAAATGTAAATGTTATCAGGAAATGATCAGACAGGAGAGGGTTTTCAGGAGACACTGTTAAATGTTCAGTTTCTATGCCATATGTTAAAACAAGATCTAGAGTGTGATTAAAGTGGTGGGTGGGTTCTTTTACATTTTGAGAGAAGCCAATTGAGTCTAATAACAGATTAAATGCCATGTTGAGGCTGTCATTTTTAGCATCTACATGGATGTTAAAATCACCCACAATAATTATTTTATCTGAGCTCAGAACTAAATCAGATATAAAGTCTGAGAAATCAGACAGAAACTCTGTGTAAGGCCCAGGTGGACGATAGATGATAACAAGTAAGACTGGTTTCTGAGTTTTACAGCTGGGGTGGACAATGTTAAGCATCAGGCTTTCAAATGAATTAAAAGTCTGTCTTGGTCTTTCATTAATTAATAGGCTGGTGTGAAAAATTGCTGCCACACCACCCCCTCGGCCTGTGCTTCGAGATTTCTGGTAGTTAGAATGACTCGGGGGTGTTGATTCATTTAAACTAACATAATCATCCTGCTGCAACCAGGTTTCTGTAAGGCAGAGTAAATCAATTTGTTGATCAATTATTAAGTCATGTACTAACAGAGACTTGGAGGAGAGAGACCTAATATTTAATAATCCACATTTCACTGTTTTACTCTTTGGTTCAGATGTGGATACTGTATTGTTCTTTCTTTGTGATTGTTTATGTTTAAGTTGTTTGTTGCTGGTTTTAGTTTGTTTTTTGTCTTTTTGGAAGCTGACACAGTCTCTATGGAGATGGGGGGTTTTTCGGGGGGGGGGGGGGGTAGCAGGAGGAGAGAAGCTGCAGAGAGGAGTGTAAGACTGCAACTCTGCTTCTTGGTCCCAACTCTGGATAGTCATATTTTGGGGGGTTTAATAATCCATATTTCTAGAAATGAGAGCTGCTCCATCCAAAGTGGGATGGATGCCGTCTCTCCTAACAAGACCAGGTTTCCTTCGTATCACTTGAATGCTCAAACATGACACATGTTACGTGACACTTCGAGTGCATTTGTAATTGGCCACATGCTGATTGGAAAAGCATGGGAGGAAATTATACACATTACAGAATAAAGTCCGCAGCAGGAGGCTGAAATGAAAATGTGCAAAAACAAAATCAGGAGTTGCTTTTCGAACTGATATAAAACTGGCATTTTTTAACTGTCACACCTTGATTCTTCATCTTTTCTCACCCATTTTCATCCTTCTTTGTTAAAAACATTTCTCAAATCCTCAAGGAATACAATGTAGAGTTATCTGTTATCACGAGTGGGAATACGAACTCAAGAAATCTGGAAAAAGGCAAATCTATCCATTACACATGTCACTGAAAATGGCAGCTTTATCTATTGTTACCTGCAGTGTCATCAAATCCGGGACATCTCAGCTAATGGGCATATATGGTTGGATATGTACACTCATCATAGCCATGAATGTCATAGTCATTTTGGGCTTTTTATGGTTTCTTTGCACTGTTCTTTTTCCATGATTGTACAACATATATCCTTGATGACTTAAAAAAAAAGGGAGTGGATGTACAATTTATTTTGGATTTTCTATAATCTGCACAGGGTCAAAATTATATACCGGTATTTGTTTAAATATATACAAATATAAATATACACTCATTAAGGTGCTGCTTAAGATTCTATATTTCTAAATAACTGCAAATTACAAATCGTTTTCAAATAGACTGTACCAGCTGTCAGGAATGGTGGTAGAGGAATCATCCTGTGGGGCTCTTTTACTACTAGTGGCACGAGGACATTGAACAAAGTGGATTAAAAAATAAAAAGGACTACTTTCAGATTCTTCAACTTCACCTCAAATTAACAGCTAGACAGCTGAAACTTGGACCCGATTGGGGATTCAAAAAAGACAAGGATTCTAAATACACATCTTGTTGCTTAAAAAGCATCTCTAGACCCAGCAGTCTTAGCTAATTATAGGCCAATCTCCAACCTTCATATCAAACATCCTTGAAAGAGTAGTTGTCAAACAGCTAACAGATCATCTGCAGAGGCTTGTTTGTTTCAGTCAGGTTTCAGAGCTCATCACAGCACAGAAACAGCTTTAGTGAAGGTTACAAATGATCTTCTTATGGCCTCTGACAGTGGACTCATCTCTGTGCTTGTCCTGCTAGACCTCAGTGTAGTATGACATTGTGAGGAACCTTGGAGTCATTTTTGACCAGGACATGTCGTTCAACGCACATATTAAACAATGTAAGATGTAAGACTGCTTTTTTCCATTTGTGCAACATCTCTAAAATTAGAAATATCCTGTCTCAGAGTGACGCTGAAAAACTAGTTCCAGGCTGGACGACTGTAATTCATTATTATCAGGATGTCCAGAAAACTCGCTGAAAAGCCTTCAGCTAATCCAAAATGCTGCAGCAAGAGTCCTGACAGGGACTAGAAAGAGAGAGCAGATTTCTCCTGTTTTGGCTTCCTGTTAAATCCAGAATCCAAAATCCTGCTCCTCACATACAAGGTCTTAAATAATCAGGTCCATCTTATCTTAATGACCTTGTAGTACCATATCACCCTATTAGAGCACTTTGCTCTCGCTCTGCAGGCCTACTTGTTGTTCCTAGAGTTATGAACCCGTGACAGAGTCCAGGTTTGGGTTTTTTCTTTTTTGTTTGTTTGGTTTTTGCAGCAGTCGCAGTTAAACAGACAGATGTTTGAAAAGTCATCTTGTGAAATATTGTATCTTGCTGGCACTCTGAAAAGAAGTAGAGTGAAATACGCACATCTTAGCATGATCATTTCCTATGTTGAACTATAACCTTCAGATTTTGACTTACACGGTTTTTGCTTGTATTTCCAAGTTGAAGTGTTTTCTTTAGTTAAAGAAAAGGTCATAGATTAGTTTTTTAAAAATGAAAAATAATATTTAATGAACGAAATGAAGAATAAGTTATACATTGGGAAGGTTTTACCTAAAAATCATTTAATCTCTGTCTGTGTTTAGTACTTATGTTAGACCTCTAACTGTTATCTAATGTCAACAAGTGAGAATAGTTCAGTGTGAGTGTTGGGTACTGTTTTAATCAGTTACTTTAAAAAAGAAATCTTTTTTGTCAGTGTAAGGTCAATGACATATGGGGATATTAATTGTTAGTATTTAATTAATATAAAACATTTAACCTCCAAATCCCCCACACACTGACTTCTGAGAAAAGTTGAAAATATATTTAATCAGACATTCGGGTTATTTCAGTATCTTCATTCTGCCCGGGTCACTTACAAGCACACAGCTGGAGGCACTGACTGATAAGACCATAAATCATGTTGCCAGTGGATCATTTGGCCATAGGGAATAGATTAACTCTCAGGTGCAGTTTTCACCCTCGTGAAGTTCATTTAGTGATATACAGAAAGCACTAATGAGCCAGACCATGTTTTTGCATATATTAGGTGATATTAGTACCTCTGGGAGTTTACTGAAGCCCACTGTACAAGCTGTTAGCACAGGATGGATGAGACAAAGTAGCATGCGTGGTCTTTGACGGCTGTCTGAAATGACAGAAGGTGTCTGATGGGAACAGGAGGAGATTATTCAATTTGAATATCTAGTTTCTTTAATCATCTCTTTGCAAGAGCCTGATATTATTTCCTGTTTGCTTCTCTGTCCCAGCTGAATTCCCCGGGCCTGCTGACTATGCCCCAAAGCTCCACCTCCAGTGAGGATGAGATGGCCCAGAGCTTTTCCGACTACTCTGATGATTGTGCCTCCGAGAGCTCCCGCGAAGAAACCATCTATGAGACTATAAGGGCCACTGCAGAGCCATCGCAGAACCGCATGGACGACATTCACACGAACTCACTGGTTATCCGTCTCTTGATCCCTGACTTGCAGCAGACAGTGAGTATCTGTGAAGGATGAGAACAGAGCTTTTGAGAGTGCTGATGTTAACCTCGTAGCATCCACCAGCTCACCCGCATCTAGGGTAGGGTTAGGCAAACATCCACCTCTTTTTTTGTTAAAATTTTCATCTTTTTGGGACGCCAGAGCTCAAAGCGTTTAACAGAACAATATTAATGTTAACATTAACGTATGAGATTTCATCAGTAAGGGAAACGACCTCGACCCTAACCCTAGATGGGATGCCAGTAACCCGATAAATGTTTCGAATTGATCATGTTTGTGACTGTGTGAAATATTAACGTGACTGATGAACATAAACTTGCGACTTGATATGTACTGGAAATGAATGCTGTGTATTCTAACACCTTCTAACCTCTTTTGTGATCTAAAAGCTTTTATTGAAAGCTGGCTTGCAGTAAACTCAAACGCAATGATGCCATTAATGTGTGAGACCTGCAGGAAAGGTACAGTCGGTGGCATTTCAGTTGTGGCTTACAAACAGTGTCACCATGCATTAAACAGATAGGAATCTTTATAAAAATTGATAATGCAGGCAGAAAGAAACAGGTGCATTTCCAGATGTTAAAGGTTTTACAGTGATCCAAATGTGCTTCACTGCACTCTGCTCACTCCAACTCCAACAACGAAATCACTGGCATTTCTGAGAGGGTGAATATTCTTTAAGGGTCCTTTCATGTATAAAGTAGTATCCCTATTAGCTGGTATATATCATCTGTTGTATATACCTGGAGAGATAAAAGAAATTTGCAGGAAATGTGCAAAGACATTTGCCAAAACTTGAAAAACACATACACCTGTTAGCACATTCCATCGGTTTGCTGTTTTATCTTATTTTATACTCATTATAAGACTCCTCTAGCATGATAATATAACACATCCTTATCTCTTCCATTTGTGTGAGATTAACCTTTAAGCAAATGGATGTTTTCAGAGGAAGCAAAGGAGTGTAATCTCAGCCTTGGAGGCTTCCTGCTGTTTAAAGTAGGCTTACCAGTAATCTTTCACTCATTTACAGTTTTAAAGTCGGGGACTTAAACGAGCTCTGGCCATCAAGAATCATAATATGATATTAGTTGGTCTGTGACTGTTGAATGGGAGACGTGTAGCAGGTTGTTATATATAGCTGCATATGTGTAAGAGTGTGTATCAAAAGTTAAGGTGGGTCATGAGGTGGGCGGGGCTATTTGGAAAATTAGTGAAGAAAAGCGTTTACTGGATTAGGTGCTTGGTGAGAGTCACACTACAACATTTAATGACACAGTTTGCCCTTAGGACTCAAATACTGATTATACAATTTAATATTGCTGTGCAGTTTATAATAGAAGATGATGAACCCAGATGTGGGAGCCAAAAGGAGAAAGTAAATGAATGTTAGATTGTCCTTCCATTTCCTATTAATATGTAAATGAATAGCAGGTAGATGAATAGCTGAAAGTAAATGATGCCTAATTAATCTTATTTTTAGGCCCTTATTTCATATTCCACATTAAAGCTGCGAGCAGCAGTAGGACCGTGGCATCGCGCCTGCTGCCGTGTACGTGTGCCGGGCTCGACTCACTCGAGATGTTTGTTGCAGTCTTTCAGAAAATTCTAATTTGTCTGTTTCATAAACAAGGCACACTTCCTGTGCCTGCTAGACATTGTACAAGAACACATGTTAAGTTTATGTCACAGTGTTGTACACTGAGTGTGTGACCAGCTGCATCTCTGTGCGGGATGGAAGCGGGATGCAACATAACTTATTACATATTTAACATATTTTTGATACATTTTCATCCTTTGGTGAGCCAACTCCAAAAATATTTCATTCCTTGTTCACTGAATGACAATAAAATGTCTGTCTGTCAATCTTAAATTTAAAATGTCTCATAAGGTTTTTGGCTGTTTCAGCCTCAAACACAGACAAACCTACCACATGGCCTGCCTCATGGTTTCACACACCCACTAATATATATATAAGTGGGTGTATAATATATAATAATGATAATAATGTTATGATTTTCTAAAATCCTACCCCTCAATTACAGCTTCCTTTTTCGTGCCATGCTACTAGAGCCGCCATTAAATGAAAAGCCATCATTTTTACACAAAGGCATCATCAAGGCTGGAAGTTTATACAGACCTCTTTCTAAGTGGATGTGGTCAGCCTGTGAGGAATAATACTCAAAGCAAAAACATTTCCTATTCCCACTCGGTGCTGCTCTGGCTGTCGGTGCCTATTTGTTGGGACTTTGATCAAATGTAAAGTTTGGGACAGATTAGAAATGCGTGTTTAAGTTACAGTATTTTTTGTGCTTCATAGCAAAACACTGAGGCCATTTGAAAAAACTGAGTTTACTCAAAGTTGTTCCAACTCTTTAAGGCTTTCCTGACCAAATTTCAGATGGTTCTGGTAAATCAAGCAGGACTGATTCACTTAAACCATGCTGTAAATTAAATAATCTGTTAAACTCAGGCACTTTTAAAGATTCTAAAGTAAATGGTAAATGGCCTGTATTTGTATAGCGCTTTTCTAGTCCCTAAGGACCCCAAAGCGCTTTACATATCCAGTCATCCACCCATTCACACAGACATTCACACACTGGTGATGGCAGCTACAATGTAGCCACAGCCACCCTGGGGCGCACTGACAGAGGCGAGGCTGCCGGACACTGGCGCCACCGGGCCCTCTGACCACCACCAGTAGGCAACGGGTGAAGTGTCTTGCCCAAGGACACAATGACCGAGACTGTCCGAGCCGGGGCTCGAACCGGCAACCTTCTGATTACAAGGCGAACTCCCAACTCTTGAGCCACGAAAGTAAAAATCTGAATATAATCAGGTTATGTGTTCAGCATGTTACCATGGATTTAGCCAGGTCAAAAGAGAGTTACTTTCATGACACAGAAAATTCTCACAACTCGCAAGCCAATAACTGTCACGGTCCAGGGTGTATTATTATTGATCTTTGTTGTTATCTGGCGCTTCACTGCAATACTGAGTCCCTATGGGAGACGAACCTGGTCCCTTTGAAGGCATGTTTACCAGGGTGGCCCTGGTGCACCTTCACACCGGTTAAATTCAAATTCAAATTCAAATTTTATTTGTCACGTACACAGTCATACACAGTACGATATGTAGTGAAATGCTTGGACAACTGCTCGTGACCTAAAGAAAACACAAAAGGAAAAGGCTATGAATAAGATAGGAAATAAATATGAAAAATTAAAAAGGGTAAATTTAACTAGGAAGGAATAAAATATAAATTAAGGTTAAAAATGAAATAACTGTACAACACAAATTAGAATGAAGGGTAAATTTAACTGGGAGAATAAGATAAAATATATAAATTAAAGTTGAAAATAAAATAACTGTACAACAAAATACACAATATAGAACTATATAAGAATGTATGAAGAAATCTAAATAAATATATACACAATAACAGCAGCGTGATTTAAGTAATGAAGTGAAACAATGTCCAGAATGTCCAGTGTGTGTAAGAACTGTATGTGTGGGTCAGTACTGTGTGGTGGTGTGATTGAGAGACCGTATCGCCGGTTATCTACGGCTCTCTAAATTGGTGCGCTTGGTAAATAACTGGGTTGCATTTAGTGGCCTTGAAAACCAAGTTAACTGTTAATTTTAAGGTTAGCGTAACCTGTAAGAGCCCTTCGAGTGATGTTATAAGAATATGCAGGTTTTATGCTTCACTGTTCAAAAAAGTTAAAAAGGGAATGTCCACAATTTAGACTTTTTGAATACAGGGCGTGTTACTAAAAGCAGTTCAGCAGGAACAAAGCAAAAGCCACATCAAATCATAATAATCACACAATCAAATCGGTGGACTTATCTCATTAACCTACTCTGAGATTATGCTGATTTTATTCTGATGTGAGAGACGAGACAGGTTGGACAGAGTGGGCATGCCTTGGCCACGACGTGCCTATCTCTGTGTGGATATAATCCAATAAGATTCCAAGTTCTTGGAAGTTGTAATCCAGTAGGACCAAAACCTCAAAGTGTAAAATTTGTCATCTAATGTTGTCGCTATGACTGTCCAAACAGTCATATGTGCGTGAAAGACTATCACACAAACGCTTCACAGCAAATGATCAACTCAGTTTAACTTAACTACTGGACCTGACTGACCATCCAGTTAGTCCCAATTCTAAGTTTGTGTGATTGTTTAAGGAAAAAAGTCACCAAGTTATTCTCCTGTTGACCAACGTTCCCTCTAAGCTGCACGCGTGCGCATTTGCGCACTGCTGGTTTCTGCGCACAGAAAATCTGCGTTGCGCACAAAAATAAATAAATAAATCTAACCTGAAATACTTTAACAATTTTGTTTTGCAGTGTGAGTCAGTAAGTGACTGGCTGCTCCTGTATGGGATTAGAACGATGCCGCCTTATCCCATAGTCCAGCCAATGATGCGATTCACATTCGTATATACACAGCTAATCAACATCGTTGACAGGCTATGACAGCGTCCTTATGTGCCGACACCGGTGTTTAGCTAGCAAAGCGGCTGATGTGGAGTGAAGCCACGTTAACGACACCGTGTACAACCACTGGAGATGTGAGCAGGACAGACGGAACAATTGACGGAAAAAGTGTGGACTTTATACCAGTTTTTAAATTGTGTTGATCGGCCATGTAAAACCCCGTTAAGTGTTACGTCAAACGCTATTTCCATCATGGGATTAGGATGTTACCTGGCAGCACGGTGGCACGGTGGTTAGCACTGTTGCCGCACAGCAAGAAGGTCCTGAGTTCAATTCCACCATCAGGCTGGGGTCTTTCTGTGTGGAGTTTGCATGTTCTCCCCGTGTTTGCGTGGGTTCTCTCCGGGTACTCCGGCTTCCTCCCACCGTCCAAAGACATGCAGCTTGTGGGGATAGGTTAATTGGTTAATCCAAATTGTCACTAGGTGTGAATGTGCGAATGAATGTGAGTGCAAATGGTCTGTCAGTCTGTCCCTGTGTGTTGGCCCTGCAACAGACTGGCAACCTGTCCAGGGTGTACCCCGCCTCTCGCCCTATGACAGCTGGGATAGGCTCCAGCGCCCCCCGCGACCCTGAAAAGGATAAGCGGAAGTGAATGGATGGATGGATTAGAAGTGTAGGTGGTCGAAGAGTATAAATACCTCAGTGTCCACCTGGACAACAGACTAGACTGGAGACTGATCAGTGAAGCTATCTACAAGAAGAGTCAGAGCAGACTGTACTTCCTGAGGAAGCTTGGGTCCTTCAATAAGTGTGTTGTGGAGAGTCTTCTTAAATCACCTGCTGGGGTAGCAGCATCAGAGCCAGGGACTTAAAACGGCTCAAAAACCTGATGAAGAACACTGCTTCTGTCCTACTGTGGAACCAGTGGAGATGATGGTGCAAAGAGGGATTCTTCACAAAATCAAAAAAAAAGAAAATTACGGACAACCCTGAGCATCCTCTTCATGAGTCAGTTTACAGCAGCAGAGTGTCTTCAGACCTGCTGTAATACAGGAGATGCTTCCTGCCCACAGCCATCAGCACCTACAACATCTCATTGAAGAATCCTGGATTAAATTAGTTATGACAATATTTAAGTCACAAGTCATGAGGACTCACACAAAAGTAAAGGATATAAAATAGAAAACAATAAATAAAATAAATCACCCCCCCCCCAAAAAAAAAGAAAGATTCTACTTTTAAAATCGTTCTGGTAAACAGTGACTCCACAGAGTTTTGTTTGTTTTACATGAACAGTGGGAACTGTGACTTTAGCTGTTAGCTTTTCATAAACTGCAGCGTTGGTACATTTACACTGTGGGTCAGTATGGTGCTGCTTGTTCTTTAAAGCTCTGTGAGAACTATGTGCATACAGTACAAGCAGCCTACATCCTCACTGACCATGTACCACATGTAGGCGACCTTAACTGTACATAGATGCAGCCTTCCTTTCATTCACAGTGAGAATCTGTAAGTAAACGTGGTCATAAAAGACTGCCAGTGTGAATGTGAAAGAGCAGCTAGGTGCTTCTGGAGTCTGTGTAGTAGTTTGAGTTTGCTCTGAACTGCAGCTCTTTGCTTGATGCGTGCATGTCCTTGAGGAATAATAGCTTTTTATTGGATGCACATGTGTAAAAGGACAAAGGAGTAAAAGGGACCAAAGATGGCGGGGCTGCTGCTTGGCAAAGCTCTATCTTCAGCCACTTGACGTTCCTCTCCTGAGTTTCGTTCCTTTCGGTCTCATTTGTAATGCCCTTTTATGCTGCACATTGAGTTTGTACAATCCAGTGGATTGAAATGTACAGTGATGAAATAAACTCATGACCCGTTGACGTAATTATCAAAGTGAAAAGAACTGCAGCATAAGATATGTATGTGCATGTTCACATGTACACTAAGCTCTCTCACGAGTATGCACTAGTGCTTCTGATTTCACATTCATCAGTGAGTACTCAGTGGTGCCACTTGATCACATGATTGAGTCACACAGTCCGCTTGGAAATCAAAATCAAGTGAATAATTCAAGCTAACACAAACACACACTTGCTCACAGACACGTGAGGCAGGCTCCTGAAAACTGTGCTCGTTCATATCATTTCTGAGTGAAAAGACTAGAAGCAGGAGAAAAAGAGATCCAGACTTTGTCTAAAATATTTAACAGTGTAATAATCTCTGTCACGCTGCAATTTATCCAAAAAAGTCTAAAAGTCAGCTGCAGCAATGTATAATGTTTCAAAAGAACCAACATCTTGGACAAGAAAAGGCAGGTGTAGGGAGTGACAACATTTCCTCTTTCCCACATGCTTTTCTGTGTTCTTGGTTCTTCCACAATCTTCACACTGTTCTTCTCTTACAAGCTTTCTTTTCTCACTTTATTTCATCCATCTCCACTGTCATTCAATGCCAGTACACAGTTCTTACATCCAGACAGAGACAACATCTTTTCAAAGTTAATTTCTGCTAAAAATTCAGAGGCTGGACTCAGTGACAAGCAAAGCGAGCTTTCCAAACATGGTTGGTTTGAATGCTTGGACCACAGGAGACGACAGGTTTGTGAACACCAGAAAGCCGCTGTGGACATATGCTTAGTCTAACTGTCATTAACTCAGACACCAGCACCATCAAATGTGTGTTGACAAGAGGAGTAACCAATAAGATGATTTTACCTAGTCGGGTGCCATGTAAAGCAGTTGCTGCAGCAAATGCTCACTGTTTGAAATTATCTTTTCAAATATTCTGTATTTGTGGTCTGGGTCTTACACTATCAGTTCTGGCCACTGTGGATCATGCTAATTTCACAGTCAGGTGGGTGCCAGTGGAGATGATAACAGATTAGGTTTTCACCAATTTCAATGGTCACAACCAAAGTAGCAAAGATGACACAAAATACTAAGGGATCTTATTTCTGTTTAAGCTAGTTTTTAAAAAGCTAGGACTCCCTACAACCTCCTGCAGGGCATCCAGTCATGAGAGTAAGCCAGTGTAATGAAGGTTCACTGACGGGAGAATTTACTTGGTTTTGATGACAGGTGAAATTAAGCATCACAAAGGACCAAGGATCAAACCTGAGAATGTCACTGAACACATCCTCAACACCAGCACATCATTTCTTCTGGAGCTCGTCTTGTCACATCTTTAAAATAATATGTTTTGCATCTTTACCATCAGTTATTGACGCCCAGGGTTGGTGGTACAAACGTCCATTTTGTGAAGCAAAAGTTCAAGTTCAGGGTTGCCCTGCTTTTTAGGGTCTTTAAAAACATTTATGCACAAAATGTCTGGGCTTTACTGAGTGATGATCTCCAACATTTCCTGCAGTAATTTGCAGCCAATGTGAAGTGGCTGTGATAAGAATTAGCTCCAAGTGCAGAGCCATGGATCTCACCTGGAACAGTATAGAGTATTCAATGTTTAATTAAACATTGCAGTGGTCAGCATATGCAGCATTTAGTTCTTACAGGTGCTGAGAGATCTCAGTGGACGTGAGCCTTTTTGTCCTCTTGGCATACTTTTGTGATGTCTTTGTCCTTAATAATTACAAAAATTTAAAAAACCTAAGTGAAAGTGTTGCTTTTTTTTTTCTACAGTGTTAGGGATAAAGTCACAGCAATGGGTAAGAATGAGTGGTTTATTTCCAGTCTTAGGTGGCCAGATGCTGTTTCTCCAGGAGAATATCTCTACAGTTCAAGCGTGACCACTGGAAAACACAGTTTTGTCAGTTTTTATTCTGTATATCTCTGTGCTGACGTCCAAAGTACAAGAGCAAACCCTAACACATGCACACACTATCACTGTTTCATATATAATGCTGAAGTTGAGCACAGTCGGTTCAGGAAGCACTAACAATGGGAGTGGATGGAAGTCTGCTATTGTAAGAAGAGGACAGGAGGCCCTATCAGTCCACACAGCCCCTGCCAGATGCCAGACATCTGTTTCTGTACACGTCCAACCCTTCACCTCCTGTCTTCGTCTCAACGCCAGGCAAGAGGATTAAAGCTACACAGAGTTCACAAACTGTTCATCACTTCAGACTTTATTAAAGACACAGGCCTGCTATCACTGGCTGAGCAGTGCCACGGCACAGTGCCCGTAATCCTCTCTGATTCAGACCAGAAATCCTGCATTATTTGTTTGGGTTTTTTCACAGAAGCTGGAGCTGAGAAAGAGCAGGGGCAGAAGGGTTCTGTCAATTACATCCGCAGCGAGGACAGCGGCCCCGCTTAGCATCCTAACAATAAAACAATAAATTAAAAAAGGTTTGGCAGTGATGTGTGTGTCTAGTTTTCGTAACTGGGACAGGGTTTGGGTTATTAAAACACCAGTTTGGATATGTTAGAACTGTTTTAATTGGGCACCATTGTTCTTTAGCTCTGGTCTAATCTTCTCTTGAGTCTTATGGTCCAAGTTATTTGCATCTGCCAGTCAAAAGTTGGAAGTCCAGTACAAGTGAAATGTGTGTCACATAATGTTTGTTGTTTTCAGAGGTGATTATTTACTTTTTCTTGCTTGTGTCTGCCAGCCAACACTTCAGGCATCACTTTCTAATCAGTTTGTCTATTTTTTTCCTCTCACATATCCCCCCTCCCCCTCTGCTGCGCTCCAAACCCAACCAGAAATGCATGCGCTTCAACCCGGATGCAACGGTCTGGGTTGCCAAGCAGCGGATCCTTTGTACACTTAATCAGAGCCTGAAAGATGTGCTCAACTATGGGCTTTTCCAGCCAGCGAGCAACGGGAGAGAAGGCAAGTTCCTGGATGAAGAACGCATCCTCCGAGAATACCCCCAGCCAATCAGCAAGGGCGTCCCAGCTCTGGAGGTAAACTGTTGACAAATTTACATGAATCACATCACATTTTTTGGATATTTTATGTTACATAATCTAAAAGTTCAAACGGGAAATTGTTTAAATTCTGATGTAAATAATACAGGTGAGGTTAGAAGTTTACATTCACTCATCATCATGAATATCAGGGTAAATTTCTTTATACTGTTTTTCTTTCCAGGGTGGAATGAAAAACAGTTCACATTTTAATCACTTAAAAAAAATCTGAATTAGATGCATAAATGTATCTTGGATTTTCTCTAATCCACACATGGTCAAACATATATGTACAGGCTCAAATGTCATTAGTGAGCATGATTTGCTGTAGCTTGTAGTTTCTCTTTGTCAGCATAAAAAGGATTTGTCAGCACTCATTGGACTGACCAATACTCAGAATAACAGGATAGATCCAAGGAGAATTCTACATTTACATTAAAGTCTACTGGAGCCATTTTTACACAGCTGCAGATTCCAAGATAATCAGTTCAAACAATTTTATCGAAGCACAAGTTATTTGGTGTCATCACTTTGCCAAACTGTTAGCCTCAGATGAGAGGGAAGTGGTTAGGATGTTCAGGAACTGGAAACTACTGGAATACATGGTCCAACAAAAGTGCCTGGTCAACGTGCAACTTACTAAGAGACATTTAATCAATATATAGATTTTTATCCTATGTTGGTCATAGAAAACCCTAAATAAAGCCAACATTGTGCACCCAATTCTTCTTCTTAAAGATATATGCTGTAGCCTGGAAAAAGGACAGCTCAAACAAATAATTAAAATCCCCAAATTACAATGACATCCATGCCCATGACGACTGTGTGTAAACCTCAAACCGCAAATGTATTTTTTGAGATGTATATTTTAAAAAATTCAAATCAACACTGAAATTCAGTATCGTTGAAAAGTGAGGAAGGACTGAAGGAATCATTCTTTTGCTTATGTGGCTCAAAGGTTCTGTGCAATACTTTGATTTAGATATAAGTTTGCAAGTAATTTAAAAAATCCTGTTAGTATGGATCTTTAACGAATCCTGCAGTAAAATGTTTACAGCTGACAGCAGACAGCCCGTAAAAGTAGTGAAGTGTGCTCTTGATCAAAAGGACGCATCTTAGGCATTATCCCCAGTGATTTCCTTTCCAGAGGAAAAGTTGCTTTCAAGATGCACCCAGAGGTGCAAAGTAAACTGGCTGTGACTGAGACTTATTATCCCAAATGTGTACTAATTTAATAGAGGGCTTACTGGAGCCACCCTTTTGATTCGGGACTTTTATTCAAGGCATAGTTGCACTCACTCTGTGGTATCTGATCTCAGATCAGTACAGCACAGACGTGTAATGAGGTATAATATAACTGTTGCTTTACAGTAAGAAGTTACTGACTGTCAGGAGAAATATTAAATATAAAGTCATAATGATTTTTCTTGAATTTCTGTTGATGCCTACAATTTGTAACCGTTTTGCTTACTTTTTTTTACTCAACAGTTCCGATACAAGAGCAGAGTCTACAGACAGCCCAATGTCGATGAGAAACAGATCGCCAAACTTCATACAAAGGTAGGATTTCTGTTGAGTTAGTATTTAGTCACATGCTTAGGAAGCACACTGACTCTCAGACAGGGATTGCAAGTCATTTATGATGAGCCAACTTTGACTAAAAGCAGAGACCGGTTTTCCAAATAATGCCACATGACCTGACATGTTTACTTCACCTTGATTTTGACATGCACATAGAGACAGAGGATCATCGATAAGACTATCGATAAGCTTTTACCCACAATTCAGCTGAACTGAATGGATTTAAAAATCCCAGTGAGGTAAAAACACATTAAAGATGATATTTAACGAGGATGCGCCTCTTTGCACCTACCTGACACTGGGTGCTTGGAACAGCAGATAAATGCTCTTAGAAACCGGGTACATGTAGCTGAGACAAATGATCATGAAATCCAAGAATAAATAATAAATGAAATGTGCGACAATAAATGTCACACTTCCACCCACCTCACTCTGACTGTTGGCTGACCCCTGGGAAGTGCAGTGTGAAAACACAACAGTAATGGCTGTTTCACACCAAAGGTGTTGCCAAAATAAAATCATAAAAATGAGAAAAGAAAGGACGCTCACAGATTGCGTTTCTTTGTAGTGGCCTCAATAATCACTCTCTCAATTGGATTAACGCTTGCATCTGTTTGCTGTGCTTCTTGGCAGCTCGAGTTGTGACGAGAAAAGAGTGAGGGATAGAAAGTCCAAGCAAGCGTACAGTGCGACTTACCTGTCAGTTATGCTTATTTGGCTTTGCTGTTCCTGTGTGATAGTCGAGAAAACTCTGTGAGTTTGTATGCTGCTCAGATGAAGGCTGTTCTTTTTTCTGGCAGCCCAACAGCAGACTGCTCCCTCACTCTATCTCTGTTCCTCCCACATGAACTGAAATAAATGTATACAGTAAATTGAAGATTTCTAGCGTCTCCATCGCTGTGAAAGGCTAGCTCTGGGCTGCTTTCCCACTGCTACTGTAATCCTGTATTGCAGCCAAAGTATAAGTGTCTCTGGCAGCGCTCTGTTACCGGCATTATGGGAAACAGTCTGACAGCTGCTCTAACTCCACCTCAACTATAGGGAAGAGAGGATGGACGAGAGGTGGTAGGCTACTAGAATCCAAAAAGTTCAGAAAAAGCACATGTTCAATAAATATGGGGCACGGTGGTTAATGTGCTCAAACCAAGTTTACAAAAGGGTCAGTTTAGCAAATGCGTTTGACAGACATCTGTTTCTAATGTTTCTAATGTTTGTTTCTTGGCTTGACCCAACTTTTCGGAGCTAATCCTGTTTGTCATGCAGTCTGCTGCCCTGCGGTTGGCTCGAGCTCACACTGAGAGAGCCAATCAAACTTCAATTTCCCAAACTATTTCAGTAAAAGGAGAAAGAGAGAGAGAAGGATAGGGTACCGTCCTGCAGACTGATTCATCAGGCCTGCAGACACACACACACACACACACACACACACACACACACACACGCAGACACACGCAGACACACACACACACACACACACACACACACACACACACACGCAGACACACACACACACGCAGACACACGCAGACACACACACACGCAGACACACGCAGTCACACACACACACACACACACGCAGACACACACACACACACACACACGCAGACACACACACACACACACACACAAGGGACGTATCAGCTACATTAAATAAAACATTCCAGAAAAACACATGAACTCTTGACATTTCTGGGTATTTAACTGACTCATCATGGTTAAGATTTAAACAGCAGCTCTATGCATCTGTGATGAAAACCAGCTTCGTTTCATTCGGTCACATCAGCCTGATAGAACAGTATCAGCTGTCACATTAGCTAATGTGGACTGGCTGATCCAGCTGAATGGCAGCTTAGCTCAACTACATGACCAGTCTGAGGTAAATCTATGCTTGATTATTGTTTTTGCTTTTTATTTATTTTATTCCTTTACTTCTATGAATAAAGCTTGGAATGTTTTTTAAACTGTTTCGTTCTTTATTGGTTAGTTTAAAGGAAAAATCTCCTCCTCATTTATTCTCCTGCTTTTCTTTCCAGTCCGTTCTTATTTTGCTACCTATTGTCCTTCTCTTCTTTTGCCATCTCATTCTTCATTCCTCATTTTACTCCTGTCCTTTGGGGAGCTGCTCTCTTATCTATTTTTATCATGTGGCCTGGAAAGAAAGCAGACAGAACAGGAAGGAGCAACCATTCCACTCTTTCCACTCGCCACACTCTCAGTCCTGTCATGTCCCTTTCTGTGTAGCCTGCTTTCAGTTTCCTTGTATTCTACCTTATATTCCTTCCATCTCCATCTGCAAGCCTCTCTCAGTTTAACAATGTATTCCTAAGCGTTTCCACTTTTCACCCTTCGTTATTCTTTATCTCAACTTCTATTTCAGTCTTTTTGCAGCTCTGAACCTCTATCCTGTCTTTCTCGCTCTCACACACCCACTACCATTTGTTCTTTTTCCTCACTCTAATAGCGCTTTGTGTTTTCTGGCTGTGTAGGCCAATCTGAGGAAGTTCATGGACCTTGTTCAGCATAATCAAGTGGACAAAGTGGCCAAGATGTTGGAAAGAGGCTTTGATCCCAACTATCACGATAGTGACACTGGCGGTAAGGCAACATGCTGCTCATAAGCACAGACAACAAACACTTCAAGTACACTAATAGCACAATTTACAGTTTACACAAGTGCAAGTCCTGGTTTGATAATGTGTATGTATACACACTGTTACTCTGAGGAGGGTCAGCAACAGCAGAGAAGCACATAATAGAGGAAGAAAACTCACCAGGTGTTATCAGAATATGTCCATTTTTTTCTTCATTTGCAAAAAAGAAAATGTAAAAACACTTGGAGACTCCCAACTGCCAGTCTTGGTATCCGGGGATCGGTCCGCCAGGACCTCCACTCCTAGCTGCCGCCCATCTCACAATGCACCCGCCAACGAGATCGCGGATACAAGCGGCGGAAGTTAGCTTCCTCCGAAGGGTGGCTGGCCTCTCCCTTAGAGATAAGGTGAGTTTGGCCATCCGGGAGGGGCTCAGAGTAGAGCCGCTGCTGCTCCACATCGAAAGGAGCCAGCTGAGGTGGTTTGGGGATCTGACAAGGATGCCTCCTGGGCGCCTCCTGGGTGAGGTGTTCTGGGCATGTTCCTCCAGGAGGAGGCCCCGGGGCAGACCCAGGACATGCTGGAGAGATTATATCTCTCGGCTGGTCCCAGACAAGCTGGAGGAGGTGGCTGGGGAGAGGGAGGTCTGGGCTGCTTGGGCTGCTGCCCCCGCGACCCGGCCCCGGATAAACAGAAGAAGATGGATGGATGGATGGATGGATGGATGGATGGATGGACCTGGAGAATCCAGTTACAAAAACATAGAGCTGGATTTTTTTGGATTGGCTGGATTTTATTTTTGTTTTATTGTATTGAAGTTTTTAGTTTATTATCAACCCTTGCTTAAAAATCGACCATTTATTTGAAGTTTGGCCAAGATGAAGAAAAGACAGCTTATTAGAAGCAAAGGTAGTCAAAGGTTTACCATTCATGAACCTGTGGAAGGATCATTAGTGGATCTCATGGTAGCACCTAAATGAGATGTGGATTTTTGGATGTTAGCGTCTGCTCTCCCTCGCTCTTACCAGGACATCTGTGTAAATCTCCCAAAGTGAGCAAGTATGCTTCCACAGCGACCTCTTGTTGGCACTTTTACAACCTTCTGCAGACTGTGGACGGGCATGAGTCAGTTAAAAGAGTCAGTCCCCAAGTATGCCCACACCTTTTTTTGCCTTTATTTTCGACTTTGATTATATTTAAAAAGTTAAAAATGCAAAAGCCCTTTAATGATCTTCAAGTTCCCCATTTTGTGTGCTAATTTTATACCAAATTAGAAGCATCTTATCTAAAAGATACTGAAAACCTCGTCCATGTATTTCTTACTTTAGGCTGGTCAAAGTGTACTTCCTTATAATCAGGTTGTCCTAAAAGCTCCCTGAAGCATACACGAGGAGAATTTAATTTAGAATTAAGATCGGAGTGATCAGATTCCATCGTATCTGAAGCCCCCACAGGAACATATTATCCAAATGGAAAAGTGTGGTTACAAGAGTTTACATAAGCAGAATGAGAGGCAAAGTCCCATCGAACCAGCTCCCAGTTTGGTTTCAAGACACGGAGACCTCGTATAACTTTAAGAACATTTCTCTTTGCTAAAGAGTTGAATCAGGTGATCCTGAACTGCCTCTTTGTTAAACTGTTGGAGGTTCGTGCTGTTTAAGTGCTAACCATTACACCCGGAGCCTTTTTTTCTCCACTCACCCTTTTACTCTAATTAATTGCAATATTGTATGTCATTAACCAACCCTTCCTGAGCCGGGTTGTTCTGTTGAACTGGTTCTTGCTCGCTCATAGAGTATTATTTGTGAATCATTCTCTGTAATGTTGTAGCTTCTTACAATGAAATGATCTTGAGATAACTGTTGTTGTAAAATGTTGTTGAAGAAATGTATTAAAATGTAGCTAAATGGGAGGAGACGCCAGAGCCAAAAAAGTACTGATTTGTGTAAGATATCATATGTGGTCCACCAAAGTCGAGAGCCCTTCATTGGAAAAAAAAAAAAGCCAACACCAAAGCCAAGGGGTCTACTTCCAGTCCCATCATGACCAGAGGCTGCTCCATGCACAGGATTAAGTGACTTGTCGTTTTAGGAATACTAGTAGGGAAAGCAGCATCCTTCCAGAAGCAACAGTTCGATGCAATCGGCAGTTCAATTTTTGAATGGCTGTCAAGGCACTAAGTTGCACTCTAAATTAGAAATGGTACATGTAAAAATCTGTGAGGATGGAGGGGAATGAAGGCTTTGTTTTTAAGAACTCACATGTATGTTGGGGACACTGCATTTTTAAAATATATATATATGTAATTTTTATGGCATAAAGAAGAAGCCATTCAATTCTGCTGAACTCAAAAAAGAAAGCGAGAAAAGCTTTGAACTCACCCTTCAAGACAAGCTAGAGTGCCTTGTGAAAGTATTCTATAATTAAACCGAGAAAACAGAGCTGCTTGGCCTTGGTGTCAAATATAAAAGGAGCCACTAAATACCAAACATGTGCACTGCTTCAGAAACCTGCTGAAGTGGAGGACACTGCCCTGTGGGCAGCAGTGAAGGATTTTCTTTGTTCCAGGTGTGAACATGTGAGTGGTGTATAGAAATTCCCTTGAGGAAAATGTGGGTTAGGTCTGCCTGCTCCATCCTGGGCAAATAGAGTTATCCCAGCCAGAGGCATGGCTCTGTGTCTTTGGAGCCACACATGGAGGGTGGGCAGCTACTACCCAGCTAATGAGTTATGTCCTAACGTCAGTGTGTACTCAACACACAAATGTTCCATAAAATCAAAGTGAGCAGGTGTTTCATGCTGCACTAGGCCAGGATGATAGTTAGGAGTCCTCACAGGACCACTTGGAAGCAGACTGAGGAGACTAACACCCCGCAAGTACAACAACATATAATCTCCAAGCATGCACTGCACCACTCTGTTGTTCACTCAACTTAATTTGCTGTGGAACTTCTTCTTCCACTTAACATCATCGGTGTTCTCTGTTAAACAGATGAGAAATCTATCAGGAGCAACACAGGCACATTTTTTTAAACAGGAGCTTCAAAAGACCAAAACGAAATACACACAATATTCGTTTGTTATATAACAGGAAGCACATGCACGCTGCCTGTGGTTGTCCAGAAACATTTTGCCTGCTGACTGTGAAAACAGAAAAATATGGAATAGGATGAGACGTGTTCAGGGAAAATAGGAAATGAAGGACATGTCAAATACATCATGTACATCTGGGGTTTCCTATAATTCTGAAAGGTTGTGCTTATCTATTTATTTTTATTGATGATATATTCTTAAAATATGGCAAGGCCTTTAAATACCTTAACTGCAGATGGTGACGGACCTAAAACTGAAATAAAGTTGCATTAGAGGTATGCGTATTATTATTCCTCTGTGAGTGGTCATGTTCATTTACCAAAGGCTTGCTCCGTGATCTTTCCATTACTATCAAGTTATTGCCTTAAAGTAATTATGCCACAGACACCACTCAAGGGTTCTCAGAAAAATCACTTTTAACAGCAAGCAAGGCAGTGATTAAAATGATCGATTAACAGTAATAACACAAGCATATAATTGGCATACAATTGCATTTTTGCACCAACAAGATGATTCCCAAGTGCTGCTAGCCAAACATTTGCCGCATCTCAGCATGGTGTGCCGTATGTTCTTGAAAAAAATCCACAGCAGATGGACATTACCTAAAACAGGATCTTATACACTCAACAAAAATATAAACGCAACACCTTTGTTACTGCTCCCATTCCCCATGGGATGGACGTAGAGACCTAAAATTCATTCCAGATACACAATATAACCATCCCTCCCAAACAGTGGTCACAAATCAGTCCAAATGTGTGGTAGTGGGCACATCTGCCATATTGAGATAATCCATCCCACCTCACAGGTGTGCCACATCAGGATGCTGATCTGACATCATGAGTAGTGCACAGGTGTACCTCAGACTGCCCACAACAAAAGGCCACCCTGGAATGTGCAGTTTTTTGCGCTATTGGGGGTCTGGGGACCCAGAACCGGTCAGTATCTGGTGTGACCACCATTTGCCTCATGCAGTGCAACACATCGTCGCATGGAGTCTATCAGATTGTCAATTGTGGCCTGTGGAATGTTGGTCCACTCCACTTCAATGGCTGTGCGAGGTTGTTGGATATTCGTGGGAACTGGTACACGCTGTCGCATACGCCGGTCAAGCACATCCCGAACATGCTCAATGGGTGACATGTCCGGTGAGTATGCTGGCCATGCAAGAACTGGGACATTCTCAGCTGCCATCTGCCCTGAACAATGTGAACCATGATTCATCCGTGAAGCGCACACCTCTCCAACGTGCCAGACGCCATCGAATGTGAGCTTTTGCCCACACAAGTCTGTTACGGCGACGAGCTGGAGTCAGGTCAAGACCCCGATGAGGACGACGGGCATGCAGTTGAGCGTCCCTGAGACGGTTTCTGACAGTTTGTGCAGAAATTGTTTGGTTGTGCAAACCAATTGTTCCAGCAGCTGTCTGGGTGGCTGGTCTCAGACGATCTTGGAGGTGAACCTGCTGGATGTGGAGGTCCTGGGCTGGTGTGGTTACACGAGGTCTGCGGTTGTGAGGCCGGTTGGATGTGCTGCCATATTCTCTGAAACGCCTGTGGAGACGGCTTACAGTGGGGCAAAAAAGTATTTAGTCAGCCACCGATTGTGCAAGTTCCCCCACTTAAAATGATGACAGAGGTCAGTAATTTGCACCAGAGGTACACTTCAACTGTGAGAGACAGAATGTGAAAAACAAATCCATGAATTCACATGGTAGGATTTGTAAAGAATTTATTCGTAAATTAGGGTGGAAAATAAGTATTTGGTCACCTCAAACAAGGAAAATCTCTGGCTCTCACAGACCTGTAACGTCTTCTGTAAGAAGCTTTTCTGTCCCCCACTCGTTACCTGTATGAATGGCACCTGTTTGAACTCATCATCTGTATAAAAGACACCTGTCCACAGCCGCAAACAGTCAGACTCCAAACTCCGCCATGGCCAAGACCAAAGAGCTTTCGAAGGACACCAGGAAAAGTATTGTAGACCTGCACCAGACTGGGAAGAGTGAATCTACAATAGGCAAGCAGCTTGGTGTGAAAAAATCAACTGTGGGAGCAATCATCAGAAAATGGAAGACATACAAGACCACTGATAATCTCCTTCGATCTGGGGCTCCACGCAAGATCTCATCCCGTGGGGTCAAAATGATCATGAGAACGGTGAGCAAAGATCCCAGAACCACACGGGGGGACCTGGTGAATGACCTGCAGAGAGCTGGGACCAAAGTAACAAAGGTCACCATCAGTAACACACTACAACGGCAGGGAATCAAATCCCGCAGTGCCAGACGTGTTCCGCTGCTGAAGCCAGTGCATGTCCAGGCCCGTCTGAAGTTTGCCAGAGAGCACATGGATGATACAGCAGAGGATTGGAAGAATGTCATGTGGTCAGATGAAACCAAAGTAGAACTTTTTGGTATAAACTCAACTCGTCGTGTTTGGAAGAAGAAGAATACTGAGTTGCATCCCAAGAACACCATACCTACTGTGAAGCATGGGGGTGGAAACATCATGCTATGGGGCTGTTTTTCTGCCAAGGGGACAGGACGACTGATCCGTGTTAAGGACAGAATGAATGGGGCCATGTATCGTGAGATTTTGAGCCAAAACCTCCTTCCATCAGTGAGAACTTTGAAGATGAAAGGTGGCTGGGTCTTCAACATGACAATGATCCAAAACACAGCGCCCGGGCAACAAAGGAGTGGCTCCGTAAGAAGCATTTGAAAGTCCTGGAGTGGCCTAGCCAGTCTCCAGACCTCAACCCCATAGAAAATCTGTGGCGGGAGTTGAAAGTCCGTGTTGCTCGGCGACAGCCCCAAAACATCACTGCTCTCGAGAAGATCTGCATGGAGGAATGGGCCAAAATACCAGCTACTGTGTGTGCAAACCTGGTAAAGACCTATAGTAAACGTTTGACCTCTGTTATTGCCAACAAAGGTTATGTTACAAAGTATTGAGTTGTATTTTTGTTATTGACCAAATACTTATTTTCCACCCTGATTCACGAATAAATTCTTTACAAATCCTACCATGTGGATTCATGGATTTTTATTTCACATTCTGTCTCTCACAGTTGAAGTGTACCTCTGGTGCAAATTACTGACCTCTGTCATCATTTTAAGTGTGGGAACTTGCACAATCGGTGGCTGACTAAATACTTTTTTGCCCCACTGTATGGTTGAGAAATGAACATTCAATGCACGGGCGACAGATCTGGTTGACATTCCTGCTGTCAGCATGCCAATTGCACGCTCCCTCATTGCTTGTGGCATCTGTGGCATTTTGCTGTGAGACAAAACTGCACATTCCAGGGTGGCCTTTTGTTGTGGGCAGTCTGAGGTACACCTGTGCACTACTCATGATGTCAGATCAGCATCCTGATGTGGCACACCTGTGAGGTGGGATGGATTATCTCAATATGGCAGATGTGCCCACTACCACACATTTGGACTGATTTGTGACCACTGTTTGGGAGGGATGGTTATATTGTGTATCTGGAATGAATTTTAGGTCTCTACGTCCATCCCATGGGGAATGGGAGCAAAAACAAAAGTTTATATTTTTGTTCAGTGTAGATCATCTGGCCGTTCAGTGGATTTCGAGTGGCTGTCAAGATGCCACACCTAAAAAAGGAAACAGGGCGAAAGAGTCAAAGGACTGGACTGAAAATCCAAATTTAAAAAGTTTCCATCAAATCATCACTGATGACTGTTGAAGAGTTCAGGAAAACATTTACATTTACATCTACTGTATAAAATGCAGTGCAGGCTTTGTCATGGCATAGCTTTCATTTCAGTGATTCCACACTGAGCTTTCACTCAGTGTGGAATCATCTTGATAGATAATGGAGAGCTTTAAAACATCCTGAGGCGATAGCTGGATCCTTGAGAGGTTACACAGATAGTCCAAGTTCTCCACAACAGCACATCAATATTTGCCATTGTCCCTGTGTTTATGGTGTTGTAAACATGTGTGGCCCATAAGCATGCATTAGGAGACATGTCTGACCTGTAATAACATGGAGCTGCACTCACCTGTGCCACTCAACTCAAAGAAGCCAAACATGCACTTTAGTACAACAGTAAACATTGTTCATTCTGATGAGCGGTGGTGTAAAACACAAAATCCCACACATTCAGTGTTCTAAGTTTGCAGGGAAATAAAAAACCAAAACCCTTTATGATTATGGAAGAATAATAGAGCTGCTCCTATAATGATAATACCAACATCTTAGCTAATATCCAAAAGCTTTAATGCTTAAACAAGCAACATGTAACTCATAAACCCTTCATTTCATAGCATCACACCAGAGACTGTGTGAAAAGCCATTCTTGGAAATGTAAGGGGTGGGTTCTCTTAGTTCAAGCATAAATTTGTTCCTTGACTGTGGTTAATAATTCATACTTGTATTTTAAAGGCGGTAACAACTTTATCTATTTTTAAAAGCTACAGACTTTTTATATAGAATAGAATAGAATAGAATTCAACTTTATTGTCATTGCACATGCACAGGTACAGGGCAACGAAATGCAGTTTGCATCCATCCAGAAGTGCTTTAGTGATATAGATATATTACAATATATATTAGCAATAATATAGATATGTGAGTATATTACAGAAATGGGTCGATTATGGTATGTTATAATGTACACGGTATGAAGTATGTTGTGAATATTCTATAACTATAAGTATGTACAGGCTGTAGTGAGTACAAGCTATGTACAGGATATGAACAGGATATAAATATGAAAAACTATACAGAATATGAAATAAATAACTTTACAGAATCTGGGATATAGAGCTATACAGAAATGGGAACTATGCAAGTTGTAAACAGTTGTAGGATTAAAGATTATCGAATGTACAGAATGATTATTTACACAGAGCTATACAGTAGTGCAGTTAAGATAAGTGAGGGTGTAGATAGTTTCTACAGAGGCTATATAAAGTGCTAGTGGTTGTGAGTGGTGGTTCAGTCCATGTTATTATTGTGTGTTTGAGGGTACAGTTGTCCATTGTGGGTGTGTGTATGTTCAGTCCATGAGTTTAACGTGGGTCAGATGTCAGGAGGCAGAGTTCAGGAGTCTGACAGCTGTGGGGAAGAAGCTGTTCCGGTACCTGGTGGTCTTAGTCCGGAGGCTCCTGTGGCGCCTCCCAGAGGGCAGGAGGGTGAAGAGTCCATGTGATGGGTGACTGGGGTCTTTGATGATTTTCCCAGCCCTTTTCAGACACCGCTTCCTGTAGATGTCTTTTATGGCAGGAAGTGGTGCTCCGGCGATGCGCTGGGCAGTTTTCACGACCCTCTGCAACGCCTTCCGGTCCGAGGCAGAGCAGTTCCCGTACCAGACTGTTATACAGTTGGTCAGGATGCTCTCGATGGTGCAGCGATAGAAGTTCACCAGGATGTCTGAGGACAGGTGGTTCTTCCTCAGAGTCCTCAAGAAGAAGAGGCGCTGGTGAGAGTTCTTGACCAGCTTGGAGCAGTTGGTCGTCCAGATCAGATCCTCGGAGATGTGGACTCCCAGGAACTTGAAGCTGCTCACACACTCCACAGCCGTCCCCTTAATGTAGGTGGGCGGATGTGGGTCAGCATTCCTCCTGTAGTCCACGATGAGCTCCTTGGTCTTCTCAGTGTTAAGCAGCAGGTTGTTTGTGTCACACCACTCACCCAGACGATCCACCTCCTCCCTGTAGGCGGCCTCATCGTTGTCACTGATGAGGCCAATCACCGTGGTGTCATCTGCAAACTTAATGATGGTGTTAGAACCACCGGCAGGTCTGCAGTCGTGGGTGAAGAGGGAGTAGAGGAAAGGGCTCATCACACAGCCTTGTGGTACACCGGTGTTCATCGTGATTGTAGATGAGCAGCAGTTATCCAGCCGGACATGTTGGGGGCGGTTGGTCAGGAAGTCCAGTAACCATTTGCAGATGAGGGAACTGATGCCCAGGTCTGTCAGTTTCCTGATGAGTTGTGAGGGGTGGATTGTATTGAATGCTGAACTGAAGTCTATAAACAGCATTCTGGCGTAGGTGTTGTTGTTGTCCAGGTGTGAGAGGACAGAGTGCAGTGCGATGGAGACTGCATCCTCTGTGCTCCTGTTCTGGCGGTATGCGAATTGGTGGGGGTCCAGGGTGGGGGGAGACAGGATTTGAAGTGTGCTAGGACCAGCTGCTCTAAGCACTGGTCCTATCAGCCTTTCACTAAAATATCACCCACTCTCCAGCTCAGTACAGATTCAACAGTTAATGGGTGTGGTGAGGCATGGTCGGCGATGCCGTGCGGACGCACCTGCACGTCATCTGCAATCACGCCCGCCGTGGTAAAACACAGGGGACCAGGGGTCTGCTCCGGCCGGAGGAAGAGGAGTGGCTGATCGAGCCGGGAGCGGCGGCGGTGACAGAGGAGACGGAGGTCCCAGAGCCAGGGGAGCCTGCTCGATTGGAGCTGGCGTGCACCAAGCTTGAGATCGGCGTGCTCGCTAGACCAGCCTCACATCCACCAGAGGCCAGTGCATGCCGGACATCTGCACAGGTCCCTGTGAGCAGGGGCTCACGACCATGCCCGCGGGGTTGTGCCAGCTTGCCAGAAGAGACACAGTCCTGTCACCGGGTTGGAAACTGGTTGGGGGAGTAGGTCTGGCCGGATGGCTCCCTGGCCTCAATCAGGCGATGGGGGTGCGTGGTGAGGCGTTGTCGGTGATGTCGTGCAGACGCACCTGCACGGCATCTGCAATCACACCCGGCGTGGTAAAACCGGGGGAGCAGGGGTTGTGTGTTGTAAGTTGTGGTGTGATGTGCGGCTGGCAGCTTAAGAGCTGCAGCTGATGACAATAAATGGCTCTAAATGATGATCTGTGGTCCCGCCGTGCCTTATTCACACCACAATGGGATTGACAGAAAACTCTCAAAGCTTTTGCTAAAAAAAAACAACAAGGAGGAAGAGGAGACATTTACACTGAGATCTGAGCTTCTGGAGGGCATGTATTACTATGGCACAGAGAATCACTCATGGTTCAGCTGTACTTGCCCCTGAGAGGATGCTAATCAGACCGTTAGGACTTTAGAAGAACCGCCTGTGAGGAAGAAACATCAAGCTGCTCTTTTTCCTTTAAAAAAACAAAAGAAAGCAGAAGACCCTTTTGTAAGAAGGGATCACGTCTGTCGACCTTATTGTTGTTCAACCCCCCACAAAAAACCTCTCTCCAATCATTTGGTAAGCACCGATTTAAGTGCTGTTGACTCACCTGATTGTTAAGGATGACAATTATGTTTATTTATGTCCACTTAATGAATATGTCCAGTGCTGGAGAGCTTAACATGGTCAGTATTGAGTGGACAGACTGGCCATAAAAATGGTCTACCAAGGCAAATAAAGATGGAGTGAAGAGCAGAAGAGCAGAAGAGGTTATTAGGCAGAGAATTGAGGTTATCATATTGGGCTTTGAGAGCTGTTGGGCGCTATTGTTAAATGAATGTCTTGCTGCTTAGAGGAAGAGGCGTCTCTGGTGTTCAGGACTCAGCTCGTACCAGCTATTGATTACAGCCAGTGAGCAAAAGCTCCACGTGATCGCAGAAACAAAATAAAATCACTCGTCTTCGTCTAGCTCCCCATGTCTGCACTGTCAGCACAGTAGGACAAATCAAGCCTCATTTCCATCCCTTCAGAAGCTGCCACTTACCCACTTGGTGCCATTCATTTTGGTACAAGGCGAGAAATAGCTTTCCCACTCTCAAAAAGTGCTCATGACTCTTTGTCACAACAAACATAGCGACTGAATTTTTGGTCGCTCTTATCCAGTTTCACTACACTGGGCTCTGCTCTGCCACAACAATATTTCTCACATGTGACATTTTTACAAGAATGACAAACTAAACTTACACAAGTGTGCAGGAGACAGTATTATCTCTCAATATAATAAGGTAACTGAAAGAACTGCTGCTGGCTGGAATGAAATCATTTATTTTGACATAACTACAGAAAAATCATACATGCTTTCCATAGATGATTTCTGTGTCAGTTTAGAAATGATTGAGCATGACTGTTTGATATATCATCAAACTGGGTCACAGCTGTTGCTAAAGTGTCTTATTTTGATGACCTAATTGAGAAACATTCGTCGATGTTTAAATCACCTCAAAGTTTATCCCTTACTACTCTAATTAGTCTTGACAGCGAACTGACCTGTTTTTATCGGCCCGCTTCATGTCAGTTTAAATGAGGTAACAACCTGAACCTCGACTGTAAGCGCTGAAAGGTGTGCTGAAACCCCACTTGAATTATGGAATGGTGAAAAAAGCAATATGAAAATTTACAAACTGCCAAATGTTGCATCAGAAAGTATACATGAGAGCGCTCTCATTGAAATTCAGATTGCGCTTTCTGAAGCACGTATATTTACCTCATTTTAGTATGTAAGTATAGGTCCATTCAAACTTGTATATCCACCAGTTTACTACAGTCAAGTGTTATTTGTACTAAGAGTGAGTCTAAAAGAAGCCAAATGCACGAGACCATCACAAAACACATCTTGTTAAAATGAGTCAGTTTTGGATTTATTAAGGACAAAAATGAGCCAAGCAGAAGCTGATGCACATTTTTATTTATTCCAGCATCTTTGTACTCTGCACCATTGTCATGTTGATGTCAAACTGTCAGTCGTGTCTATCGTCTACTCTGTTACATATTTGTACACATACTTGGTCAGTTCAGTCTTTAAGTGATGACGTGATGAATCCTGCTTCCAGGTCCAAACTACTCTGCGTTTATTAAGACTTGTGTTTCTAACATGTTTAAGTGCTTTGTATCTTGTTCTATTTAATCTGAAAAAGCCCCTAAAAACAGTCAATGATCACTGTCACCTCCCTCAGTTTTTATCATCACTGTTCATTTTAAAGCTCCGTTTTTAAACCCTTACGATGTAACTACAGCCCAGCCCATGCAACAGTATATGAATGACTAACCTCGTATTGTGGATGGATTATCTCAGTTGTTCTCCTGACTGAAGTTTGGTCTGTTTACAGCATCCTGCCATGCGATTGCATTTGTCTCTAACCATCAGGAACCCTCACGTTAACTTTTATCGAGTGGAAAGAAGTTAGCGTTCATCCTCCAGCTTCACTGTGTTTATGTTATGCTAACATAGCTGTGTAGCTAGCGATCACGTGGCACATCATTATATACCAGCTAGTCCAACTTCAGTAACGCTACAAACGTCACTGCTGTTTAGTTTTCTGTCTTCATTTATGTTGGAAGTGATAGCAGAGCTGTACGTTTGAATTTTTCTAGAAATCTCTCAGTCAGAACATGCTATATTATGTTTAGGTGGAAACTAGCGAGCTAACTTCCTGCTAACTTCTAACTCTGTTAAATTTAATAAATTCTGTTTTCATGGATGCCTGGATGTTAAACTTAATTGTTGCACCTGGTAAAGCAGCAACGCTGATCATTTTATTAAAAATGAAAGAATTTAGACAGTTTTTAACTCTGAGTGATGCTGCAGTGTTTGTTTGACCTGACGTGGAGTTTGGACCCAGAAAGGGCTAATGACGTCAGACGTAAAGACCGGATACAGCCTATTCTGATTCCAATTCTTCATCATCAAAACCATAAGTGGAAAAACCTGCCTGAAACCAAGTGCAGAGTATACAGAAGAAGAATATTATTTGATCAGTGCATTTTGGTTCATGACTTTCATTGGGTTCATCAGCAGCAGATTTCACTTTACAATGCCTGCTTATACCACTTAACAAGTGCTAATTTTCTCAGGTGTCCTAAAGTGTTAAAGTAAAAGCAAATCTTAAAATGTGGTTTGAATGATAGCACACATGCTGTCCCTTGAGTTTTCAGTCTGCACTTTCTTTTTCTTCACTCTCTCTTCTTTCCAGACAGAATTTCAGTCATTAAAATATTTATTTGTTGTTGTTATTTCTTGTTTTTCTAGAGAGCCCATTGACATTTGCAGCTCACCTGGACAATGCGGGGGAGATCATAAAGGTGCTGAAGAATGGAGGAGCTCATTTGGACTTCAGGGCAAAAGATGGCATGACTGCTCTTCACAAAGCTGCAAGGTCGAAGAACCAGATTATACTCACGGTGAAGGTTCCTCTCCTTTCATTTGTTTAGCACTTGCTTACTTGTGCATTGCTGGCTTTCTTTGTGTTAGAAGCCCAATGAAAGTCTGACAGCTGATAGATCATGCTCGAAGATGTTTTGCTGCAACGTAACCGACATGCATTCTTAATGCATGCAGACCTGTCATTTCACAGCATGTTGAGCTGATTAAGGGATGATGCCTCTAACTGTACTTGTACTCGTGAAGTGAAGGCTATAGGTGAGTGTAGACAAGACTTCTGCAAGAGAAACAAAATGTGTTTTATCGTTGAAATCTCACAATGGACAGTCAGTTTCCTAATGGTATGTGTGTGTGTGTCATGTGCACATGCATCAGCTTTTATATCAGCTTTTAACAGCTTTGAGTCTGTAAAAATATTTTGATTATAAATTTATGTAAATGTTAAAGAAACTTGGTTCCAGAAAACTGTTTTAGTGACTCCTGTGACTTTAGGTGAACTGAAATATCACTCACATTTGCACACAGCACGTGTGCAGGTTTGCGAGCTCTTTGCAAAGAAAGAATCACAGCTTATCTGCTTTATACTAATGTAGCAGCTACCTGTCTAACTTTCTTACCTGTCCATCCTTAGACGCTGCTAGAATTGGGAGCTTCTCCAGACTACAAGGACAGCCGGGGTCTGACTCCCCTGTATCACAGTGTGGTGGTGGGTGGGGACCCAGGCTGCTGCGAGCTTCTACTGAACCACCACGCTTCTGTGTGTTGCCAAGACGAGAACGGCTGGCATGAAGTTCACCAGGTACGACCCTGTGCACGACGTGCACCTCTAGACACGCACATAAAAATAGATTTAAAAAAATTTCCTCTGTGGTTATTTGGAACAGCTTGTATTAGTAAGGCACGCACACACATAGCCTTTCTCCGGCTGTGGGCGACTGTCTTGGCAGCTGTTACCCGTTGAAGTAGATAAAGGCATTTAAAGAGAGCCACTCTGCAGCAGTAACAAACTGTGAGCATCTCCACAAAGCGTGTGTGAGGTTGCGTTCAAGCCATCTGCTTTATCAGATTCCTTACATCTCGTTATCCTTGTGGAGCTGTCAAAATCTCTGCCCTCCCCCAACTGTCCCATTTCAGACATGATAACACTCTGCTGTCAATTAACAATTACATGTATAGGATGGCTGATGGTGGCTCAGACTGTAAAGTTTTCTTTACTAATCCATAAAATTCTGGAAAATGCCATCAAGGAACGTAACGAATACCATACGCTGGTATGTTTCATGCTAACAGGCAAACAAAGCACTGAGCGTTAGTAATGTAACAAACTTCATGGACACAAGAATGTTATCCCTTCACTGGACAGTAATGGCTTTATTGTATTATTGGCGCTTGACAGATTAATTGATCTTGAAATGAATTGTATTGGTCTCTGAGAAGAAATTATTTTATTTTATAGTTCTATCCCAAAAGAACCACCAAGAAGCCAATTATTATCTCTTCACATAAAGATCATTTTTTATCACATAATTTAACTTCAGCATAATAATAATAACACAATAATAACACAAGCCTATTGGGGAGATATTAAAGCTTTATGTTACATTTCTTCTAGACCAGTTCTTGGTACTTGGCAGAGAAATGCTTTTTTGATAGTTATTTTGAAGCAAGTGTCTTGCCCAAGGACACAACGACCGAGACTGTCCAAGCCAGGGCTCGAACCGGCAACCTTCCGATTACAAGGCGAACTCCCAACTCTTGAGCCACGATCGCCCGCAGTGATCTGGACTGAATATATGGAGATACCAGAAGGCAGGATAGTGGACAAAGAGAACAGTTATAAGTAGCTGAGTGTCCCACAGACCAATGGGAAGCATGATGAAGATGGACGGTCAGCCATAGCCAAATACCCACAAAAGCTAAGATAGATGCCAAGAAGGAAGCTCAAACAATAGGAATAAAATCTCCCCCCAAGATAAGCTGCTCAAAGTGTACATCACACAGCTGAAGACAAATTGTGATGTGAAATAGAAGTGGGAAGCACAGAGGCCCTGATCATGGCAGCATGAGAACAGGCCCCAAGCACCAGATCCAGAGAGGCAGGAGTCTGCCTACAGTCTGTCTCTAAGTGCATGGAGGCAACTGTTGTTGTAATTTGGTGCTAAATAAATGAAATTGAATTGAATTACCACAGCTGACAGACCCAAGTTCAGGCTGTGCAAAGGTGCCACAGAGAGTATTCAGCAAATAGTAGTAGGATGTAATCTGCCTCTCAGCGTTCACTGGGAGGAACAATCAAGTGGATGCAAAAGTGCACCGGAACATCTGCGGCACATGTGGATTAGGATATCCCCAATTCCTGATAGGAGACACCACCAAAGATGGTTGAGAACAGCGGGGCTAAGATCCTGTGGGACCCCAGACAGAAGAGGAGCTGCTGGCAAACCAGTCAAACACAGTGGCAGCTGACAAGGAGCAGAAGATAGAATTTGCAATAGATGTGACAACCCAGCAGACATTACACAGCAGCATCAGAATGAAGAAGCACTGGAAAAAAGTCAAGTACCAGGAGCTGAAGTAACATCAGGAGCAGTTGGTAATAGGAGTGTTTTTGAGCCATAACCCCCAAAGAGTGGCTCCAGCCTAATGCAGGCACAGTATCTGTGTGTGTGTGTGTGTGTGTGTGTGTGTGTGTGTGTGTGTGTGTGTGTGTGTGTGTGTGTGTGTGTCATTCTGAATAAGGCCACTCTACATAGTGACTACTTTAGGTAATGTAAGTATGTTATGATGGTAAAACTTGTAATATTAGGATTCTTCACTTAGCAAAACATTTACTACAGAAAAATGTTCATGAGCTTGTTTAGTGCCAGATTTCATATGAGATCTCAGGGCTGGAGTCCCCAATGCTTCCCAGACCATTTTCCTTATTGTATTTGTTGGATTTCCCATGAGTGTTGGCTCCTGTGTCAAGTCTTTATTCAAAACAAATTTGGTGAATTTTGAAACAATTTTTCAAAATTCTGAACACGTGCACAGGACCACGTGCTCTAGGCTTTTCAATATTATATGTTACAAAAACGACAAAAAGATGAGCCCAGTGAAAGGGTTTAGATGCGTGATACTGAATACTGTAATAATGAATTTCTTTTCACTGTAACATGCTTTAGTTGATGAGCAGTTATTGATCTTCTCCTCTGACAGACCCATCAGTCTCTCAAAGAAGCTCCAGAGTAAATAGGCCATTTCACAATAAGCTCTTCCTCACACAATAACTGGCACCCGTCACTATAACTCCTAACTTCACTGATATTGACGAGGAAATTGGTTTATGAGCGCAGTAACTTCCTCCTCAGTCTGTTTTTTAACACCAGATGGCTTCATTTGTACATTCTGTTGCATTTTGATTTGCTATCGGATTTATTTAAGCCTTCCTCCTCTCATCCTATCCTTCCATCTTTTCATGACTGGGTTCAAACTGAGGGTACAGCTGCGTCTCATTTTGATGTTATCTCCTTTGCAGCACACTGACATCTAGTGTTGGAGGCATTTTACTGCAACTTCTCTCGAGTGGAAGCGTCAATTGACTTTTTTGTGTATGTGCAGGCTTGTCGTCATGGCCATGTGCAGCACCTGGAGCATCTGTTGTTCTATGGAGCAGACATGGGCGCCCAGAATGCCTCGGGAAATGCTGCTCTACACATCTGTGCCCTATACAACCAGGTGAGCCGTGGGCGATTACATATGTTGACAGTTCATGAACTGGAGCTCTATTAGGGTTAATGTAGATTTAATATTGATTTCTTATTCAAATCCATTTTCAGGGTATTTTTTTTTGGCATTTTAACATTTTTGCCACTCTGAGTGTCTTATTCATACGTGCAGGCACACAGTGCCGTAAAAACATTTTTGCCCCGTTCCTGATTTTTAATATTAGTCAGAGATAACCTATGCAAATAGGTGTGAAATGATGATTTCATTTATTAAGGGAAAAAACTTTCCAAACCTCTTTCCCTGTGTGAAACAGTAAAGGAGTGATTTGGCCAGAATCCACACATTAGGTGTGACTCACTCACAGACAGTATGCTCTCATCACAGTTTCTATAACAGGCACATCAGAGGCACAAGTAAATGTGTACGTGCACCCTCTAGATCAGAGACAAAGTTGTGGTGAAAGAGAGAGGAAGTGCAATATTTAAATGCACCTAAATGCTGCAAAATTTGCGGCATTTGCAAATTTGCAAAAATTTGCAGCTAAACCATCAGTCGTCTATTTTGCATGGGTTACTTTTGCTTTATGCCTGGCGTCTCCATTTGTGTTAAATTTGTGAGTAAAAATTGTGTTTCCAGCCAAAGACACAATCCTTTGGGATTGCATCAGGGATGGTATCTGGTGTAAAACTCTAGCTTTTATACTAGAAGTAGTAGCTTCTGAATTTAGCTGTGTGCTAATAAAAACAATCATTTGAAAGTTTGAGCTTACTCTGTGTCTTATTCTCTGCTTAAAACATGTAGGTTAATTATTTTATATACACACATTGAGTGTGTATTTTGTGTGTTCTGTGGTTGGTATATTCCTGGTGCTACACCTACAGCCTGGCTTATTTTGAAATCCATCTGCTATTCAGATTGGTTGATCCCACATTTTTGTGGTTTGTGAATCTGGATAACTTTCATTTTAAATACGCATTAATGTTGTGACTGTTGTGTTGTATTACATTAGTTTTGCATTACTCTGTAAGATGGCTGAGATGCATTGTCACATAATTATAAATTAAGTGAATCAAATCTCTGTCCTAATGAGGAAAAACTGGATATTTTTGTTCAAGAACACAAAAATAAAAGCAACAAGCTCAAAACGTATTTAACAGCAAAGGAACAAAAACGTTGTCTATGAAGCTACAAACCTGACTTGTCATTACTGCTTCTGTACCCGTTGACGTTCAAGCTCTGGCAGCTGGCTGGTCTCAACTCAGTATCACGGCAAAGGGTCTAATGCCCACCCTGTGTGTGTCGTGCTTTGCTTCTCATTAGCATGAGATGGGAAAGCATGCTTAAGTTGAAATATGCTCCAGTACAAGTGGAGGTGGCTATTTTGTTTCAAGCTAATTCCAAAGACCATGGGAAAGCATTTAGAGAGACGTCACTGAGACATTTACATGAAAACACACATTATCCACCTAGCATAATTGTTTATATGACAAAGTGACACTGACATTACTTGGTCATTAGCGACTTCTTGGCTTTAAATATTGGCTCCCCCTGCTGGTACTGCAAATTCAGTATGCATGTCCATTTCAAGTACAAATGGTTTACCAGCATGTTTATTACACGCTTTGCCGTGATACAATATTCCAGCTTTAACATCATTCTGGAATATTTGCCATTTTGTGTAAGCATGCTGTCCATGCTAGTGCTTGAAAGAGTTTATATCATGTCAGTGGAAGTGGATAGTTCTTTATGTCCTGGGTGTACTTTGCACCATCGTATTGTTGTCCTTTCATTTAATAATTGGGGCGATCGTGGCTCAAGAGTTGGGAATTCGCCTTGTAATTGGAAGGTTGCCGGTTCGAGCCCCGGCTTGGACAGTCTCGGTTGTTGTGTCCTTGGGCAAGACACTTCACCCGTTGCCTACTGGTGGTGGTCAGAAGGCCCGGTGGTGCCAGTGTCCGGCAGCCTCGCCTCCGTCAATGCGCCCCAGGGTGGCTGTGGCTACAATGTAGCTGCCATCACCAGTGTGTGAATGGATGGATGACTGGTTGTGTAAAGCGCTTTGGGGTCCTTAGGGACTTTTAAAGCGCTATATAAATACAGGTCATTTACCGTTTAATAAAGCTTTAAGTAATATTCATTACTGCTCAGAAGCTGCAGACAGCTCGTTTCTCCTTAATGCACACGCACTGAAGTCAGCACAAGAAAAAAGACATATGAACCATTCCCCAACTCCAATGACAGGTTCATAAGATTAGTGCAATGGGAAATTTAGTTACATTGTACTTCTTATCTCTTCATAGCCTAAATTTAATGATAATCATTTCACATTTTCCAGTCTTGATGAAAAAGTTCATTTTCGAGTCTGCCACTTCTGTGTGAGAGGTATACAGTTCTCCATTACACGACAGATAACACTGAAAGCTATGAAGAGGGATTAGTTTTCATTTAGCACATTTCAGATGTTTAATGATTTGACCACCAACACATCCAGAGAATTACATGTGAATTTTGTCAGAAGTTGTACATTTATCAGTTCTAAATTGTAAGCTCCAAATAATTCTGCTACTCTGTTACAAAGAATTTTTCAGTAGCAGTTCTTGGACCTAACCAATATGTTCTAAGCATTTAAAAAGAGTTAGTTTTCAAATGAAAGGTGACTATTTAAATCCTTTCAGCTTTCCTGTTATTTTTACAAGAGACTGTGTTCTTTATGGACAACAGCTTAAAACTCCATATCAGTATATGAACCATATGCATAGTGAAGTTGTCACTGGGGTTTGGAGTGCGGTTGTTGGGGTGGTGATGCTTGTGGTTGGAGGAAGGATTGCAGAGAACAGATGAAATTTGTACATACACTACCTCTGTTCACCTTTGGGCAGCGGTGTCCAGTGGTGTACACATTAAGTTAATTGATCATTCTAAACTGGCCTTGGATGTGAGACAGATAAAGTGCTTTAAGTGCATAGAATAAAGTGCTGTAGTAATATAGAGTGTGGCTCTGTGGTGTGATAGTTTTCTTTATGTGCAAAAGATTTCAAGACATAATCTAGGGGGCCCAAAACCAATGTACTCTGAGTGCCAGTCCCAAACCCAGACACATGGGAAGGCATCTGGTATAAAATCAGTGCCACAGCAAACATTCATCTGCAGGGTGATGTGCTGAGAAAAATCCAAAAGAAGCTTATAAATGTATGATTGAATGTGACATGTGGTCCGAATTTGGTCTGAGCAGTCACTGAGACTAAAGTTTGCTATATAATGTCGATTCTATTTCCTCATTAACTTGCTCTATAATTTGGGGGTTGGGGAATCTTTTCTTCTGTAAAACAGCCTAGCCAAGGTTCTCAAAGTGTGACCCGATAAGCTCCTTTTCCATTACTACCTACTCAGATCGACTTGCCATGGTTCACCATGGTTTTCAGGGTTTTTCCATTACGTCATACCACCTGGTACCACGTATTAAAAAGTACCTGCTCGGCCGGGGTTCCGAATATGTGAACCAAATTTTTTGAAACCCAGAAACGGGGAAAATGGCCACAAAAAACAACGCCATGATCCCCGAGTCTGACGAGAAGCCACAGACCGAGCAGCAGGTATATTCTTGCCTTGATGTCCACCTTTGTTGCAGCGTTCATGTCGCATATTAATTACGTCATGGGATGCTCGGACGCAGACCAAACCTTTGTAACAATGAAAAATAGATTTCAATAAACAGCCACCTCACTAATGGGTCAAAAACGAAAACCTATTCAAAACTTATAACGTAGGGGTGTCAAATGTTTAAGATCTTGGTGTCTTCCGTTGATCCAATTCAGGCTTGGGGGTGGGCTGGAGCCTGTCCCAGCTGCCATAGTGTGAGAGGCACAGTACACCCTGGACACATCACTGGATTATCACACAGGGACAGACAGCTATTCAAATTCACATGCCACACTTATGGCTAATTAAAATCACCAATTAAGCCAACCCAAGCAACTGCATGTGGACACTTAAAAAACTTTCACACATACAGCTTTTGAAATTGAGCAGTTGCAGCATTATTATTGTTAGTTATTTTTGTAACATCTGGTCGAAATATAAAATCACTCTTCACCAGTGTTGGGTAAGTTACTTTAAAATAGTAACTTAGTTACATTACTAGTTACTTCTCTCAAAAGTAACTCAGTTATTTCAAGTTACTCGTTACTTTCAAAGTAACTAGTTACTAGGGAAAGTAACTTTGGTTTTACTCAGAATTCACTTGTTAATGTGTTTCTTCCATAACTTTGCCAGTCTTCTAGCTTGCTTACTTGCCACAAGTGCACTGTGCCACCTACCAATAGAAAGGAAAAGATAATGTGCATATTTCCACGAGAGAAATCCCACGCCTGGACCGTCATTGACTGCTGCCATGATTCTAGCCTACGTCACAGCGTCATGTGCGCCTTTTACATCCAACACAAAAACTGCAGTCGTGGTGCTTTCGATTGTACTCAGAACTCGGAAATTCTGCCTTCTGAATAGGAAGATGTAGGTAACACCAGACTGCAGATGAGCTGCATACAGGGCTGGACTGGGACAGAAAATTGGCCCGGGCATTTTGACTAGATGGCCCTATAATGGCCCACCATTATAGGAAAAATCATAAAGCCTTTGAATGAAAATAAACACTGTTGTGACAGTGATGTACACTGTTTTGATGGTATATATGCATCAATCTATCAATCGTTTGTTGTAAGATTCAGATAATTATTTTTTAAAAGCGAGACATTTTAAATGAGAATAAGAAAGAAAAGTATTTATTTGTGCCCCCCTCTCCCTGTTAATGCCCTACATGCCCCCCTGGCAACACTTTGCTAGATCCGCCCCTGCACAGTTACCAGCTGTCAGCTACTTAGAAAAGGATCCTGGTGTTATTTGTCTCTCAGAAACAGTTCATAACTTCCCTTCAACTCATTCATGTCACCTAAAAGGTAAACCTGTTTCTCCATCACCTGTTCAGCTCTGATGATTCAGTAAGGACATCTCCTGGTTTCATCTTCATGTTTCCCTCTCACCACATAACCAAACCATATCATGACCAGCAGCTTTTACAGCTGTGGCTCCAGCAAACATCAGCTGATACTAGAAATTAATATTAAATAAATTCTAACAACAGCTGATCAAGCTTAAACGTGCTGCTGTTGTTTAGCGCGACATCCGCTGGTTTCCTCTTTCGGCGCAAAGTGAGCGATAAACAAACAAGAGAGCTGATCAGCTGATCATTGATCAGTTTTCATGATTGAAGTAGAAACAGGAGAGGGAGGGGGGAGAATGAGAGAAGAAGAGGCAGCTGTGCAGCGTAAAGACACAGAGTAACTCCAGCTTTGTGTCTTTTTCATTGTAGCTGAATTACGGGACAAACTGTTCCTTTTCACCTCAATAAGAAACGCGTAATATTTTCTCTGAATACCAGACGGGACGGTTGGCAACTCTAATAACTTATGAACAAAATAAAAGTTCAACATCATTAACTTCATAGCACCACCCAGCTGTATAGAAACTCCGTCATGCTAGCTAGCACGCAGTACGGAAAAAGTCAGAATAACGAAAATAAACTCCACCTAAACTTGGTTTATATCTGACCCAGAGAGACTGCAGGTCATAACTTCTTACCTGAAGTTCAGTTCACACTTGGACCGGCGGCCGCCTCGGGTCTCTTTTCCTTCTGTGGCCCTTTTCCTTCATCCACCTGCTGGCTTCCACCACTTGCTAATGTTACTGAATCTGTGGAAGCTCCGCGATAGCCACCACACGAAGTAACGAGTAACGAGCCTATCTAAATCCCAGTAACGACTAACGCGTTCCTGATTTTGGCATAATAACTAGTTACCGTGCTCGTTACCACAATAATAACGTAGTTACTGTAACGCGTTACTTAATAACGCGTTAGTCCCAACACTGCTCTTCACTTTGTATACACTTTGACTGCTGTGCAATAATGTTTGCATTACCACGCCAGGTAATGGGGTGCATTTTATTAAAAAACTCAAAGTATTAATGTCTTCACTACAATGTTCACAATTTGCCTCCATATGTAGAGTTATTTATCAATGGATAAATAAATATGTCTTAAATTTTAGATTCCTCAAAGTAGCCACCCTTTGCTTTGTTGACAGCACTGCAAACTCGTGGTCTTCTCTCAGTAAGCGTCATGATGCAGTCCCCTGAAATTGTTTCCCTTCACAGGTGTGCATTATCAGGGTTCATTTGTGGAGTTTCTTGCCTTCCTAATGGGGTTGGGACCATCAGTTGTGTTGTGCAGAAGTCAGGTTGGTACACAGCTGACAGCTCTAGTTGACAACTGTTAGAATTCATATTATGGCAAGAACCAATCAGCTAAGTGAAGGGAAATGACAGTCCATCATTACATTTAAGAACTGAAGGTCAGTCAGTTAGTCTGGAAAATTTCTGAAACTTTGAACGTGTCTCCAAGTACACTGACAAAAACCATCAAGAGCTACAATAATACTGGCTCACATGAGGACCGCCCCAAGCACCTCAGATCAGAGCCCAGATAAATGCCACACAGTGTTCCAGTAGCAGACATATTTCTACATCAATGGCTCAGAGGAGACTGCATGAATCAGGCCTTCATGACCAAATAGCTGCTAAGAAACCACGACTAAGGAAAAGCAACAAGCAGAAGAGATTTGTTTGGGCAAAGAAACACGAGGTATGGACATTAGACCAGTGAAAAATCTGATGAGTCCAAATTTGAGATCTTTGGTTCCACCCACCGTGTCTTTGTACAACACAGAAAAGGTGACCAGATGACCTCTACACCCATGAAGCTTCATGAGCTTCCCTTAATGAGCGCAACAAAGCAGAAAACCAAAGCAAAGGGTGGCTACTTTGAAGAATCTAAAATATAAAACATTTCACACTTCTTTGCTTACTATATGCCTTCAGTGAGAATCTACAATGTCATGAAAATAAAGGAAAACCGTTATATGAGAAGGTGTGTCCAAACTTTTGACTTGTTGTGTAGGTGTACAAAAAAGTGTTTGTGTGAGTGGGTGAATGAGGCATGTTGTCAAGTAGAGTAGAAAAGCCCTGTGTAAGTATCATACCATTTACCAACTCTGACAGCCCTAACTAGTTTTAACCTAATGGTTGCATACAGTATATGATCATTTCTCTGTTATACTGTATAAAAGTCTTTCAACTGGAAAAAATAAGAAAAGAAAAGGTGGCCGTGAATGCAACCCTCTATTTCCTGCTGACAGGTACATTACAGTATCTCACTGAACTGATTTAACTATTTTAAATGCTGTGTGCTCCTGTGTGCTAATATATGCACTCCTGCTTTTGTTGCTGACTCCACCGTTTTCGGTTCTGCTATGACTGCATACAAACTGAATACAGTGTGATTTCCTTCCCTTTTGTAGCAGTCTCTTTACAAGTTTTTCATCATGGAAATGATGTTCTGATGTTGAACTATGGGCACCTGGTGTATCCCAGGAGTATACCGTCCTGAAATCGTAACTTTTAACTCTACATTATTTGTGACAGCAGCCTCTCAGTTTTTCTTTTTCTTTTCTTGGCTCTTATTATCTTGATTGCCAATGGTTTAGGCAGTCTCTCATTTACCATGTGATAGAAATGACAAATGGGACAAAAGCTTAAAAGTCAATTTCACTGTGATGATCTACAAAAACACTGTTCTCCTCATCATTCCACATCATGTCTCAGGAGCAGAAAGAGATATGGATGTAAACTGCAACTTAATAGGTTGGCTGAGGCATGCACATACACTTACTTGGATGTGGAGCCACTTCACCCCTCGTCTAAGACGTTTCTTTAGTTCTCTTGCTAGGATGATAATTGTAGTTGAATTTAGCAATAATCTGAATTTCAAAAACAAGTGTGGCTGTTTTTCTGAATGGGCTTGAGCAAAGCACAGTGGAAGGCATGTTTCTTCATTAGCTTGAACATGCACACATTCTAGCTTATTTTGACTTGCTTGCACATAAATACACACATAGGCACACACGCACTGCTGTTACAAATAGCTCCCAAGAAAAGCACACAAGTGGAAAATATATTTTGAGGATTTTTTAAATGTTTATATCTTCCAAATGGAGTGGGATTTGTACTGAGTAGCAAAAAATAGCTCGTATCTGTTGATAAGTCTAACTGAATGTGCACAGATTGGATTTCAAAGACCACTCTGCTTAAACCTATCTTTATACTCTTTATCTAAAGGTCAGCAGTGCCCTCTAACACTTGTTTGTAAAGCCAGTCATCTGAGACCATTTAACACATTGACCTTGGAGTGGGGCCAGTTAAGCAGAGAAGTACTGCTTTGAATAAAAAGCAGCCCACTGATTTATTTGTATCAAAGCAAGAAATCACTGCCTTTTAAATCCAATCTTTACCAAAGGAAACAGATATGACATTGATCTGCAAATGAGAAACTAAAGCAATGTTTTAGTCTCTCTTTACCTGTGGATTTATTCTTTTCCATTCACCTGGCTGCTGTCATTTTTAAAGAAGTGGAAAACCTTGGAACCTTTTGACTTCTGAGGCACAGTGAGGTGAACTGGTGTGAGAAGAAAGACTGTTTGATGATAATTTTTTACACCACCCTTGTTATGAGGGGAAAACAGGGGTGGATGAAACCATCTTCTGGTTGGTCAAAGTAGCCATTCATGTTACCCGAATCCTCCAATCAATTCCTTTCTAATTAGTTTTGTTACCACATTAATTTCATCTTCCTCTGTCTCTTCGTCATGTCTCCACAGCTAGTGCTAACAGCAACAGACTCATGTGACAGTGAGGCCTGGTTACTAGCTGTTGCCGGTACTAATGTTCTGACAGTTAACATGTTGGTCTATTATTAGTTTCTTTTTATTGTTTTCTCTCAGCTTTTCAGCTCCACTTCTTCCAAACTAAACTTTTTCCACAAGCTGCGTGAGCACGCAGCGAAGGTAGGGGAGAGACCAGTCGCTGAGAGATTTGTTTGGCCAATCCAGTGTCAGTAATGAAAATGACAAAATGGTAGTTCTAAATAAATTCTAAATGCATTTAGGACGTTTTTACTCACTTTGTCTCTTCCATGATGTTATTTCTCTCTCCAACAACATAGGTTACAATTACATTAGCATGACCAATTATGCAAATTAGGCGATGACATCATTTAGCGACTTCTAACGATTTTTAGGACAGCCACTAGAGATTTTCCTTACTGAAGAGTTGGCAACACTGCATCAAATTAGCAAAGGTGAGGAAGCAAATGTTCTACACTGCTCTTTGCACCCATAGCTCTGCTAAGCAGACCTTTTTTAAAAAGTCCTTGTGCTTGTAAAATTATATTTATCTTCAGTATTCACTCACGTAAATTTACATCATGGATATATGAATAATATGAAAGGACACTGCAGTTAAAAGGACATTTGATCCTCTCAGTGTGCACCAGAGGACACTACCTGTTGAAGGTGCTAACACAGCTAATGCTAGTATCGCTGGTGTAGCCCCACTCTTGTAGGCTCATTTTAGCTTTTGAAAATATTATATACCAGCAATACTAGCTAGCTGCCATTTTTAGTAAGCTAATGTGCTCTTTATAAATAAAACGTCAACCACCTCAAATTGTTAAAACCACCAACAAGCCCTGTTACACTGACATCATTTTGCAGCAATGGCTACAAACTACAGCCTTTATAATAATGATTAAAATGCTGTCTCATCATTTCAGATGTTACCACATAGCTTTTCTGCAGGAGTTGAAAGAACTGTGATAACATGATTAAAATGATGTCACTAACATGACTTAGAGATAACATGATTTATCTTGTTGAACTTTGTCTGGAAACATTTCAGGCCTCTTCAAAATATGTTTAAATTCATCATTATTGAATCGAAACAATGAATAGGATTGAAGCACTACTGAACGCCGAGCCATCAAAGGGTATAATACCACGAGTGGGGTAACGTTTTGTAGCTGTACCTACACCCAGTGAACTGTTTTATTAGAAATTTGTAGAAATTCTGTATAGTCTGTGTGCATAATGTTTCTGGATATTGTGATGTACATATGTATAATATATAATGTATAATCATTTTCAGAGATCATAATACAAGTTGCGTTATTAAATCACTGATGATATTTTCATTGATTGTTATTTTTAGATAATCTTGTGTGTGTAGGTGTAGGGTTGTTTGTGGATGTCACATTGGACTCCCCTGGGGGATGAGGGCACACTCACATCTGTTCTGGTGTTACACCTTTGGCAGATGAATCAGCCTTTTGGCACCTGGCACACACATAAGAAAAGCAGCAACCTGGACTTTATTCTCCTTTAAGTCACAGTTACAATAATTCCTAGAGACCTGGATAAAGTTATTAAGACGGATGTCTGTAGCTTGGACAGCTTGGACATTTAGTTGTTTCAGGAGTTATATTAAAGTTATTGATACAAATGAATGTTTGCTTTCATTTTGCATTATGTTGTGAATACCAGAAGGTTACTGGTTGTTGAGAAGAGATCAAATCACTACAGTCATACAAATTTCAACGTGCAGACGAGGTAGATTCAACCGAATTTGGTCACTAAAGAGCTTAAAAATATATGAAATCTTTCCTCCCCTGAAAACTGAAACGTCAAACTTACTTAGTTACGTAACACATAACACATGATGCTCCTAAGACCTGAACTCTTGTTTATTGTTTGCATGTTTAACTTCTGTAAGGTATTTTGGCTTAATTGGATCTGATAAGTTTAAAAAACTGAGCATCAACTTTGAACAGAAAGGACGGCATAAAGTTGCTGATGATGTTCTTTAATATGCAAAATTAAGTATAGTTGTTGCATGGAAGATGTAAAACAGCTTTTTCTCCGTGTCAGGATTGAGCTATATTTCAAAGGAAATTATCATGTGCATTACTCCACAGCTGCTGATGAGTAAAAACATCATTTCAACCGTGCAAAGTACACAATGGAATGATACATGTCAGATGCAGACGTGGAAAAAGTACTTACATGCTTACTTAAGCAGAAGTACAGACATCTGTGTTGAAAAGTACTCCAGTAAAAACTGAAGCGCTGAATCAATTTCTTTACTCGTGTAAAAGTGCAAAAGTAAAGGCTAAGAAAGGAAAAAGTAGTTCCTTGAAGGACGTTTCTACCATCGACTTTTATGCAAAAGTAACTGAACCTTGTGCTATATTAAAGATGATTATAAAATACTATTAGTACAACAACTGTTTTCTGTTGCCTGCATTGTAGAGAGTAAAATGAGCACCACACATTCAGCAGCGGTGGGAGCGTAGTATTGGTTGTAGTGGTTCAGCGTGGGGAAAAGAATCAGAGCTCTTCAGTAGATTTTCTTAGTGTACAGGCTGTGATCAGCTGACCTGCTGCTCTCTGTGTATTTAGACTAGAGATGGCACGATACCACTTTTTTATGTCCGATACCGATACCGATATCATAAATTTGGATAACTGCCGATACCGATATGAATCCGATATAATGTTTTTTAATAAACAAAACTGTTTTTTAAATATCTTGCTGCATTTTGTATAAGTTCATACTCAAGTTTAAAACAACAACTACATTAAGCTATTCTGTTATACCTGTATGCAAAAAAAAATTTCATAGTACAGCAATACTGATCAATCTAATAAACTTAAACCTACACCATCCTCCCTATTCTGGTATTTTAAAGAGTACTTAGCGTAAATATTAAGCAACCTAACTAATAGGGTTCCAACTCCCAGCAACAACAAAAATAAATAAATAAAAAATAGGGAACCACCCCTCACGCTCCACCTCATGATGCTTAATCGACGTAATCAACCTTAATTTGATGCAGTGTGAAAAAAAATGCACAGAAATCAATTATTTTTCAAGAAATATTAAATAGATTCAACATCTTTCTTCAACAAAATTGCAGACTGCACAGATGGTACCTTCCCAAAGGAAAAAGTAGTATAGCTTACTAGGGTATATATATTAGACTTAATAGTTACTATATACAGTAATTGACTTCTATTCATTTTACATCAAATTAAAACTTTGGGTGTAAGATAATTATTTATTAAAAGCTAGACATTTTAAATGAGAATAAGAAAGAAAAGTATGTCTTTGTGCCCCCTTTTCCCTGTTAATGCCCTATCGGCCCCCCTGGCTAAACTTTGCTAGATCCGCCCCTGCACAGTTACATCAGCAGTAGAAAAAGATCCTGGAGTAGAAAGTAATATTAAATAAATTCTAACAACAGCTGATCAAGCTTAAACGTGCTGCTGTTGTTTATCCGCTGGTTTCCTCTTTCTGGTGCAAAGTGGACCAAAAACAAACAAGAGACACGGACTCACGACAGAAAAGCCGATCAGCTGATCGTTAAGCAGTTTCATGATTGAAGTAGCAGCAGGAGAGGCAGTCGCTTGTTAAGCTTAACGCAGGAATGCTTTACAAACATTCAGAGATGGACTTACACACTTGCTTTACTTCTCTCGGGATAACTTTGTCGGAGATGAAATGCCAGGTAGCTAGCGAAGCTCCACATGCTATCCAGACCACTGACAGGTCCGGCATGCCACAGCCGCTCTATCACGTGATGCATACTGCTCCGACGTGCTAACGTTCTGAGGCGAGTTACGACGTGTTGCAAGTTTTGTGAGGTGCTTTCGTGATATTTAATGGATCGGATTACATTTTTTATTTTTCTCCGATATCCGATCCAGTAATTTAGGTCAGTATCGGACCGATACCGATAAGTAATATCAGATCGGTCCATCTCTAACTTAGACTGAATTCAACAAGATGTAAGCAGATGTTTCATGTTTGAAGCGGGTGTTTCACAGCTGTCTTGGCTGATTTCCATTTCCTACAGTAACAGTATACTTTTGATTTTGTCTTTATACTAGACACTATACAAATGTTACAACAGTGGAATTTAGTAAATTAGTCTAAGTGTCATCAACTTAAATGCAAATTATTCTTCTATATTTGATGTAACCAAACGCTGACCATGAGCGTCACAGCCACCGTGGACCTGTCCAACACAGAGCCTCATCAAGTCAGGTTTATTTATTTATATAGCACATTTTAAAACAACAGGGTTGATCAAAGTGCTTAACAATCAGCAAAAAAACAGCGAGACATTAAAAGGCAACGGTATGCGGTATTTGACAGGGAGCCAGTGTAAATTAGCTAGAACTGGGGTGATGTGATTATACTTTCTAGAACCTGTTAGAAGACGTGCAGCAGCATTTTGAACTAACTGCAGACGGTAGAGAGAAGAATGATTGAGGCCCAGGTATAAAGAGTTACAGTAGTCCAGTCTAGAGGTGATAAATGCATGAATACATTTTTCAAATACTTTCACTGGAAGATAGGGCTTCGCCTTTGATATCAAACGTAACTGGTAGAAGCTATTTTTACCACTGAGGACACTTGTTTATCTAATTTAAGAGAGCTATCCAAAAACACTCCGAGGTTTCTTACCATGTGAGAGAGAGCTGCTGTTGGCCTTCTACCGCTCCTCAGTGGGGAGCGTGCTCTCCTGCTGACTGGGTGTTTGATATACACTACTGAGAACAGGAAGGCTACGCAGAGGCTAATTAGCACCTCCCAAAAAATAATTGGTTGCCACCTCTGGAGGCCATTGCCAATCCTTGCATCTCAGGAGAACCAGGGCGCTCAAATGTGGCCACTTGCACCCCGCCCACCTGCTGTTTGACCCGCTGCCCTCTGCTCAGCACCTCATGTTAATCAGGTTCCACACTAGTGATGGGATTTCCGGCTCTTTTTAGAGAATCAGCTCTTTTGGCTCCGAACCGGCTCTTCAGGTTGTTTTGTTGCCTTAATTAATTTATTATTAACAATAATATAAAATTATGCACAAAAGGAATTACTAATGTAAAAAAGTGGTTTTATTTATATATGTTTATATATAAATATATGTCGTGGCCCCTAAAGACAAAGCACGTACAAACTCCAAAACACATTTCTAGCTTTAACTGAACTTCAAAACAGAGCTACTAGATCACTTAAATTACACAATTGAAAGCATATGTGTATTGTTTGTGTATTTATACACAGGCACTCATATATATTCAAATAATTTAAACAAATGTTCATTTACCTGTTATTACCACACACCAAATCCGGTCGTTGGTACTTGCTGGCTTGTGTAGCCACTAGGTAACAAAAGCTCAACACTGCCCCCTAGCATCCTGGAGCACTTCTGTTGTCTTTTGTACCTGTTTTGAAGTTTGTATATGCTTTGTCTGTAGGGGCCACCGTAAATATACTTTTATTTATTCACTCCACATAAAATGTAATAAATAAATCATATAATACAAAAATCAACTATTCACATTTCAACTTTTAACTACCGTAACTGTCGGGCTATAAGCCGCTACTTTTTGCACAAGCTTTGAACCCTGCGGCTTTTAGTCAGGTGCGGCTTTTCTATGGATTTTCCATGATTTTTGTCATATCGTAAGACGATTTGTTTTGTGTGTTCCGCTGTTGTACGGCACTACGTTGCCTGGCGGAAGGATCGGGGTTCAAGAGTGGTATGTTAGTCACATGTCCGTCCGCCAGGCAACGTAGTGCCGTACGAAGTAGCGCGAAAAACAAACTTCAAAGTAGCGGTACGCGTTCAGCGGGAGGCGTGGATGATGAGCGGCGATAAACTTGCGAAAAGCAAGTTATGCCCAACTCCACCGGTGGATTCTGACAGCGTGGAAAAGTGCGAAAACATCCACGATCACCAACGGATTTTGAAGGGCTGGACTGCTGCATGATGGTGAGGAGGACACCGCCACGGCCCTTCTGAGGGTGTTCGACTCTGACACTGACAACGAGGATTTCTTTGGTTTTGAAAGTGACAACGAAGGAAAGAAGCTGAGAGTGGATGACGAAGCCACCCTGAGCCTGTTTGTATCCGACACTGGAGAAGAGGACTTTGGTGGTTTTAGTGCGCAGGAAGAAGAGAAAGATGGTGGTGAATGACTGACTTTTCTTCTTGTTAAAGCCGTGTCACTGCACCTGAGCTGAATCTATTTTTCTGGTGTGCTGTAGGTTATTGTTATGTACTACATGTGCAAATATGTACCCATAACTTGTTTTTCAAAATATTAATAAAAGGGGTGTGTCTCCAAACAGCCATCTCTTTCCTGACAATTCCCTTTGTGCATATTCTCTTACATATGATAAGTCAACATTGAAACACCTGCGGCTTTTAGTCAGGTGCGGCTAATGTATGTACAAAACAGGATTTTCCCCTGATTTTGGCTTGTGCGGCTAATATTCAGGTGCGCTTTGTAGTCCGGGAAATACGGTATTTAAATTTTCAGCTTTTTCCTTTTAAACAAATTTAAAGTGAAACAACACAAAACTCTGCAAACCACAACACAATTAAATATAAATTATAATATGAAAACAAAAAGAAGATGCATATTCTCTGTCATATGGACCTGCATGAATTAACTTTCTGAATCCTTTATCATCCGCAAATGAAAGTAGTTGTGGATGATTACTATACCTTTCTAATGTGAAAACAAAAAACCTACGGCTCGCGATAAGGAGCCGGCTCGCATCGTTCACGTCAAAGACCCGGCTCTAACAACCATTTCGTTCGCGACCGACACATCACTAGTCCACACCTCCAGACTTACAAACAGCTTCTTCCCCTGGGCCATTTGAACTGTTAGTATAAACTGAAGCCATGGTCTGAGTAACCTGAATCACTCAGGCCACTCACACACGGACGCTATGCAGACCAAGTCTTTTCTTTGCACTACTTCCAATCACTTTGCCACTATTTTGTACTCTAATGTGTAGCTTTCTCTTATTTTTGCATATATTTCTCCTGTTTGCTATTTATTTTAAGTATTTGTTACTTGAATTGAAAAGGAGGAGTAGAATCACCATTGTCAGAAAACAAATTCTGTATTCCTAACTCATTTTTTGGTTTACTTATTTCTCTTTTTAAACTGTTGATGTTTTTTTGTTTTTTTTGCTTGAGGGTCCTGCACGGTACCTCTGTTGTCTCTCTTCTGGACACAGATCTATGATGTCATTCCTGAGATCTGCTGAAGCCACTCGGACAGTTTAGTGGTCACTTTAGTGTGGGTAACACTGTAGCCTTCACCTTCCACATCTCGAGCTTCTCACGTTCCCTCTTCCTGATGATGCTGACAGACAGAAAGAGAGAGAGCAATTGTTATTTGATTCTTTTGGTCGTCTCTCTATTTGTCGATGACAATAAAAATAAAGAATACTTCAGTCTCATCTCCTAAAACTGGGGATCTGGAAAAATAAAGATTGATAACATCTTCAGTGTCTGTGAAGCAGAGGGGGGTTATTTGGATCAATCTTTTTTTGGACTGTGATGCTGTGCATCATAAGTTTGTATTAATTGTCACTGCTGCTCGAGAGATGGATAGAACAGGTTCCAGTGCATAAATGAAAACCTAAAACCTAAGTGAGAATTCACCTTCATCTTCCTCACATTACAGGCGATGCAGAGTAAAAATCCATCGGTAGTTGAAGTTTCCATGGCATCCAAACTGCAACAAACGGGATTAGCTCAGAATTATTGACTTTCGACGTGACCTTTCTCACCATCCCTCTGCCTCCCCAGGCCGTACATCTGCTTCGTTCCTTGCTTCTGGTTGTCTTCTGATAGCCCTGCTTTCCTTCACAGCTCTAAAATGTACCACACGTACAGCTACATGTAAATTCAACTTATATAGATGTTGTCGTGGGGTTACTACACACCAGATGGAAATGAGTAAAAATAGAACCCGTGCATGTCTTAAAATAAGAGGCTGAACGTCTAATCAGAGAAATATTTGTAATGCCGACTTTACAGTACAGATTATGCTTCTGTATCAGTATCTGTGTGACTGATTTTTCAACTCTCAATAGCTTATTGTGGATCTAAAAAAAGTATTTATATGCATGTGTGTGTGCTCAGTGCATGCGTGGTTGAGCACTTTGTGGGCGATTTGTGCAGCAGATTCAAACCCCTCAGCACTCTCCATCTCTGTTCTTCTCTCTTCCTCTCTCTCTTTTTGTTTTTCCATCTCTCTCTCACCCTCACTCCCTCTTTCTCTTTGAGTGGAGCCATAGAGACACTGAAGCTCCATTCCTGATAGGTATTAGATGTTCTTTTTCTTATTTCCTCCTGTATATCCCTGTGCAAGAGCCGGCATGCTCAGTCATTGATCAGGTCTTGCTCTATGCTTTTGGAAAATTCTGCTGATGTTACTGGAAGCTTAACCATCATCTTCTTATTTTTCTTTTTTTTGAAAAAGCAAAAGTAGGAGACTTTAAGGGTTCCAGTCTTGTCTTAGGGATGTTGTCAGCTGCTTCATTTGAGTGATTTTTCTCTTTTCCTTCCACAGGATAACTGTGCCAGAGTGCTGCTAGTTCGTGGAGCTGACAAGGAAGTAAAGAACTACAACAGCCAGAGTCCTTTTCAGGTAGTGTAAAAAAAAATCTTCAGTAGTGTTTGTGTGTAAGTGATTATGGAAGATTGATTCCAGCTTTCAGCCTGGGGAAACCGTCTTCAGAAGCAGCACATTTTTTTCATCCCATTTGTTACCATGGCAACGGTGCAACATGGTCAAGGTCAGCTGCAACCAGGGATGTAAATAGCTTTCTTGACAATATTCGATCATTTGTGATTAAACATTGTTAGGACAGAGCACAACCAAACCTCAGCATGCAGTGTAAAGTTTACCGTGTTTATTCATTTAGTTTCTTTTCTTTAAACTTGTAACTTCCACCAGGTCACCAGCAAACTCCTGGGTAGGCTTTACTATTAAACTGCATTTTAGCTGCACCTTAAAGGAAATCAGAAATTTTAAAATGTTACTCTTCGTACATTTTGGCCCTCTTCTCTTATTAGATTGCTATTTTCTTTTCTTTTTATTCGTATATGTGAATATTACAGACAACCCTAACCCTAAACAGATCTCTGGCAACCTGGCGCATGTTACTAGGTTAACTGGAGATCTTTAAATGTAATATGAAAATCATCTAACTTTAACAAGCTCTGTCTGTGTTCCTCCAACTTATCCCTCAGTTCGTTCAATCAGTCACAAAGGTAAAACATTTAACCCCTTAATTTTCTCAAGACAGATGAAATGATTATCCTCCATAACATGGAGTGTATGTGCACAGCGGCTTGAGCTGGTATTCAAGCGCATGTGTATTTGTATGTTTCTGCTTGCAGTGTTTGAAGTGTATATGCCTTAGCAAGCAAATCCATAAAAAATCCCAAGAAGCAGTAAGAGTTGTCTAACTGGTATGTTTGACTCATAACCTACGCCCGAGTTATAAAATAGCCATATTCAGGCAGGCGTTTATGAAAGGCAGTCCCACAGGGTCCTCAGCTGTCCTCCAAAGCCACTCCAGTGGAGCGCTTTATTAGCGTGAGCACTTCAGAGGCAATGAGGCTGAGCCGAACGAAGTTTTTAGTCAGAGTTTGAGCTTTCAGCTAAGAAGCTTAGTTTGTAGCCTAGACTTTGGATTTAGCTGAGTTGCTGTTAATATGCAGTTTTTTCTCTATCTTTGTGATGCTTTTTTGTTTGTGTCTGCTTGTTTGTGTTGTTCATGTTGAAACAAACATGTAGAAAACCCTCACCCTGTGAGGAGATTTGGTACGGTGCAGGCAGGCAATAAATTGGCTGCATGACTTGAATAAATATGTTTTCGTGGACCAAGTATCCTAACTTTGAAGATGGCCTAGGGTTCCACTGAACGTGATGATTTTGATTTTTTTATGCCAGCAAAAACACCGAGTGAAGCTGTGTGTCTGTCAAGAACGAGCAGTGTCACAAACATGTGGTCTAGACTGTTTTGTCCATATTTGTGCTGTCGTTGCTTCTTTGCTTAGCTTTTTGCTGCAGAGAAGAAAGAAGTCATAAAATAAACTTTGTTTTTTAGCGCTTCAAACAATAAAATGGCTCACTGCAGCCATGGTCTGACTTTTTTTTGTTTTGTTTTTTTCCTTTAATGGGTGGTTTTGTGTTTCTTCCTCTTTGTAGTGAATCCTGCTCGGGTTGTGCTTTGGTTCCCACAATCCTTCTGTCTGCATAGCCAAAGAGTTATGCAAATGGTCACCAACATAAGACCATAAATCCTTAGAATTTCAGGCACAAGACAAACATGGAGTAATACGGAGTTTGAAGCATTACTAGATGTGAAAACTCTCTGACTTATGTAACTCTGTTATGACAAGGCAGGCTTTTTTTATTTGTTTGCTGAGAATATGTATTTAGCCCGCACTCACTATCTCGATCAGATTACCTCTTGTACTTTTCCTTTTTAAAGAACCTTCAAAATAGCAACCCATAGAGTATTTCCACTTAAATGGAGTCTGTTTTTCACACAGGGCTGTTAATGCTCCGGCTGCATCTAATCACTAAGAGAACATCAACAGTAGTCAGTATGGTAATATACTGGAGGCAGACAATATAAGAATCAAGCACAAAAACTAAGGAAATGGCATTTAGTTGATTTTTTCTTTCTTTGAACACTTTGGAGATGGTACTGGATCTCTCTCCAAATAATAATGCTGCAACATGAAGTTGCTCTGTGGCACGGGCCCTATCCAGATCAGTCAAGCGTGGCGTGCTTGGAGCAGACACCAACTGACCGCTCTAGCAGGGTCTGTGCTCACAGGTTCTAATCAGGCACCTGAGTGTGTGCACCTGGGCACCAGAAGCTCCAAACAAGAGTCCGTAGCAGAATAAACTTTTTGGCATTGGCGCAAACCACACACCTATCTCTGCTGCTCAACCAACAAATACGTTTTCCTCACAACGGTGGAAAGTAAACACACAATTTAGTAGGTATAGGGTTTATTTTCAAAAAGGATTTACTTATCCTTTTTGTTAAATTTATCACATAATCACAGTGCAGTTTGACTGTTTGGAGATTTTTTTTCCGTTCCTTTTGTCTTTTGAGAAGATAAACCAATGGATCTATCAGCTTACATTAAAACTGACCAGCCAGCTACTTACTAGGGGAAAATCTGTGTTTTTCTTTACAGAGCTGAGTGCAAAAAACTGGAAAAGCAAGCGGCCACATCTTAGTAGTTATTATATAAGTTTAATCCTTAATTCAATTCAAACCTGTGATTATAAAAAAATTACCTCACTTACAGTTGTGATTAATTGTGTAGTAGGCTGTTTGTCTCTGCTGTGTGTTGGACATTTTAACATGGAGCTCTGTAGGGGTGACTCAGAGGTGAAGCAAGCCTCACGTGGCCGAGGCACTGCAGTTTTTGACACATGCCTTAGTTTTTCTCGAGGTCACTGGTTGCTGTTGGAGACTGACTACACCAATGCTTAGCCTTGGACAGTATTTTCTATCAGCATCATCCAATCAAATATTGCCTAACTCGGGTTACAGCTGGAATGTTTGGAAAATCTATGCCAAACACCGAAGTTGATCCTGAGAAATATATATGCGGGGGAAAAAACCTAAAACTAAATATTTGGGGTTTGCAGAACAGTGACATGAGCTGTTCTCAGCATTAGCCAATACATCAGACAAACCTCTTGTGTAGCTAATACACTAAGTCTCATGTGATTGTATTTGGCGACTTTGTTTAATAGCAGCATGATATCATGCTTCCTCAGCTGTCAGGTTTTGGTGTAATTCCTTCAGAGCTCCAGAGCTAGAATTTTTTCTGTAGCTTTCCAGCAGATATCAGGAAAACATACAGGCAGAAATCTGTTGTAAAAGCAGTTTCTCTTCTGACAGCAGGCTTAACAGTAAAACAACAAGCAGCCACTAGACATGTTGGACTCTCACTTGTTGTCAAGTGGAAAAAATTCACTCTCTTGCTCTTACTATCTTTATCATTATTGCACTCTCCACCTACACATGAAGCCAAGAGCTAAATCAAACAAGTTTATGCTTGTTTTCTGGCCAGCAGACATCTGGGAAACTGAAGGAGAAATATTAGTACATCAGAGGCATAAAGCAACATCGCATTAACTATAGCACATGACCTCGGGAAACAAAAAGCAGGTCAAACTTATTACAAGCACAAAACTATATGATAAGAGTTCTAAAACGTACTTGGGCACCTAAAGTCTCATGTGTTTAAATGGGCATAAATCTGCAGCTGTAACGTCCTGATTACGTCCTGGCTGTAGCTCAGGAGGTAGAGCATCTGTTTAGACCCACTGGCTGCTTCTGGAGTGTCGGTGTCGCTGTCCCAGAAGCATCCACATTGCAGTTCCTCTAAGGGTCACGAGCCAAAAGTACATCGATACTCATCCATCCATTTTCTACTCATCCAGTTCAGGGTCGCGGGGGGCTGGAGAGGTGTGGTGCTCCCTGAATAGGTTGCTAGTCACCGTAGACATCCGTAGGAAAATGTCCACCTTTATAGCATTAAAGGCCATATTTACAACCTGGCATTTATGCGTAGTTCTTGGATAAACTATTTGGATGCTGTAATAAGAGGTACAGACAGCCCAGAGTCCAGCAAAATTCTGGTATCTAATTAGTCTGTTACTTAGCACTAATTAGCAGGTGTGTGTTTGGCTCAGAGTCAGAGTTCATCCTTTCCTGCCTCTTTTATGAAACTAACTTTGGCCTTCAATACAGGAAAGTCATTATCACAGACTGTGTAAAATATGGATGTAGACAGACAGTGTTGGGAAGGTTACTTTTAAAATGTATTCCACTACAGATTACAGATTACATGCCCCAAAATGTATTTTGTAACGTATTCCATTACGTTACTCAATGAGAGTAACGTATTCTGAATACTTTGAATTACTTAATATATTATCATGCCTTTTACAACATGAATGTCCTATTGCTGTGTGATTTATTACTGAAGGTTACTCTCCACACCAACACCAACTAGATGTTTAAACCTTCATATAAATGAGTAACAGTAGGTGGACTTTAGGTAAGGCTGCACTTTTTGCAGCGATCTCATATAGAAACTATTCCTCGCGTATATAAAACAGGTCCGCGGCTCCGAACCGTAGTAAAGGGACCTCTGGCTGATACGTCGGGTTCATGTCGGGCTCGTAGCTGAAAACTAGCTTTACTTTGCTAGCGAGAGACAGAGAGAGGCGTTGAAAGGCTGCTGCAACTGAACTTATTGTTTCGGAGGAAAACACGAACACGGTGTACAGTCGAGTCTTAACAGCTTACTTACAGCTGGGCTCGTCAGGCTGCAGTGGTTATTATTATATTTACATGCTTCCAGCTCCCGTTTCTGCTCGGTGACAGCTCGTACTTTTCCACTCTCCCTCCTCGCTCACAGACACATAACGGGTATGGCCGTCCATTCTCCCTGCAGCACGGACTACACTGCCTATTGCCTTCATATTAAATCATTTTTTGAATAATAAATTTTCACCTGATTATGCTGCTGCAAGTAGAGGTGACTTGGGCCGTGAGATTGAGACACAGGCATTAGATCCTCTTATTGTGTGTTTTGTTTGGGTTTCCACCAGCGTGGAATCACCAAAAACAGAGCGAGCATAGCCTAACATATGAAACAGGAAAAGACCGCCGTGTAATCCATGTATTTCAACAAAGTAACTGTATTCTGAATACCACCTTTTTAAACGGTAACTGTAACAGAATACAGTTACTCATGTTTTGTATTTTAAATACGTAACACATGTATTCTGTTACCCCCCAACACTGTAGACAGCAAAGTCCTGTTGTGAAGAATCAAGCCGATGTCAAACCTATACGTGCATCTCACTAGAGAGGCCTGTTTGTCAATTCAGCAAAGGGATGTGCTTGAAAACATCATCATTAGGTGCCAAATTAACAACTGGAAAGTGCAAGTGTTAATAACTACTGATTGCTATAGTTGAATGAGGCGTGCTTACGTTGTGCCTCCGCTGCTGCTGCATGTGCTCTTAATTTGAACACTGTGTGGGTGTTCTGTGGTCGTGCCATTTGATAATATCATTTGTCAGTTCTGTGTGTGTGTGTGTGTGTGTGTGTGTGTACCATATTTCTGTCTCTTCAATCTGACCTGTGCCCAGCTGTAACCTTTTCACGCGCTCTGTAAAACCTCATTTCTTTTATCTTTTCATTTTCTTCACATTCGTTATCTTTCTTTTGCACGTTCTTTCTAGGCCAGTCTTTTAATCTAATTCCCCTCTTCACTCCTTATTATTTTCAGTCTATTTTGTATGCCCTTCCTCCTCACCTATTTCCTGTTCACCATGCCCCCACACATTCTCTTATGCACCCTTAGCACAGACTGTAAAGCACACATGGTTTTGTGACCTCTGCTGTAAATTATAGCTACCATTTACTCTAAGAATATAATGGGATTGCACATGCTCTGATGGAGGCCACTGTGACAAAACCTTTTTCACATTTGTTGACATGTCCTGAATGATTTGGTGAAACAGAGTTGTCGTCTTATTCCTGAAAGTTTGTGTTCGTGCTGCCTTTTTAAACTGGCATTACTGGAATTTGGTTTACGGCCAGATGAATGAATACATTGGGAAGATTCATGCTTTCATTTAGCAAGAGTCATAAACACCTTCCTGCTTTCCTTTGGGTGCAATTTGCCCGGTTTGATGGATAATCATGACATGATGGTCGCTGATATCAACAGTTATCTGTTTTCACAACAGTATTAACTAAAACTTGCAATTAGATGATAACATTCCAAGCGCTGTATGTTCCTCTGTGGGAATTAATAGCAAAATCATAACTGATGTAATTTGTATTAGTTCTCAGTGGAAAAGCTCAATAAACTCAGTGTATACTGCCCAGCACACCAAAAACACTCAGTTTGAGGGTGGGTGAGTAGAGTGGAAGCAGCTAACGAGCCTGATATTACCCTTAGAGTAGATCAAAAACAGTGCTAACGAGAGTGAAGATTAGACAGAAATGTAACTATAAATTAATGTTGCTGTTTATCTGCTGGATGATTGAAAGTAAATCTATCAAAACTTGAAATCACCTGCAGCTCTCAGGCTAAGTAAACCATTCTATCCTTTTAACCACCAGGAGCTGTGTTTCATGTGTACCTTATGTTTGAATATGGATTTAATGTGTTAGTTAGCTGAACTAACAGCAACACTGACTAAAGCCAGTCTAGCTATTGTCCCTGTTTTATGTGAAGCTTATCTAATCCTGCTGAACTACATGGTTTTATCATCTGTAGTCATACTTTCTAAACACCCCTAAATCTTATATTTGACCCCTTTAGCAACATTTTGCACACATCCACGGCACTCTGCTATAATGTTGTTACTGTAGGTGTAGCCAGTAAAATAATAAAGAAGCATGTTGCAGATGGCACAGGTTGTAAAACGATGTATTTTAAATTAAAGCCATGATGGTCGAGTAAATCTTAACAAGTTGTTTTCTTGCCCAAAACCAGCTAAGATGATGCCATGCTCTTAATCACACAGGGTTACTATAGTGCTGTGTTTAACGTATTTGCCTCCTTCATGATTTCTTAGTCTTTTTCTCCATATTAGTATCAGATCATCAAAGATAGTTTGTTTGTAAATGCAAAATGCAGGTCTTAAATGATTATTTCATTTATTAAGGGAGGAGAGCAATCCAAACATGTCCATGAAAATCTAATTGTCCCTTGTTAAATCATGAATTAATTGTCATTAACCAAACTTTCTGGAAAGCTAAGTTCAGTTTCAGGCCTCATAACTGTCACATATGTTAAATCACAAAATCACTTAAATAGAAGCTGCTTTTCTAATCCAGTAAACAACAGTGAGAGCCATCATCCACAAATATTATAGTGAACTTTCCCAGGAGTGATGAAAGAACTCAGGCCAACATCTAAAAATCCGGAGGTCTCACTTGCTTCAGTAAAGGTCATTTATGAGCATCATAAACCGCTTTGATGCTTCTGGGTCCATAATTAATGGTCACCTGAAAAACTGCTCTCCTGAATCCTGAAGGTGAATGTCGGGCCATCACTTTGTGCCCTGAAGCTTAAGATCACTTGTGTTATGTAGCAGAACATTGATTGTAAACACACCAGCAAGTCCACGTCTGAATGGCTCAAAAAGACAAAACAAATGAGCCTTTTGGAGCGGCCTCATCAAAGTCCAGACTCAAATCAGATTGAAATGCTTTGGCATTTCCTTCAACAGGCCGTTTGTGTTTGAAAACCCTGCAATGTGGCTGAATTAAAACAATTCTGCAAGAAGAGTGGGCCAAAATTCCTCCACAACAAGACTCAATGCCAGTTCTCTTGAACGCTTGATTGCGGTTTTAGCTGCCAAGGCTGGCCCAATCATTTATTAGGTTTAGGAGACAAGTACTTTTCACACAGGGCCAGGTAGGTTTGGATAACATGTAACCTGCTGCACTGTGTAGCCATTTGTCCTGAAAGGAAAAAGAGTCAGCTCCTATCCAACAAATTAATCTTGAAATGGACGATGGCCTGATATCTTTCACTTCCTGAATTCTTTTGCTGTAAATCAATAAAAATCCTTCCTACTTCAGGTTCGAATAGATCACCTTCTCTCAGCCTCATATTTCTGACACTACACTGAAGTATCTTCTGGGGTTTCATCTTCTCCACAATAGTCATACTTCCCTGTATGGTCTTTAATTATTATAAATAATGTGCAAACATGCCTGTGTTAGCACACGATGGATAGGTGTGGATGAACTGTGGGGCTGTGTGGACAGGGCAAACCCCGGGCAGGCGTGCCTACATATGGCCAACAGCTTTCTAGATGGGTTTTCTAAAAGCAAGCCACCATGGAAAACTGTGAGAGGCGTCCCGAGGGGTGAAACTATTTAAAACCAGGCTTTAGTATGTTGAAAGTAAAAATATGTGAAGTCCAATAACGTTTTACTACAAGCAGACTAACATTAACAACATATTGTTACTATTAGTCTGGATGGAGTTGGATGCAAACATCAATGCATCTGTCTTAGCATTATACGTTCTATTGATCAGTCACATTCTAGCAGGCTTTAATTGCATGCAGCTAAAACGAGGAGTCACATTCACCAAATTGCATCTGAAGACCATGTGGATCTGATCTTTTTTACTCCATCTGTAATCAATGAATGATGAATGAAAGTGGACGTCTTGGCCCAGATATCAGTGATCAGTCTGCGGTCAATAGGCTAACCTATAGGACAGACTGACTTATCGAAAGAAAAAAGGAAATTTGTTAAAGTAGTTCCTGAATAATATTGTCATTTTTAGAGACCTTTAATTTATTTTGGATCAATTAAAACACTGCACTAATTAATTTCACTTTATTAGGTCATATTTTTGACATTTCACTTTGAGTCTATTTAAACTATGGGAAGAAAATGAAGGCAAAATGTAAACGTATAAAGAAAAGTTTGGGCCCTCAAATTACTCAGTGCTGGGGAATGACTAAATTTAAAATTGAAGGGCAGTGTAGATCGAATCCTTTCTCCTTCCTGTTTGGACTTTTGTGTTTCAGTGATTGTTTTGATTGATTTTCCTTTTCTGGTGTCCTTCCACCATCTCTTTCTTTTGATCTGGTCGACCCGTTGCCTTGATTTCCACTCGGCTTTAAGTGGCTCCACATCCTTCCCACCCCCACCCCGGTTACTTCTGTGTTATACACAACCATTTGTCTCCATGACAACCATGGGAGAACAGGAAAAGAATCGATGTGGGGGTGGTGATGGTGGTGATGGCAGTAGTGGTGGTGATAGTGGGTGGTAGAATGATAATGAGAGATAAATTGTGACTCCATGTAGCTTGTTTGGTACCTGGTTTGTGATCACAGTTAAACTTGAAACTGTCTTCTGTTGGATTCTGTAAGCTCCATTTTAGACTAGCTTTTGCTAATCCCATTCCAAATCTGTAGCTTCCTTAACTCTGGGTTTCTCCAAGGGTCTAAAATAAACAGTACAGAGCCACTCGAAATGTAGCCTGTAACATAAATAGCATTTACAGTATAAACAATGCTAAACAATTGTTTACACCTCCTCTATATCTCCTGTTTGGGTTTTAAAGGCCCACTTTGTGCCAGATGTATCCTTCGCGACAGATGATGATGATCTACTTCCAGGACTTTACTGACATTTGTGGGTCCTTATATTGATGCCGTGATTATCATTCCTTATATGAAGAGGATGATTGCCATTCTGTCACTCATCAATTCAAAAACTGTGGCAAAATGGCAGAAATGCACAGGAGGAATTGACATTACTGAACAGGACATTCAGAATACTGGCGCGTAGATCCATCAGGTTACGATGTAGATAGATTTTGCTTCAATAGAATTCCCACTAAAGCATAAATCAACAGTAAAAACAAAAAATAAATAAATAAATCCCCAGTAAAGCTCAGGGTCATGCCATCACCAACGCAATGCATTATGGGGTTGTTGTTCAAGTTCAGCTTGATAATGGAAGGCAGATGTTGCTTTGGGGTCTGAAGGTAAATTGTGAATATTTGGAAACTTATCAAAATGTTGAGCTGGTGTGTTGTAAAATGCTGGACCTGTACCTGTGAAGTGAATGAGCGCCCATTTAGTTTGGAGACTTTCACTTTCCACGCTGGAAGCAAAAAGGAGCTAAGGTCACTGAGCCAACAAACACAAGCTCAGGTGCAGTTGGGAAAAGGGAAAACATCAACTTTAGCAACATTTCAGAAATCATGTTTGTGTGATCTCAACGTTATTCATAACACATTTAGCTGTTTATATGTTACAGTGCTGTTGCTATGTTATAGACATTAAATATTTTCTAGAATCCAAGAAAATCTTTTGCGTTTGTTTTTGAAAAATAGCTTTTGAAAAGTGAATTTGTTATCCTACTCAGTGGAAACCAGCAAATGAAATGCAACAGTGTGATGGTGACTGGGTACCACTGTTACATCTTGGACACACAGAAGTCATTGTGACTACCTCTGACCAGTATCAGCGGAGAACAAAGAACTACAAGCTCCTATAACTGCCGATGACATAAAACAAGGTCACGTCTGAAGATTCCCAGTGCAGTTTATTGCACAACATGCAAGGATGCAAGAGGTGCAAAAAGTGTTTGTCTTCGTGTCTCCCAGAGCCATGACTCATTGGCTCAGAGTGCCTGACTTGAGTGTTCACACATGAACGTGAGCTTGAAGCAATTTATCATTTTTGTTTAATATGTTTTTCAGGAAATGTTGAGGAGCACGAGCATCCATACCTCCAGAAATAAGTTGACCGTTTGTGTTCATACAGATCAACCCCTCCTAATGACACTCCTTTACCTCCACGTCATTTGGGTGTTTTTTCAGAGCTCGTTTCTTAGTTAGTTTCTTTGTACTTGTTTTTTAGCCTTTTCCCAGCTTATGTTTTGTTAGTTTAGTCTTTGTTGTTTTCTGCCTTTGTTTGTAGTTTTGTTCAGGCCCATTTATAGTAGCTTTTTGGTCCATGTGCAGCAATAGCTTGGTTAGTATTGCTGGTCAAAAGCAACTATGTTCTGGTGAGCTTTGGACTCTTTGGGCGATTGCTGCCCTTTTTCCACTGATTATATAAGCTGGGCTTAGGTATTAAGTATCAAAGTATCAATTAAAAGCTATTAATTTGAGATTCTGGAGGAAAATTTGTGTTGGAAACGAAATGCTGAGTAAAGTGTCTTATTTGAAGATGCTGAAAGAAGTGTGTATTGTATGTTTAACTCTCAGTGTAGCTGAATAAATGAAAATAAATTATTCCCAGAGCCACTTGATTCCATTAGCAAACCAGAATTTAAATAGTAATTAGCAGAGGTGTAAATGTGTAAATACAGGTGATGGGACTGTATGACTATATTACAGTGGGAATCAGGTCAGAAACATTAATGTCACTCTAGACTTTCAAAGCTGTCAATAAGTGATTCTAACCTCACATTTTAACCTAGATGCTAAAAGATCTTTTGACCTTGAAATTACCTAAAAGCCTAAATGGAAACAAGGAACATATGCTGTTCCAAACAGCTGATCATTTATTGATAAAGAAAAACCAATAAGACAGAGGTTTTAGGGGGGACATATTTTATCCTATTATTACATTGCTGATGGGCAGTACATGTCTCAGTGCTTCAAACATCTTACAAATACAAATTAGGTTTGGCTACCTCATTCTAGGTCATAGTTGAAATGACGTCTTCATCTCTTTTCTTTGCCTCATCTCTTCCCATCCAACAGTTTCTCCTCAAGAACAGGCTTTGATAGATTTGTCACAGTTTGTGGCATGCGCTCTGGGAGATCCTCAGAATGAGTGGGCAATCCAGCCAGCATTCAGCACCCCCTCCCCCATCTCCTTAACAGGAAACATCACATTTGTTACCAAAAATATGAGCCTAAATTTACATTCAGTGACTCACATCTTATTTAAAAGCAAGCATTTTTCCCTTTTGTATCTGAATGCAGGTTGATAACAGAAATGTGAAAAGGAGTCAAAGTGGTGTAAAAAATTTCCTTTTGAAATTCCTAAGTGTGTCTCAAAAATGCTCTTTTTTGATTCATATATATATAAAGAACAAAAAAGGAGCACAGTTTACTACTTAAGCCAGCAATGCTTTGATAATACACATGCTCACTCTTCTCTTCTTTACTGAATATTTGTTCTCAGAATCAGAGGAGGCACACTTATATAATGCTTCTAGGCTTCTCATGAAGTGTGTGTGCATGTGTGTGTGTGTGTGTGCGCGCGCGCGCGCGTGTGCGTGTGTGTGTGTGTGTGTGTGTGCATATGTGCAGCGGGAAAATGAATCTGACTATTTTTACTGCCGTGAGCTTGACTCCAGCTGTACTGTAAACCTGTAACACTCAGCAAGCACTGTGCCTGCAGAGCTGACTGTAAGCAACAGCACGATAACAGGCAGCACGATCTGGGTCACTGACAGTGTAACAACCTGTTTAACCAGCTCAGCAAGAAATCGCGTTACTGCCCTCTGGTGGCCACATACAGATCACACTTCTGTGTAATGAAGTCCACTGATTTGAACGATTGAAGTGACTGTAATATACAAAGAATAAGAGCAAGACATTAGAAGAAAATAGTGCAAGACACCATGATGTTATGCCATCCACCGGGTCACCAGTTAATTACTTGTTGACAAGATAAGAGTTAAAAAGAAATGAAAAGCTTTTCCAGTATTGTAGGTAAGTTAGGACCCCAACTATGAACCTGAACATTAATTATTATCAAATGAAATATTTATTTTTGAAGGATGGCAGTCTAAATGAAAGTATGTAAGTGGCATTTGCACAACAAGAATTGTCAGCTTTTATTTTGAATAATGAGTCATTATGTACGCAGAGCCACTGAAAGTGTATCTAGAACAAAAATGCAGGAGTCAAATGCTCTCAGCTAAGAAGACAAAGGGGGAAAACCAAAAAAAATAGAAGAAGAAAAAGAGATTGTACAACCTAAAGAGCAACTAAACTGAAGGACTATTTTTCACTGAAGAGGGCAAGTCAGAAAGTTTGTAAGGAACAGTTACTGAAGACCAGTGTGAACAGAAACCGATATCTGTGCAGATGCCTGAAACTGACTTGAAGATCAGCCAAATGTAAGTTGGATAAGGTGTTTGATTTTTATGGATCAATTCTGAGAACTTTCAATCACACTTCATATTTGTCAGTTTGAAGAATGAAGGTCAATATTAATTTGTGGGCTTGACAGTTTGTTGTATTATCTAAACATTAAAGCAATTAAGATAAATACACAAAAATGTTACAATATGTGGTTCACGTCACTTCTCCAAAACTCTACCTTCCGTTTCCATGAGTAATGGTGCAATCGGTGTTTTTTTTCTTTTAACCCTCCGAGCCCTGAGCCACCTTAAGTAGGAATGCTGAAGATTTAGAGTTAGTGCTTCAGTCAAGTTTTCGGATTGACAGAACTACCTAATTCTCACATGGTCAGAAAATTAAAAATCACAATATTTTAACACTGGGTGTCAGCCTTTTTGGTTTTTTCCCGCCCAAAATAAGATAGGGTTATGGCCAGGATGTCTCATCACCACAAATGACAACTCATGGAGCTAGTGCTTGTGCCTTACATGATAAAATTTCAAAAAAGTCTCATTTCAGTTGTAGCTTTAGCTTTCCATTTTTAACAGTAAATGCATCAAGAGAACCACAAACGGGACTTATGGACAGGTATTAAGTGAATATTGACTTGAAATATGTACGTATACTGATCAGACATAATATTATGATCCCCTTCCTAATATTGTTCGTCCCCCTTTTTCTGCCAAACCGGCCTCGACTTGTGGAGGCATGGACTCCACTAGACCTCCACTAAAGGTGTGCTCTGGTATCTGATGCTCAATTAAATTGAGATCTGAGGAATTTGGAGGTCAAGTCAACATCTCAAACTCATTGTTGTACAGGGTGGGCCATTTATATGGATACACCGTAATAACATGGGAATGGTTGGTGATATTAAAGTCCTGTTTGTGGCACATTAGTATATGTGAGGGGGCAAACTCCTCAAGATGGGTGGTGACCATGGTGGCCATTTAGAAGTTGGCTATCTTGGATACAACTTTTGTTTTTTCAATAGGAAGAGGGCCATGTGACACAAGTCATTGGTAATGTCACAAGAAAAACAATGGTGTGCTTGGTACAAGTTTCTGACCACTTATAAAATGTGTTCAATGTGCTGCCCATTGTGTTGGATTGTCAATGCAACCCTCTTCTCCCACTCTTCACACACTGATAGCAACACCGCAGGAGAAATGCCAGCACAGGCATCCAGTATCCGTAGTTTCAGGTGCTGCACATCTCGTATCTTCACACCATAGACAATTGCCTTCAGATGACCCCAAAGATAAAAGTCTAAGGGGGTCAGATCGGGAGACCTTGGGGGCCATTCAACTGGCCTACAACGACCAATCCACTTTCCAGGAAACTGTTCATCTAGGAATGCTCGGACCTGGCACCCATAATGTGGTGGTGCACCATCTTGCTGGAAAAACTCAGGGAACGTGCCAGCTTCAGTGCATAAAGAGGGAAACACATCATCATGTAGCAATTTCAAATATCCAGTGGCCTTAAGGTTTCCATTGATGAAGAATGGACCCACTATCGTTGTACCCCATATACCACACCCAACCATCACTTTTGTTGTTCCAACAGTCTTGGAGGGATCCATCCAATGTGGGTTAGTGTCAGACCAATAGCGGTGGTTTTGTTTGTTAACGTCACCATTCACATAAAAGTGTTTTGCCCATTCTGCAAATTCTGTGCGCCGATCTGGGTCATCCTCGTTGAGATGCTGCAGTAGCTGGAGTTTGTAAGGGTGCCATTTGTGAGTAGCTAATATCCGCTGAAGGGATGTTCGACTAATGCCACTCTCCAGTGACATGCGGCGAGTGCTACGCTGTGGGCTCTTGCCGAATGAAGCTAGGACAGCCACTGATGTTTCTTCATTAGTGACAGTTTTCTTGCGTCCACATTTTGGCAAATCCAACACTGAACCAGTTTCACGAAACTTAGCAAGCAGTTTGCTGACTGTAGCATGGGAGATGGGTGGTCTCGTTGGGTGTCTTGCATTGAAATCTGCTGCAATGACCCGGTTACTGCGTTCACCAGATATCAACACAATTTCCATCCGCTCCTCACGTGTTAACCTCTTCGACATGTCAGTGGCTGTGAACAAAGAGAAACTTGTAAATAATTCATGAAAGAATAAAGTTACGTTGAAACCAAGCACACCATTGTTTTTCTTGTGACATTACCAATAAGTTTGATGTGTCACATGGCCCTCTTCCTATTGAAAAAACAAAAGTTGGATCCAAGATGGCCGACTTCTAAATGGCCACCATGGTCACCACCCATCTTGAGGAGTTTGCCCCCTCACATATACTAATGTGCCACAAACAGGACTTTAATATCACCAACCATTCCCATGTTATTACGGTGTATCCATATAAATGGCCCACCCTGTACTCTTCAAACCATCGCCAAAGTATTTTTGCTTTGTGGCAGGATACATTATCCTGCCATCAGGGAATACCTTTCCAGTGAAAGGATCAACATGGTCTTCAACAATGCTTACGCAGATGTTATGTGTCAAAGTAACGTCCACATAGATGGCAGGACCCAAGATTTCCCAACAGAGCATCCTGGTGCCAGGTGTTCCCAAGGTAAGTGACGCACATGCATCTGGCCAGCCAAAAAATGTAAAAGAAAACGTGGTTCATCAGAGTAGGCCACCTTCTTCCATTGCCCCATGGTCCAGTCCTGATGCTCACATGTGATGCTCCCATTGTTGGTGCTTTCAGCAATGGAGTGCGGTCGCATGGGCACCCCAACCGCGCTGCGGCTATGCAGCCCCAATCCACGGTGATTTCTCATACCTTTCTATCAGAACGAGCTTTAACTTTGAGGCAGTTTGAGCCACAGTTGCTCATCTGTTTTATCCGACCACACAGGAAGCCTTTGCTCACCACATGCATCAGCAAGCCTTGACCCTGCCACTGGTTCACCATTGTTCCTTCCTTGGACCACTTTTTATAGATGCTATCCACTGCAGACTAGGACCACTCCACAGATCTGCACTTTTCTGATCTAGTCGTCTAGCCATCTCAAACTCAAACTTGCCCAGTTTTCCTCCTTCTAACACATCAACTTTGGGAACAGCTCTTCACTTGCTCCGTGTGTACCCTAACTACTTACAGGTGACATAATAAACAGGTAATCGGTGTTATTTCCTTTCAATGGACACAATGTTATGTCTGATCAGTGTATGTGTGTAATAGGTAAGTAGATTCCAGGCTTCTCCAGCTTGATCTTACCAATTTGAAGGGAAAAAAAGACTCTCATTATTGTGATTAACGCTTTTTCCTGCTTGCACTTTTGTAATTTTCTTCTGTTATGTGTTCTTGCTTTTAGAGACAATCATTTGTGGTTCCCTTGTGAATTATTCTGTAAGAGCCTCATGTTGCATGGAAGGCCAGGAGTGAAAGAAAGCATTCTTATGTTTAGTCATTAATAAAGTAATTTATTACTTGATAATTTATTGGAGAGTAAAAAGAAGGATAATGAATATATATTTATAAATGAACTATTTATCTGTCTTTCAAATGGAAAAGAAAGGAAAGAAAACATTAACCAATCAGAAAGCTCCTAAGATCACACCATATGGCTAATTTGCATTGCTTTTTTTCACAAAGGACCAAAATGTCAGTTAGTTTATCGTCATGTAGTTGCTTCATTTTCACGATTTGTTTCTCAGAGCAGTTCACAAAAGGCTACTTTTGTTTTAAAAAAAATCCACGTGTAAATTCTTGTGTTTCTTTTTCTCCGTCTCACACTCACTCTCTGTCGTGTCTGTGCTTGGCTGTTTCTCTCACCAGGTTGCCATTATTGCTGGAAACTTTGAGCTTGCTGAGCTCATCAAGAACCACAAAGAGTCTGATATAGGTGAGTAACAAAGAAGCATATTTTCTTCTCCTCAGTCCAACCGCATCTATTTTTCTTCAGTCACCAAGTGCATATTCCCGAATCTCTCTTGGGATACATTTCAAATCCTCACATTTGGTTAGATCCTCCTAAATGACTTATTGCAATAATCCCTTCCACTGGATTACAAGATGACTGCCAAAGGGATGAAAGTGTACGTTTATGTCAGGACAATCCAGGGCTGTTTGAGCCAACACAAAGGATCAATACTTTGGTCCAGGGAAGCTTTTCCTGGATCAAATCTGGTCAGTTTAGAGGTGTTAAATAATCTGTGTGCTAGCATTTGATAAACCCGGTATATGGGTTTAACTTTTATTTTACTCTGATTGTGATTATTTTAGCTTGTAAGATTTCTTTATTTTATATATATTTACTATTCTAAGATTCAATTCAATATTATTTATACAGCGCCAAATCACAACATAAGATTGTAAGGTAGACACTACAATAATACATACAGCAAAAAACCCAACAATCATATGACCCCTTATGAGCAAGCACTTTGGCGACAGTGGGAAGGAAAAACTCCCTTTTAACAGGAAGAAACGTCCGGCAGAACCAGGCTCAGGGAGGGGCGGGGCCATCTGCTGTGATTGGTTGGGGTGAGAGAAGGAAGACAGGATAAAGACATGCTGTGGAAGAGAGACAGAGGTTAATAACAGATATGATTCGATGCAGAGAGGTCTATTAACACATAGTGAGTGAGAAAGGTGACTGGAAAGGAAAAACCCAATGCATCATGGGAATCCCCGGCAGCCTACATCTATTGCAGCATAACTAAGGGAGGATTCAGGGTCACCTGGTCCAGCCCTAACTATATGCTTTAGCAAAAAGCAAAGTTTGAAGCCTAATCTTGAAAGTAGAGATAGTGTCTCTCTCCTGAATCCAAACTGGAAGCTGGTTCCACAGAAGAGGGGCCTGAAAACTGAAGGCTCTGCCTCCCATTCTACTTTTAAATACTCTAGGAACAACAAGTAGGCCTGCAGAGCGAGAGCCAAGTGCTCTAATAGGGTGATATGGTACTACAAGGTCATTAAGATAAGATGGGGCCTGATTATTCAAGAACTTGTATGTGAGGAGCAGGATTTTGAAATCAATTCCATTGCTGGCATTACTCTGTGTCTATAGCGGTGTAATTGCTACAGATTTGCTGTCTTTGTACGGTACTTCAGCTAACTGATGCATTTAGACCACTAATGGAGCTCAAAAGAGCTGCTGGTTAATAGCAACATCTAAAACCCAAATGCTATGCCTACAGTTTTCTCCCACAAAGAGTGAGTGAAAATCCCACTAAAAGCATCCTCGTAATAAACCATCCGCTACAGCACATGCTGTCTCTGAATGCAAACAAACATGCTTTTTTAATTTTATAGAAACAAAGACGACATCATTTCTGTATCAGATTTAAATTGCTAATATTAATCCAAATATTATAAGCTTTACATTCAAAGTCAAGATGATGTGTCCAGTTTATTTTATTAGCAAATACGGTACTATCACAGTTTATTATAGTGAAATGAAAAATCATGCAAAAAAAAACTAAACAAGTAAATAATCAAAAGACTAATAACTCAAAATAACTCAAACATAAACGTAGAGTTTGTGTTAAATATTTAAATAAACCTTTGCAAAAGAAGCAGAAATAGGTAAATTATAGCCACAGTAAAACGTAGACTTCACCAAACCTACTACAAAACACTGGGAGTAACAGCCTGAAGCTGTGTTCACGCTGGAGAGGATTTGTAGCAATGAGGTGACCAGAAACCGCAGAAAATGAATCACACTCATCGACATGTTAAATAACTGCTGGAGATGGGAAGTTGGTGAAAACAATGAGAGCGGTGAACCCTAGGAGCGCTGCTGGCCCTGACGGCCTCCCAGGAGCTGTGGTTAAAGCCTGCTTTGAACAGCTGGCAGGGATCCTCACCAGGCTGTTCAACCTCTCCCTGACTCATGCCACCGCTCTCACCTGTCTGAAAGCCTCTGTCATCATTCCCATACCCAAAAAGACTGGTATAGGCAGCGTCAATGACTATTAATCTATAACCCTCGTGTCTGTAGTCATTAAGTGCTAAGAGCGGATAGTAAGAGCGCTTAACCACCTGGAGAACAGGAAGAGCTGCGTGAGGAGGTTCTTCATGGACTACATCTCAGCAATCAGCACCAGAATCCCAGACTTTTCACAACCAAACTGGACCACCTTAACATCCCCCCTGCCGCCTGCCCCTTGTTCTGTATGCCCTGTACATCTACGACTGTACACCAACCCACCCAACTAACGTCATCATCAAGTATGTCGATGACATCACTGTGGTTGGGCTCATCTCTGATGGAGATGAGACAGCATAGTAGAGAACTTGTCCTGCTGGTGCTCAGAAAATAACCTGACGCTGAACGTCCGTAAAACAAAACAACTCGTTGTGGACTTCAGGAGACACAGACAGGTCCACTCCCCTCTCATTATAAATGGAGAATGGGTGGAATCTGTCTCCACCCTCAGGTTTCTGGACACCCACATCTCCATTGATTTCACCTTGACACACAACACCATCGCCCTGGTAAAGAAGGCCCAGCATTGGCACTTCCTCCGTATCCTGAGGTAGAAAAACCTGGACCGGAAGCTGCTGCTGGCCTTCTACCGCTCCTCAGTGGAGAGCGTGCTCTCCTGCTGACTGGGTGTTTGGTACGCAGGGGGCACTACTGAGAACCGGAAGGCTACACAGAAGGTACTTAACACATTGGCTGCCCTCTGCCACCCCTGGAGGCCAATCCTTGTGTCACAGGAGAACCAGGACGTTCATACGTGACCACTTGCACCCCGCTCACCACCTGTTTGACCCGCTGCCCTCTGCTCAGAACCTCAGGTTAATCAGACCCCACACCTCCAGACTCACAGACAGCTTCTTCCCCTGGGCCATTAGAACTGTTAACATACACTATCCCCCCACGCCCCACCCCTGCCCACTCACCTCTGACCTCTGAGCCATGGTCTGAGTAACTCCACTCACACAGACTCTATGCAGACCAAGTCTTTTCTTTGCACTACTTCCAGTCACTTTGCAACTATTTTGTACTCTAATGTGTGACTTTCTCTTATTTTTTTATATAAAGTACAGTATTTCTCATGTTTGCTATTTATTCCTGCTGTCTACTATTTATATTTTATTCCAGCACAGTTGGTGTGGAGCACCCACAGTTTCGTTATACACGTACAATGACAATAAAGGCGTATTCTACTCTATTCTATTCTATTCTATAAACTTTTCTCAACTTGAGACAAGCGACTACTAATGAGAGGGAAGAATATTGCCGTTTGACATATAATCTTGTAGTGAATACATTAGAATGTTACGTAGACAAATAGAGCCTCAAATGTCCAGCCGTCAGTTTTCAAGCAATGTGTGACAAGAAAATCTGTTCCAGTGTGCATGCAGCTTGAGAACTGTAGTCTTAGTTTGCCAGTCTAGAGTCACAAGACTTCCAAAGGCCCACCAGCCGCCTAAGAGGTTTAGAGGAAAAACTGCTTCCCTTTAAACATCTGAAAAGATACAAAAGACTGTAACCAGCCTCTGCTTGTTTGCAGGAGTTTAAAAGGGGAAATTTCATGATTTACTGGAGTGAGCATATTAAGTCATTAGTATTGGATAAAATCCTCACACTGAACGCCTTTTGAGGCAAGAGTCCAAGACATGACAGTGACAGGCAGGGAGTGGACCGGGAATGCAGGACTCAGCAGAACGACTATAAAACCAAAGACCACTGCTTTATTGCTGGTAAAAAGGCAGCAAAACACAACAGGTAAAGCCGGGCAGGGTCAACCAGACAGAGACTACACACACCATGAGGGACAACACAACAAAGAACAGAGGGAGACGCAGGAGGGCGACTAAGGGAAGCAGAGACACAATGTGTCACTACAAACCATGTGAGAATGTTCAGCCCGCTCACTGACCAGATGTGTCTCGGTTGACAGCAACAAAAGTAAACACAGGTGGTGTATCCTGGACTTTTGGAGAGCACCGAGAAATTACGTTGTTTTCATGGCTAGCTGCTAGCTCGTGCAGACCTTTGCACATCTAGAGTACCTCGCCACATTTAGAAGAAAAGCAGCTCTATAATTGGTTAGGGTTGAGGTCGGATTCACACCATAAACGAACTGCTCTGGAGTGTGTGTTACTGTGTTGACATCACTAACACAAATTAACCACACCACTGGGAAGAAGAACCAGAGCTCTCAGACTAACACGCGTTTTACAGACTGGAACTGGGATAAACAAACATGGAGACTGGACAGACTGGGAGACAAAGGGACACAACACAGAGAGATAAGCACAGGGACAGGACTACAAACATATTAACTAGACAAGACAGGGAACGTAGAGAGCCACCAAAACAGGACACAGAGAGACCAGACAGACACGGGAGCATGACCAGAGACAAAGGACAACACAGAGACAAGACTGGGACAGACAGGACACAAGAGGGGCACTCACATAATAAAACAAGAAATCAAAAAGTACGAAAATAAATAATGAAAACTGAGAGGCAAAGGAAAAAAGGACCTCAAGATTAACCGAAACAGCAGCAGAACATAAGTTAACTCAAACCAAAAGTCTATAACAAACTCAAAAGCTGGACCAGTGATGACCCCAGCATGATCTGACATGTACAAATAGTTTACTATAACAGAAAACAATGTATTGTTCATATTTACATGCACTGTCACAGCACAATAAGCCGCTGCTGTCACATTGATTTTGGAAATGATTTATTCCAACATAAGTGAATGTCGATGTGCTTTCACACATAAAATATTAAAGCTGAGTGAGCCTTCACTTTGTGCAAACCCAAATATAGCAGCGATCCTTAGCCTGGAATGCTTGATAAGGTGGAATTACATAAAATGGCTTCATAGAGATATGTAGTGTAAAAGGCATAGCATTATTTCTCCATCTGTGTGTGTGTGTGTGTGTGTGTGTGTGTGCGTGCGTTCACGTGTGAGGGAGGTGAGAAAGATGAGAACAATTTTTCACGAACATTCAAACATGATAAGAAGTATTTTTTGAACAAATTCCATGTTTTTTTTTTCCATCTTGCCATCTCTCTATCTATTTATTACCTTTGTTGCTTAGTTGCCACGCTGGAGCGGCAGATTGGTGAAAGCAACAGACTCTGCTTCAGTTTAACACCTGATAAAGTGACATTTTCACTTTTCAAGTGAAGCAAACAACCACAAATCATTTACAGCTTCAACATATATTTAATCGTATCTTAATCTGCAATGTCTCTTCTTTGATCGAGTTTTTGCCTGTTTGGAACACCCAAGCTGAAATTTTTTTAAAAATGTAGCTTGTTTTAGTTTCTGAAACTGTTTCTCTGGTTAAAGCAAAACCCAAACCCTGTACAGTTGTGGTGACGGGGTGAATGCTATGAGGTTAAATCAACAACTGAAATGAGCACTAAGCATTACTTGGATAGTGACTCTGGTCTTTAGAGTAGTTTGTGCAGAGCGCAGACAGCTCAGGGATTAACGGGCCTTAGAGAAAATGAGAAAAGATGAACAAACAAACCAAAAAATAAATAAATAAAAATACAACAGAGAACAGGGGAAAATGAGGTTGAGAGGCAGATGAATGGAGAGAGAGAGAAATCTAATCTAATCTAAAGATGTAATCCTGCAATTGTTGACCTCTTCTCATGGATGCCACCCATCAGTGAGCAGCCTGAGCACAGCAGCGACCCGGTGAAGGTCTAAATGAAACACGGCAGCGAAGCAGGATTACTAACAAAGAACCTCAGCACTGTTGACATCTGCTACCTCCCCACCACGCCCTCCCTCTTCCCCTTCATTCACACCATTTCTTACTCAACCTTAAGCGCTCAGCTACATCTATGAGTGGTAGCTAGGATTGGCCAGTCAGTCAGCCTCAGATTTCGGGTGTGTATTTATCTGTTTTCAACTCCTGGGGGACACTTGAGCTGTGGACTTTGGGATGGGACAACTGGATTGGATACCATGGGTTCAGCCTGCTGCAGAGGTTGGTGCCACACCCACTCTTCCCATCTTTTGCTTCCATCCTTTACTCACATCCTTGATTCCCATGTTTTACTCCCTTAACCTCTAATCCCAAGTTCTTTGACTTAAAACACACACACACACACACACACACACACACACACACACACACACACACACACACACTTGGAGCCCATTCAGAGCCCAGCTCTCCCTCTTTTGTCTGGCACAGCTTGTATCATGTTGAGTCGCTTGCTGGCTATATGCAGATTTAGTGCATTTTAATGTTGATCACAGAGACTGTGTGCGTGTGTGTGTGTGTGTGTGTGTTAGATTCACAATCAGCCCTGTGGCTTTTACAGATTTTCTTGCTTACTCGGTGCAGATGATGTAACAGTTCAGCTACACAAATCTACCACTGTGTTACGTCATTTTTCTCCATACTTCGCTGCATTGTTGAAGCTTGACTAACAACTGGGGCAAGTGAATAGAAACAAAGGCCCAAGACCCTGAAATGGTCAAAGTCACATAGTTTATCTGACACAGTGTTTTAAAATATTTAGCACAAAGGTAAAGTATTAACTGACATTAAATGACAAAAGCATTTAAAATGTGATTATTTCAAACAACTGACACATTTCCATCTTATAAAAAGACGTTTAAAAAAAATGACGTAGTCACCCATACGGATCACTGCACGTTAGTGTTTTTAGTGTTTTTCTGCAGGTTAATCTGTGAGGCTTGTTTAATTATAAACCTGTACATAACAACTAGCTTGGCATAGCTATTAGCTTAATTGTTAAATGAATCACTACTAGCTTGGGTTCTTTATTCACCCTTCCCATATTTACCTGTTAGATGTGTCAAATGTCTAGATGTTCCTTAACCTGCTTTAGTAATATTGATACCTGTACAAAAAACGTAGCTCTGGAATAGCCTTTAGTTAGCTAGACCCCTGCAGTCGTGTGGGCATAGCCACCATTAGCTGTTCCCCAGCAGATTGGGGAAATCAGCCTGGCTGGGTGACCGAGAAAGTGTAGCTCTAAACAGAAGACCCTGGAATACCCCACTCTGTGGCACACCTGCCAAGGCAAACACTGTCATCAGTGGTTATACTGGTTATTGGTGATTCTATTCTGAGAAACATGAAGCTAGACACAGAAGCGACCATGCTAATCATCTTCCAGGGGTAGCAGTGCATTGAAGGAACCCTGAAACTGCTGGCAAAGGATAAACAAAGATTTGGTTAGATTATAATTCACGTTGACAGCAATCACACCTACAGCACGGTATTTGGCACCACTTTCATACTGACTAATGAAGATGTTGCCATGAGACATTTTTAATAATGTTACTGGATGTGAATCAACATCTGATCATCATCAATTTTCTCAAGATCCCCAACAACACTGGCTGAAACATCCACAAAACACAACTGTAGATGATTTTAATCGATAATTCCATCTGGATTAATCACTCCATCAAACCTGTTGCTGATTGCCTGATTTTCAGTTCATTTCTTGTATAATTTGGGAGCTTGGCAGCATTTTCTTAGAAATGGATTCTTGACAATCATTTTCATTTTCATACCATACATTCAGATTCAGTTTGTGATCAGCATTAGTTGTGTGGCTGAAGCTACCCTGCATACCACATTTGCTAGAACGCATGCATTCTCTCCCGCCCCGGCGAGAGAGAAGAGGAGAGAGAGACAAACAGAGCGTGCTGATCAGTGTGCAGCTGATCCGCCTGGCCGTGACAGTACCCCCCTCCCCCGACGGGAGCCTCCCGGCGACCCCCAGGCTTGTCAGGGTGAGCCACATAGAACGCCCGCACCATATTCCGATCCAGGAGGGCCGCGGGATCCAAGAACGCTCCTCCATCCCCTAGCCCTCCCAAACCATGAGTCACTGCAGGCTGCGCCCCCGGCGCCGGACATCCATGAGTCTCGAAATGGTGAAAGCCGGGTGGCCATCAATGACCCGGGCGGGTGGAGGGGGCCTGGAAGGAGGGCACAGAGGACTAGAGAGGCAAGGCTTCACTTGCGACACGTGAAAGGTGTTATGGATTTTCATATTCCGGGGCAGTTTAAGACGGACAGAGAAAGGGTTAATCACAGAGTCGACTTCAAAGGGACCGATGAAAGTGGGAGACAGTTTCTTGGATTCAGACCTGAGTGGGATGAATCTGGTAGACACCCAAACCTTTTGTCCAGGTGTGTAGGTAGGTGGGAGCAGGTCCGGTGGCGATCCACCAGGCGCTTGTTGCGTTCCACTGTGCGGAGAAGGGCAGCCCGAGTCACTCTCCAGGCGCGCCGACACCTCCGAAGATGCTGTTGGACAGAGGGAACAAAGTGCTCGACAACTGGGAAGAGTGGCGGTTGATAGCCCAGGGACGCCTCAAAAGGGGACACACCGGTGGCAGAGGAGGTAAGGCTGTTATGAGCATACTCAATCCATGACAGTTGCTCGCTCCAAGTTGACTGGTTAGTGGACATCAGGCACCGGAGAGCTGCTTCGAGCTCCTGGTTGGCACGCTCCGTTTGACCATTGGTCTGTGGGTGGAAACCAGAGGAGAGACTGACCTGAGCTCCGAGGGCACTGCAGAACTCCTTCCAGACACGTGACGTAAACTGCAGTCCTCTGTCTGACACAATGTCCGAGAGGATTCCATGGAGGCGAAAAACGTGGTTAGTTAGTAGCCGGGCGGTCTCTAGAGCAGTGGGAAGCTTAGGGAGGGCGACAAAATGAGCAGCTTTGGAGAAACGGTCCACAATGGTGAGAATGACAGAGTTACCTGACGAGACAAGCAGACCAGTGATGAAGTCAATAGCAATGTGTGACCAGGGGCGGCTCGGAGTCGGCAGAGGTTGGAGGAGGCCAGAGGGTGGTTGATGGACGCTCTTGTTTTGAGCGCAGGTCCCACATCATAGTTGCTCTCTGCGGAGGTGAGAAGGCGTGAAAAGTAGGCACAGGGGTGAAGCTTACCACCTTGCTGCTGGGAAAGCACCGCACCCACTCCAGCGTCCAAGGCGTCCACCTCTACAACGAACTGCAGGTTGAGGTCAGGTTGGACGAGGATGGGCGCCGAGGCAAAGCGGTCTTTTAGATGAACGAATGCTTGTTGGGCCGGTTCATCCCAGCAGAAGGGAACCTTGGGAGAAGTGAGACGGGTCAGAGGCAGGGCAAGTTTACTGTAGTTGCGAATAAAGCGACGATAGAAGTTCGCAAACCCCAGAAAGCTTTGAAGCTGTTTACGGTTAGAGGGGGTCGCCCAGTCAACAACGGCTTGAACCTTCGCGGGATCAGTTTTGAGGTTACCTTGGTCGATGATGTGGCCCAGGAAGGAAACAGTTGAGACATGAAACTCACACTTCTCCCCTTTAACAAAGAGATGATTCTCAAGGAGACGCTGAAACTTGCCTGACATGGCGTTGGTGGTCAGTGACGGAGCAGGAGAAGATGAGGATGTCATCCAAGTAGACGAAAACGAAGTGGTCAATGAAATCCCAAAGAACGTCGTTCACGAGGGCCTGAAACACAGCTGGTGCATTATTGAGACCAAAAGGCATTACAAGATATTCGAAATGGCCCAGGTGAGTATTGAAAGCCATTTTCCACTCATCCCCCTCCCTTATTCTCACCAGATGGTAGGCGTTGCGCAGGTCCAGCTTTGAGAAGATAGTGGCCCCCTGGAGAAGCTCGAACGCGGAACTCAGCAGAGGGAGGGGATACTTGTTTTTAACTGTGATGGCGTTGAGGCCACGATAGTCGATACAGGGCCATAAACTCTTGTCCTTCTTAGTGACAAAAAAGAAACAGGCGGCAACAGGTGAGGACGAGGGACGAATGAGACCCGCGGCAAGGGATTCATTGATGTATCTCTCTATGCTCTCACGCTCAGGTTGGGACAGGCTGTACAACCTACTGGTCGGAAGTGGTGCGCCTGGGAGGAGGTCAATCCCACAGTCGTACAGCTGGTGAGGGGGAAGGGAGCGTGCCTTATCCTTACAAAACACCTGTGGCAGGACGTGATAAACAGACGGCACGGAGGACAGATCTGGCGGTTCGGAGATCGCTGAATTGGTTGGTGGGTTCATGGCGGGGGTGGCGGCTTTTAAACAGGACATGTGACATTCTTCCCCCCACCCCGAAATACTTTCTTTTCTCCAATCAAGAGAATGAGTCTCGAGCCTAATCATTAATGTGACTGCAACCATCAGACGAGGAGGAGACTGAGAACAGGAGACCTCACCCACCCATACACTCCTCACTACTGGCGGGCGCTGTCTTTTGGCCACGACGGGCAATCCGTGGCAATATGGCCCTTGTGGCCACAATAAAAACACTCACCGGCCCTCCACCGACGATGCCGCTCCTCGGGCGACAGTCTGGAGCGGCCCAGTTGCATGGGCTGTTAACTCTCCTCCATGCTGCCCGATACTTGATTGACCGTTTGCTTGCTTGCTTTACTTGACCGTTTCTTCAGCCAAGGTCCAGAACTCGACCGAAAACTCCGCCATACTCCGCCTTCCCTGCTTCAAATTCAACAATCTGTGGGCGGCCACTTCTGCTCTGGTGCCTCTTTCAAAAACACTTTTAAACTTGGTGAGGAAGTCCTCGTAAGAAATCTCAGGGGCTGTTCTTAAAACGGCTTGCGCCCAGTTCAATGCATGCCCACGTAATAGTTGAACAATAAAGGCAATTTTGGCCCCGTCAGTGTCATACGTTCTTCGTAACTGTCGGAATTGTAACGTGATCTGGGTCAAAAATCCAGCACATTTATGGAACTCACCCGAGAAAGGCTCTGGCGCTGGTAACGATCGCTGCGGAGGCTCAGCGGGAGCCGGCGCGGAGGAAACAGATGGAGCGGCCGCTGAAGGGTCGGGAGCCGGTAACTGAGGAGAAACAGACGGAGGTGGTGAGGGTGGGCTTACCAACGGTATGCATTGAGCGAGGGCTTGGGTGAGCGCAGCCAGCTGTTGGTTAATGTGCTGTAGCATGTGTTTGTGGCGTTCCAGAATTGCCTCCGGAGTGAGGACGGGTTGCTGGGTGGGGGTTGAGTCCACTGAGTCCATGATGGCTGGATCGTTATTGTTACAGTTTGGAGGAGGACTCAAGCGCTGCGTGAGGGAAAAGGGGCTCCAGGGAAGTCCAAGGGAAAAGCACGCGTTCTTCATATCATCCACACACACAATCACTGGCTCTCACTCCAACACTTCCCACTCGGGAATCACATGGGGGGAAAAATCCAGGGAGCTCTGTAGACAGGGAGACAGGGTTAAATACAACGCACAAAGGAAACACACTTAACTCGACTTGCAGTAGCTTGGCTTCACTAACGCGTGGTAGACAACGATCCAGCAACGAACAGCAGTCACCTCCTGGCTTAAATGCTGATCATCTTAATGAGACCCGAGGGCGTGAACCCACAGTGAGTTCCGCCCTGGCGAGAGAGAAGAGGAGAGAGAGACAAACAGATAGAGCGTGCTGATCAGCGTGCAGCTGATCCGCCTGGCCGTGACAAAATTAACAAATTGCCAAATCATAGTTAACAAATTATTATAGATTTTTTTTTACAGAGTTAAGTTTCTGTGGCGGTGGTGTGGTCCCTGGCTCAGCTGCAGGGGGGGAGTGGGATGGTGAGCTCGAGGGGGCGGTGCCAAGGAGGCTTGGAGGGAGAGGTGGAGGTTTCTCCCTTTATATATAGTGAAGGCGGAGACCAGAGGAGAGTGTGTGTGCTGAAACGTAGAGCCACATGTGTGTGGCGCTTCAATAAACAGCTCGCAAGCATACAGCATACCAGAGTGTCGGGTCAATCTTTACAGTTTCCATAGATACTTTAGATTTTACCAAGAATAAAAATGTCTGTTTTTCAAAGCCTGTAGGTTTTTATTCAGCTTATTATTAAAATGAAGTCCGTCCATGATATTGTTGCTCTGGATCTACTGACATCATTTAAACCTGGTCTTTGTCTCTTCAGCTAGTCTCTCCTGTCAAAAGACAGAAAAAAAACAAAAGTACAGTGGGAGGAACCCAAACACAAATAAATTGTTTTAACCCAATTTAAACTTACACCCAACTTTTACCACCTCCTCCAACCAAACAAACAAAACCTGGCCCCAAATTTTATTTTATTTTATTTTATTTTATTTTATTTTATTTTATTTTATTTTAGTTTAGTTTAGTTTAGTTTAGTTTAGTTTAGTCACAAGGCTACGGCCCTAAAGGGGAAACCAGGTTTTCTGGTGTCTTTATGAGGATTAAGCTAACGTGACGTCACCTTTCAAATGTTACTTCTCCTGGATTGCAAAAAAGGAAAAAAAGTCAGACTGCTAAAGAGAAACCAGGAAGGAAGCAAAACCCTAAGTTGGATATAATTTTCCTGCACTGTATAATTCACCAGGAAGTCCTCTGAAAGTCTAAATTGCAGCTTGATCATGTAGCAAATAGAGTGGACTTAACAGTCGTCACTTCATTAAATTCCTTCGAGAAACTGACCACCAGGACTTGTCCACTGCTGCACTATCGCATCACCTTTCCTATGCCTGTAAAAAGCCACTATTGTGCTAAAATTCCTCATTTCTTTCTTCTAAGAAAATGACAAATAGGAGCAATTTGTTGAAATATGTGCAATTATACATAGAGCAAAAATATAGTTTATACTAGCTTGAAAGTCCGTATTTGATCTGCCCACCTTTATTCTTTAGCACAGTCTGAACTCTCTTTAAGCAAGCTTTCATTAAACAGTCTGCAGATAGTTGTCCAGGCTTCTTGAAGGACATTTCAAAGCTCTTCTTTGGATGTTTGCTGCCTTTTGTTCCACTTTCTGTCATCGTAATTCCACACTGCTTCAAAATTGTAAGGTCCAGGCTCTGGGGGGATGCAGTCTGTGTGCAATTGTGTGTTTTTCTGTCCAGGTCTGCTTTTACTCCATCTGCACTGTGTTTGGGATCACTGTCATAGTGAAAAATCAAGCTGTTACCAATCAGATGCTTTTCAGATGGTATTGCATGTTAGATTGAAATCTGACTGCACTTCCCAAACACCACTGGCTAAAATGCAGCTCAAAGACCATGAAAGAGTTTCCACCATGTTTTCAGATGGCTGTAGACACTTTCTGCTGTACCTCTCTCGTCTATTCATATTGATTCATCACTTCATAAGACCTGCTCCACTGACTATCACTACAGTTCTTGTTTTATGCCGGTAAAACTCGAGCAATCTTTGTCATTTTTTCATATCAATAAAGAAAGAAACAACATGACAAATTATGTGTGTATAGATACATTGCTATTGCCTAAATCTGCGCCTGAAATTTTCAGTGGTTCATGTCTTAAGTTATAAGTCTTTTCAAGCATTCCACTGAAAATGGTCAGGTACAAGGACTGGACTGAAAATGAGACTGAAAAGCAGACAAATCCAACGATATATAATGAAAAACTGAGCTCAAGTCCACTTTAAACATTACAAGAAAGTCTGGCTCCTTGGAAGCCGAATAGAAAGAAATGATGTGTAGTACAAGACGTTTGCACAGTACAATCGATTTTTACTGGTATTAAAGACAATACTTAACAGTCTCAGCTACACAGTCAAGTTACTCAAGAATAAATGAGTACAGTATGTTAATACTGGAAAATGTTTCTCACCACGGGTTATGTTCTCTTTCAAACTGATTCTAAAAATGACAAAAACTACACAAAGTATTGTGAGGGTCTCTGTGGATTTCTCTCTCCATACAGCAGTAAGCTTATGTAAGAATGATTGGCAGATGGGCATATTAGACCATCCGCTGCCACAGTGTGATAATCCCACAGGGTGCATACATTGAGCAAACACACAAAACATTTTTTTAAAAATCCACAAACATCCACACGCACACCTCAACCACTTGAAGCTTATCTATTCTCGCTTTTGCTGCAGGTTTTAGTTTAGCTGTCCTTTTGCTTCCACGCTCCATCCTAAACTGCACCTGAACACAAGTCAGTTTTTGCCAAAGCCCTGAAAAAGTAATTTTAGAAATCCTTCCAAAAACCTCTGAGCTGGCTGACACACAGCAGGGTCTGTGCTGCAGGAAAACAGACATCTACTGTCAGCTGGCAAAAGTCATGCAGGGCAGAAGGGACTTGATGTTTATGCATCAGGGCTTATTTTTATGTGCACAAAGATCCCACAGTGAAGTCAGTTTATTGGTGCCCAAACTGTTTGAAATCACATAAGAAATTAAGATTTTTTTCCAATGTGATTTTCAGTTTTAACAATGAACAAGAAACCTGGTCATTTTCCACGACGCAGTCATTTTACAAATAATCACAGAGAAAATGTAAGTAATACAATTTTTTTTAGTTATGAAGACGAGACTGAAGGCGTCTGACTGATTCCTGAAACAAGGCAGTTTTTATGTTTTTTTGCAAAAATGTTAGTTTTCAGACAGATAAAAATGTATTTTCTGGTTTACATATTAAACCAATGTACTCCAGTTTAAAGTACAGCTTTATTTATGCAGCGAACATGCTAAACAAATTCTAGGAAGAGTTAAAAGCACTCAGCCCTCGGCATAAAACTACTGCTGGATTTTCTTACATTCGTACAGTCAGATTAAATAAATAAATGACCCCCTAACAATAGATGTTTAGCACTTTTTTCTGTGGTTTATAGACGCAACAATTAGCCAAAGAAAGTTCCTTTTAACCAGTGTTTACCCCCTGTGTACTTTTCCTGATCAAATTCAATTTTAAAAAAGTTCTTAAAATCTGAATTGGAAATTGTGTTTGTATAGCATTAGTGGACAGTATATACATTTATCATGGCTATATGTTAAGCTATTTCACACTTTGAAATGTTTTTCGTACTTAAAGTGCTGTATTTATTTATTGATATTGTATTATTATCATTATCATTATTCATCAGTGTGATTTATTACAGTACTACTGTAATTATGTGGAGATTTTTATTTTTGTTTATTTTTTGGTAGATGCCAAACAGGTAAACTAGTCATTAGTGATGATTTCTCACATAATTACATTCAGTGGTCTGATCTGGCATTTTGTAGTATTTTAGTAACTCTGTTCTATTAAAAGTGATTTTTGTTTATAACTGGCTTTCACAGCTCCTCTGGTATTATACCATGTCACGCTCCTAATGTTGCCAGATTAGAGTTCTTTTTAATGACAGGTTAAGAAAGTTGAGAATTTGGGGTATTTTTTTTAATACAGCCAGCGTGATTAGCACTGTGTCATTAGGATAGAGAAATACAGTCCACATCCTGACTTACCATGTAACTAAGAACTGCATGTTAGTGCAGAGCTTTTCATAACTGTACAACATCTTATTCTGCTGTTACATATAAATAATTTTGCTGCACTGAGCTTCCCTCGTGCGCATAATGTATTTGATTACTGTGTTTCAAGGAGTGATCAAAAGATGAGAGCCATGAAAATCTAAACATTTCATTTGGATTAAGTCTGACTGATCTCTGTTTTTAATAATAATTTCTCAAACATGTCAGAATCTTCTACCACAAAGATTTGATTCTGCTCTGACGTGCACTGTGCACCCTGATTTCACCACCAACCTTTAACTGGTCATGAGAATGAATTTCATACCAGTGATAATTGTAGGTGATGACATGTACAACTAAGCAGTGTTCGGCTGAATCGTTTGCAAGCTTGAAGATGAAATGCTGGGCAAAGAGTAAGAACAGGACTCTGCTCATCAGTTTTTTCTTCCAGTATTCAATGATACTGGATTCCCAGTCTGGTTCCCCAGACTGAAGCTGTTAGTACTGGATTCTAATGTAAAGGCTGATGGCATTTGAAGGAGACCGTGCAGGTAATTTTTAATTTGTTTGTTTTTTTGGCCTATAGTCTTTGCATCATCATCACTGGCCCACTCACCATATTTGCTACCTCTTGACTTCACTTCCCAAAAATGAAAATTTATTTGAAGGATTACTTTTTTGCCACACTGGAAAATCCGGCACCCATCACAGAGGCACAAGTACAAGGGGACATGATGGGGCTCTACTGAGAGATGTAAAAATAGCAGCCACACTGAAAATGGTCCAGTGGAGCAGAAAAGGATAACCTTCAATGTGAGATCAGCCAAATTTAAATCAGGTATGGTTTTTGATTTTCATAGGCCTAATCACAGAGCTATTTGATCTTTGATGGATCTTTCAAGCCCTCTGTCAGTCGCCACAGTGGATGAATTAAGTCTCATTAGTGGAATCTTTACTGTGATACCACCTTGATAATCACCAGGACTGAATGATGAATAAATGTACAGTTGGCTCCTTTTCCTGCCTCTACAATAGCTTTCATAAGCAAGGTCCATAAAAACGTTGGTGTATATGCAATAGCTTTAGAAAGATCCAAATAAAGCCATGTTAGTGCATATTGTGATTTAACGTCTTTCCCAGTTACTGTAAATGGAGACTGTTACAGAAGGTCTGTTAGTTAAAGGAGTCTTTATGGCTGAATAGATTTTTTATTTGAAACTGAAACTTCTGGAACAGTCTGCGTATGGCTTGGATTATATATCATGCTCGGGTGGTTTGGGTGATGTGGCGAGCACAGCATGGTAATTGTTTGCTTGCATATTTTATGACAACATATGCTTTTGCATGTATCCATCTGTTATGTTGCAGGGTCACTTCTTGAATGAATTTGTATTAGTTGTGCTTAGACAGATGGAGGATAAGGAAATCGAGTTGTAAAGTCTTAACGAGCCCTCATTGAGAAGGGCAGCGTGTAAGCACACAACTTCACACAACAGCAGAGCTTGAACAAAGAGGAGCCGCCACAGATAAAGGAGTCATGTGGAAATATTTCATCATGCAAAAGACAGGTAGGCACAGTGGTGTGGAACCGTAGCCTTAATGATCTATAGAACTGCCCCCCTCTGAGTTGCCTAGCAACACAAGGGATTTCTTTCTGGAAGAACCCCTCACCAGTGCACATCCCATGCTTTTAACCCTTCAGCCTCTGCTCCCCAAAACAGGCTAATATGAAATCCAGCATGTGCTGCAACCTCTTGCAACAATGCATCAACAGCATCTAACATTTCCACCATCAAACCGTGATCTAGCTTATGCTTCATTCTCAGGAACTCTGATTTATTATTCATGTCATTTTCCCATGCTGCTGAAGTTCGTTGTTTAGCCAGAGACTGAACTGAGTCAAAAACCAAACGTGACCAAACCAAATGCTTACTTTAAAACCGTCCCTATCACCAGAAAGTTGACAACCATGGCTGATTTATTTAAAGGAATTAAAAAGATGACTATCTATTTAGGTGGCATCTCGGGGTCATGTGAGCAAGTGGGTATCTGTCCTTTTCAGAAAAGCACGCTTTTTCATGTGTAATTAACATTGTTACAAGCTTTGTTAAACCTAACAAAGTCATTAGTGCTTAAACTATATGCACAAATAATGAAACACACATGTATATAATAAATGTGTGAAAGAGAGACCCTCCACCAGAACATCAAAAGTGTGCAGTGTCCTGTGGTGTTTGGTAAAATGATACTGGCATCTGTGGGTTGTCAGGGTAGGACATATCAGTCTTATTCTCACACGTCTGGGTTGGGAGTTTATTGATCTAAGGAGTTTATTGAGCACTCGCTGACAACATACATATCTCTACAACATACCTACCACCAAGCAACAACGGGAAGGAAAAATTCTTTTAACAGGAAAAAACCTCAAGAACCAGCCTCAGGGAGGCTCACCCCCAGCAGATGGCTGTCTGCTGGGGGTGAGGGGAGGGAGACAGGACAAAAGACACACTCTGGAAGAGAGACAGAAATTAATAATAACTGATGATTAAATGCAAAATGGTGCATTAACACAGAGAGTTAAAAAGTTTTGAGTTTTGAGCCTGGCCTACTGCAATGTCAGATATGACAACTAAGGTTCAAGATCACCTGATCCAGCCTTAACTATATGCTTTATCAATAAGGAAAGTTTGAAGCCTAATCTTAAAAGCAGAGACAGTGTGTGTATCCCAAATCCAAACTGGGAGCTGGTTCCACAGAAGAGGGGCTCAATAAAGCACTTCCTCTTATACTGCTGCTTTACTCGTGGTTCCTGGGGTATTTAAAAGTAGAGTGTAGTAGTAGTATACGTATAGGAGAATTTATGTGAGGAGCAGGATTTTAAATTTAACTGTGGATTTAACAGGGACCCAATAAAGAGAAGCTAGTATGGGCAAAATATGCTCTCTTTCTAGTCCCTGTGTGTGCTCTAGCTGCAGCATTTTGGATCAAGTGAAAGGTTTTTAGGACAACCTAATAATAATGCATTACAATAGTCCCAAGTGTATCTGTTTGCAACTAAAATGTTCTGTTTTGACAAACTAAAAATTAATAAATGAAGCAACTACAGTCCTCAGTATGAAGGCAAAACACAGATAACTCAGTATAATTAGTACAGATTAGGTTAAAGAAAGAAATAAAAGTAATTGTTCCTCCCTTTTTACCTCAGCCAGTACATTTGTGTTTTCATCATCATTCTGTCTCTAAACACAAGAGCTCAAAAAGTTTTGGATGAATTCCGTTAACAATCCATCCACCAAGGTTATCAAGGTCAACTTAATGATGATTTCCTACAACTGCGGTATTTACGGTAAGCATAAAGAAAGTACCGTGTACAGATTGAAAAGGTCAATAGAGTGATCATAAGCTAGAGTGATAATAAAGTGATATTAATGCTCTGTTGTTTGTATTGATGGCATGCAGGCACTTTGGATGTCCGACTGACAGACTGAGTCAAATAAAGTCAAATTTTATAAAATGCCTTTCATCTTTAAGACTAAAAGTCCTTTGTCTTTATTTGTACTGGCAACATACAGGAAATGATACTGGTGTATGAAGAGTCTAAATATCCATCACATTTGACCTTTGACCTCACTTTCACTCTCACATCTGCCCTTCTTTCAAAGTGACCTCAAAATGTGCTTTAATGAAACTATTGTCAAGAGAAAGAAAACAAATGCAATACAAGGAATATATAATGTAACAGTATAACAATAATATTCCCTTAAAAGTAAATAGTGCCCAGAAAATGAGCTGCTTTGATGCTGCCTTTGTTTTTGTTTACGGTGTATTGTTGTTGCAGTAAAGCATTACTTGGATTCCATTCTCACTAATGACTTTCTCTGCTCCAGCTCCAGTGTGAGGTTATGCAGTGCGGTTCAGCCCCACGAGAGTGAGAAAGACGAGGATGAAAGGGAAGTGTGTGAGGGGCGGAGTTTAGGGATTCATGTGCGCGAGTGTCTGCGGAAGGGGTCGTGCTACTGTAACCGGGGAGGCGGTGGTAGATGAGGGTGCGAGCGGGATCATGTGCGCTGTAGAGTCGCTCTCCGTGGTGCTGAAAGGAAAACTCTGGGTCTTAAAAGTCCTGTGATATGCACGAACTGCGACGCCAAGTCGGAGTAGCAAGGGAGTAAACATGAAGTCGATCATAAATGCCTTAAAAAAGGAAGGTAAGAGCCTGCGCACTCTCTTCTTTACTTTTCAAATAAGGCGCTCAGCTTCTGGGCATTGAGACTTCCTTCAGTACACAACTTAGTGGAGAAAGTGGAGGAATTTTGCTCGCTTTGTCTTCGTTCTTGGGTTATTTTAACCGCGTTTGTCAAGCTGTAGGTAGGTCGGCGCGTATTTAGGTTACACGAACCTAAATCTGCGAGTTGTCTGGGGGTTTTTTCGGGCGACAAAGAAAAAAAAGAGACAGCGCCCGACATTGGACTAGTTTGTAGGTCACAGAAAAGAGAAGAAAATGGGACTGAAAGGTGGAGAAAACACGCACAGACATGACTGCGCGTCGTTCCCCTCACTCAAGCAGACCCCGGGCAGCCGATCCATCTGGCTGTGTGTGAAACAGTGTCGCTGGGTTGACGTTTTCTATTCTTTCGCTGCTATTTTCTCAATGAAGACTCGCGAGCGGAGCTGTGCGTCGGGCTGTGTCGCCTATAGGCTGAGAAAGGATGCCAAAAATCAGCATCCTCAGCGAATACAAGCACAAAGCAGAGACGGACTTCAATGTATCCTAATGTCATTACTATTAACATTTAGTAAGGATTAAATATAAATAGCACTAATGATGCCATTGCATTTAATGAGCGAGTGAATTGGTTTGCTGTGGTACAGCTCATGTCAGAGTCATGCGCCCACAGGCTGGAAGCTTAAATCAAGTGCCATAACTAAATGAAAGATTATTAATTGAAAATAAGTCTTCGGTGACAGAACATAATATCCATCTAGTACTTATTTTAACTGCCTCACTTGCATAGTTTTAGGTTCTCTGCATCTATAAAGTGTAAGACAAAATATACATAAAAATAACATTATAAAAATTATTGTTATTAAATATAATTATTATTATTATGGGCAATAATTCCAGGTATTTTCAGGTCTATCATAAATGTTTGTGGTGTTGCAGAACATGTGTTTTCTGAGCATCAATATGCGCAGTGTTCTTTTCTGAAATCTCTTGCAGCAAACATTTAGCTAAATTCTATTACTTACATTTAAACTTATATATCAAATCTGAAATCAGCCCTTTATTGGGCTTAGTTAAAAGTACTGTACAAAACTACAAATTACTTGTCTTGAGCAGTAAATGTGTGGTTTCAGGGAATTATGAATCAGCCCCTTTTTGCGTCACCACTGATATGGTAGTGTCAGATAACAGTAATTTACCCATCTGTCATTGTGGCATTTTCATAAAGTGATGGGCGTTCGGCCTCTTGTTCCACTGAACTCAAGTGAAAATGAAAAAAATGCCTTTATAATTCAGAAACTACAAAGAAAGTTAGGGAGGGATTTCATATACATGAAAACCACTGAAGAAAAGGTCCCTATGCTTGAACATCATGTTGTATGTGAGCACCATCATTTATCATAATGTGCTGGATTTAGCAGTCGACAATGTATGACCAATATCAGTTAGTTCAACTTAAATCTCTTTTTTAATCCATGTGTAAAGATGCTGTAGTGTTGTGCATGTTTACTTAGCTTAGGTGAGTAGTTTAGGTGCCCTTGTTGAATTTGTTGTAGTATTCCTAAAAAGAAAGCATCTTGCTGGTAACTTGTGCATGACCATAACCAGGTGCAAGCATTTCATTCGCTTCAACTGAATAGCTCCATCTGATGGAAAATGCAAATGTAGCATGTTCGGCCTAAATATGCAATATTAGCTAAATTGAAAAGAGAAAGAAAACAGCTTCAGAATTTAAAATATAAGGAAAAAAAGTCCATAATCATCACTTTTTCTGATTTGACAAATATATCTATCTTCCGAAATTTAAATAACAGTAAAGTTGAATGGTTGAGTTAACTAAAACTACAGATTTATAATACCAAAAGCTGATGGTAATGCTTTTTTCATGAGTTTCATAAGTTACTCACATACGTACAATTTGTTAAAGTATTTTAAAGAGTCAATACAGTCACAGTATAGTCCCATAACACAGTCCAGTGAGGGGTGGTGTATTTAACGTTTAGGCCTTTTAAGGACTTAGTATCATCCCAATTCTGATGTTATCGTGTCATTTGACGAAATAAGACATAAATTAAATCTTTAATTCCTCCAGCTGAGAAATGTTGTAAAAGCACATCAGTGTAATTCACTTTTCACACCCCCACAAACTAACGATGAGCTAATGATGACTGTTTAAGAAAGTGCGTTATCTGGGAAAGCTGTTTACCCCCTAGGAGTGAGAGAGCTCATATAACACGCTACATTTATGGAGTGGAGGGTTGGAAACTGAAATTTCAACATGGAATTGAAAATAAGTTTGTCCTGTAAATTCTGCTCAGAAAGCAAATTCACACCTCAGATTTACATATTAGAATCTAATGCAGCTATGTATCCTGTCACATTCAGTCACTGTAATAAAAATATACAAACATATAACAGAGGTGAGCGGGAAGATTATTTTAAAGGATACAATGGCAGATTATATCTATGTTCTTATATTATGTTACCAGTACTGGGGATATCTCAGAATGATCACTGAATGGGTGACATTTAACAAAACGAAGCCAGAAATATACTTTCCGAGTTTATTTATATCATCTGCATTGTGTAAATCTTTTTCTCATAAATAGCTCAGTTGTAGATTGTTCTCGGCAAACACGAGAATCTTGTTCTTGTGTCTTTTAATAGATGATAGTTTATAACGAGCTATAGCTATGAATTACCATATAATTCAGGGCTTGTGTTTCTATGCAGTCTTCATTTAAGTTCTGATAGTTGTGAGGTTTTTTCAAAGAGGATACTTTTGCTATATTTACAGTAATTGTTCAACTTTTTGTGTTTTTATTAAGAAATATCCGGGTCTTGACTGTTGATGGGAGACACAGGGCTAACAGCGGTTTTCCATGTCAACACTAAACACTGCCTGTCTAAGAGTTTCTGTGGTATTATGACACTGTCAGACTACATTAATGATGGGAATGCACATTAAATGTTGGACTCATTATTATTATTAAAATGATTTGGATGTCATATCTGATGGATTTTTGCAGAAAGACGTTTAGTTGTTCCAGTTGGGGCTTTTTTGGGTGTTGGTGTTTAATGACTCAAATAATCTGCCCTTTGACTCAGTCAGTAGTTTGCTATTTATGACTGGACGTGAGACTCTGACGTCTGAGTGAGAGAAATAATTGTAAAAAAAAATTCAAATTATGTGTAAATGGCATTGAAACTGAGATTTGCACTGTGGATATTTTAAACCATCTCATCTGATAGTTTTTAGTGTTTATTGTTCTTGGCTGAGTTCCTCACCTTTTCCTCTGCTGTGTGGCTCACAGCATGAAGAAGCAGAGCGAGGAGAGTTAAAATTGTCTTATTAACTGAAGGATTGATTCAAAACATCATTGAATGTTAGTGAGGAGTGACCTTTGAAGGAACACCGACAAAGTTACTTTGCACAAATTGGACTAAGACACAAACAGCATTTATACTGCATCCATCTAACTACTTGGTGTCTTAGCACAAAGTCTAAAACATTATTTAGCTTGGCTGAGGGCTTCTAAACTCTCATTTGTTTGATATGCATGAAGAGCTTTCACCTACATAGATTCCACTTTTAGAAGTATTACATAAGATGCTTGCTTGACCTCCAGCGTCCAGTGGCCTGGTTAGGTTTAGGTTTAAATGAAGCTTTTGCCTGTATGAGATACCAAAAAGGGAATTTTATAAGATAAGAATTGTGGGAGAGTTGATTTAAAGGTCTTAGTTTCTGAATTGTTGCTTATTTAGCACATAGCTAACTTACCACTTCCTTTTCTGGTAGATGTTGCAAGGTTAGTTGGGATGAACGCATATTTGTGTGCGTGCTTAGAAGTTAATACCAGCCTCAGCAGCTAGGAGGCCACACACACCTCAGGGGCACACACAGATAGCCCAGTGGCTCCTAAATGTGCTAGATTATTAGACGATAGCATCTCTTCATCAACACGTCTGTTGTAGAAAGAGAGAGAGGTCTGAGATATTAGTCCTGGAAAGTGATAATGACTCAGTGAATCCCCCTTCAGATGTTCAGGCTGTTGGGAAGTGCTGAGCACGAAGCTACAGTACAGCTAACAGGCCACAGTGCCTCCTTAGCACCACCGTGTTAATCATCTCCAAATCAGGAGATGCTTATTGAAATGGCTGCGGGCCTGTTCTGTTCGGCTTTCCCTGCACCACCATAATTGCGAGGAGAGTTGGCGATGGCAGCTGTAGGCTCTCATCTCACAGTGTGTGGAGTAAAGAATCCATGGGGGAAATCAAGGCCAACTTCGATTGCTGCTTTAGTGAGACAGTGCAGTGGACTATCATGTACTGACGGTCAGAGGAAGAGCGGCTTAGAGTGGAGGTCATGGCTATCGGGTTTGGTTCAGTGTTTGTGCACAGCTGATCTTCTTGGTGGACTGTATGTTCTCTCCATCATGCTCAAGATATGGATTGCTTAGATTAGTGATTATTTTCTGTGTTCCCTGATTGCAAAGACTTGGAGAACAATTTCATTAAAACAAAACAGACAGTGTGACAGGGTTAGTGGTGACGTTGGACTCAGGGTTAACACTGAGCGGGACTAAATGAGTAAAATACAGTTTATGTGGTCCTCTGCATGAAAGGTCATTTCTAAGTGCTTTATGACGAGTAAATAGTAACCAGCTCACTCTCTCGTGACTTTCTCTTCATGCAGCGGTAATTCAGCTTCACCTACTGATGACTGTAGTCTTTGCTCTGCTCTGCAGCCTCAGTCAGTTCCACATGCTGCCACGTGATCTATTTCTCCACTTTCTGCAGGTTTGGCTGCTTTGCAGGTCACAGAGACACCAGAATCAGAACTTCCATCAGCAGCTGCTTCCAAGGCAGTGGTGCTGTCTGTTGCTCTAACGAAGCAATGAAAAAGACCTGAGAAAGGAAGTGCTGCAACTTACTGTTTAGCAGTCACTAAAACACAAAGATGAGAGTAGTGGAGTTGTGTACCAGTAAATCGGATGCAGATCAGTTGCAGTTTAGGTTATAAAACCTAAACTTAATATTTGAAATGTATGAACTTGGACGATCTGTGTAATTTGCCAAAGAAAATTATGTATAAAAAATAAAAGCACCTCTCTGATTTTGTGTAGTTTCCCCGACTCCTACCAAACCAACAGTGAAGCATGCAGACTGGACTGTTGGGGTCTGAGGACTTTATGTGGTAACATTCTAATGAATGGCAGGACCCAGGGTTGGGTGTACCACCGAACATTGCAATGAATGAATGTTGGAGCTGCTCAGTGCTTCCATCAGGTCTAATAAGACTGACAGAGAAAACCATAGCTGGTACGCTCCTAGTTACTAGCACAGCATACTGAAGGTTTATAATCTTTTATCTTTCACACTTCATTTTTTGCTTTATCTCATTGACTGCGTTGCATTTTTAGAAACAGTTTTTACCGTCAAAACATCTTCCAAAGCTTTATTCTATGTTTTCTTAAGATGAATAGCCATTTTACAGGACCTGGTTGAACTTATACAGTAGTATATGGTATCATAGGAGAAAATACAAGAAGCCCAAGCCAACCACCCCCAGATCTCATTACCGAGAACCAGCCTATTCATTTATGTGCTCTCTAACGGATGTTTGTTTTGGGTCTATATCTTTTGACTTATCTGAGCTACCCAACTAAGCCCTGATGTATTTAATAGAGGACATCCTGGGCTTTCCACTGATATCTCATGTGTTTGGATGGGCTGTTTTAGCTCCAAAGAGGAAGGAAATCACACAAAAAAGTTCAGTGCAAAGGTTCTTTTCTACAGCCGTGCTGAACAGAGACGTTGCATATATGTTAGTACAAATGAAGCTTTCTTATGGTCAAGAGAACCACTAAAACAAAGTGTGACCAGCCAAGTGCAAGATCAGCACAGAATAAAATGCAACAATGGCAAGAAGCGTAATTGCCCCTTTTCTTCCCCAAATTGTACAGCATGCGCTCAGCTGGAGAGGATTAATAAGAATCAGAATGTCAGCAGACCCATGGATGCAATTCAGACTTAATAGCCCTATTTAATGTTCACATACACACTGTGATTGCACAGCACGATGCTTTAGAATACATTGCCTGTCCATCACAGATGCAAATGCAGGATTATGTTTTGATTGTACAGTTTAATATAGAAATTCAGAGCCAAACGGCAAAGATGAGCCTGCAACCATAGGGTTTATTAGCTTTTCTCATACTTATATACTTTCTGCTACTTTTTCCTCAATCAGCCAATAAGCATTAGCAGGATACCCACATTTATCGGGATAGTAACATTTACCTTACTGTAAAAACTGAAAGATTAACTGTTGTAATTATCATTCTTAATAGCCTCTTCCTCTAAATATTTGTATTCACATGAGCTTAAAACTTTTCTTTAAAATATTCATATAAAGTGAAAGTTCTATGTTTTTAATCTGGGGACTTCTGTGATTATATGGATTTGTTGTTTAAGCTTAATGCTGTCAAATTTGCGATAAAGGTAAAGTTTCTATTTGACTGCTGGTTCTTTGTGTCATTAATGAGACGTCTGAATCAATCATGGGATGATTCCTTTTATGTTTCATACATGAAAATGTAGAGATGCTACCTACATACTGTACATGATGAATGTCAGATAGACCAGAATGTAATCTAATAAATACTTAAGCACTAAGCAATACAACAAGAGGAGACCTATCTTAAGGACACTGGTAGCCCATCTAGGATTAAGAGGTTCAAAATAAATACAATAAAGTGGATCATTTATGTGAAGAAGAGTGACACAAAACCTCCAAAATCCAACACCAGAGAGGTCCAGAGGTTGAGCCCTTCCAAAGTTATTTGGCTCTCTGTGCGGTATTTCTAAATGGGCATACTGTAAGAGCTCCTTAAAGCTGCAAACATATAGAAATCGATTTCTTTTGATACAAACTATGTAGTTCAGCCTGCACCATTAACTCTGAGCTTGGGCAGTAAATCCCTTTCAGTCGAGTTTAATATAAGGAGCCACAATATCATGGTTTGGTCACTGCCGTCTGATGTGATCCCATGTGTCAACAAAAGGTTACACAATACTAGAGTTTCAAAGAATGAACCATATCCAGGGTCACGTTGGCACTTTTTTAAGAATGAGGGTGACCTCAAGGTTACTGATGTGCTGCAGATAGCTGTCCACACACAGGTGAAAAATGAACTCAGTGACAACTCCAGATCAGACAAGGTAATTCACATTCGAATGACTTATATTGCACTATCACACCAACCTCCAGGTGTTATAGGGCAGCGGTCCCCAACCCCCGGGCCTCAGACCGGTACCGGTCCGTGAGTCGTTTGGTACCGGGCTGCGAGAGTTGAGGCTCAGCTGTGAAATGTTTGGTTTTCAGGGTTTTTATCGGTTTCCAGCGTTATTTTGTTATCGTTTTTATCGTTTACTCGGTTTTCCTGGGTCTTTCACGCGTGTTATGAATAAATTTTCTTTTTTTCAGTACCGGTACTGGTTTTATTTTGTTGTATTTATCCGCGACACCTTAAAGGCCGGTCCGTGAAAATATTGTCGGGCATAAACCGGTCCGTGGAGCAAAAAAGGCTGGGGACCGCTGTTATAGGGGTTTAAGCATCAGCAGTGCAGCAGTGGCACTGACATGGGATAAACTGAAACATGTAAAGCTCAAACAGACTACCACTGGGAAGGAGTTTTAGGGACGTGCGTGATGCAGTACCTGTTTGAGGTAGCTCGAAGGTTTTGCTGCAGTTCCTATAAACACTTCTTTTCAAACATACATGTACCTTTCTTGTTTGTCTGTCTAATATGTTATTTTCATTCTAAAAAAATGAAGCCATCTAGTAAGCGTTTGTCTTTCTTTTTAGATTTCACATTTCTGATCCTATTTGGCTGACTTTCAACAGTATTGTCTCTCAGTCCAAAACACTCTCTTCAGCATCTGCTTGAAATGAGACTTTTCCCTCCTCGTTTCTTTGCAGTGCCTTTCCGTGAGGCTCCAGCCTACTCCAAACGCAGAAGGGGTCCATCTTCTGGCGACGGCAGTGGAAACGGCCAGTCGGCCTCTTCGTTATCAGCGCCACGGGTCCTTCTGCGCTCCAACAGCGATAACAACCTAACAGTCAGTCAGTACCAGCAGCAGCAGCACGGTTCTCCTGGCAACTGGGCCCCCCATCTGCAGCAGCACCAACACGCCCAGCACCAATCACACCGGGCGCCCCAGCAGGGTCACTCACAGCCTGGCTCCTCAGCATTACATCGCAGCCTGTCACCCCAGCTGCTCCAGCAGATGCCCAGCGGCAGCCCCAATGGAAATGTGGTGGTTCGGACCATGGGGAGAGGTGCAAGGAGCCGGTCACCCTCCCTCAGCCGGCTGGGGGAGGAGGCCAGACGGGCTGCACCTTCACAGCGCCAACCAAGGTGAGCCTCTTCAGGACACTGAAGTGATGGGCTGTTTGTATTTGAAAAACACACACTTTAATTTTCATGTTTTTTCTTTTCACCTGATCTAGGCTGACAGACATGAAGGTTGGGGGTCGAAAAATAACTCACAAAGATTTAAATTTCAGTATTTTGCTGATTAATTCTGCAACACGCCGGGACTGGGGTTTGATCTCTTTAATGACAACATACAAAAGCCATTACTGTCATTTTACACCTGCATGATGCTCCTATTGAAATAGATTGAAATCGCCATTAAACCATAATTTTTATACAGCTGTAAAATTACAGTTTACTATGGCTGTTCCATGTGATAAGATGCTGCATTGCTAAGTTATCAGTAAGGTTGGTTAACGAAAGTGGAGCACAACCTTTTTTGCGCCACAGACCGGTTTTATGTCAGACATATTCGCAGATAAATACAACAAAATAAAACGATACGACCAAAACCAAAACTGTGGTGTTTTGTAAATTTAATAATAAATACAAATTCACTGTGTAATTGTGTAACTTTATTAGCAGCGTCCTCCTGAAATGCGCCAACAACACTGAGAGTAACATCCTCCTCTCTGCCCCTTAATGCTCTCTGGTCGCTATGGTAATGTGTAAATATTTCTTTCAAAATAAGACGCACAACTACAACACGAGAAAAGACCCAGGGAAACCCAGTTAACGATAAAAAACCTGTAAACCATGAATTTCATACCCGAGCCTCAACTCTCGCGCCCTGGTACCAAACGACCCACGGACCGGTACCGGTCCATGGCCCGGGGGTTGGGGACCACTGGGTTATACAACTAAATCAAAAATCAATAGGTAACCAGAGTATTTCTCAACTCCCCTAAATTATGACCTATCCTTTCACATAGAAAGGGTAGTGAAGCCATGTACCGTGGCTGCAGCGCTGGCTAGTAGTGGGAGGCTGCTTAACCTACTAGAACCAACAGGTAACTGTTTAATTGATATTTTTGGTGTCAACAAGAAAGGACAGAAGTGTCGATTTGTATTTGGAGTATTAACGGTTTAAAAAAGTGCAACAGGGGGCTTGACTCACTTTTCAAGTAAGCATCATGTGGCCATTTGAGGAATTGCAGTTTTTGGTGCTTTCACATCGGCTTCATTTTACTGGACTGAAAAATATGTATCACTGGTTCCCCTGGAACCACTCTGGCTTCCTACAGCAACTATGGCAACCGTTGCTATGGTTGCCTGCAGACACTTTGCTAATGTATGCAAGTTTGTATGTATGCAGTTGGTGCACTTCACATATCTGGCTTAGTGTGTGTGTGTGTGTGTGTGCGTGTGCGTGCGTGTGCGTGTGCGTGTGTGTGTGCGTGTGCGTGTGTGTGTGTGTGTGAGCACACCTACACACCTGCACAGAAGTTCACTGAGAAATGCCACCATGCATCTGCACATCTTTTTGTGGTGGTGTTTGCAGGAGCACATGATTCCCAGACGATTAACATGTGATGGGTAACCATCAATCCAAATTAAAACACATGCTCTGTGGTCTTTTCCCCTGCCTCCTCTTCCTCCTCCTGTTTCTTGGCAGATGGACACATTTACAAGCACTCTGCCACACCATCACTACCCACACTGTCTAGCTCAGCCCATGTCCGATGTCAGAGAGAGAAGTGGAAAGAAGAGATGCACTTCACGTTATAGAAAAGATGTGAAGACAAAGCTGTAGTGTAATGATGGGATGAGATGAAGAACAGAGTAATGAGGAGGAGGCAGAGGTTGCTGAAGGAGAGAGAAAGGAAGTTCAAACTATGGCATGTAGAGTGAGGGCAGAGGGGATTGAGTCAAGGCAAGAAAAGTGATGGGGGAGATGAAAGAAGGGGAAGAGCAGTGGAGGAGGACAGTTGTCTTTGCTTCCGCAGTAACATGAACATCACCATCACATCTTTTGACATACTTTCAATAAGACGCTCATGCGGCTTGTAGAGGAAAAGCAGGGTAGCTGCTGTTCTCAACATTTTCATGTGTTTAACTTTACTAAACTCACGTTTGCTTTGCTGATAGCCGATGAACATGAACAGATAATATAATGCTGTCAAGCAATCAAGCAGAAGTTCTCAGCTGTTTCATTTAACGTGGTTGATTTTCATTTGATTTTGATTGTGATTGCTTTCGAAAGGCTTACATGAATATATGATGAGGAAGTTTTAAGTATGTGCACTTTTACTGAGAGGAGAGGTTCCTTTTCTCCAATTCTAGATTTGGTGGGTTTCATTAGAGTACTTAGAAATGCTCTCTCTTTATTGTCTACCAGATTTGCCACACATTTGTTTTTAGAATTTTGTCGAAACGCAGTGTTTTAATAGGTCTAATAATTAAAAATATCCAACTCATTTTCTTTTAGCAGGTGTGGCCAGGTGTGTGCATAGGTGGATAAATCTGGCAGAAACTGCTCTTTATATAGGTCAACCTTTTCCGGCCTGCCCTACTTATATGCCAAAATCATGTAACACAACATTTTTTATCAATTATTAGCTATTAAAAAAACAGGGACACGTGACATTTTTGCAGAAAAAAGTATCTGATATACTTCTCTGTCTCTTTTTCATGTTTAATCAGTTAGACTAAATTTAAACACTGACTTCCAAAGTTGGTAAATCAAAATATAATTTTACTGAATTGGTATTTTTTTAGTGAGATTTTAAAAGATGATAACAGGAAAGAACTTAAAATTTATTGTATTATTCACCTAATTTAATCACACTGGTCTCATTTGTGCTCTGAGTCATTAGGCTGCTTCAGAGTCACCTAAACACCAAAATTAAAAAGTAATTTTCATGATTAATAAATAATATTAGTAATATTTTATATTAGTTATTATAGATATTTTAAAAATCTGTTTGTATATAGTTTTGTGCCATAAAAAATATGAAATAGAGCACACAGTACATGAATTTCATGTACTTTAGTTTTTGTAAAATAAATTCATGCTTCAGTATGAAATAAGTGAAAAGTTCACATTTATAATGTAATGATGATTGTGTAAAACACTGCGTATCGCATCCAGAAGAAGAAATAAATGGGTATTTAAAGCATATACTCAGGCCTCAGTTGCATTTGAAGCCTTGTGAAGTGCAGCCTAAAAAAACAATAAAATAAATACATATTTAACAAGTACATTTGATTGATTTATTTATTTATTTATTGAATTGCAAATGACTTTGGAGTACACAAAATGTACAAAATATACTGTGTTAGAGAGGGTTAACTAAGAGGAAATATAGGACCTTACGTGTGACTAATAAATACCCTATAATGTAGTATATGTACATGTAGTATGTGATCCTAATCATAAGATGCATACATATACACTGCAAGAGTTCTGATATAATAATTAAAGATTCTGATAAAAGACGAGATCAATTAAAAATCAGGTATTTGTTTGTTTTTAACTTAATATAAGACTATATAAAAGTCATTGTGGTTTGAGCTGGTGCAGGAAGGCAAGTGGGTTCGAACCAAAAGAAAAGGATAAGCTGGGTAATAATTACAATATAAAAATGACTAATAATGTTGGTCTGTGACCCAATCCGTATTTTTTCCATCAGGGTTAGTAATGAGGGACATTCATAGCCTGGGCTCAGTAGAATTCCTCATGGCCCAGTTCTAGAAACCAAGCAGCCCATGACCTTTTATTGTATTTCCCCTTGGTCACATTTATATGACTGAAAGTCGATATTCAGTACAAATTAACAATAAAACATTTAAAAACACTTATGTAGCTCTCTGCAGTACAGTCCATGACTTTGGTGTGGTTATTTTCCTAATTTAGTTATTGTGTTTTTTATAATGAGCACTTTCTGTTCGAGGGATGGATAACCAATGTTTCTCGAACTGTGTTTCCGTAGTATCGTTAGGAGTCTTGGTTGTGTTATACAGCACTGTAGTCTCCCTTTGTAAGATTTGTAAAAAGTTGAAATCAGATCAGATTTACACACGCCAAAATTGCCAATTCTTTAAAAAATGAAATATAATTTGTGTTAACTTTATTTTAAAATAGTTCAAAGGTACTTATTACAGCTGTTTGGGCACAAAAAATGAGCTATGAATTTGGAAAAAAAAATGTACTGCAAATGTCGGGAATTTACAACAAATTTTATTTCTGTTCTCAAGTCTTCTGTTCTCGTCATCAGATCTCATGAAAAGGCTTCAACAGTAATCGCTGCGTTCTACATTAGAGCTCCATTATTTATGTAAAAAAACGTATAAAAGCACATTAGTGAGGCGCACTGTTACACTAGCTGTTGTTCGTCTATTACTGTGAACTCTTATAGTCAAGTTTAGCTCATCTCAGTCCCACATATTAAATGTCTCTATGCATGCTCAATCATCCAGGTAAGGAAATCCCAAAAAGTTGATTCTGTTCATCTGGATGTAGAGCTAACTCGTTATGTCCAGATGAACAGAATCAACACCGTGTTTATTTCTAAAGTGCTTTACAAACCTGATCATTGCGGCGTTTCCATTTGAGTGCAGCTAGCCAAACAGCAAACAGTCAAATACTCCTAAAGAGAGACAGAGTTGGTTTCTTCACATCAAACTCAATGTTGCAGCCAGCGACAGCCCAAAAAGCCCAAAAATGTCCGTTTTTGGGAGCAGGGCTCAATGGTGTGGATTAATCTGTTGGTTCCAAACTACAACACAATTTGTGTCGTGTGTAGAAACAGCATGTGACTAATATCCAAAGACAGCAAAGCTAGAAAAAAAAGAGAAACTCAAGGATGCATTGTTGTTTTTGACCTTTCCACAGCAGGTATAAACATGCTGTGTGTAACAGTATAATCTTTGCCTGAAAGTATCGTGTTGCACATGTGTACATACAGTACATACAGTGTGTGTATATATATAGAGGACATTCAGGTTAGGACTCTCATTGAGACCTATTTATGTGTGCTCAGCTCCTGAGGCACCTCGTTGGATAATTGCCCTCATTTTTAGAACCAATTCACTATCAAATGTCAGTTTTGTTTTAACAATTTTAACATCACTTATAGGCAGTGATTGAAGCTCATGGCACATTGGAAATGACCTTGCAATAAGCCAGCTGAAATGATAATATCATGTTGTTGCTCACAGTCCATGTCCAATAAGTGTGAACTTTAGCTCTCAGCTCATTCCCACCCAGCTGCCCTTTAAAGCTCCCAATTCCAGCACTTTCTGTTTGCCTCTGCTCGCACGCGTTCTTCCTCACCCACCGCACCACCACCCCACCCCCCAATCCAACCTCAGCCCACACACATGACAACGTCTGTGTAGCATCCCTCTGCTCCCACTTGACATGTCCTTTGTCAGAATGCAACACACATGCACAAGTGAGACCAAACTCCCACACTCACACACACAAGCTATCACACAGTGACAGCTGTCAGTTAGCCCTGGGGTATCATGGCAACAGCTAGATGTGGTGGGAAATGAGATTTGTCCAATAGAAGGACAGGCCAGTGCTGTCTAAACAGTGTGGCCACGGGGCTCCGACATACATTATCACAAGACCTGAAATCTACCATGTATACCGTGTCGTGCTGATTAACAGATCTGCGGATGGTTAAAGGCTGGCAGTGATTCCAATTATGGTGGTGAAATATGTGACAGCTGCTGAAAACGCTCAGCAAAATGAAACCATAAACAGAAAATGAACTCTCAGGGCAAAATGAGCCAAGATGGAGAACAGAGGTGTGCACAGCTGCAAAAATGTTATTAGTAGTTTTCTATCTGGTTAAGAAGCTTTTCAGCTTAAGCAAACATAGAGAACTTCATCTTATTAAGAAATCACATTGCTGTGAAAAACTCCTAGGCTAACACTGCAAAGTAAATCACATTATACCTCAGCAAAGATTTGCTCTGTGAGTGTGATGCAATTATGAAGTTCCCTTAATTTGATTTGAATTGAATTACTTCAGATGTAAAGGAAAAGTTTCCATATATAAACAACCCTCAAGCCAACAGAACACAAATAAACAAAACCAAAAAATGAGAAAAATAAAATACACGCGAAATGTTACGTAAGAGAAACTACACTCACCAGACATTTTATTAGCTACTCTGGTTTGGGCCCCTTTTGGTCTTCAAAGCTGCTTTAATACATTATAGCATAGATTCAACAGAGTGCTGGAGATGTTTGTCAGAGGTTTTAGTCCATTTTGAAATGATAAAGTCACGTAGCTGCTTCAGATTTGATGCAAACTTCCTGTTCCATCACACTGCAGCAGATCTGATGACTGTGGAATACTTTACAGCAGAGATGTCCAGCTCCAGGCCTCGAGGGCCGGTGTCCTGCAGGTTTTAGATGTGTCCCTGATCCAACACAGCTGATTCAAATGGCTAAATGACCTCCTCAACATGTCTTGAAGTTCTCCAGAGGCCTGGTAATGAAGTGATGTGATCCAGGTGTGTTGACCCAGGGTGAGATCTAAAACCTGCAGGACACCGGCCCTCGAGGCCTGGAGTTGGATACCCCTGCTTTATAGTATCAGTATAGTAATTGGTACAGGGCAGGGTGGGCCCATGCTTTCCCGTTGTTTATGCCAAAATTTGACCTTATGATCTAAATGCCACAGCAGAAGTCAAGGCTCATAATACCACGTAACATTTTTCCAGAGGGGAACCCAGTGAGATCTTCTGCTGCTCCAGCCCATGCGTCATAGTTTGATGTGTTGTGCATTCAGAGATGCTCTTCTACCTTTCCATTTGTTTGAAGGAGTCTGCCCATTCTTCTTGATGATCCGCTTTCTATTAGATCATCAATTTCTATCTGAAACCAACAACCGTGTCACATTCCGAGTCACCTAAATCATTCTTCTGCCTTGTGATGCTCAGTTTGAACTTCAGTGGGTCTTGACCGTGTGTACGTGCCTAACTGTAATAAGATGCCACCTTGTGATTTGTTGGTTTTGATTTGTATTAACAAGTAACTGAATAGGTATACCTAGCAAAGCGAGAGATGAGTGCATATGTAAAGATAAAAGATAAAACATTAAAAAATAAAACATTATAGCATTTTACTCAAACTGCCTTCTCATTTAATCTACATAAAAAACAGATATACTAGCTTAATTGTGACATTTAGCATTAAGTGGTTGCAGTTTATGCCTGTCCTGTCCGGCACTGCAGCAATCAGAATTTTTGTCTGAAGGCCAAGAACGATTCCTAACAGATGTATTTTGACAATTGGATCATTACAGCTTTTGCCATACTGGTCCACTTGATCGCTATAGTTTGTTCGATCTTTATTGTTTATTTATTTATTTATTTTACTTTTAAGTTATTAGATTCGAAGCAGACAGGACCGGGGGATAGGAAAGAGAAAGATGAAGAAAAGAGAAGTTAGAAAGAGGCTCAACAAAAGAAGAGGGAAAGAAAAACAGAGGGGAAGAGAGACAGAGAGAAAGAAAGAAGAAAATAAGCAAAAAGAGAACAACACAGGAGGGAAACCACAGCAAAAACCAACATAAGAGCCAGCCAAGGAAGATAGTGTGTGTTTGTGAACACCCTGTGTGCGTGAGCACGCTTGTATTCACAAGGTTTCTCCATGTAACTATCTAATAATAGGCATGGGGAGCCATAACCCCATCCCCCAGGACATGAAGTAGGCATGGAAAAGATCCAGGCCCCAGACATCTAGAAGCCCCCTAGAGCACGAAAGCCCAAGAAGGCCTCTGGAAGGGGCAAATGCCCCATCCACCTAGAAAAGAGCTGAGGACAGCCCTAGATGGGGGGGGTGTCACCCAGCAGCCACGATGCAGAAGCCACAGGGAGCTGCGGCAACGTGCCCACAGGCTCCACCGGCAGCTGGCTACACCAGAGCTGGCTGAGCCCCGGGCCCAGAGACCCGAGATCCAAGGGTCCTCCACACCCCAGAAGGAGCCTGACCAAGCCATGGGAACGGGCCCTGCCAAGAAGCTGCCAGGAGTGAGCCAGTACACACCCGAGCACCCAGACACCGAGAACCACCAAGGCACCGGCGAGTGAGGGCATCTGCCACCGACAGGGAGTGTGGTGGGGGGGAGATAGGCCCCCACCACTGAGGGGGCCTATGATGTTCCCAAAGAGGTGAAGTCTAAGACCCGACCTGACACATAAAGATAGACGAAGAGGCACACATAGACACAAACATGCATTCCCACCCTCATCTACACATATACAGATACTCAACTCGCCCAACATGGAGACAAACAGAAATGAACACTGTACACACACTTACACTCCCCAGATATTCTCTATACTCCCAGGTCCAGTACCCCCTCCCTGCAGCCAGCTCCTCCACTGACCCCGGTAGACACTCCCATTCCCCGTAATCCACCAAGGCCAGGTCCATCCAGACTGGAGCCCCTAGCAGCAGCAGCACCAAGCCCCAGAGAGCCCGGGCGGCCTACCCAAAGAAAAACTACACCAACCCCAACATTCAATCAATCCCCAGACTACATAAGACAACAGTTACCCCAGTTGAGTTCATCCTCCACCTCTGCTAGAGGTCCCAAGGTCAAAATGGGAGACGCCCCCTAGGCTGGTGGAGAATGACTGATCACCATCAAAATGGTGGTGGGTAACCAACCGGACATAGTGGTGGTAGACAAGTGGAAAAAGATGTCCGTAGTGATCGATGTAGTGATACCGAATGACAGCAACATCAGGAAGAAGGAACATGAGAAGCTAGAGAAGTACTAAGGGCTCAGAGAAGAGCTCGAGAAGATGTGGAGGGTGACTGTGCTCCCAATGGTAATTGGAGCACTAGGTCCAGTGTCTCCCAAGCAGACGAGTGGCTCCAGCAGATCCCAGGAACAACATCCGAGATCTCTGTTTAGAGAAGCGCAGTCCTGGGAACAGCTAAGATACTGCGCAGGACCCCGAGCTTGAAGGATAGACCGCCCGCAGGGGCGAGCGGGGAATTTTTTTCTCTGTCAGTTTTGTTTATTTGAAATCTCTAGCCTATTGTGTAGGAGCCAAGTTAATTGTCTGTTAATTGGCTCCTGCTAACTGTTAATCAAAGCTCTGTTCAACGCTCACAGGCAGTTTTTATGTTGTCTTTCATTTTAATGGCAGCTGACAGGGTGCAGTGTGCTTAAGTGTTGTTTGAGCTTGTCCTGGTCCTCCTGAGAGTTGAAGCCCAGTGCATTCAGCAAAGCAGGCTTAGAGGCATAAGTGTGCACACAGTTCAGTCTCCTACTTCTGTGATATGTCGATGCTGGTATTGAATGACGCAGAAAAATCAGTCCATATTTATATATATTAATCCTCCCTACAGTAAAAGTGTACGTTTATAGCGCTTTTAAAGGCACTCAGTGGAATGATGAACATTTGTGCTGTGTGTTTTGTTCTGCTGCCCCCAGTAGGCAATAAAATGATATAAAAACGTAATGTAAGTGGGGGCATCAACCATCGGAGGTCCAAGTGATCATCAGTGATAACCCTAACTCAAGTGACCGAGATTTTTACGTCACATTAATGGAGAGGACTGTCCGTCTGGAAGGGCCTACTGCTGCATGTTTTCTTTTCACTCTTTACCCACCCTCTTGCCCTCTCCCTTTTCTCCTCTCTCCCATGGTCTCAGGTGATCATCCAATAATAGCACAAATTATGCACAGCTGGTATTAATCAACACTGTCTAATTAGCACCTCAAAGCCACGTGGGTAATTGCCAAAAAAAGAAAGAAAGGGAAAACATGGCTGACAGTTTTCCCTTCTCAGTGGGCCTGCTGATTTTGGAGACCAGGATTTAATTCTGAATTGACTTAGTAGTAAATGCCTCCTTCACATCACCAACAAGTACAGATTTAGCATTTTGTGCAGTGCATAAGAATTTGGAACATGAGTGTGAGACTTTTTGAATTCTCACAATAAAAGCATTTGCTTTGATGACACAGCATTTAATAGAACAGTAGCTATAAAGTATGGTTTTCCAAACTGACGTTAGAGAGCAAACACACACTCTCACATTGTCTCTCTCAGCACCATGGACAGCAATTCAGTCAGACACACGTAAACTGTTCTTCAGTCAGGCTACCACAAGCTAAAAAGAGCAGAATCTTTGTTAAAGTAACATAAAGACTGAAAACTATAATCTCCATGCAGTATGCAAAGTCTGAGTGGACGTTCCAACAAAAACACAAAGACAACACTCCTCACCCATCAGCACATCTTTCGTTATTGGCAGCATGAGTCAATAAGACACTTGGGGAAAAACAGATAGTTGGTGTGCCCAGGTTTGCACTCATTTATGACAGCGTCGGGTAGTTTAAGTAATAGATTTCACACTTAATCAATATAATGATTGAAAAAAAAATCCATTACTAAGGAAAAAGTACACTGGATGAATAAAGTTAGACTTTGGTTCTCAGATAAAACTGTGAGATTAACATATAATGAAAACTCTTATAATCTGTTCAATTATAAATAGATGCAGTTTGATACTGTAGTTCTGTTTATTAATAACTCGAGAAGCGCAAATTCATTGCAGTTACGTAACACAGACAACAGCAAAAACGCCTTCGGTTGCTGTCTTTTTATAAATATATTATTCATTATTTCTAAGAAGTAAATATTTTAATGAGACTTGAGTTGTTTTAGCTGGATACTCATGAATATGTCATGCACTTTACCTGGTTAGGGTGACTGTTTCTACAATACATGAAGGTTTTTGTAACTAGACTTGTAGTCAAGACCGCCTAAACCAAGACCAAAACAAGACCAAGACCAGAGGGTATCGAGACCGAGACAAAAAAGTCTTTAAACTGCAGCCAGACGCTGCTTCGTTTACGGGTATCAGGCATATTTATGTGTTTTTGCTGTCGCACAGCCCTCCTCACCGCTGTCTACTGTCTCACTCACTGAGAGGACAGACGCACGCTCCACTTGACTGTCGCGTCCATCACCCTCTCTGTTTTTCACACAATGATATTAGATTGGAGCATAGCTGAGCCACTGTGTGAGAGCTGAGCAGCGAAAGGAAATTAAGTGAGGAGCGGCTCTCGCTCAATGGCAGTCGACTCTTCTGATTCACTACAAAGCACTCCGTAAGCACGGCGCTTAGAGCTGATGATTTTGCACATGACACATTATCGAACGTTACGTTGTGTGTCATGGATACTGTTGACTCCAAATCTCCCGACCACTATGTCGATCTGAGACAGCGAGACCGGGACAGCAAGACGTAAAAGTGGTCTCGAGACATCCAACTCTATTTGTAACTTATTTTGGACTCTTAGTTTCATGCAGCAGTCTGTGAAAGAGAAGACGACACTCATACACCGTGCTTAGTATGTCTGGTGCGTTTGGGTCGTCCTCTTTTATGCCTGTTAGATTTAGGGTGTGTGTTAAATACCACAGTGCTGTGAAAAAGTTCCTAGTTTTTGGCATATTTGTCACACTTTTTCACATAGAGCTAGGGACACTAAGGTACTTTCCCCCCTTAATTTAAACATTTCATTTTGTCTAATATTAAAATTTGTTTTATGATCTAAAATATTTACTAGTGAAAAATATGCAGAAAGCTAAGACATCAGGAAGGGGACAAATACTTTTTCACAGCACTGCGTTAATCATCGACAGCGAGCTCAAGTTGTTCTGTGATATTCAGTCATGATGTCAGCTGTGAACTGCTGTGTCTGAATACTACAGTATCGGCCTCTCGGTGGTATACACAGTGTTTCAGGACACTTACAGTGCACAGTTGCAGTTTGGTCCACAGCTTTCCCTCGGAAAAATGTGTGAGCACTCTCAGTAGGTATTGAATGGGGTTAGCTCTCCAAAGGCCCATGAAGGTTTGAAGAGGAGTACAGTCTACAGGACAAGGTGACCCACTTACTTGAAAAAACTATTTCCTTCCTCTCTCTCAATCTATCGCTCCGGCACTCCTAGTTTTTCTTTCACTGTGGTTTTATCCTATAGCCTCTCCTTCACTGCTACCCTCTCACATGGTGAGCAAGTGCAAGATGCTAAAATGAAAACACCTGTCATAACTGTTTTTTGCTCTTTGTACTCTAAAGTCTACTTTACATAATTTTACAGCTTCATGCACCTCAATTAGGCAAGTTAAATAGTCAATAGTAGTATCATACTTTTATTTCCCTTTTCTGCTCCGTGGATGTGGTTACAAAGGTTGCCCACTATGTGGCACTGTGTTATCATGTCAGACACATCTACCAGCACCAACCACTCTTCTCTCTGTGGTCCCATCTCCTCACATATAAATGCTGCCCTTTTTTTTGTGCATTCAAATTTAACAACCAGTGCAGAATAGTGATATCTCTGCAGGAGCCGATTGTTCAAATGTCACGCTGATACGCACATCAAAGATTTTTAGCTGTCTTAATTTAGCAGTTTGTTATTATTCCTCTGTACTACTGCCAAATCCTGGCTAGCTCTCTGTGTGGTCTTTAGCGAGTCTGGCCTCCTACCTGGAAGCCACTGCAGCTCCGTGGGTCAGAGCCAGCCCACATTCTGCTCCACTTACCAGTGTGGGACACACGCCAGCAGCTTTCCCAGTGTCGCCTCTGCCGTTATTGTTTTTCATGTAACCTCCGGTGATTTGTTCATACTTTTGAGCATGTATTTAAAATATTGTTTACCTCTTAACCTTTAGTGTTTCTCCTAAAGTAGCTTTTAAATGACAGTGGGCACATTTTTCCATAGTGTGCGACCGCACCATCTGTATGTTTCCCTGTTTTCTTGTGTTGCAAATAATGTAGTGATATTTGAGTTACTTGCTGACATGAGTCTTTTTACAACTGTACCATTATATCAGTTGGTAATCTCTAGACCGCCTGTGCATAATTTAAATCACGTGCATTTTCACATGTGAGTTTTTTAGTTTTTTAACTAAAGAAACAACATGTGTGATGTAATACATCACGAGGACCACAATTTCCTGCACACCTGTAGAATTAGGTATGTCTGTCCTTATACCCACTTCATATAAAACATTTTTTTCTTTCTTCCAGCCCCAGCAGTCGTGGAGAGGCAGTTGGAACCAGAAGGAAGCTGTACAGTGCAGTTCCAGGAAGACACTTCGTAGTGGTTCGTTCGTATACAGCCCAGGCCGAGGGGGAGATCAACCTCTACAAGGGCGACAGGGTCAAAGGTGAGACGGGGAATTTCTAGACTAACATAGATGGAGTTTATTTCTGAAGTTAGTATTTCAACCATCTGAACAAATACACAGCAAATACACAAGCTGCTTCTCGCTGTAGTTTGGCACATGGCCTGTGTTGCTAGCTAGTGTACATTTGGTCTGTTTTGGAGGACTAATGTTAAACAACGAAACACTCGGATATGGAGAAAGATTTAAGAAAAAGAAAAGAGGGGAGATCTGTACAGGATTGGCTGTTGGTTGGTTATTCTTGAATGAGTTGATGTTTTTAAAGGTTTCGTTGCCCTGTACCTGTGCATGTGCAATGACAATAAATTTGAATTCTATTCTATTCTATTATGTCTAAGCTGAGTGTATAGAAATGTTGTTTTAAAATAACATGGCAGGTTTCCTGTTCCACAGAGATTTCCGTTGCCTTCTTTGAGTGTGTTGTCTTTCCTTAAAAGTCACAAAAGCCAGTAAACATAAGAGCAAGCAGCAGCACAGCCTGACTGCAAAGAAAAGTCCAACATGATGCAAATTATTAAATGACTTGTTCTGAATTTGTAATTGTTTCCATCCAAGATCAGCCCGCCTGTCATATCTGACTCTAAGCTCCAGATACACATACACACTTACACCTGCTGAAGCATGTGTGAAACTGCAACGGAAGACATACGACCACTGCTGGGTCCGTCTGAAGTCAAATCACTGTATTTCTTAAATTAGTGACTGTGGCTTTTATTTACCTCAACTGTAGTATCTCTTTATTTGAAGCAGTCAGACTTTTAATGCTAATTCCTTTTGTCTGACATCCATAAGTGAGCATAATCCAAACACTGTTATACAGTTAGTAGTTAAGAGAGATGGGCGAAAAATGTTTAAGCTAATATCAAAGTTTTGCTACGACACACATTATCAGTAAATGGAGAGCAGTTCTTTTATAACAGGCCAAGTGAAATCTATGCAACAGCCTGACCAGACTGTTACTACAGGCCAGCCTTTATTTCTTTATGTGAACGTGTACATCAGGGGTAGGCAACACCAGGCCTTGAGTGCCAGTGTCCTGCAGGTTTTAGATCTCACCCTGGGTCAACACACCTGAATCAAATGATTAGTTCATTCCCAGGCCTCTGGAGAACTTCAAGACATGTTGAGGAGCTAATTTAGCCATTTGAATCAGCTGTGTTGGATCAAGGACACATCTAAAACCTGCAGGACACCAGCCCTCGAGGTACAGTACATGTTAGTGGACATTCAGCGGAGCACATTGTTTAACGTCGGTTTGAGTCCCACTGACACGAGCAACACCAGCTACTACAATAACTTGAATTATTTGTATTTTTACATTTCTATGTTGTTTTGCAGTAGAAAATACATCTGCTCAAAATGAGTAGAAAGGGGTCATATAAGTACCGTCGATTTAAACATGGCCGAAAATAAGTAAATAAATAAGTGAAAACAAGCTTTTTCTTTAATATGGTCGTCTCAGGCTCTGGCTGTGAGCACAGAAGCTCCACCCACCTGCTTGTATCTTCTGCTGTGTAGAGCAGAGCTAAGTCTGAAGTCTTACTCAATAAGAGACCAAGAATAAAAATTATGGAGCTGGAAATTAGTATAAAATGAACCATGTGTTGTATAATTTGAATGTTTGGAAATGACTGCAAATGTTAAATATTATAAAAATTTTAACTCCTTTATATAAGAATGAGCTGCAGAGTAGAGGTTACAGCCCACCACCGATCCTAACTGAACAAATGTTGAATTCTAAAACTGAAAAAAGACAAGAAAAAAACCGATTCCTTTATTTTAAAATTGTGTCTGAGACAGCTGGAAACAGCGAATTACCATATCTGATGAAAATGACTTCATCAGATACGATGCATCTGTATTTAGACTCCACAGAGTGGCGATGCAGGGGACTAACATCATCTTCATCTGCACATGTTAAGTCAGACGCTTCATCTCTGTGGTTTGCATGAATGAGCACAAAATGCATTATTTAGTAAGCAATCACACAGGATGTGTACCAGCCCAACACATCAATGTTTTAAGCCACTACTAATGTTTGCGTGGAATACTGTGACCTTTCAAACCAGCAACGTCTCTACTTTTAAATGTAGAGAGAAAGTATTTGTCTACAATAATCAAAGATTTAGTTTTACAAAGCTTTGCTTTTATTGCAAACTCATCCTGTCGAGCCAAACTTTCTTCAAGTCAAATAACTTTATTTTAATGCACAAGATCTCTATAATATTTATACTTGATGTGCTCGTCTAGCCATTTAAAATGGTCAAGTTCTAGGTCTGAATATTTAATTGATCCAGACTGTGGCTTTACAAACGTCCTGAATTAGTTCATTCATTCAGTCATTCTCTAAATCTAACAAAAAGACCGTAGGCAGAGCTGGAGGTGGCAGGGTGAAGATTTTGACATTTTCATTGGGAGCGACCAGAATGGACAAGATTAGACATGATTACATCAGAGGGACAGCTGAGATTCAGTGGTTTAGAGACAAAGGCTGAGATGGTTTGGACATGTGCAGAAGAGGGACAGCGGAAGCATTTGGCAAAGGGTGATGAAGATGGAGCCGCCAGGCAAGAGGAAACGAGAAAGAACTGCATATTTAATTCACTTGGAAAAATGGACAGAAACCAAAAGGTGACAGAAAGGTGGAGGAGAGATGGAGACAATAAGATAAGATAATGAGATAGCAACATTTTAAAAAAAGGTCAGTCAAAACACAGACATGTCCACACACAAGTCTCTGCATGAGTCTGTATAAGCACATACCTTTGGTGCCTTTGCTTTAAATGGATTAAATGATCTGAGGGTCCTATTATCTGTACAGTAAAAAGCATGTCCCTTTTTCACTGTCCTCTAACTTTCCCAATTTTCTCTCTCCTACCACTTGGTCCAGTTCTGAGCATCGGAGAGGGGGGTTTCTGGGAGGGCAGTGCCCGTGGCCAGGTGGGCTGGTTTCCAGCCGACTGCGTGGAGGAGATCCCCGCCAAAGCCACAGAGGAGAGGAACTGTAAGTCTAATCACCTGCGGCTGCGTGTTGGTTGGAGGTGGAACCAAGATGTAGGACATGTTCTGTTTGCCATCATGCGTTTTTGTGGGGAGGGAAGGAGGTTAGTTCTAAAGAACAAAGCTGAGGCTAAATGCTGTGGTTTCCTGAGGCAGTGTAATGGCACGTGGCTCCCCCCACCCCAGGTCTTGGCTGTATGTGTCTCTGCTCCTCTATCTACTAGCATCTCTGTGTCTTACTGTCTCCTCAGGCAATGGCGTACAACGCTTAGCGCTACATTGCCCTGCTAACTCAGCTGTGATCTGATGTCCTCTGGGTGCGAGCTAATGAACATATCGTGCCATGCTCCATCCCCCGTAAATTTCCAGTGTTTCTTCGTCCCTACTTTTACTTTGTGTGTGTAGTGAATGGCCTCAGTATGTCTATGAGACCCCCCTCCAACCCCTACTCTCAATCTCCCATAGTTCTAGGAGTATGTCAGCAGCAAGAGGCAGATGGGAAGCAACTTGTCCTCCTCTTGCTGTGCTGTGGCTGTTTGCCTTCTTCTGTGTGGCTTTTTTTAAAGCTTAACCCAAGGCCATTGGCAGAGGACGCTTTTCTCACACTGTGCCACATTTGAATTGCCCCCGGCTCTGCCTGTGAAGAAAGCAGGCAGGGCGAAGAAAGCCAGTGAAAAAATGGGAGCACAGTATAGTGGCCTGCAAAGACTCACTGGGAGGTGGCCAAGGCCATTGGTCATTTTAAGGGACACTGAATGCCTGCATGAAGCCTAATAGTTGGGGCTGATTGGGGCCTTTAGAGAAGTACATTCTTTGGCCGGAGTGATTACCATTTCACAAGTCATCACAGAGGTCTCCAAAGTATATATATCCATCTTTCCAACTCTACTCAAAGGCACCAAAAGACACCAATTAGCAATCAAAAATCAAATCAAAGAGTACAAGAACTTTTTTGCTTAGAGTTGATTAGCTTAACTTAGCGCTGAGACCAGAGTCAAAGTGAAATAATCAATCTGGCAGTGCAAACTTATTATTTGGTATTTACTTGCAACTCCAAGTCAACACCAGTTTGCTTGGTACCCTCCCACCTGACTTAGCCTGACAGTTAAAACATGACCTGCACAGATACAGACGGACAGTTGGCTTTTTCAAATGTAAGGTTTTACACAATGTTTTAAACAAAGCTTCATTTCATTGAAGTTTGTTGGCATTTGTTTATGCACCACTCTCTCAAGGATACACCACAACATTTCATCGGGTTGAGGTCTGGACTGTGATCGGGCTTCTGCGACACACCGATTAGTTTCTTTTTCAGTCATTCTGTTGTAGATTTGCTGCTGTTATTTGGATCACTGTCAAGCTTTAGTTGTTGGACAGATGGGCTCATATCTGACTCCAGTACACAGACTGGTCCATTCAAGTGTCCAGTGGGTGCAAAACCAAACCAAATCATCACCCCTCCACCACTGTGCTTGAAAGCTGGAATGCTGTGTGCTGATATGTTGTGTTGGTTTTCACCTGCAGTGGTCCACTTGGCAAAGCACTTTATTGCTGTTACATATTGTTCCAGTTCCTGGGGTTTGTGCAACCCTAATGCACCGTGCTATGTTCTTTCAGCACGAAAGACTTTCCCCTGAAAACTCTTCCAAATAAGCCATACTCACTCTGTCTTAAACTTAAACATTTAACATGCTAACTGAGGCTTGTACAGTGTAACATGTAGCTGCTGAGATTTTTGCAATTTCTCTAAGCATTGCACAGCTGATTTTGGATTAATTTGCTGGGATGTGCACTATTTTAAATGTTTTCCACTTGTGAATAATCTTTCTCACTCTAGAATGATGAACTTCAAAATGTTTGGACTTCTTTGGAAATGGCCCTTCGCAGATAGACTGATGGGGAGCAACAATTACTTTCCTCTCTTTCCTCCTCAATGCTCCAAAACAGCAAACTGTCGAAAATTCTGCTTTTGTAGAGGTGATCACTTCATATACAACAGCTAATGTTAGGCTTGAGAGTCCTAAAAATTACCAACTGTCAGTCCAACAAAGTATCACCGACCTCGAAGACAGCTTCACCAATACAGGCTAACAAGAGCTAACTGCAAAACCAGCAGTGTTACCGACATCTCATTTCAGCAGGGGCGTAATTTCCAGGGTGGTTAGGGGGTTGTGCCCCCCCCAATAATCGGACCCAACCAATATAATCCCCCCAATAAAATTATGAATTATCTTGCATACATAGGCTGTTGATTTTCTTAACTTATTTCAGTTACTACCAGCAAAATAGTTGCATGTTTAATCATCTGGGAATTTACCCAGGTTTATTTATTTATTTAAACCGAGATCTTGAGATGTTTGTCCTACAGCAGCCTTGGTAGCTAGTATTATGTACTTGAACTGGGACGGGTAAGAAAGCAGAACTCGACCACAATCTACTGACATCGAAATCTTTTCTGTAGCTGTAATGATGATTTGAGTAAATAAACCTTTTGTTTTCTTTATACTTAAGTTACATTTTACTCAAAAAGATTGCTTCATGTTTACGAGGGCAAAGAACTTCTTTTTTTTGAATGAAAAAAACGTATAACAACAAAATGACATATACAATATATCTAGGGGAGAAAGAAAAGGTAGACAGTATTTTCCCCAAAAATGTTTTTGTTTATCATTTTCCAAAGTTTTACTTGTAGAGTAACGATGACTGTAGCCCCAGCTCTCTCAGCGGTACTGTAGAAAACTCCAATGACACCAAACTCAAACTGAGCTTTCAGGTGTTTTTGTTCACATCATATCCAGAATTTGTCATAGTTATGAGTTGAACTTTGTGCCATTAGAAACTGAATTGGAATAAGTGAAGTTCTACCCATACATGATGTTCTTTCTCATTCCCCAACATGTTTTCTGAAATACTTAAGTTAGACTTTCTAGGTTTAAGAAAGTTAAAGGGAATTTTGAACCAAATTGTAAAACAACACATCGAGCGATTAAGTCAGATTAACTGAAGAATGCTGGTTAATTTAACTGTTTTCTTTTAACACATTATTGTCCAAGAGTGACATCTGCTGCCATTTTGTCATTTTTTTGTCTTGATGATCGGCAAAATGTTTGTTTTGACAAATGTGAGACAAGCTTCAGTGACCTTTTTGCTCAGCAGCTGTTGAACTCTCCCATGCATTCAATTCATGCCCAGTCTCTTTCTTATTAGATGTTCTTCTTGGATAAGTTGCTCTTGGACTTATTTTAGTGGACAGGCAACTCGTGGGAAAGTTCACCACTGTTCCAAGTTTTCTCCATTTAGGAATATTGTCTGGTGTCTTTGTTTCTCAGATGATTTTTTTAGATTGTTGTATGAAGTGTTGCTTTTGAGACCTTTCAGCCTCCTTCATTTTGTCACACAGCTTTTATTTAAGTGATTTCTTGACATAACAGGTCTGACAATGATGAGACACGAGTACAGGTAGTGAAACGGAGCTCAGCTTTCCCAAAAGTCCAAAGTAACTCCTTTTTCACATAAGGCCAGTTAGGTTTGGATACATTTTTTTCTCTTAATAAATTGGTAGCACTTTATAATAATGTCACACTATTACGCATTATTAAGGCATTAGAAAGTGCTTAATTCATCATTTATATTTTAATTTATTACTTTGGGTGCCATTTATAAATACAGCTATACTGTTCTGATTATGATTATTACTAGCAGTGATGTAGTATCAGTGATAGCAACACATAGTGTAACAGTAACAGATGGATAAATGTATCTGTATTTATACATTCCATAAAGCCTTACTAACACTAATAGTGTGGCATAATTAAAGGGGTCACCAGTATATGAAATCATAATTTTGTATTTGTTTTGGTCAATCTTTGTCTAATATAACATTTTTTTGATGATCTGAAACATTTAAATCTGACAAATACGTAAAAAACTGGCTGCAGTATTTTGTTTTGAATATATGAGGGTTGAAATGAGAATGTAATCTTTCTCCATCTATCCTCTGTGACGACACTCAACTGGTTGCTATTATGTTGTTGTTTTGTTGCTTTGCTTTTTAGGTATCAGACTAATAAAATGTTACAATTCCAACCAAACTGAAGCTCAAACCTCTGAATGACTCAGCAAGTCATAAAATTTGTCAGCTCCATTTAAAATCGCCCCAAACACCACCAACACGGTAAATGGGTCCAGTTCATCGACTGAAGTTGGCAAGGACGAAGTCAGACATCAAACACTTAACTGTGCCAGCACACCAAACCTGAAGCCTAAATGCTAAATCATAGTTACAGTGGTAGAGGTGGTGAGTGAAATTCTAGTATTAATTAGCAGATATTAGATTTCAGCACACTTTAAGTTTTGTTGGGAAACTGTTAAACCTCAACAACTTGCAGTATTTTCTGGATTACAGACCCCTGAAAACATCTGCACAAATGAATGAACTAAATGGGTAACTGGCAAACTGGTAAATGATAACTTTGGAAAAACCTCCCTGAAGAGATCATTCTGTCATCTTTTCAAGCATGTTTTAAAAACTCTAAGAGCTCTGAGTCTTAAATATTTGTCTGCTTTGTATTTAGTAACAGTCTGACAAGTTTACGGGCCTCTGGAAACATGCAATACAATTAAAAGACCTGAAATAGAGTGCAGAGTCATTCACAACCGGGCTTTATTTTAAAATCAGGTGCGCTCCTTTTTTCATGTCCAGGTAAACTCCCAGCTCCTGCGTTTGAGCGCTTGCAAGGGTTTTTGCTTAAGTGCACTAAAGACGACAATACACAGTCACAGGATGTGCAAGAAGTGCCAGATGGATGATGGTGATTATATAAAAACACAAATCAAATCACATAATCTGAGAGAAAGCAAACTCTTTAAGTCGACAGCTTAAAACAGGGACTTCCCCTGTAATTCCATGTCACAGTGTAGGTAATGATGCTGTCACCAAATAAAGCTGTGCTGAGTCTCTTTGGATAAATGTGCCAATTCCCCCGTCTCATTTTCACATTCCTACCTCACAGACTAGGTTAAGAAAAAGAAAACATTTGCAAAAACAGCTTATGGAAAAACAATATAAATGTAGTCAAGGAAAAAGATGTTTTCTGTTCTTAATGGTAATGCACAAGCACGCATTAATACACACACACACACACACACACACACCATCTCTTGATCTGTGGCCATAGAAACCAGCTGGCCCGAGTCACACAGCAGTTGCTATGGAGTGTGACTATGTTGTAGATTTGCTCCTCCCTCTTTCTCTGCTTTCCTCCATGATTTTTTTTCTTAACTCTGCTTTATTGATCGTCCTCTTTCTTTTCTGTATAAACACTGTTAATCTCTTATCAGCCAATCACCTACTTCAAGCCACATTTTCCCTCTTCCAATTTGACAATGTGGACATAAAGTCTGTGGGGGAGGGGGGTGGGGTGTTCCTGTAAAAATGACAAGATCTAAGCCGGATCAGAGGAGATGGAGTTTCTGTGAAAGTGTGACAGCTGGTGTGAGAGAGAGTGTGTGAAGGAAGGAAAGAGAGAGAGAGAGAAGGGGGAGGAGACGCTGCTGAGAGAGTAAGACAGCTTTACTCAAGCCTGTGTGTCCACAATACTTCTTTTTTAAATCAAGCTCTTTTAAAGCTCTTTTTCAACACCATTTTCTAAAGTCCACTAAAGTAGAGTGTGGAGGCTAATGCACACCTTCCACAAGTGTGTATATGGGTAATAGACCTGACAGAGAAAGCATTTCTAACAGGATTTCTTACAGCTTAAGGTTTGTGTTTCTTAATGATAGCATTCGATAAAATGTTTCCTGTTTTATCTTCTGTGCCTCCACTATGTAACACACTGCTTTTGAATTTCTACATTTACCGGTCAGCTCTTATATTAGTGCATGTATTAGCCAATATTGCCACCCTCTGGAACTCCAGAAAATATATTTTTTAAACTGTATGTGCTGCCTGCTGTGCACTGCTTTTAGTTCTTATGTATTGCAAACAAAAAAAATGTTAACTGAACTTGAAAAGTTAAGAAAGCTTGCTGCCTTCATATAGTTAAGTGAACTTAAAGGCCTTAAAGAACTTAAAGTTGTCATAATTTTCATATTTTTATTACTATCTAAAGTACTTATTCAGACACCTGAACTATATTCAGTTAATTTCTCATCGACTTCTACAAGATTAAGTGGATTTAAAAATAACAAGGTAACATGAACCTTTTTATGATACGTGGTACATTTATGGCAATTATCCTCTTCAAATATGCATTCGAAACTTTCACCACCGCAGGGCAGCACTTTACCAGGAAATATTAATGTTGCTGCCCACCCCTGTAGTAAGAAACAAGATACTAGAATGTCAAACCTGGGAAAATACTAATGTGCAATTTTGATTCAACTCAATTCAGTTTACTTTTATTTATATAGCACCAAAACACAACAACAGTTACCTCAAGGTGCTTAATATTGTAAGGCAAAGAATCACAATAATACAGAGAAACCCCAGCAATCAAACGGCCTACTTTGAACAAGCACCTTTTGTAAAAGGGAAGAAACCTCCAGGCTTAGGAAAAGGCGGCCATCTGCCCTGACCAGGTGGGGGTGAGCGGAGAGAGACGGTACAAGAGACACGCTGTGGAAGAGAACCAGAGATTAATAATATCTCATAATTGAATGCAGAGTGGTGACTTAACACATGAGAGAGGATAAAGGTGGGAGAAGGAGAAACATTCAGTGCATCATGGAAAGCTCCTAGAAGTCTTGTTGTAACTAAGGGAGGATTCAGGGTCACCTGATCCAGCCCTAACTATATGCTTTATTACAAAGGAAAGTCTTAAGCCTAATCTTAAAAGTAGAGAGAGTATCTGTCTCCTGAATTTAAGCTGGGAGCTGGTTTCAGAGAAGAGGGGCCTGAAAGCTGAAGCCTCCCATACTACTTTTAAATAGCCTAGGAACGGTGATATGATACAATAAGGTCTTCAAGATGAGATGGTCCCTGAATATTCAAGACCTTGTATGTGAGGAGAAGGATTTTAAATTTGCTACTGGATGTAACCAGTGAAGCCGGAGCCATTATAAGGAGAAATCTGCTCTCTTTCTGTCCCCTGTCAGCATTCTCACAGAAGCATTTTGGGTCAACTGAAAGCTTTTCAGGGAGTTTTTAGGACATCCTGATAATAATGAATTACAGTCGTCCAGCCTTGAAGTAATAAATGCATGAACTAGTTTTTCAGCGTCACTCTGAGACAGGATATTTCGAATTTTTTGAGATGTTGTGCAAATGGAAGAAATAATTAAGAAGCAGAAAGTTAGCGGCCATCCAGGTCTTTATGTCTTTAAGACATTCCTGCAGTTTAACTAATTGGTGTGTGTTATCTGGCTTCATGGACAGATAGAGCTGGGTGTCATCTGCATAGCAGTGTAAATGTATGCTATGTCTTCTAATGATGCTGCCTAAGGGAAGCATGTATAATGTAAACAGAATTGGTCCTAGCACTGAACCCTGTGGAACTCCATAATTAACCTCAGTGTGTGAAGAGGACTCTCCATTTACATGCACAAACTGGAGTCTATTAGATAGATATGATACAAACCACTGCAGTGCAGTACTTGTAATACCTACAGCATGTTCTAATCGCTCTAATAGGATATTATGGTCGACAGTATCGAACGCTGCACTGAGGTCTAGCAGGACAAGCACAGAGATGAGTCCACTGTCAGAGGCCATAAGAAGATCATTTGTAACCTTCACTAAAGCTGTTTCTGTGCTGTGATGAGCTCTGAAACCTGACTGAAACTCTTCAAATAAGCCTCTGCAGATGATTTGTTAGCTGTTTGACAACTACTCTTTCAAGGATGTTTGATATGAAAGGAAGGTTGGAGATTGGCCTATAATTAGCTAAGACTGCTGGGTCTAGAGATGCTTTTTGAGTAAAGGTTTAACTACAGCCAGCTTGAAGGCCTGTGGTACATAGCCGATCATTAGAGATGGGTTGATCATATTTAAGATCGAAGAATTAATTAATGGCAGGACTTCTTTGAGCAGTTTTGTAGGAATGGGGTCTAAAAGACACGTTGATGGTTTGGAGGAAGTAATTATAGAAGTTAACTCAGAAAGATCAATTGGAGAAAAAGAGTCTAAATGAACATCAATGGTACTAAGAGTAGCTGTAGATAATATTACATCTGTGGGATGATTATTTTTCTCTAAAATTTTATTTGTGAAGAAGTTCATGAAGTCATTACTAGTTAACGTTAAAGGGATGGTTGGCTCAACAGAGCTCTGACTGTTTGTCAGCCTGGCTACAGAGCTGAAGAAAAACCTGGGGTTGTTCTTATTTTCTTCAATCAGTGATGAATAGTAAGATGTTCTGGCTTTGCAGAGGCCTTTTGATTTTCAAGATTCAAGAGCTTTATTGTCAATACAGCAGTATACATAGTGTACAGTGTACTGAAATGCTGTTTCACCCCAAGTCCCCCTTCGTGCATATATAAGTATATAAAAGATATATCTCCAAGAGATATAAAACTAGAAATTACAAATAAATAACACGCTAAATGTTGTTAAAAATAAGGGATAAAAAGGTACTAATTACTAACTATACAATACTAACTGTACGATAAACAAAGACAGGACAGAGACAATGCAAAGTGGGTTGTGCAGTGATATTGAATACCAGGTTCAAGTTATTTTCAGGATATTATAGACGAGACATGACAAAGACATGTGCAAGATGCAAAATGTGCAAAATGTGTAGTATAGTTTAGATGTGTGTTCATTAACTAATTGACTGAGTGTGCAATTTTGACCCTATCCCTGTCCTAACACCAAGAAAAGCAATAGTGAAGAAGTCATATTCAAATAACTTAACTTGTTAAGTGTCAACAATTTGTTCCAGTTATAGGTTTGATTTAATATAATACATGTTTAAGATTAGTAACTTAATTATTGTAAATTATGAAAAAAGTTTTTAAAAGAATTACTTTGGATAAATTGTGGTATTAGTTATGTTACATTAAAGAAGATGTGAAAACAGTACTAGCAGTGAAAAATTAAACCAGTCACTTCCTGCATTTTAAAGCTAAATTCACAGCTACAACAAAACAAGAAACACAAATTATTAGTAGAAAAAACAAAGTTTAACATCTTGTCCACATCTCCCTGCAGACTCTGGGGGTGGCTGTAAATGGCCTGTATTTATATAGCGCTTTACTAGTCCCTAAGGACTCCAAAGCGCTTTACACATCCAGTCATCCACCCATTCACACACACATTCACACACTGGTGATGGCAGCTACATGTATAGCTGTAGCTCAGGTGGTAGAGCTACTAACCGGAAGGTTGGTGGTTCGATGCCAGGCTCCACCAGTCTGCATGGCAAATATCCTTGGGCAAGATACTCCATGTTACTCTCCGATGCAGCCGTATGAATGTTAGACAGTAAGCACTTAACAGTTTAGAAAACAGTGCTTGTGTGAATGGTGTGATTGGGTGAATGAATTATTTGTATAAAGCGCTTCGACTGCTCAGAGTAGAAAAGCGCTATATGAGGACCAGTCCGTTTACCTTTACTCTCTTTCATCCATCGCTCACAGCCAACCCTCGTCATCAGGACTAAAACTCTCTTCTCTGGCTGTCCTCTGTATTTTACTCTTTATTTGCTTGAACGTTCTCCACACTCTAGACTCTATGCACAGTTCAGGTAAAGCTGTACAGCCAGCAACACACCCAGGTCTCCATGTTTCCATGCAGTAATTGTGGCTCATGTCTCAGCATTAAATGCAGGATGTGTTCAGCCTGCAATAATTACTCTGCTTTTATCTCACTAAGGTCCAAGCTACTACGTTAATGATAACAGCTGGCTGATGTGGCTGTCGGGTAATTGCTAGTAGTTAAATGGTGTTCACGTGCACGCTGGCCAGGTTAGCATGTGTGATAGCTGGTTAATACTTCAGTGTTTTTGAAATGGGAGCTTTACTGAACTGAGATTCCACCTAAAGTGTTGTTGAGTCGTATGAACATTAACTACTTCATCTGCTAGTGAGGAGACGAGAGTCTGTCTGCATGTGCTGTGTGAAGTTGTATGCCAGCTGAAAGGAACCAACATGCCACTGTTGGTATTGATGTTGTTACCAAGTATCTTAAATTGATATCATTTGTTAGCATCAATTAATATCTGAGTACAGACTTTCTGGACAGACCTACAGTGCAATATTTGGTCAGAGATCCTCACTTCACAGTTTGATAGACAGATATACAGGACCAATTAAGCTAAATACATAAAGTGGCACGGTGGTTAGCACTGTTTCCTCACAGAAAGGTCTCCACAACTCCACCATCTGGTCTGTACCCTTCTGTGTGGACTCTGCATGTTCTCCCTTTGTCTGCGTGGATTTTCTCCAAGTACTCTGGCTTCCTCCTACAGTCCAAAGACATGCAGTTAGTGGGGTCAGGGTAATTCCTGATTCTAAAATGCCCATAGATGTGAACGTGAATGCAAATACCTGTCTCTCTGCATTAGCCCTGTAACAGACTGGCGACCTGTCCCAGGTGTACCCTGGGATAGCTGGGATTTTAACTGATTTGCCTCTTTCTTATGAATACTGCTTGCTTATTGTATTTATGTGGTGTTATATACGTATATTCAACATACAGAGACCTCCTGTGACCCTGTGAATTATGATAGTGTATCTACTAGCAAGAAGGAGCATAGTTGATCAGCCATCGCTGACTATTTTCTATAATCTATTACCAACTGGAATTGTTTACTCTTAAATCTTACTGTCACCTTAATGAAAGAATTGTATTCTGTAATCTTGTATTTTCCCACAAGTCATTTTTGTGATTTAAAAAAAAATGAATTAAAGTAAATCTATAATTTGTTGGAGAAAAATACAGTGGATTGTAAATCAAGTAATCAATATCAAACTTCCAAATTAGGAGGTTTTACAAACTCTTAGGAATTACAGTCTTTATACTGTTTGAAGTGCAATTTCAGAGGTTAAAAAGTAAATTACACAATTTAATGAAAGGTGAAAGTGTGTAGTTCTGTACTTGTAGCTCAGTTGATAGATCAAAACTGCAAACATTGTGTTGTTGTGCAGAAAATTATAGACCTCGCAGTATTTTTTTGTTTTAAAGGTGAAGATATTCCCAACCAGGAGTCAGATTGTTTTTAACAATAGCCAGTTATTATTGGATTTTTAAAGGATTTTTCTAGTATGGCAACCCTGTTCTCACTCCCGAGGCATAATATAGTGAAGATTTGTCCCGAGGTGAAAGGTGACCTTCTGCGTTCTTATGCTCTGCGCCAGGTTATGGATGAAATCCAGTAGAATGATGCTCCCACGGTAATACACGGCCATGAATTCCAGCCCTAACCCTAACATTATCCTTAACCCTAACCAGCACTTTAATGACGTTACATAGTGTTTTCCAAAGCGATATCAAAGCGGGATTCATTACAAAAGGTTTTCATGTTCACTCATATTTCTCGTAATATAGGGACGTGCTGGGTGCCGGGAAGCGTAATATACCGACGATTTGTCACCTAGCGTAAAATGTTATGCTTTGGGAGTGGGAACATGTTGGGGTAACCCATCTGTTTAAAACTATGTAATGTAATCTAAATACTTCTGGATTCACTTGAAATGCGTCGGTGCATTTGTGTCAGAGAAGTTAAAACCATTAGTTAATATCAAGGTTTCACAGAAAGGTCAATACGTAATCAAAGTCTAGTCAAATAATCTTGACAAAGAAACTTTTCTCAAATTACACAAATTTAACATTGAATCCATGCTGATTATGCTTTTTGCACTTGTTCTCTGGAGTATTATGACATACCCCCGTGTCTCTATCAGTGCATGAAACTGTCATGAAGAGGAGCTTATTTAACTTTTTTGGGTCATCTTGTTGTATTTACATGTTTATATGTGACTGAACGAGATGGTGTGATGTTTCTTTTAAGAACACATTCCAACCAAATACAGGTGACTACGTTCATATTTGCTGCTCTGCTGTTGTTTTAGAGGATGCAGGGCTTATTGTGCCATATTTTAAGTGCCACTCTCCTAACAGCTGTCACTGATTTGTAAACTGCTATGAATGGTATTTGGGTATTGATCTTGTTCTGCTGTAAATTGGCAGATTCCCGAGCAGACCGTGCTGACAGACGGAAGCTCTTCAGGCACTACACTGTGGGCTCCTATGACAGCTTTGATGCTTCAAGGTAAGAAGTCACATTTAAAAAAACAAGCTAAAAAATCCATGGATGTGTGAACTTGCTTCATACTTTTTGGTATTATGGATTATACCAAAAAGTCAAGAGCACTTTGGCAAAGCTCCCATTTAATCTTTTGCATGATGTTTCTGTCTCTTTCAGAAAGCTCGTTGTCATCTCTTGAGTGAAACAAAATCTCTTTATGTTAATGTAGCATCCAAATTCTGTGTTGTCAATTTAAGAAATACAAGTTATGCCAACTTAATTTATTTATACTAACTTATTAGGCTCCAGTGAAGCTATGTAGCCAAATGGAGTCCAGCAGTGGTATGAAACAGGACAGCACCAGAAGTCTAGACAGTGGTAGTAGCAAAGGTGAAGCTGGTGGAGACTTGGAGGAAGATGTATAATTCACCAGGATGAGGTGGAGGGGTGTAGGAGGAAAGTGGCACAAATAAGAGTCTGAAACACAGAATGACAGAAGAGCACAGGACATCAGCTGACTGGCTCATAGAGACAGAAAGTGATTGGGCCAAAGCGGTGATGGCAGAATGAAAGTTGGCAGTGCGGGAAAATATTGAATAGTATGATATGATGAGTATAATGAACACAATACACAGGAATCCAGCCACATGAGTGAAACCAGCCACACCTTACTAATACGCACTGAACTCGTGCATAAGCTTCAATGTAAGGCGTAGCTATGGCCATCTACTAATTGGAAAGTTGGTGGTTTGATCCCTGGCTGCTCAAGTCTGCATGTCAAAGTATCTTTGGGCAAAATACTGAACCCCCAGTTACTCCTTATGCGCTCGTTGGAGTTTAAATGTGTGCGTGAATGTTGACAGAAAGCACTTAAAATGTAAAAAATGTGTGTGTGACTGGCTGAATGAGACATGATCGATAATGTGCCTTGAGTCTTGCATAGAAAAGCACAACAGAAGAGCCAGTCCATTTACCATTTGGCAAATTATGCAATAAATACAGTTCGAAAGGTGCCCAGAGTTTTTTGTAGACAGTGCACTTGTCCACCATGTCTGTATAGGTTTCAGAGGTTGTAGTTTCTGTCATACTCACAGTTACAGGCTTAATTCATTTATTACGTGACACTGTCCTTTAAAAAAGTTCGGGTTAGACTATGAGGACATATTTACATTGTGTTTTGAAAGACAGACATTTTAGTTTTGGTCACAACTAAAAAAAATGCTTGTTGAATTAATATTTGAACAAATGCCCACCGACTGGAAATCAATAATCACTACAGGATTCTCACTCATGGTGGTCTATTATAGGTAAACCTATACACTGTACCTGATACCACAAGCACTGCAGCATAAATGAATTATGAATTTTAATTCACTGTTTGCCATCACAGAAGCAACACCTCAGTATAAAAAGTAAACTTACTAATAAAGAAAGTCATTATTTGTATTTTCAGTGTATGGACAAATCTTCAGTAAGCTCTGGATAGAAAACTTCATTTTGTTCTTCAGAGAAAAGCAAAGCCACAGTAGCAAAAATGGAATCAGCATGCAACCGTGTCCTTTCAGCTAAATGAAAAGTTCTGTGTAATGGTACCTGACATCGAATCCCAAGGTTTTTACCATCTTGTCTCCTTTACTCGTCTCTCCTGTCACATCTACTTCAAGATAAGGTTGGTTGGGAATGAAGAAAGATGTACACTTCCATGTTTGTGTTTGTGTGTGAGAGAGAGCCAGACAGAGAAAGAGGGCTTGATATGCTTTGCGGGAACTTTGAACATCAATTTTTTAAACAGTCAATCCTACGGGTGAGCTGAATGTCCTCGCAGAGATGTGGCTCATCCATCGAAGCAGAACATATGCAGTGATATAAATTGCTACGTGGAAACGACCAACAATACGTATCAAAGATTAAACTATGTCAGTCTGTCCAGGAGGAAAAGCTACAGCAGATGCACTGAGGAGTAAAGACAATCACATTTTTCTGAATTGAACACAAAATAAAATCAATGCATCAATAAGAGATGAATAGTCTGTCATATAATGTGGATGTTATGCTTTAAAGTAGATAGAACTTAAACGCAAACAAAGAAAAACTATTTGTTTCAGTTCTGTTTTATTTCTATAGTGCCAATTCACAATTTTAAGATATTTTATATTTTAAAGATGCTTCAGTGTTTTTTATTTATTCATAAATCTAAAGCACATAATGAGAGCAAATTTCACTGATGCTTCTTGTTTTGGTTTTATTATTATTATTATTATCCATCCGTCCATTCGCTTCCTCCTTTTCAGGGTCACGGGGGGCGCTGGAGCCTGTCCCAGCTGTCATAGGGCGAGAGGCGGGGTACACCCTGGACAGGTCGCCAGTCTGTCGCAGGGCCAACACACAGGGACAGACAACCATTCACACTCACATTCACTCCCGCATTCACACCTATGGGCAATTTGGATTAACCAATTAACCTATCCCCACTTATTATTATTATTATTACTATTTATCAGTTATTTTATAAAAAGCAAAGAGTTTCAAATAATTCTAGTGACTGTAACCACTAGACGCTAGTTTTAAATTGCTACATAAAGACATGCTGGAATGTCTGTGCTGATGAAGCTGTGAAGGACACAATGACATTTCTCTCATTGCTCTGCTGGATTTCCTCTGGCACGATTTAGTGAACATGCCGATGGATTTTTCCCCCCCAATATGGGTCAAGGTGAATCATGTCTACACCGCAGTGATGAAGACCAGTTGGCAAAGACTGAAGGCTCATGTGACATTTAAGTCCAATGGAAATCTTAAATTAAACTTTAACCTGAATATCGATGGAGCTTTGACAGCTTTTGTGCTCACTAATGGAACAAACTGTGTCATAACTAATATTTTTCTCAACCTCGACGATTGGCGTGTTGCACTTTTTCCCTTTTGTTGGAAGATTGACTTTTCTAAGGCACTCCGTCCTTCTGGGCTTGTTAAAAATTCATATTTGTTTTTTTAACTGGCAGAGGGGGCTGATGAATTCCGTATGAGGCAGGAAGAGTTTTCTTGGTCTGTGTTTGTGGACAGAAAGAAGGTGCCACACTGCTCAAACTAAACTAAGCTGAAGGTAGCACTAAAGCATGACTGGCAGCCTGAATAGTATAATGCAGGTATTCTATAAAACCCTAGTAAAAAGAAAACATATCAAATGTTAAATCTGAGTCTTTTCTTACATTTGAATCCATCCATATGTTTTCAATACGTTACGATCTGAAAGCTTTAAAAACTGGGGGAACAGCTCGCAGTTAATTAGATTATTTGGCAACAGCTCAGTAACATGTTTGGATATAAAAAGAATCCCATCCCAGAAATGATTCACCACTATGTGTAAAATGGTTCAGCAATTAAAGGTTCAGTCACACTAGAATAAAAGCAATATGGCAAATTCGTACAAGAAATACAGAGACATATGACTATCTAGATTTTACACATATTAGGGCAATTTTTCCATTACAGAAATAATTATTTCATGTCCAAAATATCTAAGGCAGCACATCAAAATGTTAAAAAGTAAATCTAGCAATATACCTAAAACAGGATTTGTAATTTATAAAATGTGGAGGTGAAGAGTAGTCATGGGCATGCAGGGACATTTCAGGTTGTGTCATTGTGTCATCATACAGATCTTTACATCATCAAAGGAGTCCCCTACACCAAAGAAAGACACAGCCACACTGGCTTTGCAATTACTTGTTATCAGCAGGTTAGACATGCGACCCTACCGTCTCCGTAGAGCTAGCAGTCTGAACAACAACGACAGCTGGTTGTAAGCTAACATTTTGCCAGCTAGTGTCAAACTTTTCCTCTTACAGTATGTAAGTAAGGTATGATTCGAACATCAAATGAGTTTTTTTCACTAAGCATCAGAGTCAAACAAAGTTGCATCCGCTTCCAAGATATTGGCTAACAGTGGCTAACGCTAGCTAATAGCAGCAAAACAGCAGTTTCACCAACAGAAAAGTTTAGCATATTCTCAAAAACTCGCTGTGATTGGTCACCAAACCATATCGGATTGCTTTACAAGCATTACAATGATGTTTTTATTGCTGTATTTCACCATTTTTGATACCATAATCCACAGGTACTCTCTTCTTCCACTCCATTACTCTTCAAATCTGAAATGTAAACAGGAAATCGCTCCTTGCTGATAAAGACTGCAATGGAATTGGAGTAGAAAGAAAGCCAGATGTCAGATGCATCAACTCTTGGCTGTCTGAAATAGAACGCTGATGATGCTGGTGCCCAAAGAGTCAATTTCACAGTCATATGTCACAGATGATAATGCACAAAGTAATGAAATGATGACTAGGAGTACACGCCCACATATTCTAACCACCATGAGCTTACATCATTTTCTCCAGCAGCCATCAGTCATGTAAGGAAACAACTTATTGCTGTGCTCTTTAGCCAGAACTCCAAACCCCAATAAAAAGTTTCATGTAGACAGCAGAAGAGCGATATCATAGCATAACATATAGAGCCTCTCATGCTGACTATAAATACATCATTGCCTCCCACAGTCCAGACCAAGGCAGCGTTCTCACTGGGGTAAGCCAGCACTTTATCCCATACATCCTGGGGAGCGTGTCGCACACCCGTTATCTCCCACTCTGTTTTGATAAAACAGCCTCAGCCTGATGTCCCCCTCTCATTAACTATCGAATAGGACACTTCCTGTCAGGCCCTTTCCCGTACCCTGCTGTGCTGACCTATTGAAATGTCCACCGTGTAAGAGTTAGGTGATCATGGTGTGATTACCAGTGACCGCCTACTTTAGGCTGGAGGGTGTCTGCGAGTGAGTGAGCAAGTGTAAGGGAATGCTGGGAGATAACCTTCAGTATGTCAGCAGTGCCGGCCTCCTTCCTATCCAGACAGATTGCGTTGCTAAGGGAACTGTTGCTAGGATGGCACTAGCTCCTCTCTCTCCTTCTTTGTTCTCCCTTCTCTCTCCCTCTCTCTTTTCCTTCTCTCTCTCATCCCACATGTCTATTCACTGCAATCCTTGTGCCTAATATAAGCTGAATGATGCACTTTCAACAAACACCTCAGGCTGGAGCAGCAAACTTGGCCTTTTACTTGGACCTCTCCCCAGCCAGTTTCATGGTCAGTTCTGCTTGGCAGCTCAGATGATGCTGGTCAGTCTCACCACAGCAGGCTCGGCCACGATCACTGCAGGGAATGAGAGGTTGAATGTTGCATGCATATAGAAAAAGAACAAAATAGTTGTAGTTAATATATGCAGAGCTGAGGAGAAGATGTCTGATTAGACCGTTTACATAAAGGGGTGCCTCTGTATTTGGAGCAATCCTGCTGTTTTTGTGGAGATGCTGCATTGCCTTGTAGAGGATTCCTCAAACACAAGTGCAGTGTAACGGTTTAGGTTAGGACTAGCAATCATAGCTGACGCTGATGCTAAACATCGCAGATATATGCATATCAAACACCATTTGCAGTATGACTGCACTAGACATTTAGCATTGCCATTAATTAGCAAAAAGAACAGAGGATTTCAGTAGAATATCAACCTACTAGTACATCATTTGACCGCAGCATTAAAACTACATGCCTAATATTGTCTGGGTACCTCTTGGACCATCAAAACCTCTCCGAGTTATCGGTTCAGAAGGTTTGATGGTTTCCTCTGCACTATGACTTCACAGCAAGAAATATCTGGGTTTGAACCCACTGGTCAGCTTCGGCCTTTCTGTGTGGACTTTGCATGTTCTATCTTTTCTGGCTTGGGTTTTCTCCCACAGCCCAAAGACATGTACATGTTAAATGAATTTGTGATTGTAATGATGCTGTGGATGTGAGAATTTGTGGTTGTCAGTCTCTTTGTAGCCCTGTGGTGAGCTGGTGACGTGTCCAGGGCGTATCTGCAAACAAACTGGACTTTGAAGGTCAAGATTTCTCAGCACAACACCGCATAATATCAAGCTGACCAATATAATTCACTTCACCTCTCAGTTATTTCAATGATGTGGCTGATGAGTGTAGCCTTATGCTACAGAGTCATTTTAAGAAAGGGCTATTAAACACTATTAATCCATGTGTTTATGAAAACAGCCATTTAAGCAAAGTCTACAGATTTGCAAGGCTAGACCAACAAAGGAAGAGAAGGTCCGATATTAAGATAACCTTTCTGAAAAAATAACTTTTTTCATGTTAAATTTTTTTTTTATATACAATCAATTTTTTTAACATGCAAAAAGGGGGAGGATCCCCCACTTTATGGGGGAACACGCTTTTAAAATTGTAGTCTCTTGCACCTCTGTGTGCAGATTACCACAACCATGGCCTCACTGAGGAGTACTCTAAAGGACAAAGCACATAGCTTATGATACTTCATGCTTGTTTCTTTTAACTTCTATTTCAAGCTATTCAGCTGACAAGTAGGGGAGACTCAGAGCAACTGCAACTTTTTTCTTTTTTTTTCTTTTTTTTTTTTACTACAGTGTACATGTACACTCACTGGCCATTTTGTTAGGTACACCTGTTTTGGTCCTTGTTAATACAAATATATATGTCAGCCAATCACATGGCAGGAACCCGGTTCATTTATGCATGTAGACATGGTCAAGATGAACTGCTAAAGTACAAACTGACCATCAGAATTGGGAACAAAGGTGGCTGAAGTGACTGTGGCATGATTGTGCATGCCAGATGAACTGGTCTGAGCATTTCAGAACCTGCTGCTCATCTACTTGGATCCCACACAAACATCTCAAAGTTGTCTAAAAAAGAAGAGTTCTCTTAGTGAGTATGGCGTGTTGATGTTAGAGGTTAGAATGGCTCATTCTAAAAAGATAATGGGACAAAAGTAACTCAAATAACCACAAGGGAGCATCAATTAAATGCCACAGCCTACCCGAGTATCGATGCTGGCCATGTCCATCCCGTCATGACCACAGTGCACCAATCTTCTGATTGCTGCTTCCAACAGGAGATTGTCACAAAGCTCATATAATTTCAAACTGGTTTCTTGAACCAGAGATTTAAAGAAACAATGCAGATGGAAATGGTTACAAAGTCATTTCTAAAGCTTTAAGACCAACAAACCACAGGGAGGGCATCTATGGAGAAAACCTGGAACAGGAGTGGCCAAAGTTACTACCAAAGTGCATTCATGTTGATTCAGGAGGTCAAGAAAAAGCCCAAAACATCATCGAAAGAACTTCACGTCTCACTTGTTTCAATGAAGTCAGTGAAAGATAAGAAAGACACTGGGCAAAAATGGCATTCATGGTTTATTACCGTGGCCAGAAAGAACACAAAGGCACAAATAAAACATAATGATTTTTAAGTCGTCCCAGTACAACTCGGAGCAATTCCTTTCCCCAGGACTGTACCACTAACTCAGACTGACTTCATACAAAGATCAGGATCTGAGCAGCTCTTCAAACAAACAAACATTCAACTTTATTCATTCAGTCATCAGTGTTTGTTACTGCTCTGATTATAAAAACTGTTTCCGGTGTCCCCTTAAGTCGCTGTTGTTGTTTTTTAATTAAGATGTGATTCTAATAAAGCGCTGTATAAAACTGATCCGATCCTCCGCTGGGTCATCAATCAGTGAGTCCGCCGTCACCGCCTCACTGCTGCTGCCCCCCTCCCTCCCCACCAACCTGTCGGGTGCAGCGCGCAGCACACCTAGACATCTCTCCGTCCACAGCGTGGCTCCCTCCCTCCCTCTCTGTCTCTCTCTCGCTTTCTCTCCCTCCACCTCCCAACCCGGGGAGCTCCAGCCTTCCTTCCCGCCTCATGATGAGCCGTTAGAGGCTATCACCACCAGCCTGATGTCGCGTCTCCTCGGCGGCGCAGCACTCCCGCACGCCGGGTCAGAGCCTCCTCCTTCTCCTCCTGCGCAACGGGAGCAGCAGCGGAGGTAACCGCGCCATCGACCAGGAGAAGCGGACAGGGAGCGACTGCGGCGGGGAGAGGGCAGGGAGGCGCTTCTCGTGCGTCGTCTACCCCCGGTTTGTGTTTCTGCTGTTTTTTTCTCGGAGATGATGTCGCCGGGCTCCCGGGGCCGCTGTCATACCGTTTGATAGAGACAGAGGCCGACAAGAGGAGGAGGGGGGAGGAGGCAGCGGTGGTGGTGGTGGTGGGGTGGGGTCAGGGTTGCCCTGCCCTGCCCTGGCCGGACTAGCGCTCCACCAGCAGTATGAACCTCCACTCGGGCAGGGCGTCCGTGGCCATGCTGCGGATGATGGGTTGTGCTAACGGGCGCTCTGCTCGGCATCTCCTCCACAGTGACTGCGTGGTGGACGAGAAGACGGTGGTGCTGCAGAAAAAGGAGAATGAGGGATTTGGCTTCGTCCTGCGTGGGGCAAAAGGTAGGAGCATTTATCGACTTAGCTACTTTTTGTGATTGTTATTCGGATCTGTTCTCCCTTTCTCCCCAAACCGAAGGATCCTTATAAGTCATCAACACTGACATGCCTCATGAAACTATTCACCAATATATGTCAATTTGCATTTAAATTTCAAGTTTAAGCCTTCTCACTCAGAGGCGTGTGTCTGCGTGGCACTACAAAAACATGCAGATAAGTTCCACTAGAAATATACTTATAGAAACTTTAATGCACATAAGGAGTGATTGCACGCCAGCACTCATTTGATTGCACATAAGTCTGCCTACATTTTAATGTCTTTTCATGCATGCTGCAGAGGTCTGTGAACATCTGTAACAACATCTGTAACAACATCAGACTGAAGGCCTTTTTTATTCTTTTTTTTGGTTAAGTAAGTCTGCGTGTAGCCGTCTTTGTTGTGTCCGCCATCCTTCACCTCTTTCCACCACACCAGGAGTTGTTGTGATAAGAGTGGCCTACCCATGCAGTTTGCCGTTTCACCAGGCTGTAAGATTGGCACTAAAAATAGCCAGTTTGAGCTGCTGCATCGGTTTCTATGACGATTCTCGCCATGTCATAATCCACGTTTGCATTCTACAACTGTGCGCCGCTGTTCCATTGGTCTACACCATGGTTACTGTCGAGAGGTAAATTTAGTATGTTCATGTTTTTTTAAGGCACATACAGAGAGAGGGGGAGAAAAAGGAGAGGGACTGACATGAAGGGAGAGGAAAGAGGGATTTGGCTTGAAAAACAAGAGGAATGTTCTAGTCATCCTAACACACATTGCTATCACCCCGGGGGAACTGACCCAGCCGAGCTTATCCTGCACTGCACGGGGTGAACAGGCATACACAAACTCACAAACATGCGCTGATGCTCGAGCTGTCACATAAGCTCACATCCTCTTTTGTGCTCTGCAGTTCAGCCTCTCTCTTCTCTCTCCCTTGCGCTCGCTGTCTCTCGTCCTCCTCTGTCACTGTGTCACACACAGACAGACACCTAAAGAAACACAGTCATCACAATCATGCAAATCCCCTCATAAGTGCTGTGCAGGGTGAGTTATAGGAAACGTCACTTGTCACCGCTGCGTTCTCTCAGTCCAGTGTTTTCTAACCTCCCTTCCCGCCACAGAGGGAGCGCGTGCCGCGGCTGCGCGTGATGAAAGTGATAGTAGAGAACAGGAGAGATGGTAAACTTTTCTTAAAACGAGGGATGCTTTTTTGCCACTTTATTTCCGAGAAACAAAGAATTTTACGAATTTGCTTTATTATTAAAATTAATGAACAAGTCTTGCTCACACAGAGACTTGACATGGGGAGTATGGCCAGACTATATTAATAGTTGTATATGTTGTGCTTTATGTTGCTTTCTTATCATAAGCCTGAGAGAATGACTTTAGCACGGAATAATCTCCTTATTCGTACTTTGTTCAGCCACTACTAACCATCTAGTTTCCTGACTCCTGCTTCCCTACCGGCAGGCTGACCGAGTCGCTATTGTGCTGGTCCTTGATGTCATTCACCTGCCTTTCAAGAACGTTTCTCGCCCCCCCTCCACTGCTATGGACTGCAGCCGGTGATAATAATCGAGGTCACAGCAGACCTCCAGGGCAGAGCAAGAACTGCTCCTGAGCTGTGCAGTGAAATGGAGAGTCATTCTAAACTGTTGCAGCTGGTAAAAGTGGTTCACATGCTACTATGCTGAGCTCAAGCAGGCTGCAAAGCAGGACAAATGCCTACATGCAAGGCAGTTTTTCTTTCCCACTGTCGCCAGGTGCTAGCTCATAGGGGGGGTCATCTGATTGTTATTGTAGGGTCTCACAGTGTAAGGTGGCGGCAACTGTTGTTATGATTTGTCACTGTATAAATAAACCTGAACTGAGTTAATTCTCTGGGTAAAACTGTTTTAAAGTCCATCAAACTGTCAGTTTTGCTGCTTCATGGTCTTAAAAGAATTTTAAATCCTTAGCTGACATATACAAACCCGTTTGTAATGAACATGTAAAAAGCTAAGAATCTGGGTCCAGCTCATGGTAGCCAGGAAGTAACTTTAGGCACACGTGAACGTTGGGTGAAGCTAAAATCCCCCTTTTAATTCTGCCATGGGAGCATTCATGCTTTAATCATACCAATTATTGCTAACCCTCTAGTCAAACCATGACAGTATTAACAGGGCAAATTACACACGCTGATAGACTGTGTGGTTGTTCATCTGCTGCTGTGTATTTTGTAGCTTGCAGAACTGAATGTAACAAATGGGTTACATTCTGTTTAAATGTTTTACAGGTTTTTATGCTACGCTGGGGTTAATCTGCCCGTGCACAGAGAATTAACTGACATTTTAAAATCAGGTTTTAAAAAGGTTTTACGTCTTAGATTCATTGTGTCATTGTGTTAACATATACCTGTTTGTTTAGATCTTGTCCCTTTTTAAAACTGCTTTCTTGCATTGTGCCTTATTTTATGGGACCACGCTCTTCTCTCTTTGATGTCCAGCGGATACGCCCATTGAGGAGTTTACTCCCACACCTGCCTTTCCAGCCCTGCAGTACCTGGAGTCTGTGGATGAGGGAGGAGTGGCATGGCAAGCAGGACTTAGGACGGGGGACTTCCTCATCGAAGTAAGAGCTGCTGCAATTATTAAATCATTTTGCTGTTCCTGCGTATGCAATTCGGTGACCGAGCGTTGGTCAGACACATTAACGGAGCTGAAGTTTCTGGACGAGTTTTGCTTAGTAACACGGGTTGAAAATGTTGGTTTTGTTGTGTGGTTTTTGGTGCATTTTACCTCAGTGCTCCTGGTTGTCATGTTGGCAGTGGGACATGCTACCCTTCTTATCAGAGCTCGCTGTGTTTATGTGTGAATAAGCAAAGTGTGTACAGCATGTGCTGCATTCATCTTTTTGTCCCCTCATTTGACTGGGCTTATTCAGCAAACTCTTCTGAAAGAAAATTTGGCTTGATCGTGCAGACGTTTTCAATAAGACCTCACTCTGTTTGAAAGTGTTTGGGAGCCACTTCACTGTGAAATCATCAGTTTGCATGCAATTAGACCGACAGCTGACTCCTGCCACTTTTGATTGGTATGGTGACTTATGGAGTGAAACATTTTGTCGTCTGGTGAGTGTAGACATTGTCATGGGATTAACAGAGCACTGAGTGAGTCTTAAGGCCTGTCCTTCCTGTTTAGTGCCACTGAGCCACGCCTGAATAGTTGACACGGGACTGATGCTAGCATGTGAATCCACAGCATGTTTGCTTTGTGCAATCCTTGATGAAATATAAAATATACAGACAACATTAACTGCATGTATCAGTTTAGAAGTGTTGCTTGAAGCAGCCAGCACAGACATTCATGTGTTGGGTCTTTTTTGTTGGGATTTGTTTGGAAACAATATTTTGAATTGTTACACTGTTTAAGTGTTTTCTCCCTTGTCTGTGGTGCAAGTCAGCAGCTGTACGATGCATCATTATATTCCTGCACTTGGGGTTGTACCAGATGCAGAGGGTCACTGAGAGTATATTTGGCCTGATTAAGAGCCTGGTGCATGATGTATAACATGAAACAGTATCTGTTTGTCCTCCATAAGGTGTGATATTACTGCGAGTTGTCAGAGCATTTTTCACCAACTTTAAAAACACCAGGTTAGCTTTGATTAGGTCTATAGTGAGAGTTGATATTTACACATGTTGCTGACTGGATTGCCTGTCCCAGAACTGTATCAAGCACTCAAATATGATATGGAAATGCATTTCATTTGATTTGACTTCCAGTACAGGGTTAGGCTTTTTCTTCCACCACCCTCAACACACCAGACATTTATGTCCCTTTAAGAAATATTCCTGTCTTTGGTTGAAAAGTGAAATGTGGTGGTTTTAGGGCATAACAGAGAGATGAATTCAACCCAATTTCAACCATTCACCAGAATCCCACTGAGCAATTTTCCATGTAACAAAAAACAAACAAAAATTTTTAACTTCAATTATGAAAATCCAGCAGATCCTGTTATTGTTTTAAAAATGCTACATGCTACAATTTGTTGATGCTGTTCGAGCTGTAGCCTCTGTTTCCTGTTCTAGCTGAAAGGATTGGGACCTGGTGTGGTCTTTTTTTTTGCTTTAAGCTTCAATGTGTTGTGTGTTCAGGGATGCACGTCTGAATACTTTAGTTGTAACGAGGTTTTTATTTGAATTACCGGCACCTTCCTTTTAGCTCAAAGAAGTCAGGCTGTTCTCCTCTGCCATCTCTGTACACTGTGTAAACCATAAAGATGGTTATGTGGGAAAATACCAGTAACTCAGTAGTTTCTGAAATATTCAGACCAGCCCATCTGACTCCAGTAACCTTGACATGTTCAAAGTCACTTAAATCTCATTTCCTCCCTGTTTTGGTGCTCAGTTTGAACTTCAGCAAGTTGACTTGACCATGTCTAGATCCATAAACACATACATTGCTCCCATGTGATTGGTCCATTTCATATTTGGGTAATGAGCAGGTGAACAGGTGTGGCTACTGAAGCAGTCGGTAAATGTATTTTAGCAAAACAATTATTTGATCCCTGCTGTATTTGTAGATTTGCTCGTTAGCAGAGAAATTAAAACCAGCTTCATTTTAATGGCGAGTGGCAGAATATCAAAATACAAACAAACAAAAGAAACATGAAGGTTATAACATGATTTGCAAGTCACTGAGTAAAATATTTGGTCTCAAGCAAAACATGACTTAGTACTTGGTGGAGAAAACCTTGTTGGTGCGCACAGATGTAAGAAGTTTCTTGTAGTAAGCAGAAAAACAGCCCCAAAGCATGATGTTTCCACCTCCACACGTGACTGTGGGGATGGTGTTTTTTTATGCCAAAGAAGTCGATTTTGGTTTCATTTGACCACCTGACCTCAGGTCATTGGTTTAATATGGACCCAATGAAGAGAAGCCAGTTTAGGAGAATATGCTCTCTCTCTCTCAGTCCTTTAATTAAAGCATTCAGGGAGTTTTTACGACATCCTGATAATAACGAATTACCACAATCGAGCCTAGAAGTAATAAATGCATGAACTAGTTTTTCAGCATCACTCAGTGACAGGATGCTTCTCATTTAAGAGATACTGCTCAAATGAAAGAAAGCAGTCCTACTTATTTGTTTAATATGTGCGTTGAAGGACATGTCCTGGTCAGAAAGGACTCCAAGATTCCTCACAGTGTTACAGAAGGTCAAAGTCAAGCCTGAAAATTAGAGGTCATTGTGGTCTTTATACCTTTAAGACATTCCTGCCTAATTGGTGTGTGTTATCTGGCTTCATGGACAGATAGAGCTGGGTGTCATCTGCATAGCAGTGAAAATGTATACTATGTCTTCTAATGATGCTGCCTAAGGGAAGCATGTATAATGTAAACAGAATTGGTCCTAGCACTGAACCCTGTGGAACTCCATAATTAACCTCAGTGTGTGAAGAGGACTCTCCATTTACATGCACAAACTGGAGTCTATTAGATAGATATGATACAAACCACTGCAGCACAGTACCTGTAATACCTACAGCATGTTCTAATCGCTCTAATAGGATATTATGGTCGACAGTATCGAACGCTGCACTGAGGTCTAGCAGGACAAGCACAGAGATGAGTCCACTGTCAGAGGCCATAAGAAGATCATTTGTAACCTTCACTAAAGCTGTTTCTGTGCTGTGATGAGCTCTCAAACCTGATTGAAACTCTTCAAATAAGCCTCTGCAGATGATCTGTTAGCTGTTTGACAACTACTCTTTCAAGGATGTTTGATATGAAAGGAAGGTTGGAGATTGGCCTATAATTAGCTAAGACTGCTGGGTGAAGACATGGCTTTTTAAGTACAGTTTTAACTACTTCCAGCTTTTTGCTGATGGTCTTGTAGCCTATTCCAGCCTGATGCAGGTCTACAGGTGGTTGAGAGATTGGAATGGAAGAAATTGCAACTGTGGATAGCTGTGCTTTATACGCATAACAAGTGGAAAACAGGAGTGTATGTAATTGATAAACTGATTCATTTCGTTGTGAGAAAACTTAGATCTATTTCCACCACTCAAACACGCTGTCAGAAAATCATGGCATGCAGTAATTTGTGCTGTTTGTGCTAATAACTGTAAAGTTGTAAAATTAAATTGGTGAACATCGTGCTGAGACACGCTAGCATGTCGTAATGCATGTTGCACATCTGTGTTGTGTATTAACAGCTGAGAGGAGCTCTGTTGTTACAGTTCACAACAGTAAAGACAGATGAGGATGAAGAAAAGAGAGCAGAGATGCCTCCAACTGACTTCTGACCAACAATAGTAACTGTGACTGCTGTTTGGAAGTTTTTCACTTAAAAAAAATAAGATTGATTTTGCTTCATGTCCGATTGTGCAGCTTTAATGTTCTGGCTCAGGAGTATCGGACACACAGAGCTACAGGGAACCAAGTGAGCCAAAGGTAAATGTTACTCGAGGCTGACAGGTGTTTTTACCTGTAGGAGAAATAATTTGAAGAAGAATTTGAAGAATGCATCACACTGGACATTGTCTTAAAGCCAGATTTGACAGCTCTGCTTCTCTGGAAACATTAATACTGATGAAAGACATGTTGAGTAGCAGTTTGCTAAGGACTGACTGCAAAATATTGTGTTTTTAATAATACAACTAAAGATTAGGTCAGTTTTTGTTTTGGATGTGTGCAGTTATATTTTATATATATATATTTGTAACAAGGTTTGTTGTTGTGGCTGTAATTTGTGATGATTGATAACTTCGACCCCGCTGTTTGATTTGCTGCCTAGTAACAGATGTTAAACTGTTGCTGAGTGAATTCAATGAAAGTGGTAAAATGTCATCGATTGGTTGATTTGTTTTGTACCTGACAGATTTAGTTGAAACATTTTCAGAGAAATCTAAGATCAGGAGTCTCCGTCTCACTTTACTCATCTTGGTTTCTGTGTAGTCTGCACAAATGACACTGTGTTGTGTAAGCAGCTGCAGTATCTGATCTCTTGGGGTTATCATCCACTAGTAAGGATTTGTGTTTATCAAAATGACTTGGAATAATCTTTAGTGCTGCTGGGTGTTTCACTAATGTGAGCAAGGCTCCTCACCGAAATGCTTCAGAGTCATTATGGATTTCTGACATACTAGTGCAAATCTCATACTCTGAATACTACTGTAGGAATCTCATCTTGTACGTATCACAAATCACATCAGAGTGGCACATCTTCTATTTTGAGCGAGCTTTTTTTATTCTGTTCTTTTACGAATCCATAACGGCCGTGTGTCTGTAAGCAGCACTGCACTGGGGATTGCTTTATTCTGCCTTTCTGCTAAATGGAGCATCAAATGAAGAGAGCAGACTCTCTGTGTCTGAAGCTCAATGTGACTTCAGCTCAGTCTCCACTTGTCTGTTATTAATTTTATCTCCAAATGTTCTTGCGACCTCTTTAATCATCTCATCAGTCTGTTTCAGAAGGTCCAAAGTCAAAGCTGCCGATGTGTCAGCAGCATCAGTGTCTTTACAAAATGCGTCAGCGGGCTTGAAAATGTTTGACACGTTCACAGCTGTACAGCCTCTAGCTAGTTAGCCAACCACAGCTCATATTCTATAATGAGCGTGTGCAGAATATTACTGCACTGATTCCAGTCACTGTTTTACTGTTTTGCTGTTTTAGTGTAGCACTGCCATCTCCAACCCACAGCCCTTAAATCATGTTTATTTGCACAACGAAGCACACAACTGTCTTATTCCCAGAAACATATTTCACAAAATTCATGCTGGTTCATGTTTGCTACTGTGTTGCATCCTTTTAAGAACACTGTGTTTGGGAGTTCAGAGGAAAGTTGATGATGTTCTGACAGATAGATATTATCCCAATCTTTCTTGATTGCTCAGCAGTTTGAAGTCTCCCATTTTCATATGTTTTGTTTCATAATGACAATTTAGTACAGAGGCATGCTCTTAATATGCGAAGAATGTTGTGTGGTGCTGAAATATACTTTATAAATAAAGCCATTTCCCAAAAAGGGGGTGATGCTGTTGTTAAAATAAACTGGGATATATGTGATTAAAAGCTAACAGCAAATGGGCTGTCTTGTAGCAGTTATGACATAGTGGTGATGCAGTTACCATGGTAGCCTGTTGGCTGTTGTATCTAATCCCATTACAGTCCCAACAGATGACCAGCAATATTGAGCTGCTAAACAGATTTCCAGTGAAGGGATGTCTCTGGCATGTTTGCCTGACAGGTGAACTCTCCATGCTCACATTTCTGCTACATGTGAGGGAGGAAAGTCATGAAGCATTGGGGCTGTGAAACCACTTTTCTGTCTTTAAACACATTTTTAGTGGAATTCTCTCGAGGATGGTGCATGTTGATTTTAAATTCATGGGTTGAATGACAGTAGCAGTGACTCAGAGGCATGCAAAGATGGAAAAACAGAGGAATGTGTTAAAGTAGTAACAACAGGCTTTTGCATGTGGACACTGGGCTGATGCCTTTTTTATTATCCTGCAATTTATTTTCCAAATACCTGGCCATTGCTTTCAATGCTAAATTCAATTCTTGTTTGCGCAAGAATGCACAAGTGTGCTGTTTCTGTCTCCACATTAGCAGAATGCATATCCTCTTGTAGGCATGATTTAAGGCTTGGCTGAGCATCAATCTTTTATTGCCGTTAGCAGCCTGGCATGATGATGCTTGCGTGCATTTTGTGCACTTGTACACAAACACTCAAGTCATCTGTCTAAATGTGTTTAAGTGGGTGCTTGTCGTAGTCCCCATCAATAACTGCGATGCTTCGGCTGTCTGCACTTCCTGTCAGTGCAGCTAGTTGACTTTGTCTGAGTGAGAGAGAGAAAATGAGGGAAACCTTCATTCAAAGCAAAGGAAGGTGAGGGATGTTTGCTGCAATTAAGGGCAGATTTACTAATAGTTTGCACCAGTGCAGAACCCTGTTCTACTGTTACAAAGAACAAAGTCTGGATTTTCTAAAGCACTATAGTGCATATGTATTTGTAGGAGTTGCTCGTTCCGTACTCAGGGCAAGCAGGGCATTTGTTTTGGGAATAGTATTCCTGCTTTTTGCAGATGACTTGGTTCTGTTGACTTCAAGAAAACATAGTCTTCAACAGCAAGCTGATGTTTGAAGTTTTCCAGTTATACGACAAGTTGCGAGGATGAGAGCCTGAAGCCATGGTTGCTGGAAAATGGTAGATTGCTCTTTCTGGTTTTGGGAGAGTCATTGCCACAAGTGAAGGAGTTAGGTACCGGACCAGTAACAAAACACAAGCATGCAGACATCTGTATGGACTCTCCCACTTGCTCCCTGTCCGGTAATGTGGATGGAAATGGAAAAGCTCTTAGAAATAGAATGACAAGCCCAGTCATCCAGAGGGAGTTGGGAGCTGGGAGGAGACTCCTTCTGTAGGAAAGGAGCCAGGCAAAAGGCATCTGATCAGGGCGCCTCCTGCTGAAGATTTTCTGGGGATGCTCAGCTGGGAGGAGACCCCACGTCAGGCCAGAAACTTGCTCAAGAGATTACATATCTCTTGTGGCCAGAGTAGTACCTCAGGATTCTCCATGAGGAGGATCAGCTGACCCTGAATCCTCCCGTAGTTATGCTGCAATACAGTGGCTTGCAAAAGTATTCGGCCCCCTTGAACTCTCCCACATTTTGTCACATTACAGCCACAAACATGAATCAATGTTATTGGAATTCCACGTGAAAGACCAACACAAAGTGGTGCACACGTGAGAAGTGGAACAAAATCATACATGATTCCAAACATTTTTTACAAATAAATAACTGCAAAGTGGGGTGTGGGTATTTATTCAGCCCTCTGAGTCAATACTTTGTAGAACCACCTTTTGCTGCAGTTCCAGCTGCCAGTCTTTAAGGGTTTGTCTCTACCAGCTTTGCACATCTACAGACTGAATCTTTGCCCATTCTTCTTTGCAAAACAGCTCCAGCTCAGTCAGATTAGATGCACAGCGTTTGTGAACAGCAGTTTTCAGATCTTGCCACAGATTCTCGATTGGATTTAGATCTGGACTTTGACTGGGCCATTCTAACACATGGATATGTTTTGTTTTAAACCATCCCATTGTTGCCCTGGCTTTATGTTTAGGGTCGTTGTCCTGCTGGAAGGTGAACCTCCGCCCCAGTCTCAAGTCTTTTGCAGACTCCAAGAGGTTTTCTTCCAAGATTGCCCTGTATTTGGCTCCATCCATCTTCCCATCAACTCTGACCAGCTTCCCTGTCCCTGCTGAAGAGAAGCCCCCCCAGAGCATGATGCTGCCACCACCATATTTGACAGTGGGGATGGTGTGTTCAGAGTGATGTGCAGTGTTAGTTTTCTGCCACACATAGCGTTTTGCATTTTGGCCAAAAAGTTGCATTTTGGTCTCATCTGACCAGAGCACCTTCCACATGTTTGCTGTGTCCCCCACATGGCTTGTGGCAAACTGCAAACTGGACTTCTTATGGTTTTCTGTTAACAATGGCTTTCTTCTTGCCACTCTTCCATAAAGGCCAACGTTGTGCAGTCGTGCACTGCACAACGTTGGCCTAATAGTTGTCCTATGGACAGATTCCCCCACCTGAGCTGTAGATCTCTGCAGCTCATCCAGAGTCACCATGGGCCTCTTGGCTGCATTTCTGATCAGCGCTCTCCTTGTTCGGCCTGTGAGTTTAGGTGGACGGCCTTGTCTTGGTAGGTTTACAGTTGTGCCATACTCCTTCCATTTCTGAATGATGGCTTGAACAGTGCTCCGTGGGATGTTCAAGGCTTGGGAAATCTTTTTGTAGCCTAAGCCTGCTTTAAATTTCTCAGTAACTTCATCCCTGACCTGTCTGGTGTGTTCTTTGGACTTCATGGTGTTGTTGCTCCCAATATTCTCTTAGACAACCTCTGAAGCGTCACAGAGCAGCTGTATTTGTACTGACATTAGGTTACACACAGGTGCACTCTATTTAGTCATTAGCACTCATCAGGCAACGTCTATGTGCAACTGACTGCACTCAGACCAAAGGGGCTGAATAATTACGCACACCCCACTTTGCAGTTATTTATTTGTAAAAATTGTTTGGAATCATGAATGATTTTGGTTCTACTTCTCACGTGTGCACCACTTTGTGTTGGTCTTTCACGTGGAATTCCAATAAAATTGATTCATGTTTGTGGCTGTAATGTGACAAAATGTTCGAGAAGCAAAGGTTCGAGAAACAGTGAATATATCCTGTGAGTGTCCATTTTAAAAATCTTTGCTTCAGCCTTCAGAGCTAACTATATAGGGGTGAACATAGGCTACATAAACTAAAAACAGGAAATTGGGGGAAGCTCTTTTTTTATAGAGCAGCAAACAACTTTTCCATGATAACTGATCTTCTGAATCTGTGAGTTGCCATTTCCTCTTCAGCTTAAGAGTTATCTGCTTTAAGGTGCGCGTTTGAGAGTTATACCAGGGAGACAAGTACTTCTGAACTGAGGCTTTCTTTTTCACAGTAGGTACAGTATCCAGATTTAAGAAGTCAAATTATTAACAAGATAAATATGGCAAATAGAACAAGTAATGAGGGATAATTATGTTAGAATGGCCAGGATGCTCTTGGGCGTTACAGCTGAACTGTCCTTGAAAGTAAGTTTCTCACAGATTTACAGAGCACTTCCCCATGAATGTTAACAATATCAACAAAAATGCTCCTGGTCATGAACCTGACCTAATACCTTCAGACCAGGCTTAAATGTGATGCACAAAGCCTGCTGCTTAGTCTCTGGGTCTTGTCATCATTTCTGATGCTTCATGTGACTTTTGGGTCAGTTTGAATACGTTGACATTTCCTGTCCTCAACCTTAAGGTGTATGATGAAATTGATGGTTGGCAAGTAGACAAAGCAGGATCTCGAGGGAGCATTCGAAGCCTAATGGAGGTTTTTGGAGCCATACGTGTGCTACAGCGGACGTTTACTGTGAAATACGTACCAGCCAAAGTTTTGTTATCACAAAACTTTAGGTTGTACATTGAAGTTTAGCCATGAGATGCATTTGTCTTCTTAAACTGAAACTATCAAAAACTGACAGAGTTTGTTGGATTTAAATAGGATTTAAATTCTAAGTGCATTTCCTAATTACCTAATGCTGAGTTGATGATCTGTGGAAGCACATTTCAAAAAAGAGGGAAAGTGTATGATTAAAGAATTTAACTTGTTTTTCTAGTCTTTCAAACAGTTTAGGACTTTGTAGTAATGATGATGATATTTCCTAATGACTATCATCGTATTTTATGGGAACATTCAGTTTCAAGTGTCTTCTCTTCTGGTCAGAAAATCTCCGTCACAACGTTCTTTTTTTTTTTAATAAAAATCCACGACACAGCTTGAGAGTTTTTTACTCCATTTGCTCACTTCAAGCCACCCAGTGTGGGGAAGTGGTGAAGGAAGTGACCCAGCTCTCTTGTTCAAACCATCCTGTCTGCAGCATAAGTAGAAAAGTACACTCTCTGTTGAACAGATGTTTTGTGCAGTGTCAAGCATATATATCAGAATTTTTTCTATCTAAAAACTTGTATTATTATTGGCCACAGTGTGGCTCTAGTATACTTGTATTAGTTTGCTACTACATGATACAGTGAGCTTTAAATGGTAGTTTTTGATGTTGGCAATTCATTCGTGGACAGTAATTTATCAAAGAAAAGTATTTTTTGGAGACATGTAATAAATTATTGGGAATTTTCACATGTATATATGAAATAGACACATTAAAGACTTTCTTACATAATTTATGTAAAGTTCTCTCCACCCTGTAGATTTCTGCCTTCTGTTTGTTCCTCTGTGTCAGTAATTGTGTGTATACAGTGGAGGTAAATTAAGTAAAGTATTTATAAGCTTATATAAGACACAACTCTGAGCCAAGGGAAGGTCTGTATGACCAGCGTAACATGCAAATGCATGTGACTTCCTGTACCTCCAGGTGTGTGTGTGTGTGCGTGCGTGTGTGTGTGCGTGCACACTTGTCCTGTCAGAGCCCTGCCTCTGCATCTCAGAGGACTGCAGCACAGCACACAACTGTCAGTTGTTCAGTGAACTAGCACAGGCAGTCCTCACCATTTCTTCCTCTTAAAAAAAGGAGGGCTTCTTCATTGCCGTGCAGCAGGCATTCTTACTGAGTTTATCTTGAATAGAAATCTCATAACCCAGCTACCCTTGCAGAGGCTTTGGTTTCTGGAAAATCAAAGCTTGGTTGTTTATGTTTCCAGGGATAACATTAAAGTACATGAAGTATAACCTGATTCACAGCAGCAGAGATTCGAGTGTTCGTCCCTGTTAGAGAAAACAATATTAAGAATGTTTGTGCATTGATATTTTACAAGGTCTACTTTTACAAGTGGAATGGTCAAAAATATACAGAATTATAGAATTTTGCATTTCCTTGTAAATCAAAGTGGTAAATCAAGCAGGACCTGACGTTCAGCTGAACTGCAGTCTTGATAGATCAGCTGATCTCGGTGCCATCTTGATACTTTTCACTCATCCAACCGGACAGTTGCACATTCAGTCTGCTATTTCAGCTGCTTAAGCCTGGCCACAGTTACTGCACTTCTGCAAGCCACTTTACTACCTATAGTCAGCCCACCTCCACCCTTCATGTTGTATCTAACTTAATAGTGTATCTATTGTCTGGTGTTTTGCTGCTGCTTGCCTCACAATGGAGGCACCCTAAAAAATATAGTTTATTGCCTTCATCCATCCATTCTCTTCTAGTTATCCTTATCAGGGTCACGGTGGGGTTAAGTGGGCGGGCTGGAGCCTATTCCAGCTACCATAGGGTGAGAGGCCGGGTGCACCCTGGACAGGTCGCCAGTCAGACGTAGGGCTAATGCAGAGAGACAGAAAACCATTCACACCTATGAGCATTGTAGAATCAACAATTAACCTAACTAACTGCTTGTCGTTGGACTGTGTGAGAAAGTCAGAGTACCCAGAGAGAACCCACAAACATGGGGAGAACATGCAGACTCCACGCAGAAATACCCCGACCAGGTGGAGTGGAGTCAGACTCTGGACTAGGGCTGGGCGATATGGCCTAATATTCATATCGCGATATAATTTGAAGCATGTGCGGTAACGATATATATCACGATATATTCTTTTCTTCTGTATAACGTATTTTCCACACTATAAGGCACACTAAAACTTTAATTTTCTCAAAAATCTAGAGTGTGCCTTATGTATGAATTCTGGTTGTGCTTACTGACCTCGAACCGATTTCTGCGTGCAGAAATCTGTTAAAGTTGTACTAAAACATTTTTTAACAGATTTCTGCGTGCAGAAATCTGTTAAAGTTGTACTAAAACATTTTTTATTACACTACAGCAGATGCTGCCGTAGTGAAAAGATTTGCGGAGTAATCTGGGTCCAAAACTCCGTCCATTTCAGGTCCCAAAGTCAAACGAACACTAAGAGTTAAAAACGGTCTAAATTCTTTCATCTTTAATTAAATCATCAGCGTTGCTGCTTTATCGGGTGTAACAATTAAGTTTAACATCCATGAAAACAGAATTTATTAAATTTAACGGAGTTAGAAGTTAACAAGAAGTTAGCTCGCTAGTTTACACCTAAACATTTCATACCATGTTCTGACTGAGAGATTTTTGAAACTAATTCAAACGTACAGCTCTGCTATCACTTCCAGCATAAATGAAGACAGAAAACTAAACAGCAGTGACGTTTGCAGGGTTACTGAAGTTGGACTACCTGGCATATAATGTTGTGCTACGTGATTGCTATCGACACAGCTATGTTAGCATAACATTAGCACAGTGAAGCTGGAGGATGAACGCCAACTTTTTTTCCGCTCGATAAAAGTTTTTTGGGTTTTTTTTGTGTCCCGTTTGGATCTTTAGCCATCAGAATTGTTGTCTTAAGGCCAAGAAAGATGCCAAGCGGATTTATTTTACCAAGTGGATCATCATGGCCTTGCCAGCAGGCCCGGCCCTAACCAATCTGGCGCCCTAGGCAAGATTTTAGGTGGCGCCCCCCTACATCGGCAGTGTAGTGTATGTACTCACAAGAAACCGAATAGCTTTGTCTTTGACCTTTTTTTTTTTTACTTAAAGAAAGCAAATTCACAATCAGAATAATTAACAAGATAAAAAAATATATGAATAAATAAATGAATACAAAAAAATAAAAAATTAATATATGAAATACAATAAATTTTACATACATAAACACAATAAAACGTGTCAACAAGTTGGATAAAATAAATTAAAAATACAATGTAAATAAGGCACTGCACAAAACAAGATATTAAATAAACCAGTATGACTTTAACAACTATATTACAAAAAAGGGGATACTACAGAGTTCTCTAGTTGTGCTTTTTAATACTGCATTAACTAGAATGACTTACAAATTACTGTACACCACCCCCTCATCAACCTCACATCACCTGCTACAGCCTTACTCTCCTAGTCTTTCTCGCAGCAAAGTCATCTACAACATCATCATATGACAACTGATTTGAGACCACATGATTTATGCTTATGATGGAAAGTCCACTGAGACGTTCTTGCATCATAGTAGATCTCAGGTAGGTTTTAATGAGTTTGAGCTTAGAGAAACTTCTTTCAGCAGCAGCCACTGTAACAGGAAGAGTGGCAAAGATTCTCAGAGCAACCCACATGTTGGGGTAAATTTCTGCCAGCTTCTTCTCATGCAGGAAGGTCAAGAGTTCCATGTTTGTCATGTTCTTTGATGGCAATGGTGGGAAATTCTGCATTTCCATTGCAAGTTCTGTGCCATTAATGTCCGGCTGGCTGTCATGGGTCAGAGTAGTACTCAGTGTTTGGCACTGCTGTAGCAGCTCTTCTTTTTGTAAGTTGTGGAAATTGAGGAGTACTCCAAACTTGTCATTCACCTCTCCAAGGTTCTGAAATCTCTCATCAAGTGAAGAGATGGCTGTATCCACTACCACATTAAAAAATGTGGTTTCCATTTTTTTTAAGTGCATCTTGTATGGGCTCATCTGGAGACTCATAACCGAAGTGCCCTTTGGTGGTTCTCAATCGCTTTTGTTTGAGTTCAGCCTCCACATTCATTTCTTCACACATCTCCTTTGCCGTTGTCTGTGCATCAGAAAATCCAGTGTTTCTGTAGCTGGTGAGGGAATCTTTGGTTTTCTTCAGCAAGTCGACAGCCACATCTAGCTGCATGGAGGGCGACTGCACCGCTTGATGCTGCTGCAAAACTGGTGGGTTGTGCTGCTGAGGTGGAGGCAACAGGAAGGCCGCTTGATGCTGCTGCATCATGGCTGGGTTGTGCTGCTGATGCTGCATCACTGGTGGGTTGTGCTGCTGAAGTGGAGGCAGCAGCGGTAGATGTGGTAGATGGCCCAGGGGTGGGATTAAGAAACTTCAACAGTGCATCTGAAGAGAGGAGTATGTGACACCACTGAGTATTAAAGTCTAATAATAGAAACATATGATTCCAGGAATAAAATGAAATGATATAATATAAATGAAAAACCAAAGAGATATATGTATGATGTTAACTCTTATGCAAATTAGATTAGATTCAATTTATTGTCATCATTACAGTGAAATGCTGAATAGCAGAATGCAAAGTAACAGTATAATATCATATGAGAATGTTATGTTATGATTATCTTTGACCGAATCACAGCAGTGCTCATATTAAAAAAACAGCATTCCCTCTCATGTGATATTGCTTAATTAACATTAATGATGTGCACTTTAACAACTAGGCTTACAACTATAATATATACAGGGGTGGAAAAGTGACTATTACCTGCAGGGTAAACGTTAGCTAACCAGAAGGCAATAACAATGTAAACAAAAAACACCTGCTTAAAAGATGAATACAAATGAGGAATGGTGGGAAAGGTGGGAGTACTGTAATTATTTATTTTCCATAACAATTTAGCCCCCTCCACAATATTAACTGACGTTAAAACAGTTAACTAGCTATTTATTGATTAGCAGTGTTGGGGAGTAACGGAATACATGTACCGCCGTTACGTATTTAAAATACAAAATATGAGTAACTATATTCCGTTACAGTTACCGTTTAAAAAGGTGGTATTCAGAATACAGTTACTTTGTTGAAATAAATGGATTACACTGCGGTACTTTCCTGTTTCATATTGTCGCGGGTCAGGACTGTTTGGGTTTTGTTTGACAGCTACGTTCTGTTGTTCCAGGCGGCAGCGTTACGGTTGCCATGGTTACAGGGCGACGCTCTCTCTCTCTCTCTCTGCGACTGTGTGTTTCCTGGGTGAGAGAGCGCCTTTTCGTTGTTGTTGTTGTTGTTGTGCTAAGCTAACAGGCAGAATGCTACAAGCATAGCTCTAAAGAATGTAGCATCATGGGCAGTGTAGTCCGTGCTGCTGGGAGAATGGACTGCCATACACGTTATGTGTCTGTGAGCGCGAGGAGGGAGAAAAAAGGGAGTGGAAAGGTACAAGTTGTCATCGAGGAAAAACGGGAGCTGGAAGCATGTAAATATAATAATAACCACTTCAGCCAAGAAGAGAGCCTGACGAGCCCAGTTGTAAGTAAGCTATTAAGACTCGACTGTACACCGTGTTCCTGTTTTCCTCCAAAAACAATAAGTTCCGTTGGAGCAGTCTTTCAACGCCTCTCTCTGTCTCTCGCAAGAAAAGTTGACCCACACAACAAAGTAAAGCTATTTTTCGGCTACGAGCCGACAGGGACCCCGCCGTATTAGTCAGAGGTCCCTTTACTACAGTTCGGAGTCGCGGACCTTCAGTAATAGTAATAAATCACACAGCAATAGTACATTCACGTTGTTGTAAAAAGCATGATAATATGTTAAGTAATCCAAAGTATTCAGAATACGTTACTGTCATTGAGTAACGTAACGGAATACGTTACAGAATACATTTTGGGGCGTGTATTCTGTATTCTGTAATGGAATACATTTTAAAAGTAACCTTCCCAACACTGTTGATTAGCAATTAGCGAATCATGTAACATTAGCTTAATGCTAAAAATTTAGGTTACTATCACATTCAGACAAATAATTTCATGTAGGCTAACGTTACCTACCTCTGTCTTTTTCTCGTTTCTCCTCCTCTTCTTTTCTCTTTTTTCTTCCCTGGGCACCTGACAGTTTTGGCCGTTTTGACATCTTGTGTTGATTTTTTGATGTGGTGACGTCCAAAAGGAACCATGATACGGGAAGGGAGGGGGCGCACCGTGCGGGGAGGGAGGGGGGGGGGCGTAATGTTGTAACAAATAATATTTCTATTAAATAAGCTTTACTTTGCATTTTAATTAACGTGGGATTATTTTTTGTATTTAGAAATAATAGTACCAACTTTTTTTTTTTTTTTTCCAACATTTGTGGCACTGGCGTGGCGCCCCCTGATGGACGGCGCCCTTAGCATTTGCCTATACGGCCTATGCCACGGGCCGGCCCTGCCTTGCCATATTGGTCCATTTGATTGACCTTTATTATAATTATTAATTTATTTTATTTTCAGTTGCTACAAACGGGACAGACATGACTGGGGGATAGGACAGGGAGAAAGAATGAAAGAAAGAGAGGGAGAGAAAGAAAACCAAAGGGGAGAAGAGACGGTGAGAAGGGGGGGAAGAAAGAGAAAAAACAAACAAACAAAAAAACAAAACACCTGGATCACCTGTATGGAGAAAAAAAAACAGAAGAGAAAGCAAACAACAAAGAGCAACATAATAAAAAAAACAGCACCATCACAATAAACTAGCTAGCAGTAGATAACAGTAGATACTAAATAATAAACGATATTGTGCAGCACGCAAGATAGACAGCGCACAATGTGCTTTGAGGCAGCAGCCAAGAAAGGTGTAGTCCGCGTCTGAACACCCGTGTGTACACCTGTGTGCATACCTGTGTGGATCAGCATGCTTGTATTCCAAAGGTTTCTCCATGTAACGATCTGCTAGGGAGTGTGGGGAGCCACAGCCCCGTCCACCAGGGTATGAAGCAGGTATGGAGGAGATCCAGGTCCCAGATATCCAGAGGCCCCAGAGTACAAGGACCCGAGGAGGACCACTAAAGGGGGGGGAACCGTGCCACCCTCCTGGGAAGAGCTGAGTAGAGCCCCAAAGGAGAGGTCATCCAGCAGCTACGGAGCAGAGACCAGAGGGGGTTGCAGTGGCGTGCCCGCGGGCTCTGCCGGCAGCCAGCTGTGCCAGAGAGGACCGAGCTTCAGGCCCAGAGGCCTGAGGGCATCCCACCCCCCGGAAGGAGCCCAGCCGGGCCACAGGCGCCCGGCCCCGCCAATCGGCCACCAGGAGTGAGCCGGTACATACATGAGCGCCCAGCCCCAGACGACAAGGACCACCAACACACGATAAAAGTTAACGTGAGGGATTCTGGTGGTCAGGGACAAATGCAATCGCATAGCAGGATGCTATACACGGGCCAAACTTCAGTCAGGAGAACTGCGATTATTCATCCACAATACGAGGTTAGTTGTTAACATACTGCAACAACATGGGAATAGAGCAGCTGCGAAAGAATTCAACATTAATGAATCAATGTTACGGAAGTGGAGGAAGCGCAGTTTTTGGCTTTCCCCATATTTCAAAAGTGCTTCATCTCTTTGCTATGACTGTCGCCCGCCATAATTTGCAGATGATAATGGTTTTAGCCGCTGCGATGCTTTCGACCAAAACAGGCGCAGCTTGATGACATCATCAACATGCGCTATCACGATAGAGCGATATAGTCAAAATCTCTATCGTTGGCCAAATTTATATAGTTTATATCGTATATCGTTTATATCGCCCACCCCTACTCTGGACCTTCCTCCTGTGCTGATGCAGATAAAAATAATCTACCTTTGACTTTAGTTGTCCTGTTGGAAATGCAGATTAATAAAGAAGTAAAAAGAGATTCCCGGTTTTCCATTAAAAACTGAACACATGCTGTACTACTGACAGGATTACACTTGTGTCAGAAAGTTTAGGCAGTGCCATAAAGGGCTTCATTTTTTAAATTATATTTCATGTAATTCTACCATATAGTGAAGAAAAATCCCAATTATTTCATAAGTTTCAAAAGCCTTTATGAACAAATAATAAAATGTTTAGCTTTTGTTATTAGCCTACCAAGGTTTTTGAATTGAATGAAATATTTGTGAAGGAGACTATTAAATCGTGATGTACTTAGCCACTCAGTGGTATCCAGGTGTATCTTAAGACATGGATAGTAGCTAAGGAGGTAGAGCAGAGTATCCATTAATCGAAGGGTGCAGACGACCAAGTCTGCATGCTAAAATGTCCTTTGGCAAGTTACTTTACTGTAGTTACTCTCTGATGTGTTCATCAGAGTGTGAATGTTAGATAGAAAATACTTATACTTGTATGACGTGCTTTCAGTACTTTTGAGTGGAAAAGTGCTGTATAAGAAGAACCAGTCCATTTACCATTCACATTGTGTTCAGCTGAAGGGTGCGTCCAGGTGTTAGATCAGATGTGGAATTGGAGGACAAGTCTGACATGTGATGAGCTTTTTGCATGTCATTCATAGTACACTCCTCTTCAATGGATATGATTTTAAATTGCTTTGGTGCATCCACCAGGTCACCACTGACCTGGCTAGTCTTGGGTTCACATCTACTCAGTTATATGGAATTCTCAGCCATACGGCATACTCAACTAGAAATTGGAAAAAAGGAGAACTATAAGTTCGTTGGGGTTCTTCCCGGTGGATGAGAGGGTTTGTTCCCTGCGTCTTAGGGTCGGGGAACGTGCCTGACTGTCATCTGTGCTTATGCGCCGAGTGGCAGTTCAGAGTACCCAGCCTTCTTAGAGCCCCTGGGTGGGGCGCTGGAAGATGCTCCACCTGGAGACTCTGTTGTCCTATTGGGAGACTTCAATGCTCACGTGGGTAACGACAGCGAGACCTGGAGGGGCGTGATTGGGAGGAACGGCCTCCCTGATCTGAACCCGAGCTGTGTGTTGTTATTGGACTGAGGCAGTTAAACAACTCCTTGGTGGCAGAGCCACTGGTGTGGATGAGGTCCGCCCCGAGTTCCTGAAGGCTCGGGACGTTGTAGGGCTGTCCTGGTTGACACGCCTCTACAATGTTGCGTGGAGATCAGGGGCAGTACCCCTGGACTGGCAGACAGTCGAACCTCAGATACAGGAGGAACAATGCGGTTTTCGTCCTGGTCGTGGAACACTGGACCAGCTCTTTGTCCTCTCAAGGATACTTGGCGCATGGGAGTTTGCCCAACCAGTCTACATGTGTTTTGTGGACTTGGAGAAGGCATTTGACCGTGTCCCTTGGGAGGTGCTACGGGAGTATGGGGTGTCTGGCCCATTGCTATGGGCCATTCGATCCCTATACAACCGTTGCAAGAGCTTGGTTCGCATTGCCGGCAATAAGTTGGACTCGTTCCCGGTGGGTGATGGGCTCCGCCAGGGCTGCCCTTTGTCACCGATTCTGTTCATAATTTTTATGGTCAGGATTTCTAGGCGCAGCCAAGTGGCGGAGGGCTTTCACTTCAGTGGTCTCAGAATCTCATCTCTGCTTTTCGCGGATGATGTGGTTCTGTTGGCTTCATCGGGTGAGGGCCTCCAACTCGCACTGGAACGGTTCGCAGCCGTGTGTGAAGCAGCGGAAATGAGGATCAGCACCTCCAAATCTTAGGCCATGGTTCTCAGAGGGAAAAGGGTGGAGTGCCCACTCCGGGTCGGGGATGAGTTCCTGCCCCAAGTGGAGGAGTTCAAGTATCTCGGGGTCTTGTTTGCAAGTGATGGGAGAAGGGAGCCGGAGATCGACAGACGGATTGGTGCTGCGGCTGCAGTGATGCAGACGCTGCACCGGTCCGTCGTGGTGAAGAGAGAGCTGAGTGTAAAAGCGAAGCTCTTAATTTACCGGTCGATCTACGTCCCTACCCTCACCTATGGCCACGAGCTGTGGGTAGTGACCGAAAGAACAAGATCGCGGATACAAGAAATGAGCTTCCTCTGAAGGGTGGCTGGCCTCTCTCTTAGAGATAGGGTGAGAAGTTCAGCCATCCGGGAGGGGCTCAGAGTAGAGCAGCTGCTGCTCCACATCGAAAGGAGCCAGCTGAGGTGGTTCGGGTATCTGACAAGGATGCCTCCTGGGCGCCTCCTGGGTGAGGTGTTCCGAGCATGTCCCACCGGGAGGAGATCCCGGGGCAGACCCAGGACACGCTGGGGAGATTATATCTCTCGGCTGGCCTGGGAACGCCCTGGTGTTCCCCCGGATAAGCTAGAGGAGGTGGCTGGGGAGAGGGAGGTCTGGGCTTCTCTGCTTAGGCTGCTGCCCCCGCGACCCGGCCCCAGGTAAAATGGAAGAAGATGGATGGATAAGAGAGACTTATAAGGCAAAAATACATGTAGGAGTATTCTTTTAGATGGAGAGCCACATCTTCTACTTATTGGAACTAAGAAACTATGCATTTTTGTTTAGCATGTGACGTCACTGTTGGTTGAGATGTTATCTCTCTTGCTCTTGTTCTATCCTTTGCACTGCTTCAAGGACTTTAGTCACATGAACTTTTAGCTGAGTACTGTCACCATGTGGTAATGCCAAAACATATAACCCCACCAGAAATGTAGCTAGTGTTGTGTTGTGTTGTTGTTGATCCTTTAGGTTATCCCTGTCATGAAGGCATAAGTCATAGCAGGAAAACAACTTTTTTATTGAGAAAAAGAGCCATGAAAACTTTTGTCTGTGCTGTCATCCATGGTTTTTGTTTGTTTCTTTTTTTGCACTTTGTGTGTTATATTCTGATGGTTTTCCCTTTAAGCTAACTTTTCAACTAACCAACACTGACCCATGCAAAGAGTCATTGCCTTGGCACAACATGCTGCTGGCCGTTTGGAGTATTTTATGCGAGTGTGTCTATATTCCATATGTAAAGGTTGATTCTATCAAACGTTGGATGGCTGCAAATTTCCTCCAACTCAACGAGGGGAAAACTGAAAACCTTGTATGCGCTCCTGACAGATTTTTACCCTTTGGTCCTCTCTCAGTGTGTGTTAAATCCTCTATCAGGAATTTAAGTGTCACTTTTGACTCGACTCTCACATTGGATGGTCATGTTAAATCTCTGGTTCGGTCTTGTTTTTATCATTTACGAAATGTGGCTAAGTTAAGCCCTATTTTATCTCGCTCTGAACTGGAGATTGCTATACATGCATTTATTTTCTCGCGCTTGGACTGTTGTAACTCACTGTTTATGTGTCTAAGCAAAGGTTTCCTGGGTCGGCTGCAGGTTGTGCAAAACGCTGCAGCGAGGCTTCTGACCAAATCCTCCAAGTAATCACATGTGACACCGTTGCTATCACAATTACATTAGCTTCTTGTTGAATTTAGAGTCCATTTTAAGGTCCTGGTTCTGTCTTTTACAGCTTTGCACGGACTGGCACCAGCTTACATCTCTGATCTTCTACAGCCCTATGTCCCTAGCAGGTCCCTGAGATCATCTGATCAGGGCCTACTTGCTGTACAACAAACCAAGATGAGCACTAAGGGTGATAAAGCTTTTGCCACTAGACTTTGGAACTCTCTCCCCCAAAGCTTAAGAACTGTAGACTCAGTAATTGTTTTTAAAAACCAACTCAAAACTCACCTTTTTATTGCTTTTGCTTAATTTTTGCCTGTTTTATTTGTTATGTTATGTGCTTTGTACTTTGTGATTCTGTCCTAGAAAGGTGCTATATAAATAAAATGTTATTTATTTTTATTTATTTTTATCCAAAGTCTCTCTTTTTGCATAAGGAGCAGGGCAAACATATACCAACAGAGCACCATAGGTTTCACATCAAGGATTTTGAATCTGTACTTGGTTGTCTGATTATCCTTCACTGATGTATTATGCAGTTTTTGCATATAGTTGTCAGTGTAGGCACTCGGTATTGTCTGTCTTCAATGCCGAGTGCCCCAAAGATTGCTCAAGTCTTAGACTTGAGTCTAGTCTTAGATACAGTTTAAATCCAAAGATCTGAAATGTGTTTATTATTGTAGAGAAAACCCTGCAGACCTCCTCTGGGCCATATAGTTCCTTTATTTTTGGTTTATTTTGAGTCATTTGCTCATCATCTGCTGCTCACTGGAGCTCTAAATCTGTTCCCTTCAAACACACAGTTTATCCTTTTTTTTCACAGTGATGGTGCTCAGCTGTTTTAGGATATTATTTAGCCTAAGGATACCACTGGAAGCAGACACTTTCTCTCACTCCTGTCCAGATACACAAACACAAAAGGCTGTACAAACACATAAAACACAGAACAACTCTGACATGAATGATCAAGTTTTTATGGTCGTAGTACTTTTAATGCTACGATAACTTTATTACTAGAGGAGCAATTTTGTTTGCCGTGATGACTATATGAATTTTGCAGGTGTCAGTTTTGTTGGAAAATCTGTTTGCTTTGGCGACTCTGAACCGTGAGAGTACCACGAAACGTTTTCCGAACATCTCCGCCTTATTCATTCTATCGATTGCTTTTTGAAAGGGGGTTTTGTGGTGGACCTTAATTCAGGGCAAGTATAAATGTATCAGTGAGACATGAAAAGCAAGAGAGCCGCTTTATTTGGTCAGAGGAATGGGATTGCTCAGGGATGTCTGATGACTTTATTGATTCAAATTTTAATATCCCCTGTTGGTATAAAAGTCACTACAAAGACTTTCATGTTCGGGTGGACTTAACCCTTTCAAACCTGAAGCTTTTTTAGCAGTAAGCTGGAACTAAAACAATGCTGTTCACATTCTCACTGTAAAGTAGTGCCATCCATCATCCATAATCAAGATTGTGTGGCTCAAACACAAGAAACAAAACCAGTGCTGATATTGATAGAAAGAGGCACGCCTGGAAGTTATTTCCTACTTCCAGCATAAACCGGTCTTTAAGTCTGACGTCATTAGCCGTGTCTGGGCCCAAACTCCGCTTCAGTCAAACGAACATCACTGAGAGTTACAAACTGTCTAAATTCTTTCATCTTTAATAAAATGATCAGCGTTGCTGCTTTACCAAGATTGTGTGGCGAGGGGCGATTGTGGCTCAAGAGTTGGGAGTTCGCCTTGTAATCGGAAGGTTGCCGGTTCGAGCCCCGGCTTGGACAGTCTCAGTTGTTGTGTCCTTGGGCAAGACACTTCACCCGTTGCCTACTGGTGGTGGTCAGAGGGCCCGGTGGTGCCAGTGTCCGGCAGCCTCGCCTCTGTCAATGCGCCCCAGGGTGGCTGTGGCTACAATGTAGCTGCCATCACCAGTGTGTGAATGTGTGCGTGAATGGGTGGATGACTGGTTGTGTAAAGCGCTTTGGGGTCCTTAGGGACTAGTAAAGCGCTATATAAATACAGGCCATTTACCAGGTGTAACTATGAAGTTTAACATCCAGGTATCCATGAAAACAGGATTTATTAAATGTAACATAGTTAGAAGTTGGAAGGAAGGGAGGGGCCGTGCTAACACCTGCTGCTCTCTGGCAGCAGCACCATGCTCTCCCGTGTTTTAAATGCACCTTAGAACAACACGCAGCAGCACTACACATGAGCGAGAGGAGGGAGGTAGTTTGGACCCGGAAGCAGGGTTCATCATGTCATCACTTAGAGACCGGATGAGAAAGAAGCTGGCTGTGCATGTAGGAAAGCCTCATTCACATACAGTGATAAATGATGTAGTGTTCTGCAGATGTGGGCAGCATAGCCTCAGAAGTATATTATCATATTTCAAGGAAATTTGCAATGATAATATTTACAATGATATAGAAAAAAAAGCTGAACAATATTCTTATGCAGCTTATAGTCAGCAACATTTATTAGTACTAATCAGATGTGGGGCATTTTCTAGCCCTATTTCAACAGTGAAGACATGTGGTCAGACTGGGTCTACTGCCCTCAAGGCTTATGGCACCTGCTCATCCCACTGAGCTAAACCATCAGAATGCAAAGTGTCAATCTGGTGCCACAAGGTGCCAGCAGCAGCGTTATGTTTTGACACATCAGCAAGTGCACCTCTGAGTGGCTCATTAAAAAAGAAGGTATTGGAGTTAGAGTCTAGACTTGAATCCAGTTGGCACGACCTTAAACAAACCTTTCATGCTTGAAAGGCCTCCAGTGTGGATGATCTAAAACAATTCAGCAAAGAAGAGGGAGCCAGCTTTCCTAATGTTATCCACTTATCAGAGACACTTGAATACAGTTTTGTTAAAGTGCAGCTATGTTTTCACACAGGTTTGGAATTTTTTTCTCTTAATAAATAAAATCATCATTTAAAAAGTGCATTTTTTATGTGTCTAATATGAAAATATGTTTGATGATCTGAAACATTTGAACAGCAAGTAGCAAACAAAGAAGACAAAGAAGCAGCAAACACAAAAACAAAAAGATATGAAGTGTATAAAAGTAGTGATCCTGCAGTTGTTGCATTTCCTCTTTTCAGAGTTTTAACAAACCCACAGGAGGCATAACTAGAGAGATATAAAGCTAAGACCTGGGAGTGATGAATTAGACTTGTGTTAACCCAGAGTGAAGTTAAAGGGGAAAAGAAAGAGCCCACAGCTCCTCAGAGTGCAGCTCAGATTGTGTGTGTAGTTTGTTTGTACAGGGTTTGGAAGTACATTTGTGTTTAGCGTGCTTTTTCCCACCAGGTGTTTCACTGTAGTGGACTATATTAGCCAGAAACGCAGTGTGTAATTCACGACCTATGTTTTTTCTGCAGCAACATTGAGCCAAATACTGAAAACAAGTCAAACATCACTTTTGGATCGACTGATGTAACAGACATTTGCTTAACTTTGTGCCGTGCTTTTGTTATCTTAACATGTGTTTGGACGCCTTATATTCAAGTAGGCTAATGAGTTCCTTTCCCTCATACACTCCTGTCACGTTACGCATACATGATGATGGCAGAGGAGAGAAACTATGAGAGAATCTGTGTGATTCTACATTACTAGAATACACAGTAGAGACTCTCAGGCTCTTAAAAACAAGGAGAAGCAGTTGGAATAGGAAAAAGTTTGAGAGAAACAGAAAGGGAGATAACGAAGGGATGATTCAGGGTCACCTTATTCATCCCTAACTATGAACTTTGTCGAAAGATTAGTCTGAAACCTAATTTTAACAGTACGGATGTCTCCCAAATCCAAACTGGAAGCTGGCTCCACAGTTTGAAGGATCTCCCTCCCACGTCTGAAAACTTTAGCAACCACATGGAAGCCTGCATGAGGAGAGTGAAGTCCTTTATTGGACCGGTACTGAAAAGTCACCCATATGCATAAGAATGAACAATAATAATAATGAATCTGGACAGAACTGCAAACTGACTAGTTGGGTAAATGCCAAATGGTCAAGTTCGTGTTTGTCTGGTGTTTTTGCTTTAACTCTAATCAAAATCATTCAGTGGAGAATTGCTCAGATAGGCACCAGTATGCACACAAACCCCACAAGTCAACACACAGGCGCACTAAAAAGAAAGTCACGTGATATTTAGTCTTAAAATAACGCTGGGAGGAAGCATCGTTTCTATAAATAATTTATTTATAGGTACATCACACAAAGAGCAGCGTGCCTGAGCCCACATTGCTCAGAGAGCAGCTTTTTATTTCTGAAACAACTACAGCGCAGCCCACTATCAAAATATGGCATGAAAGTAAAACCTTTTAAGATGGCTGCACTGAGGCGAGAGAGAAAGAGGGATGAAATTTGGCAAAGCAGTTCATTGACAGAAGAAGCTCACTATCAAATTAAATCCGTATTTAAGAATGAGTGGTATGATCCATGCACCCCCGAACCTAAGCCACAGATAACGTTCTCAGTACCACTCCCACATCCAGTGACATCACACAGTAACCGTCGCTTAGCAACGGGAGAATGTTGGGCCTCGCTGTGTACACAGTGGAAATGCAGTTTTTAAGAGTAAAGCTTAGCAGAGCCTCGAAAGACTAAAGAGCAGTTTGCTGCTGAGTGCAGCGCCGCGGTTGGGGCTTTGTAGCGGTGGACTGGACCGGTGACGGCACCAGCTCTGGGTCTCCTGGTCAGGACCGTGCACAGAGCGATCTCAGTCTGAAATCCTGGTTCAGCGTGACATCTTCAAACAGTTGTAATGCAGTCAGAAAATCCTTTTTGGGATTTAACACCCAAAAACATTGGCAGCGAATAGGGCTGGGCCATATCATACCGTTCACGGTAATACCGGTATAATATTGGGCAACGATAAGAAAATGAGATATCGTGATAGAATATGGGTAAAACGCGCATGCGCAGTGCCTTTGTTTTCATACGCACATGGCAGAAAAAGCATGGCGGCGACAGAGAACGAGGAGGGCGAAAGCGGATCGTTGAATGAAACTGATGAACCAGAACTGGTTTGTAAAATGCTGCAACTTCAGTGGTGTGGAACTGGTTTAGCTTTTGTCCGTCAGATACACAACAAAGCACTATTTTTGGTAGAGCATGCTAGCAGGCCGTCGTTATTACCGTGTGTTTTGGAAAATACGGCACACTTAACCCTGGAGAACCCATGGGGTCAGAGCCAACCCCATTGGTTTTCTAGGGAAACCATGGTGTCAAATTTGACCCCATGGGTTCTCCAGGGTTAAAATCAATCCTTTGATATTTCTGAAAGTCGACAGAGCCCCTTATAATCCCGTGGGCCTTATGTATGAATTCCGGTTGTGTTTACTGACCTCGAAACGATTTTATGTACACGGCGCTCGAAAATCTGTCAAATGTTTTAGTACGACTTTGCTAAGCTACAAAGCCGCACCGCTTGATGGATTGTCGGAGCATTACGGCTATTGTAGGCAGGAGCCTCGCGGAGTGATACGTACTTTGCTTCAACATGATATTACCATATTGTGTGTGTATAACCTCTTTTTAAGTTTTGTGGATATTATACATGGTTATGCTGAGGATATGTCGGCCAGTTTCCACTGGAAATGCCTTTTGGTTAAACTGTCAGCGAGGAATTTGCACTGTTACATTTTTATATAACTTTAATGCACATAAAAAAACAGCTGCTTGTTTAAGTGAAAATACATTCATGGGGTTTTTTGCACTAATAAAGTTGTGGAGTTGTAAAGTATTTTGTCTAGTGTCAATTATATCGTCAGTTATATCATCAGTTATATCGTTATTGCAAATTTTCAAATGTATATCGTGATAAATATTTTTGGTCATATCGCCCTGCTCTAGCAGCGAACGATGTTTCCGGCTAAAGAGGATCCACTGATTGGATTTTCAGTCTACATAGATTTTGTTTGCAGCAATCAATGAAAATATCTTGTGCAGCTCCGTCTTCGTCTAGGCGTATCACAGTTTTTGTGTCCAGTTGTTTTTCATGCTTACTAGAAGATTACATCTTCCTCCTATTCGCATTTACAAATCTCTACAAATGTCTGATTAGAGTCGCACACGTAGGAAGAATTAGGCCATTAAAGTGTTAGAAGTCACAAAGATCCCCGCTTTAACTACCCTGGCATGCCAGATGGCTTGTTACACAGTGCCAGGGGCGTGTCCAGAAGGGCTTAGAGTGTCCACCACGCTCTCTACTTTCATTTATTTCTGCAGATTTTAAGTTATGAATCTACTAGCATATGATCCGTATGATGCTTTGTTACTGTAGATAAAGCTGCCCAATAATAACGTTGTTTCAGTTCAGTGTTATCTGAACTGTCACTGTCCACGGTTTACATTGCTGTGGACAAACAAATGCCTTCTAGAGAAAATGAGTTATCTGGCCACAGTGACAGGAGCTTTGTCTGGAGCAGCTTTCAGTCCTAAGAACACTGCACCAGCTGTCATGGTGCTAGCATCATGCTCTGGGTCAGGCTAAGCGGGTGTGAGCTCAGGGTGTGATGCAAGCTTTGTTTGACTGCTTGGCTCTCCACCACCTGGGCAGGGTGGTAGCTAACACCGTACACTATCAATTAGAGGTGGGAATCACCATACATCCCACGATACGATATTATCACAATACTTAACGCACGATATGATATTATTGCAATTTTTTAAAATATTTTGCGATATTCAGATTCTGTACATAAAGGTAAACTTTATCAATATTCATTTAATCTAATATCAAAGTCTCGCACTCAGTCTTTCTCTCATTTCAGTCAGTTTTATTGTTGACAAACTGAACGGTTTGTATTACAGTCTAGTCCAACTTAACTGAATGCAACCATCTGGTACAATTATAGCTATTCTGAACTATGAAATTTATGAAAACTATGCAGCCCATTCAGCAACTGAAGAATTTGAAAGTAAATTAAAACAAAATATAATTTTACATTAAATAAAAAGGTTTTAAACTTAATTAAAATAAAACATGTCTTAAATTAAAACAAGTAAACTGTCATGTTTATTGCTGCCAAAAAACAAGTTAAATACATTTGGACAGTGAAGGAATGTCAGGATTCTTGCTCAGAAAAAGGATCAACATGCTCTGAAGTCAGAGTTCCAGTCCACAAAAACTTTTTTTGTAACAAAATATCGATTTCTGCCGTCCCTGTATCGATACATTATTAGCAAACAAAATATCACGATACTACACAGTATCGATTTTTTCCCCCATCCCTACTATCAATTAGTGTCCTCTCCGCTGCAAAACAGCTCAGCAACAGTTTGTCTTTCATCCTCGGGACGTAAATGTTGAACTGCAGTGACTGGAGTGAGTGTCAGTGTACCTGCAGTCAGAGTGGATTTCAGGGGGACTGGAGTGAGCCTGACCTTGTGTGGGTGTTTCCAGGAAAAATACAGTCAGCGTCGAGCTGATGTGCTAGGTTGAAGGCAGCAGGGCATTGCTGAACACACCGAGGTGCGTGTAGCATGTGTGTGCACACACGTATATGCGCTCTCATCGTCAGTTTGATATTCAGAGTCGAGACTCTTTTAACTAGGACTCTGAGTCATCAGAGTAAAACTCGTCTCATCTTCTTTCAAACCTTCATTTGCTTCATGATGTTGTCCTGCATCTCTCGTACACGTGCGCGCGCGCACACACACACACACACACACACACACACACACTTTCTGCCTGTATATTTCTGTGTTTAATGAGTCTGCTTTGATATACAGACAGCAGCTTCCTACAAGGGGGAAAAACACACAGAATTCAGAGAGCTCTCACCCAGCCCTCAGTCTTACGTGAGTGCTGGGAGGTAAAGACGCAGAGGCAGATCAGGGTCCAAGTTTCTGTGAACGCTGCTGCTTTTAACATGATATGAAGATATGAAGGCAAGTACACGTACATGCCACTGTGTGTGACTACCAAAAATACCACAAACTGCAGCTCCTCTAATGTCCACTTGAGACTAGTTAAAAAACTAATTTCCTCACAGCAATAAAAAGCATTTTCATGTCCGGGTTCTCAAAAACAGTTTTAGTCTATCTGGACAGTTTCCCTTCCATAGCAACAAGGTGCAGCTGATTAGCTTTTCCACCTGTGCTTGGGTTTTCTCTGGACGCTCTGGCTCCCTTCTACATTCCAAAGAAAACCATCCATTCACTTCTGCTTATCCTTTTTCAGAGCCTACCCCAGCTGTCTTAGGGCGAGAGGCAGGGTACACCCTGGACAGGTCGCCAGTCTGTCGCAACCATTTGGGGTGGCTATAGCTCAGGTGGTAGAGCAGGTCAGCTACTAACCCGAAGGTTGGTGGTTTGATCTCAATCTGCTCCAGTCTGCATGCCAAATAACCTTGGGCAGATACTAACCCCATGTTGCTCTCCGATGCACCCATCGGAGTGTGAATGTGTGTGAATGTTAGATAGGCACTTACAAAAAGTGCTGGTATGATTGGGTGAATGAATTAGTTGTATAAAGCGCTTTGAGTGCTCAGAGTAGAAAAGCGCATTTGCACTATGGGCAATTTAAAGTTTCTAGTTAGCCTATACCCACTGACTGCATGTCTGTGGAGTGTGGAGGAAGCTGGAGTACCAGAGAGAACCCAAGTTAACTCCACAAAGAGGGTCTCAGGACCTCCTTGCTGTGAGGCAAAGGTGTTAACCACTGTGCTGCCTGATCCTGTTGCAGGATGTCATCTTAAATGTTGATACTAAATTAGCCAAGGATGTAAGGTAGATAAAGTGCTTTAGGTGTATAGAGTTAAGTATGCATGAATAGCTTCTACTATTATGGCCAGTATACCCTTACTGGCCACCATACCAGTATGGGTGTACTGGTTTGCTTGCCAAATACTGCAAGATTTATTTGCACACTTACAATTAATCATTTTCAGAAGTACTGCCGTCACTGGTCTCCTTTTGTTTTCTCTATAAAAATCACCTCCAATAACATTCACACTGTAACTAATACTAACATGGCCTACCTTTACAGCAAAAAGAAGCAGTTTTTGGACTGAAACAGTGACACTGAAACCTGTCACATGTCAGGTCTTTCAATCACAGTTATTGAAACATTGCTGAGATTCAACTTTTCCGCAGAATTGAACCTATTTTGAACCAGAGCCTGGCCGACACTGGCCTGATGGGGAGAGTGCTTACACGGCTGTTTAGGGAATAAAAGAATCTGAGCTTAATATATAAACCAACAGTCAGAACAAATCGTCTGTTTATATTTTGTGTTTCTGAAAAAAAGTATATAATGAAATATATAATATATTATAATAAATATGAAATCATATAGTAATATATAAATATCTTAATATGCTGTTTCACATATAAATATTTTGATGAAATATTATTTAATAAAATGGAAATATTAGATCACCAAACATTAATAGTGTTATCAGTTTTAAAACCCTGTGTTGGTCGGACTCTAATATGTAGTACAAGCAGTATGTTAGTGCTACTGCTGCTGGCTGACCCATAGGCTTGATCATGGATGTTTTCCAGTTGTTGTTGTCAGATACTGTTCATCAGCTGGAGGGCTACTTCTTCTTTTGTCCTCTACTTGTCCAGCTTCTTGGGATCTTTTAAGGACACGCTGCACACCATGCCAAGATTTACGTTTTTAGCTAATAGTTCTTTGAGAATCACCTAACAAGGTCCGTTTTATTTAAAATGTCTACACTGTGTTATCTTTGGCATTTTTCATAGATTCAACTAAAGAAATGGGAACAAAATGTTTCTTTTCTTCAAAGTGCTACAGTGTAGCACTTTGAATATTGTTCAAGAACAATTTAAAAACATTGAAGGAAGTCTAGTTCCTTGGAAGCAAGACATAAAGAAATGAGGACTGACTGCAGTATGTGTACGTGTGTGCCAAGTTTGGTTGTTCGACTCCAGGTTGTGTAGGGCGCGTTTGCAGACTGACAGACAGAGATTTGGTGAATTAAAGTGAGATATTGAAAAAGGAAAGTACAGTATTTCATAGTTAGCTACTTGTCATGATCCCCGCTTCTTCACTGTTGCTAGTCATTTAATCCTAGCTTGCATTCAACCTTAACTTCCTGTTTTTGGTTCAGTCAAGGACATAAAGCTGCTGCCGCTGGACTGCGATGGCCCTGAGCTTTTTAGAAGGGACAATGTTATGTCCAGGTCCATCAGCATGTCATGTCCTTTCATGTCTGCTGCTGATTTGTCTCTGTTTACACACAACTGCTCAGAGGTTTTTGATGCTACAAGAAAAATGGTCCGCAAGTAGTTTTTATTTTTAATTTAGTTCCATCAACCACCTCCCTTACTGCATGTATAAAATTATAAACACGAAGCTTTTGCACACTACTGTATATACAGTGAAGACAAGTCAGGTGACCTCAGTGAGGGCCTGTTAATCCCTGCCTACTCCGGCATCTGGATTAGTCGGGTGACATCATATCACGGTCTGCACAGGTCAGATTATAATTGGTTAATCAGATTTGTTGCTGTCAGTAAGTGAGGCAGCAATACTTACATTAGAAGAGATTGGATTGGGCGATCAGAGCTCGGGGCAGCCCGTGTACAGCTAAATGGTCTGGATGATGCCTAATGGTTATGATAATGATAATGACTTCTAAATAGGCCCTTCTGCTTGATCTGCTGCCTTTTACATGCGTATTATATGGAGGCTCTGATTTCCCTGAGTGTTTTGCATCCATATGTGATGTGTTTGGCTGCTTGTGTGTGTTTGTGTACCAATGATTAAACTGCTAATTTTACAGCCATAAAGCTGCTGCTTCGTTGCTGTTTTCCTGGACTGTTTTGCCAGTTTATGGTCTTCCGATTTCAAATCTCTTTTGTGTCTTTTTCCATGTAAGAGGACCAGAAAGAACACTATTCACTCTTCTTCTTCTTTCTCTCTCACCTGTGCCCTTTCGGGGTTGCCACAGGGGATCATCTGCCTCCCTCTCACCCTCTGCACATCCTCCTTCACTACATCCATTCATCCTGTCTATGGTCTTTTTCTCCTGACTGGAAGCTTTTGACCAATATATTCACTATTCCTCTTCTGTACATGACTACACCATCTCAGCCTTGCCTCTCTGGTCACTCCGAATAAAAATCTTGAACTGTGCCACCTCCAGCACAGCCTGCTGTCTTTTTGTTAATGCCACCGTCTCCAAACCAAACATCAGAGTGCGTCTCACTACCAACTAAACCTTCCCTTTCACTCTTGCTGCTGCGTTTGTGTCACAAAGCATCCCTCACTATCGTCTTTGCCTCTCTTGTGCAATGTCCATTAAGCATAAGATAGTAGTGTTACTATCTTATTTAGCCCGAGACACAGTAAAAAAGCTGCTGTGTTGTATTGTAGCAGTTGCCCGAACCCCCATGAGTCGTCCCCAGTAAGGACATGTGAAAATGCAGAGTTTCACACACACTTTTGTTTTTCACACTTCTTTATCCACACTCTTGTACTCTTTGTTCCTGGCTGCCACTCACTGCTGACTGCTGAGCTCACTGCTGAGGAGAGGATAATTAGTTACACCCAGCTGGTGCACCAAAACCAAAACCATACTGCGCACATTCATCTTGCACTGCTGGATTCCAGTATGCAGTGGATACCTGGCCATGGGAAGGTGTTTAGCTCAAACTTGCAGCATACACCTGGTGGTTGGGTCAGCTCGAGTGTGATTAGCATGTTTACGTCTGCCCAAATGAAACAGATCAAGGTAGAAAACAAGTTCACTTTATTCTGACTAAAGAGCTCAGGTGTAAAAACAGCCTCAGAGACGTACATTCAGAATACTTATATGTAAGTAAAGCTATTACAGTAGAGCTTCAGTAGGGAAAATTAATGACCTACTCCTTCTTTTTTTATTTGAATTCTATAATATTTTTTATATATTGTCTTTTTTTTAAGATAATAAACGTGATTATACAGGTTTTTTTAAACCAAGCTCAATTTGTCTGATTTTTCTGGTCCAAATAAACAGATCTGACCAATCGGAAGACTGCATTTAGCAACAAGTGCACTCATAGCTCAAATCGCACACTGGTACCAAATATACTGTATTTTTCGGACCATAAGGCGCATTAAGCGAAACCAAACAGTCAGATAAGTCAAACTTTATTCAACTCATTCTTCTTGCTTCCTCCACTTCTGTACCATTGATTCATTAATGTTGAATTCTCTGCAGCTGCTCTGTTCCCATGTTGTTGCAGTATATTAATGACTAACCTCGTATTGTGGATGGATTATCGCAGTTGTTCTCCTGTACGTAGCACATCACTATATATACCAGCTAGCCCAACTTCAGTAACCCTACAAACGTCACTGCTGTTTAGTTTTCTGTCTTCATTTATGTTGGAAGTGATAGCAGAGCTGTACGTTTGAATTTTTCAGAAATCTCTCAGTCAGAACATGCTATATCATGTTTAGGTGGAAACTAGCGAGCTAACTTCCTGCTAACTCTGTTACATAGGGCTGGGCGATATGACCCAAAATTCATATCTCGATATTCTTTAGCTGGATGGCGATATAAGATATATATCTCGATATTTAACAAAAAGAGAGTTCTTAGTCAAAGCTGTGTCCCAAATGTCACACAGGCACTTTTATTAACATAGAGCATAGATGTACATAAAATTTACTCAAAAATAAATTATGAGCATTTATTAAATAATAATGCTCCATAAATAAAAGAAAACAATGTTGTTTTTGTGCATAACAAAAAGCTCACAATTGTGCAGTCAAAATGTAAACTCTGGCACTGCAGGTCTTGATGCTCAATTCCGATTTTTTGATCAAATCCGATTTTTTTTGTCAGCGTGTTCACACTACAAATAAAATGCGACAGCAAACGCGCTCTAGTGTGAGCGCTCAAAGCGGCCCGCATGCGCAAAAGAAGACTTCACACACAACGCGCTCTGTTTAGACCCAGAGCAAACAGTATTGTTTGACTGATGGCCCTTAATATAAAGACTTCGGACTTTACATTTCCCAATTTTTGCTTTAAGTTATTTTGTTATTGACATAATAATGTAAATAACCTAATAATGATCCTTATTGCTGTTTTAGAGGAGCGGTGCTTCAAAGGATAGCTGCAGATTTCTGTCAGAATCTGCAGATTATACAGTACAAATAAAATGTTTGTACATTGTCTTCCCAACAGTTTCACTGATATCTACACTGGATGGCCAGGAAGCGTTCGCGATGTCTTCTCTGGCGCTTCTCTGGCGCTGATAATTGGCGTCTGTCTTGTGTCAGTGACGTAAAAGACGGATTTAATGCGACCTGACGGTTCACACAGCAGTCGCTTCCTAAAACATCGGATATGTATCGGATTCAGTACCACATACGAAAGTGACCCAGATCGGATTTGAAAATATCGGATTTGTGCCGTTCACACTGTCATACCATGATTGGATATGGGTCGCATAGGGTCAAAAAAATCGGATTTGATGCGCTTTCGCCTGCAGTGTGAACGTAGCCTAACAGACGCTGAGCATAGTAACAAAGACAGATTTCACAGCTGCTCTGTTCCCAACTTCTACTGTGTGACTGACAGCCTGGAGTTTGAAATCCTCTTCGTAACCACGTCTCTTAACAGGTGCCATTTATGGTCCTTATTCACAGTAAGGTAATATTACGTTGAAGCACAGTACGTATCATTCCGCGAGGCTCCTCGGTAGCCGTAATGCTCTGACAATCCATCAAGCGGTGCAGCACCGTAGCTTACCAAAGTCGTACTAAAACATTTTTTGACAGATTGCTGAGCGCCGTGTTCCACATAAAATCAGTTCGCGGCCATCAAGCACAACCAGAATTCATACATAAGGCGCGCTGTCAACTTTTGAGAAAATGCAAGGATTTTAGGCTGTGCAGCGCCTCTGGGCTGTATGCCGTTAGCGTGGTTAGCTAGCTAACACATTGACAGCGTCCAGCCCCACGCACGGGTCGATGCGCAGTAACTCGTTAACGGAGATTTGCCGTGTCCATCTTGTCACTTCCTGCAGGTGAAGCCATGGGGGAGGAGGGGGAGTTGTGTTCAGTGAAGGAGGGGCGAGGCCGAGTAACGTTGCGTAAAGACAAAAGTGGACGAAAGAGAGGCAAACTTGAGGCTCCACAAGTATAGTTATAACGTAACATAGACTATATCTATATAAAAGATATTGTCACATCTTATATCTCGTATAAAAATATATCGATATTTTTTTAAAACTCGATATATCGCCCAGCTCTACTGTTACATTTAATAAATTCTGTTTTCATGGATGCCTGAATGTTAAACTTCATAGTTACACCTGGTAAAGCAGCAACGCTGATCATTTTATTAAAGATGAAAGAATTTAGACAGTTTTTAACTCTCAGTGATGCTGCAGTGTTCGTTTGACTTTGAGACCTGAAGCCGACGGAGTTTAGGACCCAGATTACTCCGCGAGGCTCCTGACTACGGTAGCCGTAATGCTCCGACAATCCATCAAGCAGTGCGGCTTTGTAGCTTACCACAGTCGTACTAAAACATTTTTGACAGATTTTTGAGCGCCGTGTAGCACATAAAATCGGTTCGAGGTCAGTAAGCACAACCAGAATTCATACATAAGGCGCACTGTCGATTTTTAAGAAAATTAAAGGAGTTTAAGTGCGCCTTGTGGAAATAGTAAAATGACACTATTGTACCTAAGACACACAAATAAACTCCGCTCTGGCTCACTGAACTGATTCTTCTGCCTCCTCAGATGTGTTCCCAGTTCTGCCCCACTGACATCCTGATATATGTATGAAAGCAATTGTAATACAGCTTCAACTGCTGGATCAAACCATGCAATTCTTCCTGTGAACTGGATGAACCACAATCTCTGTTTCTTCCTTTTCTCTAAATGTTTTTTGAGGAACTTTAGAACAGCACATCATCACTTCATGTCAACTTAATTTTTGTTTATTTTTTCTGAGGACGAATCTCTGCAAAACCGCAACAGTGTGTGTAGATTTGGATCCGTAAAATTTTGTGCTGTTTTTATGCATTGTGCTTAGTTTGTAATGTCCTTAAGTATAAGAATAACTTAATTGATCCAAGAGGGAAATTCATGTGTCTGTCATAGCTCACCTGCTATTTGTATGGATATTAAAAAGCCTGATGGCTGTGGGTGCAAATTATTTTCTGTATCTCTGTGTTTAACAACAGTAGGAGAGGAGTTTTGCAGTACTGATGTTTTCTGTTCCATAAAGATGTTGTAAAGCGGGTGATCAGACTTATTCAGGATGGCTTCTAATGTCTTCAGGATGCATCTTTCCACCACCTACCCCAGCATGCCCAGCCTGGCTCCAATTACAGAGCCAGCCTTCCTCACTAGTTTGTCCAGTCCTCTTGTAGTCTTACTTCTGTTGCTGCATAAACAGCAGACCCCAGCATACAACAGCACATTTGTCACCATAGACTGATAGAACATCTGCAGCAAGTTACTCCAGATGTCAAGAGATCTTTGTTTCCTTAACAAAAGGAGGCAACGATCATCAAATATCATTTCCTTTGTCTTAGAGGTGTTCACTATGAGGTTGGTTTTGTGACTCCAGTCGCTGAAGGCTTTTACAAGATCCCTATATTCAGATTCCTGTCCATTTCTGATGCACGCCACAATGGCAGGGTCAGCCAAGTATTTCTGGATTTGGCAGGACTTGTATTTGTATTTGAGTTGTATTTGAAGTCTGCTGTAAACAATGTGAAAAGGAACACCCAGGACAGTCCCTCGTCAAGCCCCCATGCTGCTCATTCATGTCCCAGAGACACAGTTACCCAAACTGACAAACTGTGGCCTTTCTCTTAGGTAGTCTGTAATCCAGAAAACAGAGAAGGAATCTACTCGCATCTCTGTGAGCTTGTCTTTTCGGTTGGATGGTATTGAAAGGACTTTAAAAATCAAAGAACATAACTCTCACATGAGCGCCAGATTGCTCCAGATGAGCTAGGGCTCTGTTTGCATGCAAACTGCAGAGGAAGTTTGTCTTTGATCTCAAGTCTCAGTCGGTGAAGAATCAGCCAAGTTTTTCATGATATGCGATGTGAAGGCCACGGGTCTATAGTCGTTCAGTTCGGGTGGACGCTTTATTTTTGGTACCAGCACAGTACGGGATGTTTTCCACAATGTCGGCACCTGCCCCAGTGGTAGGGCTTTCGTCGCTTTGGCTCTCGACGAAGGCCGTCGCACTTTTCTCCTCTCCCTTCCCTTATCTTCCCTGCTTAGCTTCTGTGTCCTTGTCTAGTCTCATCTATTTTCTACTCTTGCCCTGGAACACTCTCTCACAGTCTGTTCTCTAAAACCTAAAAGAGGAATTATGGATTTGATCAACTGGTCCCTGAATGCAATTGACACCCTCTTCTCAACGAGAAGCCTGGGCTCGGGTGAGCCTGAGTGTCCTGGAGGGACGTTCCCTGCTGGATACACGATGGGTGGGTGGCATAACTGGAGGGTCGTGTGCCTGGCGGGACTGTCGATCGAGGACATTGAAGATATCTACCTTTTCGGAACCATGATAACAGGGTTCTTGCTGATCGGAGCTGGCTTGGCCCTGGCTAATCGAAGATTAAAGAAAGCGGAATCGGCTGTTCAAAACACCACAAGGCTGCCCGTTGGGATTGAAACGATGGGACGAGTCGTGAGTTCTCAAAATGGGCTCATTGAGCGCAGCACGGATAAGATCTTGGAGAAGCTTACGGCTGCCGTGAACACTCAGACTAAGACTTCTGAGCGAAAATTGGATAACATCTTGGAGAAACTCACAGCGGTCGTGAGTTCTCAGAATTTGCTCTTTGAGCGCAAGAATGATAACATCATGGAGTGTAAGATGGATAACATCTTGGAGAAGCTCACGGCTGTCCAACGGGAGATTGAGAGACCAGTGTCGGACTGCTAGAACAGCTTTGAAATTTACATGAGTTGTTCGCACTAAAGTAAAAACCACCATCATTTCATGCGGCTACCATTTTGGTGCCAGCTGTGGTCTCAAGGCTGGAGCTGAACATAACAAATTCTCACCCTAATAACAGACTGTGTTTAGACTGTTCCCCCCATTCCATGCAAGGCTACCTGGGTCTGCTGGAAGACTGTTTACTTAGCCTGGCAGGGCGAAGGACACTATCAGCTAACTCAGGACACACACACGCATACACATACACTGATACACACTCATCCCCCTCCCTTTTCAAACGCCTTCGATGCTTGTTCCCTCCCGGGACAGATGGCGGGTCGACTGGACCAGCACAGACATGCTGCAGGACCGGATGCGCTGTCTACACCGGCTCTCTCTTACCCTTACCCGCCCCTGTTGCTTGTCTTGTGTTTCTGTAGTGTATTGACAGTCATGGGCTTTTTGTGCCCGGGAGCAGGTTTACTTTATGTAAACAGGATTAGATCGCGGCCACGCAGGTATGTCCGCTTCATTTATACGAAAGCAACAGCGATATTCCACCACTGTTCCACCATAAATAAATATTATCAATGTAACTAAAGATAATGCAGCACCTGATCCTTTTATTGATGTCACACAGATACATACAGGTCATTTCCTAAAAAAGGGAAATGTACTACTAACATTCTATTACATGTATGTGATTATTACAGATGTAATTCATATTTCAGAGTAGTAATTGTAAATTACTTCGTGTAATCAAGATGAGAGACCACGGCTATAAAAGCCAAGGTGGATTTGGGAAGCCTGTCGCAGCCATGTCCTGTCCGTATACGCGACCAACCCATTGCGGAAGGTGCAAGATTGATAAGGAGAGTTTTCAGAATTCAGCGTATATTGCGGGACAGACAGGATCCTTTAGCTCAGCGCGACAGTGTGCTCATAGAGAGATATCGATATTCCCGTGAGGGTATTATTTACTTAACCAACTTGTTGACGAGGGGGTGCAGGACCACCACCTGTCTTTTTTTCCTCTGCCCTTTTCTTGGTTGCTGTTATGAACAAACTAACAGAGTATTACAGGCCAGTATTACCTTGCCAAGAGACGAAAAGCAATCTAAGAGATAAATATTACCATTCTGTAGAATACTCCTGTATTCCACTTTTACTTGTTCCCATGTTCTTGTGGGTCCTGTTGTGGCTCTAATGTGAAAGGGGATATAATATAACATATTATAATATAATATAATGCCATATGATATTGGACAATATAGTGTCATATGATAGATCTACCCTACCGCCTACTGGTGTTGGCCAGAGGGGCCGATGGCGCGATATGGCAGCCTGGCTACAACCGTAGCTGCCTCCACCAGTGTGTGAATGTGGGAGTGAATGAATAGTGGTATCGTACAGCGCTTTGGGTGCCTTGGAAAGCGCTATATAAACCGAATCCATTATTATTATTATTATTATTAAATTACCTACGAGTTTGATTTGTCAGCAACTTTCTGCCAGCCCTCTCTCCTTGCTTTTGCAGCCTTTGCAGTGTTCTCTTGCGTTTTAATTAAACTCTGAAACTCCTGAAATCCCGCACTCATGAGTTCTTGCTCTGCTGCCGAAAAATACCGAGCCGAGCGCACTCCTTCGACATTTTCGCCGACCAATCAGCGGGTTGCCGATCAATGTTTCTACTATCGATGCGTAGCCCCTTTTACGACACCCAGTGATGTCACATTACTGCGTCCAGCTGTACTAATCGTCAACAACAGGTGTGTTCGGGGAACCGGATTAGCGAGCTCACGGTTAGCGCGATGGTTTGGTCTTGGATGTTTCATTTGATCTTGGATGTAGTAAGCGACGTACGAAGCACAGGGCCCAGGGAAAGAAGCTATCCCTGAATCTGTTTGTCCTGGTTTTATGTGACCTGTACCGTCGGCCTGACGGTAATAGTTCAAACAGTTGGTTGCTGGGGTGAGAGTGGTCCTTGATGATATTGCCAGCTCTGCTGAGGTACCGAGAGTTTGCAGTGACCTCCAGGCTGGGCAGAGAGCAGCCAGTGATCTTCTGGGCTGTGTTGATGACCCTCTGCAGTACTTTCCTGTCCGCAGCTGAGCACCCTGCATACCATGTTGTTATGCCGTACGTTAGGATGCTCTCTATGGTGGCTCTGTAAAATGTCACCAGCAGCCTCTCCTCCAGGTTGTTCCTCCTGAGCACTCTCAGAAAGTGGAGACGCTGCTGGGCCTTTTTAACCACCGCCGTAGTATTTGCAGTCCAGGAGAGGTCATCAGAGATCTGCACGCCCAGAAACCTCATGGAGTGTACCCTCTCCACACAGCTCCCGTGAATGTAAAGTGGGGCCGGGTCTGCTCTGCCCTTCCTGAAGTCCAAGATAAGTTCTTTAGTTTTCGTGGTGTTCAGTTGGAGGTTGTTAACTGAACACCACTCAGTCAGTCTGTTGACCTCATCTCTGTAGTCCGACTCCTCCCCCCTTGAGATGAGTCCAACCACTGTGGTGTCATCCGCGAACTTTATGATGGTGTTTGAGAGATGGGTAGGGGAGCAGTCTGATCTGAGGAGTTTGGAGGCTCAGTTGACATCTTGGGGTGTTTGTGATATGATTGTGTTTAGTTGTTAGGTATACATCAAAGTATCATCAGTGTGATTTTACAGATACAGTGAAATAGGTAGTGTAAAAATGCTAACATAACTTATCACTATTTAATCAACATTTCAAAATCAGACAAGATATATTTGCATATTTTACAAAGTTTTGAACACTTTTAACATAGTAGAGTTACTATTGCTGCTTTTGCTTATAGTTTAATGTTCAGTGAGAGAAATCTAGTCGGTTTTGTGCTTGAACAAGTGCATAAAAGTCAGGTTCACTATCCAATTATTCTCTTCCACTTAACCTTATCAGGATCACCTACTCCAGCTACCATAGGGCAAGAGCTGGGGAACACCCTGGCACAGTGCTAACACAGAGAAACAGATAACAACCCCACCGCCATGCTGCCCCATGGCTCGGTGTCTTAGGTGGAAATAAAAAGGTCAAAATCCATCACTGGGAATGTTTACTAACATATAAAGCTAGCCATCTTCTGGGCATCTCTCTTGATGTATGGAACGTTCTCCTCTTTAAGAGAAGAATGAAAATCCAGCACTGATACCGACTTAAAGTGCTCGATAACAAATTGCAACAAACTGTGATTCAGTACTCTTGCCCTGATGGAGTTAGCGGTTTTGGTATAATAATACAATCCACTTCAAAGTCCAACTTTTTTGTACAGCCACCATCACAGCTGTGTCACAGACATCACAGCTTTCCTCCAAGAACAAAAAGTCCAAATTGTTTCTTTGTTTTTAATTGAAGCTTCAGATTTCTCACCGTGTCCTTGAGCCATTATTATATGAGCTGATGTTTATGACGTATACATGGAGAAACATAGAGGGCAGCAGCCAGGCTCCTTTATGAATATTGCAGCCATGAAGATTTTGTTGATTCCTTCAGCTGCTTATTTTGAAAATTGTTAATCAATTTCCTGGTTTCATTGTCTTTTATTTGGACGTACAGAGGTGTAAGAAGTCTGTTCTCTTGTCTGTCACTGTTATGTAGAAGGAGATTGTACAACTCTGGCCTGTACGTTGCTGTGAAATAAAGTATTTGTCCTTTCCTGAATGTTTCAGATCATCCAACTAGCTTTAATATACATTAAAAATAACCCCTGTGAATACAGAATGATTATTTAATTCATTAAGGTCAGTTTTCATGATTCAGCAATAAGAAAGAGATTTTGGCAAAAAATTGGCAAGATGTCAAAAGCATCTTGATCATCACCGAGACTTTTGGGGAAATTATCTGTGACAAAAGTCCCCGAGACAAAATGTAAACTTTTTGGAGGTTTTGGACGAGCTACGTCCAGATGAACAGAATCAACCTTTTGGGATTTACTTACCTGGATGATTGAGCATGCATCAAGACACTTTGATTAAGGCTAAGTGTAAACAGAATTGTATGCAGCCCGTGGGTGAACCCTGGGTAATTACCAGGATTTGTATCTTGTTTTCTCATGACAAGCGTTTATCCACAAAGCTCAATATTTTGCTTTCAACAGAATTTTGTTCCAAAGGTGTTTGAGTGGTTTTTGTAATTATGTGATCTTTGCAGATTCCAAATCCTAAAGCAAAGTAGCAACATTCCTAAATTGCCTTCATTTAGACAGCTTCTCGGTTTGCAGACTAACACAACATTTTTCAGCTCCATGCGTCTCAAAGCTGCTTTTATAATTCTATGAAAGTTTTTGTGATCGAGGAATGGTTCACACCAGCCGGTCTTTCAACAGGTTTTGACAACGGCACAAGTTTGTTTTTCATGCACTTTGCAGGTTTTAATTTAGAACATTATATACACGTTTCTATGATATTGTGAAGAAGAATTACAAGGATTTAATATGTTTCAAAATCTTTTAATGGCAAATAAATAAATTAGTTTTGGCCACAGCTGTAGAGAAGATCAGTGCTGGTCAGTCACTGAACTTTGTAGATCTTCATTTATACATTTATGTCCTTAGACAGAACATCTGACTCAAACTAGCTCATGGCACAGTTGTTAGCACAGAGACTCACTCGCTTTAACTGCTTGAAATATGTCTACACAGTGTGTTCAATAAAAATACATTTTAGTAACGTTTTAAATCAAACTAGTGGATGTGGTGGCTGGAGAGACAGTTTACCAGTCTGGTTGGTTTCCAGTAGAAAATGATGGTTTGCACTGTGAAGCCATACTTGCACTTTTCACAGTTTCTTTTGTATTGAATTTTGCATCTTCAGATTTAAATGAGCAGCAGTTTTCTCCCACACAAAACTGAGGTGTCGGTCCAGTGTTTACATGTTTGTGCTGTTCATAAATACGCAGTTAATAACATGAGCAAAGATGCAGGATAAGAAAACTTTTGGTTTGTTTGTGGCAGGTGAACCAGGAGAATGTGGTGAAGGTGGGCCATCGACAGGTGGTCAACATGATCCGCCAGGGAGGCAACCGGCTCCTGATTAAGGTGGTGACAGTGAGCCGGAATCTGGACCCCGAGGACACAGCACGCAAAAAAGGTACAGAGACTGAAAATGGCTGCCAGTCGTGTTTAGACATGGATTCGAGAATATAATCGTCATGAGGTGCTTCAGCTGAGGAGCAGCAGAGCACAGCTGTAGCATACAGCCTGCTGTAGTACAGTGCTGTGTGAACCTGATCACAGATGTACCTCCTGTATTAAAATATTAAAGTGACACACTGACTGATGATTTAGTTCACTATTATCTGTATAGCTAGAAGAAATCTCAGCGCACTATGTGTTGTAAAGCAAATCCTCTTTAATAGCCAAACATCCATCCATTTGCTCCCACTTTTCCAATTCAGGGTCCCGGGAGGAGCTGGAGCCTATCCCAGCTGTCACAGGGCATGAGGCAGGGTGCACACATATAGAGACAGACCGGTCACGCTCAGATTCATGCCTACTATAAATTTATAATCACCAGTTAGCTAATGTGTTTGGACTGTGAGAGGAAGCTGGAGAGACATGGTGAAAACATGAAAACTCCAAGCAGGATCTCCTTGATGTGAGGTCACAGTGCTAGAGACCAACAGAGGTCAGCTAGAGGTCAACAGGAAGAGACCTCCAACAAAGCCATTATCAGGGAGGTCATCTACTGAAACTGGTTGGGGGGGAAAGAAGGACTGTGTAATAATACCCCTCAAAGACCATGAGAAACCGGACCAACTCTGTGCTTAGGATACAAACAGCAAACACGAGAGGTCAGACCAGGTGGTTTTAATACAAACTAGACAAAATCTACACATGGAAATAAGCAAACCTTTAAATGTTTGTCAAAAATCTCTGATCAGAATATTGCTTTTGTCTCTGTGTTTTTCTGATACTCTATTATATTTTCCTATCATCAGAAAATATTTCTAATTTGATCCTTTTCCCTCAGTGAAATTTGACTGATCGATTAAAGATTTACCTGAAAAGGTGTGACGCCTCCAGATCACTGCAGATGACCTGCCTGCTTTTGGTCACATGTCTGTTTCTCTCTGCTCAGCTCCTCCACCTCCAAAGAGAGCCCCCACCACAGCCCTGTCAATGCGCTCAAAGTCGATGACGTCTGAACTCGAGGAACTCGGTAAGAGCTGCAGTTTTGACTCTGGTAACTCACAATGGCAAATGGGAGCAAGTGTCTCACAGAAGATCTTTTTTGTACCTCTTTCTCATGGTTGGTTAATCTCTCAATAGTGGATAAAGGTAAGCAGATAATGCTGTATAACCTTCTGCCATCCATTATGCCCAACTTAATATTCATTTGCTCACAGTGGCTGATTGAGGCTTTCGTTCAGACTAATGCAATATGCGTTTCCATCGCTTTTCCTCCCTCATCTCCTCTCCTCCGTTGCATGAAGTGCTCTTGCTTCTGGATGCCCACACTCATCCACACTCATGACTTATTGCTTCTGCTGCAAAGAGCAAACGAGTAAAAAGAGTATTAGTGTGACTGTATCGTCTTCGTCTTTCTGTTTGTCCGTGTGTACGATGTAGTGCTGGGCGATATGACGATATATATTGTGTGGACAATAGAAAAGTGTCTATTGTGCCTTTCTATCGTTTCTAACCTAATTTTATAAATTATTACATAAAATATATCATTAACCCTTTAAAGCCGGTCGGAGCAGCACGCTCCGTTTTGCGTAAATCCCTGTAAAACCGGAACCGTGTAAGCTAGCGCAATAATTTTTTTTGCATATGAAACCGGAGGAGTTGTACTTACATCTGATGCCATCAGCTTGTCCTCGGTCACGGTTTCCTTCCACATATGGCTTTGCAAAAATTGCATAAAAAGCACTTGCAGCAACAAAAACATAATATTCCAGAAACAGGCTTTGCCGATCCGATCAGTTGTTCATAACACTTCCTACGTTGGAATAGACGTCAGCGCGAACTATCACATGTCCGCCATTAACTGGCCAGAACCGGAAGTGACGTCATTTTCACAGAAAATGTTTTTTATTTACCTTTAGGGCCTTATAAGCCTATGCTGGAGTTTTTTTTAAAGTCATGTTTGACTTTATGCTTTTCTGTATCGCTTATAACTCAAATTACGCTGTTGGAAATAGTTTATTTTGATGCACATGCTGGTTTTTTTTGCAAATTTGCACTATAATATTTATTTTCATTTTTCCTGCAGTATATAAAAATTAGTGTATCTCAAAAATAAAACTATGAAGACACTCAAAATAAATTTCCTGTGGTGGGAAACTATTTTGTGCAACTTTTTTGTATTTGCAGTTTTGAGGGATAAGCCTCTTAAATTTCTCTAACTAGAAATATATGTAAAGAAAACCCCAAAAACAATTTTCAATTTTTTTTTGCACTTTTTTGCAATTTATGTAGTTACTATGGACTTAATGCATACGTATTATTAAAATTTGAGCTATAATGGTTGTATTGATGTATAGCAACTGGAAATGCTCCCACAAATGGCACTACAGCATGTAAAAATATAAAGATAAGTTCTGGCAGACTTGGTTCTATGGTAGGTCTTAAAGGGTTAAATAGCCTGTGGCAAATATATTAGTGTTGTCTTCTCACTATACATACTCTTAACTTTATTCAAGAAGAAATAAAGTATAAAAAATTATATTTTTCACAAAGAAACTCCCTCTTGTGGTTTTGCGACATGGTGCTGCTTTACGTGCACCCGGATTTGCAACATGCTTTAAGGTAACTCAAAACGATGGACGAGCGACAGGTTGCAGTTTCATGCCCGGACATGCAACAGGCAGACACAGCTACACAAGCAGCCCAAGAAGAAGCACTTTTACCGAAAAGAGGGGGTACGTCTGTGATTTGGTTACATTTTGAGTTCAACAGCACCAACACAGAGCAGAAGACGCCCATTTGCAAGCTATGCTATAAAATTGTTCCTGCACTCAATGGCAACACAACAAATCTCTTCTATCACCTACAGAAGGTCCACGAAAAAGAATACTCAAGATCAGAAAATCCAAGCTAAACCAAGTTGTGGAACGACGGGAGCAAGTTGGGAAAAGAAAAACTATACCAGCTGAAGATACAGCAGTCTTTCGCACAAGGCACGCCGTATGAGAAAACGTCCCAGCGCCATAAACAAATCACAGGAGCCGTCTCGCATTTATAAATGCAAGACGGCATTTATACATTTCTAAAGGCATGGCCCCTGTTTATGTAGCTGAGAAGGACAGCTTTCGTGACCTCGTCAAAGTCCTTGATCAGAGGTATGTTATGCCCGGTCCTAAGCACTTCAGTAAAGTCGAGTTGCCAAAGTAGAGAAGGATGTTTGCAGTATCGTGCATTATGCCTTGACGACTGACATATGGACGAGCAGAGATACGCAGCCCTACATGAGCGTAACCATCCATGTCATTAACAAAGACCTCTGCGCTCGTTTACAGACTGCGTACTTTCCAGATGACCACAGGTCAGGTGGTATATCGTGATATATATCGTTATCGTGATATAAAATAATTCATATCGTGATAAATATTTTTTCCATATCGCCCAGCACTAGTACGATGTACATTTTAGAGGTGTTTTGTGTTGTCCTGACGCCTCATGACAAACAGCAGAGTTTCTGAGATGATGCGTTCAAAGGAGACACAGGCCTGAAAGGAGGGCAGCCATGAAATGTGAAAGGAGCATTAGAAGAGGACAAACAATCAATTTATGAGTGCTCACACGCATAAATGTCCTACCTTTCCCAGGTGAAGAAAGGTTTTTGGATGTTTGATTTTTACCTGATGTTAAAGTTGTAACCCTTCTTATTATAGTCTGAGGTGATGACACCTGTCGTTACCGTGATGACACAAATCATTGTTGAGCTGATCCTTTGGTAGACAAACAACAAACAGCAGCAGGTGAATCTCTTTCCACTGTAGCCAAAGGTTTTTAAACAGAATTTAGGAAGTAATAACTTGTGACTGATGTCACGCTGAACTTGGTTTGCTTGCAGAGGACGTGGATACATGCAGTTTGTTGCATGTGGTTTTTTAAAGCTTGCTGTGGTTGCTGCTAGCTGCTCGATTCAAACTGATCTGCTGGCAAACCCAAACTTCCTTTGACTTGTTAGGCAGACACATGTTAAAGGAGACCTGTTAGAACTTTTAACCTTTTTTTTAATCTTTGGACTAAAGCAGCATCGCACATGGTCCAAAATAATTGTTATTTGTCTTACACTTGGTCTATGTGCAGCTCATCAGACAGATATCATGGCAAAATGTGCAGTAGACACACATGTCCACTGTGTCCGTGCAGAAGTTGCTCTAAGCTGCAGTAACAGCACGGGGGGATATTTTATTTGTGTTTAAACAGGCATAACTAACACATTTACATATAAATTTGTGCTGTCAGCGTTAATCTAGTTAAAAAGATGTTAACGGCATAACTGCATTAACGCAGCAAATCTCCGTTAGCAAGTTACCGCGGATCGCCCCTCGCGTGGGGCTGGACGTGGCGCTGGACCACGCTGACGCCATGCAGCGCGGTCCAGGGCGATCTGCGGTAACTCGTTAACAGAGATTTGCCTCGTTAATGCAGTTATGGCGTTAACGTCTTTTTAATTAGATTAACGCTGACAGCACTAATGTAAATACACATTAGCTGCCTAGCTTCATCGTTTCAGCCAATTACGAACCTTAGAATCTACTTCATACATTTTTTACTCACTGCTGACTTCTTGACTTCAAATGTATAATGCATTTGCATGTGTGCATGCATGAGTGTCCATTTCACATTTTGGAGAGGCACAGTGTGAAATGGACACTGTGGAATACACGTTTTGCTGTGATGCTAGGTTGCATCAGTTTATTTATTCTTAATGAAGTCGTTTTTTCGCTCCCACCTCCCACTCACCAAACACTCTTCTGATTGGCTACCACATGCAAATAAAAAAACTATATATACAGATATATAGTTGACTGCATTTAAACTGAATATGATCACACCATCATGTCATCATATCCAGGAAGTTGTTTCCATAATTTCCTAATAATAATTTCAGTTTCTCTTGGCCAGATGATAGGACAGTTTTCTTCTTTATCTCAGACTGTTTTAAACGAGCTTGGGCCCACATCCTGAAAAAGCATGCTATCCCTATGCTATCCCTCCCATGTTTACCTTAAAAACCTCAGCCAAATTCTAGATTAAGATTTAGGAGCTGATTAGGGTTTGTTTTTTAAGCGGCGAGAACACACTGGCTGCTTTAAAGTAATCTGGAATGCAGCCTGATGAAGGAGAATTATTTATGACAGAGAGAAGCTGGGGGAGATGACAGGCAAAACCTCTTTCATGAAGTTAGGAGGAACAATGTCAGTTGGCCATGTGACTATATCACTATATCTTTTGTAGGAATTAGCTTAAATTTGGAGCACAGAACTGGGTCAGACATTTGGAAAAGGAACTGTGACCTGATACAGCGGTCCCCAACCTTTTTGCACCACAGACCGGTTTAAATGTCAGATAATATCTTTAAGGTGTCGCGGATAAATACGACAAAATAAAATGATACGAGCAAGACAAAAACTGTGGTGTTTTGAAAATATAATAATAAACGTGAATTCACTGTGTAATTGTGTAACTTTATTAGCAGCGTCCTCCTGAAATGCGCCAACAACACTGAGAGTAACATCCTCCTCTCTGCCCCTTTATGCTCTCTGGTCGCTATGGTAACACGTAAACATTTCTTTCAAAATAAGACGCACGACTACAACACGAGAAGAGACCCAGGGAAACCCAGTTAACGATAAAAACCCTGAAAACCATCAATTTCACACCCGAGCCTCAGCTCTCGCAGCCCGGCACCAAACGGACTCACGGTACCAGTCCGAGGCCCGGGGGTCGGGGACCGCTGCCAGAAAAGACATTCAGAAGATATTAGAGAAAGACGACTGAGTAGCATTTAGTTAATAGTACTGAACAGGATCCTTGAATTGTGCTTATTATTGTTAATCAAACGACCAAAATAAGAAGTTCTCACATCTTTCATGAGCCGCCCTCATCACAGGGCTTTGGGACGAGGGCAGCTTTTCATGTCTCCGGGGAAAAGCGTTGAGTCTGTGTATATGCTCTGAAGACTCTTTTTTTTGTCATCCTTTAAGCCACTCTAAGGAAAAAGAAAGGTGGTAAGTTACAGCGGGCATGCTTTCAGTCTGATCTAGTATCTCCAGTGATTGATTTCTGTCCCGTATTTCCCACACAGTCCACCCCACTGTGATTAACTAACACTGTTGTATTTAGTGATTCCTTTTCTGACTCGCTCCATTTCGACCGAATTAAACCAAATGGAGCTACGCCCATAGTGCATTTGCATGATTTACAAAGTGTTTTGATTGCAGCTGTTTCTGTCTTCTAAATGTTGTTAGTGCATGGTTAAATGTCGTAGTAATCACAGGCTATAGATTCTTCTTGCTGAGCATTCCCAGGGTTTGCTTTTGATTAAAGGGGCATGTCACCTCACAGTGCTTCTTTGCAGGCAGACCCACAAACCTAATTTGCAACACTATCAGCAGTAAGCATACACTGTTTACTTTCTAGAATCTTTTTACGCTTTAAACACAAAAATATACATAGTGGCAGAGGCTTAATGAGGAATTACAAATGAGTGTGAGTCAGTGTTTTTTCACTATACCTGACCTTTAAAGTTTCATGTTTCTCTTCTTCATGTGTGCATTTTTCTGTAAGCTACTTGTGTGTGTTCGTGTGAGGAGGAGGAGGTTTATTCTAGGAAATGTTTCACTCACACATAGGTTTCCAGGGCAACCGTGTTGCATGTTGTTTGATAGGTTGTAGCTGCGATCCAACTGGGAGACAGATCAGAGAGAGAGTGAAAAGGAATGTGCGTCTTTCTGCTATTTCTGTGTGTTTGTGTGGTTTTTACCTCTAACCGTAGTTAAGGTCATTGATGCTCCTTTCCTCCCCTTTCCTCTCCTCTGTGTATAGATGCGCAGAAGAAGAGGATTGTTTTCCAAGTCACTCTAAGTAATCACTCCGCTGATGCATGGAAGCTTTGTACATCCTAGACAGTTGTAGGCAGGTGACACAGTAAGAGGAGAGATCAGGGCTAGCATGTAGCTTCTCTGAGCAAAACCCTTTAGCTGGACTCTATTTGATGGCATCATCACACACCAGAGGGAAGTTCAGGTTTGCCAAATTTGCCATTGATAGCTTTCTCGTGTTGCAGGCAGAGTAAAAAAATAAGATAAAAAAACAATAAAAACACAGAGAAAGGTAATGGCAAGCTTGGCAGGCTTTCACATCCATTGCTCATTTTACATTTAACGAGGGAACGACCCTGAGAGCTGGATGATGCTGCTGAGTCGGCTGTTTGGAAAGAGCTTGCACGGCTTCCAAGGCTGGACATGCCAGGCGCATTTCATCAAAGTTGCCCTCTCTCCCCTTCCCCTTGCTCCTCCTCCCTCATACCCCCACACCCACAAAAAAAAGAGTTTCAACTGTTTTTGGTTTCAGTTTCATTCACAATTCGGTGTGGAAACACAAGGAAGGGTCACTGTAAATGACTGAATGAGTAGCTTGCATTTGACCCATCAGATCTGAAACTAAGGCTTTGCAAGTTCACTCCTGCCCCTTGTCACGTTTTTCAGTGCTGACATATTATGACTTGGTTTGCTTTGCAGACAAAGTAGAAGAGATGACCCATGCCCAGAAGACATCACCTGTTGACATGAAGATAGCCACAATTAAACCACGCCCATCCAGTCGCTGCTTGGTTACGCCAACTGATATGAATGTAAGCATAAGCAAACTCACTTTATGGTGATCATTGTTTCAGATCGCTGTTACTGTAAATTAGATTGTTCAGTATCAGGTTGTGTGGCTGTACCCTGTGCTGCTTCCCCAGACTGGATGCCATGATGAAAAACTGTTTGTCCTTTTAGAGCTCCTGTAGTAAAAGCTTCAGGGCTAATGCTGATGTTTAGCAGCCGATTTAAGGTTAGGGTTAAGTTTACGTGTAAGAAAATATTATAAAAGTAGAGCTGATCTTAAAGTGCATGTAAGAGAATTCATTTGAAAGATAACATCTTCCCGTTTCTGAAAGTTTGCTTTATTTAAAACACCTGAAATCAGTAGCTAGTGTCAAAACAGAAAAATTGTCCTCCTATTTGCAAGTAGCAGTCAACACAGCCAGTGGCAGGTGATGCCTGGACCTGGCCGATATGTTATGTATCCTAATGTGTGAATTCCTGTAAGCAAATGCTGTTATTGTTATTTAGAGATCTAATGAAACAATTATATATTCCTAGTTATATTAATAATTTACAATTGACTTTTCAGTCCTTGTATCATGACCGCCAAGGAGTAGCTGTGGTGCCACCCACTGTGCCAGGAGCCTTCCTGGGGATACCTGAGAAGGGCACTATGAAAAAGCAAAAGTCCATAGGTATGATGTATATACAGTAAAAAATATGTGTGTGAGTGTCCAGTAACCTGTGCTTTTAGCTTGTCATAATATTTTATTAATGCTCTGAGGACTTGCTCTTTGTGGTCTAGCAATATTAAAGCTAATTATAGATAAATTAGAGTGAGCCAGTCAGCAAAGTGTGCTTTCAGGCGATAATATTGGAGGTCATTAAGCATGTGCTCAAACCTCATTCTCACTCCCGAACTAGAGGGATGTCATACATGCTAATGTTGGTTTCAGGTTTTTTGACTTGCAGTGCCATCAGAATTACCACGAAATTATCTTCTTTATCTTCTTTTTGCACAGTAATCCATTCAGGGCTCTATCTACAAACTGCATAGCCATACTCTTCTCTACACTCTCTGAAAATTAAGGACCTTATTGTCCCTTTAACCCTTTCATGCATGAATTATGACAACCTCAAACAGGATTTTTTATTTGAACTTCATTTTTTTAAACATGTACTTTTCCACTACATTGGACACTGATGTGCATGGAGCAGCACATCAGTGTCCAATGTAGTGGTTTATGTGCAAGTATACCATCAATACTGTAACAATTACAAGAAAACATGGACAAACTAATTTAAAAATTATTATTTTTTATTATAATTTAAAAAATAATTATTTTTTTTTTTACAATTTTATAAATTATAAAAATTAGGGCTGTCAGCATTAACACAGCGTTAAAGCATTCATTGCGATTAAGGCGATTAAATTTTTTAATGCGCTCGACCCATCTGGAGCGCAGAATGAACAAGCTCTGGACAAACTGCCCCAAATGCGTTGGCAGAGACATTTCAGGGATTTTGACTCCGTCTGCGCTCCAGATGGGTTAATTATTAATCACGTTAGTCGTGATGACGGCGCGTTAACGCTGACAGCACTAAAAAAAAGTCGATATATTCGTCCAATCGCCCAACCCTAGTGACCACTGAAAGGGTTAACGTGAAAGGGTTAACGGTATAGAGACTTGTCACGAGGCTGCATCCTCAAGGGTACTCAATGGTACTACTCGGTGGGTGCTTTGTGGTTTGTACCTACAGAGTAGACTCTTAAAACTCTGGTGCAAATTTTATATCTTAATGTAAAAGTTAAAACTGGATACTGGACTAGACATAGATTTTACCCACATAGACCTTTATTTCTGGTATTATATGTTAGCAAAAACAGGAAATTGATGTGAATTTTTGAGCTAATTTGAGCCATCAGCTCCTCTGGGTGGCTGAGGCTCAGCAGGTAGGGCAGGTCTTCTACTAATTGGAAGGTCAGTGGTTCACTTCCTGGGTCCTCCAGTCTGCGTGTACTCATGCAAGCTATTGAATGCTGGTTTGCACCCAATGCATTCATCAGAGTGTGAGTGTTTTGCGACCGTTAGACAGCGGGCTAAGGTATAGAAAAAGGTGCTTGTGTGCTTGGTGAATGAGTCTTGTACTGAAAACGTGCTTTGAGTGTTCAGCGTGGAAAAGGCCTGGATAAGTAGCAGGCCATTTGCCCTTATTTCTGTAATAACAGCTACATAACTTCTGTCCTGATTTCCAGATTGAACATTTCAATTGGTGAGAATATTCCTACTTACTGTCGAAACAGCAGTTACATTTCACATCTATCTGACCTCTCACAAATTTCAGGAACCTTTCCTGCATATATAAATAAATCCAGAGAGAGCTAAAGAAGGCATTTCTTTTGGAACTAGGGGGCCAAGCAGGAAGTGAAACAAAGGGATGTTTCCCCTAGGTCCTGAGATAATTATTCCTTCTGCTCCATTTCTTCAAGGTACATCGGAGGATGAGAAACAGGGATTCCTCACACCTCCCCTACTCAAGTTCTCACGCAGTCTCTCTATGCCTGACACCTCAGAGGACATCCCTCCTCCCCCAGCCATTTCACCCCCTTCACCACCTGCCTACAACTCAGCTGCTGGACCTACACCCAAGAGCTATGGCACAACACGACCAAGCTTTACCCAAAACTCGCCCAATGCAGTGACGACCATAAGCCGGACCACCGACGTCGGTACGTTGAGGCGTGGCTATTTCCGTCAGAGCTCTGAGCACTTTGAGAGCACACGAACTCGGGGGCGTACGCCAGTGCCTGAGAACCCGTATTCAGAGGTGGGCAATAGGACGCTGTATGTGCCAGCAAAACCAGCCCGAAGGAAGGGTATGTTAGTAAAGCAGTCTAACGTGGAAGACAGCCCAGAGAAGACGTGTCACATGCCAACAAGTCCATCAGGCCCAGTTTCCATGCCTACTACGCCTGTAGAAAGAACATGCTCCTCTATCCCTATTCCCACCATCATTGTAAAGGAGCCATCCACTAGCAGCAGTGGCAAGAGCAGCCAGGGTAGCAGCATGGAAATTGAGCCTACAACCCCTGAACACCCGCCTCTCACACCTGCTGTCGGTGGAAGTGGAGGTTTACGCCCTGAAGACCCCCTTTCACTAAGCAACCCCTTTGCAGCAGCTATTGCTGGAGCAGTACGGGACCGCGAAAAGAGGCTCGAGGCAAAAAAGAACTCGATTGCCTTCCAGTCAATAGACATCGGGGATGATGACTTGAGTGGTCCCACGCCAACCCCTCGCCTTCGCCAGTCCAAGTCCATCGATGAAGGCATGTTCAGCAGCGACGAGCGTCTTCAAAGGATATTAGCCCCTCCTTTGGCAAAGCAGCTCGGTCGCCCTGTTGGTGGCGGTAGTGGAAATATGACAGATTTCAACACTCCTGAGCCCACAGTTGTTCGGGAGCCACTAAACACTAGAACAGGGCAGTGTCCCAACCTGGACAGTCCTGTTAGCCTCCCAGCCACTCCTCCTAAGAGCCACTACAGGGCCAATGGAACCTACCTCCATCCTGTCACTGGCAAGCCGTTGGACCCTAATTCTCCACTAGCTCTGGCCCTTGCAGCTCGTGACCGGGCCATGAAAGAGCAACAAAACCATCCTCAGAATCAGTCTCAAAATAATCCTCAGGTTCAACAAACCCCCAAGCATGAAGCCCAGTCCCTGCCAGTTCAGCAAAGTCACAAACCTGACCTCAACCAGCCTCTATTTATTGACACCAAACTCCGCTCTGGAATCGAGACGAGTTTTGCTGCAATCTCCACGGCAACAATGGGACGGCCTGGCCGAGGTGGCCTTCAAAGACAAATGACAGAGCAGAAGTACGAGTCTGATGGAGCACGGGAAGAGCGGCAGCATCAGGCACTTGAAGAGAGGAAAAGCGCACCAGCAGATGTGGCAGACACATCACAGCCCAAGTCAGCTGGATTACTGATGGTTCACACCAGCACAGACATAAGCAACAAGGCGAACAACCAAGAGGCCGAGGGGCAGGACAGCAACCGACCGTCTGAGCTGAAAGATCCAAACCAGCCTGATCCTCTTAGTTCTTCAACACTGTCCACTCCACAGCCACCCACATTAAGGAGGAGGAGCATTCCTTTAGGCGAATCCATGGACGAACCTGTAAAACTGCCCTTTCGCATCCCTCCTCCCCCTCTGGCCTCAGTTGACATTGATGAAGAATTTGAGTTCTCAGAACCCCTTCCCCCACCTCTGGAGTTTGCAAACAGTATTGACATTCCTGATGACCAGGCTAGTGCCATTGCAGAGATGATTCAGCAACAGAGACGGAATGGGGGGCCTTCTCTACCCCCATACCACCCTCATGCCCCACCACCTGTCACTGATCAACACAGAAGGTTGGCAAACAATATGCCCCCCTCGTATGCCCCTCCACCTGACCCAGAATCAGGGGTAGGTGACTCAGGCATTGAAGAGGTGGACAGCCGCAGTAGTGGGGATCCTCAGCACATGGAGACCACCAGCACAGTGTCTAGCATCTCCACCCTGTCATCAGAAGGAGGCTTCTGTGACAGTGCTTTGGAGAGCCTCTATGCCACTGCAGACGGTCACGCCTTCCTGGTGGATCGGCCCCCTGTGCCACCAAAGCCCAAGAGCAAGTCTGTCATTAATAGAACGTCACTTTATCACGATGCTCTCATTGAAGAGCCACCAGAGTCTTATGGGTCACCGCCTCAGGCCCCTCTCCCTCCTCCCTCGTCCTCTGAACCTCCTAGGACTCCTACTCAAAGGACCTCCAAGCTGTGGGGTGATCAGCCCCCTGAGCTACGCAGCCCCCCATCCACACCAGACTCCAAGAACACAGTTATCACTGAGCTGAGCACCATTCTACAGCATATGAATCGCGACAGGCCAACCAAGCCAGGAGAAAGCCTTGACTCCCCAACAGGCACCAGAGGGGGCTTCGGAACAAGGTATGTGAAGTCATTCCTTACTTTAGTTTTTCCTATCTTCTGTTGTTTAGATTTTGTTCATGTGTCATTTGTTTATTTTGCACCTTTTTCATGTTAGTGCTTAGTTACGTAAGAACTTTATTCACTGTAGAGTCTGAGCAAACACATTTTCTGTCTAATTTAGCTTCTAGAAAGCTGTAAAATTTCATGCATATTGGCTTATAAGCTGACCCACTAATTATTGATCACCACTGATTATAACCAGGCATCCATGAATGCTTAGGCTAAATCTGAAAATAGTCCGAAGTAGTCCAAGACAATTTGGAAGAACATGAAGTTGCTTTATTAAGTCTAGACGTTGCTCATGATGAAGATGGAGGATTGGATGATGACCACAGTACACACAAGGCACACAGAATAAACCCTGATTGGCTTGTAGAAGGCGAGCAGGAGTATAATTGGAGTAGAATGATGATGTCAGTGTTGAGTTTGACAGTGAGTAGAGAGTAAGTGGTGAAAAGAATATGTGAAAAGTAGTGCTGTCAGCGTTAGTCTCGTTAAAATGATCTTAACACAATAACCGCATTAATGCGACAAATCTCCGTCAGCGAGTTAGCGCGGATTGCCCCGTGTGTGGGGCTGCACGGCGTCAACACGATGGCGCAGTTAGCTCGTTAACATGTGCTGTCCAGCCCCACGCACCGGGCGATCTGCACTAACTCGCTAACGGACATTTGCTGCGTTAATGCGGTTATGGCGCTAACGTCATTTTAACGCTGGCAGCACTAGTGATTAGTGAAAATTTGAACTCATTTTTCTGTTTTTGTTGTGACAAGCTTGGTTTTGTGTAGTCCGGTGACTCCAGCTGTTACCTGTGTTTTCATTGTTGATTATAGCTGTTGTGTTTGTCAGAAGAGCCCAAAAGGATTATGGGATTGGGAGGAACATCAGCTTGTTCTGTGAACTGTGTGTGGCTGCAGGGTTTTGCTACATGTGTTGTTTGAAATGGTAGTATGCCTGTTCTGGTTTACACTCTGTTCATCCGTGCATGATGTATGGATGCATCACATTCCAGAATAAAGCACCTGCTGACGTCAGTCAGCCATGTTGAACATTTCTTGTGATAATATTTGGTCACCGTGAGATTTCACTTTATTGTGGTAGCAGTGGGAATTTTCTGAAGATTTAATGGAAGAGTTACTGTGGGATTCCTCACTGGGAATGTAAAAAGACTGGTTCTTATTTAGTGCTTTTTTACTCGCCTTTTTCACACACGCAGTTATTTCTATGGTTAAGTGCTTTTGAGCTGACATTCACACTGATGGATGCATCAGAGAGCAACGTAGGCTTAGTATCGTGCCCAAAGATATTGAGCATTTAGACTGGAGCAGCCAAGGGATTGAACCACCAACCTTCCCGTTAGTAGATGACGCCTCTACTACCTGATTTATTTCACTATTTAGCTTAATCCTCCTCTATGTCACATTTCTTCTGTTTGCTGGCACATTTTACAGTAAATGTCCATGTGAGAAACACAGAGCACCGTGCACGTAGCTCGTTTGTTGAACAGCCACAAAGGCATTAGTTGGCAAATAAATATAAAATTAGTTTTGTGAGTGGTGCCGCTGCCTAAACATTTGACCACAGCTGTACCTGTTGATGGTTAAAGAATGATCAGTTAGCAAAGCAAGCGTTGTGCTCGACACAAGCTGGAACAACATTTTGATGGAAACTGCGCCTGAATCAGCCAACCTCATGTTTTTTCATTTTTCATTTTTTTAACCCACATCTCACTCCTGTGAGAGGGAATAAAAAGCACGATAAATAATTCACTGCTTGCATGCATTTTGTATGAACAATCCCATCACTCATCAGAGACTTGTAGAGAGTGCCACGAAGGTTTTTGTTCCTCTGGGCACTTGTGCTTTCTGATTTAATAAACACTATTAGCTCCACGCAGCGGTGTCCATTTGGGGTAATTGCAGCAGGATGCCCAGCAGCAGGTCCAGTAGGTCCAGCTCTGTGTTCCTCCCTTCATGCTTCATTCCACACGCTGTCGTGTTATCCTCATCGTCATCCTCTGCAGCTTAAAGTCGTGTTTGTTGACCTTTAACTTCTGTATTCATTCCAGCTCACGCCTTTCCAGCTTCATCTCCATTTTTTTCCAGTCTCCCGTTGTTCCTTCACCTCTCCTTTCTTCATGCCCCTCTGTGTCTCCCACTCTCACAGGTAGGTTCCCTCATCATCCGACATTCCATCAAAGGCCTGTTTTCACTTATGTGATCGTATGTATTTCTGCCATGTGACATGGTATAGAAAATGATATGCTGTTTAAAATGTAGAGTATTTAGTTGCAGAAAGGGTTGGTCTACATGGAGCTTGTTAGTGACAAACAGAGGAACTAAGTACAGTTGTCATTTGAACGATAGAAACAGTAAGGTACTAGAGATCAAAGTTAAGAAAAGGTAAGACACTTTTTTTTTCGTACTTTCGTACTAAAAGTATTGGTCTACAAATGTAGAAATGTCCTGTGTTAAAAACCACTTGCACAGGTGAAAAGCCACTCAATGCAGAATGATGAAACAGCATGTAAGGGGCTGAATGTCCCAAATGAATCTTGCATTCCTTAAAATGTCTCTAAAATGTAAAAGCAAACCTCGTTTATTCCTATAAAATCACATCAGTGGCTACACAGAGGTCCACTAAAGCCTTCATCAGCAAAAACACCGATACTTACAGAACAGCATTTAGAGATGATATCTGTGGATGAGACAGGATGAGCTTTATCTTCTCTACAAGATAAAAACCTAAATGTGTTCAGATCAGTTCCTTTACTGGATCTAAGAGCCAGATGTTTCCTCGGTTAGAGGTGACTGCAGCGCTCTCGCCAAAGTCAGTGAGTTATTTGTAACTGCTTTTCAATCGTCGCACCGATGCATTTGTTTCTCGTGTCAGCTTAAACCCTGCTCTGTTGTATACACCAGGGTCTCTGATTATCTGCCTGCATTGCCTGCGTTACTTAGTGTGGTGGAGAAGGCTGCCAAGCGCCGCAGCAGAATATACGGTTGTAGGCAGCTAGAGAGCGCCTCGTCATCTGAAGAAGCCCGAGGAGGGTGAAGGTGCTCCTGTTTCTGTGACCGTCAAACAGATGGCAACAGAAATGCACAGAACATGGCCTAGATTCACACATGCTCTCCCTCTGTCACTGCATCCTTTGCTCTCTCGCTCATTCTTGTGCACACTCTACATCTCTCTCCCTCTCTCGGTTTTCTGTCTTTTCTGGTATGTTGGAATCAGCCAAAGAAGCGGTGATAACATCAGATTTTCTTCTCTGGATATTTGTACTTCTCTCTCTCCTGGTCTCCCAGATTAAATGTGCGTTGGTTGTGCCTGTGGACGAAACGGTTGCCTAGTAACCGCCTGATGAGAGCAGCCTTGAGGCCTGCAGTGATGTCAGTTTGAGTCGGGGGAGGGGTGCAGATTTATATGCGAGCGTGTGCGTGCATGTGTGTAAGAGAGAGATGGAGCAAGAGATGGCAGGCCTAACCCTCGGCAGAGCTCAGCATCAGCATCATCATCACGCAGGTCACGTGCTGCGCTGCTTTTGTAGGCCATCCTTACGTAACCCGTGTCAGTCTGTGTGTGAGAGCGCGTATTAAAGGCTTCTATAAAAGGCTTCTGTGCATGGCAGTGAGCGCGACCCTGTATGCACGAGCCGGTGTGTGCTAGAAAGACGAAGGGTGTCATGCGATGCGTGGGCGTGGTGAAGGTGAGGTCTCCCACCACCGATATCAATAGCACTGCATCATCTTGTACCAAAGTCACTCAGCTGATGGGAAGCAAGCACTGTCCCTGTGCTCAGCAGAGGCCACGTGTTCGTGGTGCTTATGTGTGGGGGAGAAATGCAGAGTGTAAGATTTGTATTTGGCTGGATTGAGTGATCGTTGGGCAAACAGGTCACAGACATTCAGGTTACATTAACTTACATTAGTTAATATAACCTGAACATATAGTGCTTCTCTGGGCCCAGCCACATTACTTTGTTCACAAATATTCATACAGAAATTTATTCAATCCACACAGGACTTCATCTACTTTGCATTCACATCTACAGCCAGTTACGATCCACCAAACAACCTAACACTGATGTCTTTGGACTGTAAGTGCCTGGTGTAATGTTTCAGCCACATGCCTACAGCAGGGGGGGCAACTCCAGGTCTTGAGTGCCGGTTAGATGTGTCCTTGATGCAACACAGCTGATTCAAATGGCTAAATGACCTCCAGAGGCCTGGTAATGAACTAATCATTTGATTCAGGTGTGTTGACCCAGGGTGAGATCTAAAACCTGCAGGACACCGGCCCTCAAGGCCTGGAGTTGGACACCCCTGGCCTACAGGCTCAGGGTGAGGTTTCTTCAATGCACGATTTCTCTGTGTCATGTTTAGGGAGTGATCACTGTTCTACCTTTTTTCCAACAATAGAGTAAATACCTTAGCTTCCATATGGTTGTCAGTTACTTGGCTGGACTTGGCTTAACAATGCCTCTGTATGGAATTTAGACCTATTTAGTGCCCCCAAATTCTACCCATGAGGGAGCTATTGGGACTTGTGACAGGAAGTGTGATGTCCGGCTTTCTCAGAATATAAAATTCATAACTTAATCTGGACTATATAAATCGTGGATGGCTCCCGAGGTTATGCAATCCACAGTACTTTGCTACACAGCAGAGCGCTGTGCTCGGCTTTTCATGTGCTACTCTTTGTAGCTGCAAGAAATGGAATTAAGGTCAGCGAAGCTAAAGAAGACCCTGCGCTAATCAGCCTTAATAGCCAATTACATGCTTTTCACATCAGTTTAACACCTGCAACAAAAAGTCTTTCACAGATGATAGAAGAGCAATTAGAGAAACACTGGGAAGGCTTCGAATGAAGTATTTTTAACCTTTCAGTGGAGTAAAGCCTGTTTCTAAAACATGTGGTGTTCTCCCATGTTCTTCTTTTGTCTTTCATGTGTGCAGTTTTCTCTGTGGTCAACATGGTGTCCTCTGTTTCCATCTCATCCATCCAACATGCGCTGTGATAAAGTGAAAGTTTTATTTACTAAGAAGCAGGGAAGCAGCACTTTAACTTTGGCCTAGTTCCATTTTGGCAGAAGGACCCCCTTAGTCTACTTCACTTCCCCTCGGGCCTTTCCATATGCTACAAGTAGGAAAGAACAATATCTAGGCTACACATAGCACAGAGAAATTGATGGGAAAAGTCCGTCTGACAGGGCAGAGGTCAGATTTGGACTGCTTTCTGCCTCCTGGCGCAGTTTCTCAGTGCAGTCAGTCAGTGTGCGCACAAACTGTGTGTTGACAATTCAATCAATCTATTAGCAGAGGACTCAACTGGAAACTGAATCCTCAGGGGAAACTGAATTAAGGTATGATGGTTCTGCATGGATTGATGTGTGTTTGTGTGCTGTGGGGGTGGGGGGTGTCTCACTGCTCCACAGTCCAGTATGGCCGTCACAACCCTCCATCTGGAGCCTCAGGTAATGTGTGATGGTGATGCTTCTTACTCATTCAGATTTACACAGCACACACTTGTGTGTGTTTGTTTTTGGTTGTTGTGATGTCGGGTTACTTAATAACTGGCTCGGTTGAACGGTGACATAAGGATTTTCTTCAGAATATACATTCCCACTGCACCACATCTTGCGTGTGATTCTCAGCTCCTTGTAATCAGCGCAGCTCTGCTCGCTGCAGCTTCACGGCTACACTGGCCTCACCTCAGCTGTCAGTCTCTCCAACAGCAAAGATCATTCCTGATGTAATTCCACCTCCACCTTGAACTCATCAGTCACTTCTGTCACCATTATCTCACTGTCCTCATGTCCTGCAAGACCTTCACGTACTTCTATGACTTCCTCTTGGAGTGCCACAGCTCCTCTCTTGACACCCTATCGTATGCTTTCTCTAGATCCACATAGTTCTCTGTCAACACTCTCAAAGCAAACATTACATCTGCAGTGCTTATTTTCAGCTGGAAGCCGCACTACTGCTCACTGACCCTCACCTTCTTCTCAGCCTAGCTTCAACCATTCCAGAAAGTTCATTCTGTTCATCTGGACGCAGCGTTTTCAGTGAGAGGAATCTTTAATTACTCCTCCACACGACTTCTTCGGTCTCAGCTGACAGCAGGTTTCTTCAACAGCACATTTGCATAATGACCAAAACTTACACCAATAACCAAGAGTGCGCCATGAGCTCAGTTTCATCAGTTTTAATAGGCAAATTGTCATGGCCACTGATTACTGGTCACGGCAGTTTGCATATTAACAATACCATTCCCACTTCAGGAGCATCAGCCAGCTGTTGCTTCAGGTAGCTAAATTTTCTTCCAGTTTATTGTGGATGAAAATCAAGTCTTAGAATCTACCACAATTCACTGATTGCATCAACTAAATGGATAACCTCATCAGGTTTACTATGTAGGAAGTAAAAGATGTCAGAGTAGTAGGGTGTCATGTGAAAGGCCCAGTCACAAGGAGGCATACGTCGGTATATTCCTAGTGGCAGACCCAAGCGAGGCCAAAAGCTGAGGGTTTCTTCAGGACAGGCGTCCAGCACGAAGTCTTGGCCAAATCAAAGATGTGGATCAATGACTGCCTTCAGTAACCAGGGTGCCAGTGAAGCTGTTTTTAAATTGTTTTTTTCTTTGTTTGTTTTTCTCTTCAGTACAGGAACAATAAAATTGCTTTTGTTCATTCAAATTAGCACAACAGGGGAAAAAGTGGCAACAATGAACACACCAATTCAAAGCAGGCTGAGAGAATCAGCCAATCCATCGCCTACTTTTTGTGCAAAAATGAGGGCTTTTGTTGCACGTCTAAGACACTGGTACACAGCTGTGTGACAGTCTTACATCGTTTTTCCCACAGCATTATTCAGGCTCTGCACAGACGTGAAGCAGAAAGTTGAGCAGAAAGGGTCGCATTTTCTGTCATGTATATATGCTGTGTGAGTAGTGAATGCTCATATTAAACATATACATATATATAACGAGGCCAGTAAATGTACAAATGATCCCTGTGAATGAAAAGCTCCGGCTTCAGACGTAGAGGATATGATGCGATTATCTCAGGCACGGAGCTCTGGGTGAGCACAGAAGCCTACCACTGTTATCCACGCAGCAACGATCACTTCACATCTGTCCTGTTTGTACAGTTTCTATCTTATGCTGTTATTTTTGTGTATTTTGCTCAATGACTCTTGTATGGTGCTGTTTAGTTTTTAAGGTGAGTTTGCTGATAAATTCTTTGACACTGGCTGTTTGCCAGGGTTAAGATTTATTCAGCGACCATAACCAGACCAGCTGGCTAACAGAAGTCTAGGAATGCTCCTATATGCTGCTATATCAGCGGTCTCCAACCTTTTTTGCACCACGGACCGGTTTATGCCCGACAATATTTTCATGGACCGGCCTTTAAGGTGTCGCGGATAAATACAACAAAATGAAACTAGTACCGGTACCGAAAAAAAGAAGATTTATTCATAACACACATGAAAAGACCCAGGAAAACCGAGTAAACGATAAAAACGATAACAAAATAACGCTGAAAACCGATAAAAACCCTGAAAACTATACATTTCACACCTGAGCCTCAACTCTAGTCCCTTTATTACGAGATCGGGAAAATGAGGAAACATGAGAACCGTTTGGAATGAACCCACATATGTATGTTCGTTTTACTTAAATCACTTTGGAAAACACTATCTAACGTCATTAAAGTGCTGGCTAAGGTTAGGGCTGGAATACAAGGCTGGAACGTGTAAACCGCGGGAGCGTCATTCTATTGGATTTCATCCATAAACCGGCGCGTAGCATAAGAACGCAGAAGGTCACCTTGGGACTTGACAAATCGTTGGTATATTACGCCTCGGGAGGGCGCGGGGTTTGATACACACACAGTGGGATGCGTTCTTTGTTTTTGGTCATTTGATGGAATTTGGTGACGATAAGAAAGACACCGCAGACTGTGTAAAGACCTTCTTGCACTTTTCTCAGCTGTGAGTTGTCAATTTATACTGCAACTTTCTGTAAAGTAAAGTTTAGCAATTCTCAAGCCAAGACTGAAAACATGGTACAAATGTGAGCTATAGTGTATCATGATCCCATCTTCCAGTACTGTGACAGCCGGGATTATTACTAGGATAATGAGGTCTACGCTTATTCAACTATGTGCTTTAAATAAAGCCACAACACCAAGAAGAATTAGCATTAAGCTTCCCTGTTTCAATTTCCTGTGACTGTTTTGGAGCACAGTGTCTGAAACTAACAAGTTGAAATGTTTGTGCCTCTTTCAGAGGAAATTTGATTAATATTTCTTTGCTGACAGTGTACATTTTTCAGGTCGAAAAGGCAACTTCATTATTCTATTATTTTAGCTTCTCTCATGCTGTAATAGCTATAAAAAGATGAGAGTGGCTAACCTTTCCCCTCCTCACATTGTTGTGGTAGACATCCATCCATTAAGAGCCAATGGGTGGTGTGAACACTGCCGGCTTCCCTCGGGCTGCGGCACTCTCAGCATGCAGCATCTTTTTCTGAATGCTGAAGCCTGCACTCACTCGTTATTAAAGCTGCTATACTAATTATGTCATAATCATGTGATAAGCCATTGCACATACATATTAAGAGGCCTAGAAAATCCTTTCTGCAACGAGGAATGAAGGCTGTATGGGCTTTTTTGGTTGAATGAAATTACTTGAGTTCTTAAAAAATGAATTTCAGCCGAAAGAAATGTTATTCGAAGATCCCAAATTTAATGCAAAAGTGAGAATAATCCATTAGCTGTAAGCAGCCTTCAGCTGGTCATCGGGACCTGTTCCAGCTTACATGTGGTGAGCTTACCGGTCCAGCTCATACCCACAACTATGGTGTATTTACTATTAGTTTCACTTCAGCTTCTCTTTATTTTCTTAATGCTTTACTAAATACTCGTTAAATCATCAGAGATACGCAGTTTAAAGAGAAATGCATTACTGATGTACTTTTAATATTTCTGCATTAAATCATTTTCAGAAGAAGAAAATCTGGATTTTTCACCTGATCTTAATGATCACATCTTGTGCTCATATTACAATAATGGTGTGTTAGTTCAAAGATACACTAACAAGTTCATAGTAGCTAACTAAATAACCAGAGAACTGGAAAATGGCCTCAGACTTTGTGTACCTGCTGTTTGCATATGGTGCCACCTTGTGGTCTTTTGGAGTATTGCACTATTCCACTATTTGCAAGTCTTTAGTGACTGAAAAGTATGCCGTTGAAGAATTGCTTTGAGTCATTGCTCAGTCAGTTTTGCAGCATGAGCGCCAGCAGTCACAGTGTAACCAGGCCTTCCTGGCCTCGAGGAAATTAGTGTTTTGCACTTTGTGGTAAACTCTCCCTTCATGGAGTCTCTACACTGCAGACTGTGACAGTGATACGCCTGCATCCTCAAGGGTCCTGACCTACCTTCATGTTGCAAAGTGGTTTTTCTTAATCTGTGATACTTTGAGCCTTTGCTGTTAGCTTCTGTTAGCAACCTGTGGCAACCACATGTTATTGTAAACGTAGAACTGGACTGAATAGAGTCTGACTAAGATCTAATCCAGGTTTTAAATTATGATTTCAGTTGCACATTTATTGCACATTTCCTTAAAGTGCCAAAGAAATGCAAAGTGTTTGCTGTGTTATTTATGTCAGGCTTTTATGTTGGCTCAGTCTGACCCGAACTAACCGCTCATCTCTTCTTTGTCCCTCTTAGGCCTCCTACCGATGACTCAGGAATGCGTAACAATGCTGCCGCCGCTACCACCCTCACCTCCACCCCTCCCAGCAGTCTCCCATCCCAGACGCACCCCTGCAGCCCTCCAGACTCGGCGTCCTCCCTCACCCCCTGCTCTTCACTGCCTCCCTCTGTGTCGCCCACCCTCACAGACGTCTTCGGCCTGCCAACCCCACCTTTGGGCAGCGGCGGCGGCTACAGCCTGAGCTCCTCGTGTGGCGGCAGCGGGAGCTCGCGCTCTCCATCTCCACTTACGCTGATGCAGGCCGTGGCAGCCTCAGGCAAGCCTTTCGCCTCCAAACCCATGGAGCTGTGGAGCAAGCACGACGTGGCGGACTGGCTGGAGAGTCTCAACCTGGGGGAGCACAGGGACGCTTTCCTGGACAATGAGATCGAGGGTGCTCATCTGCCCTCGCTGCAGAAGGAGGACCTGATAGACCTGGGCGTGACAAGAGTGGGCCACCGCATGAACATTGAGAGGGCCCTCAAGCTGCTGCAGGACAGACAAGCCCCGAGGTGACGGGCTGGCGACGTGTGGAGTCAGGGCCAAGGAGAGGGAGGTGTCACGAATCACTTTTACCAATCTCTTCATCAGACATAATCTCAAGACGTGGAACCGGGTGGAAGTTTTGTCCAAGCTGATGCTGCCTCTTGCTGTGTATGTCTCCTCCCATCCTCCGCTGTCGGCCTCATCTCAGTGCTCCAGTGTTGTTCGCCCTCTTCCTGCTTCCCACTGTCCTGAGCATCAGGGGATCATGGGATGTTTGGGGGAACTGCAGGGGGAGAAAGAAGAGAATAGCTGCTATGTCAAATCAAGGCGAGAGAAAGGAGGACAGTATGTGGGACTGTAAAGAAAACAACATATTCTGGAAACACTGGGAAAAAACACTTGTCTGGAAGTTTCTTCACACAAAGACTCGTGGTCACCTGACTGCTTTGGATACTCAAGACTTTTTCCATACACCCCGGTGTGGGTGCATGAAAACCCAGCTGAGCTGGTCGTTGCTCCTTTTCTATCTTTGCTAGAGTTTGTTCAGAGAATATTTCTTCACTAGAGTCCTACCGGAGTTATATTTCTGGGTGCATCTAAGGTTGTAGAGAACAATTTGAGATAGACTTCATTTTTGTTCTTTTTTGTTCTTTTTTGCTTTTCACCTGTTTGTGTCAAAACAACAGCATTTGCTGACATGTTTAACTAATACTAAACCATATCCACACACACACACACACACACACACACTTTCTGCACAGTGCCACAAGCTGACGAATGAGATTTCACACAGTCTTTACATCCTGAGCACTTACACACGTGTAGTTACTGCGATGGCCTTCTTCCCTGACAAAGATCAAAGTGTGGAGAGGGGTGGTCACCAGAGGAGGAGCTGCGCCCGAGCTGGGTCCGTGAAGTCCTGCGGCAGTCCGCACCTGCTCGGTGTCCACCTCGTGACTCAAGAAAAACCAAGGTGAGGATGCAAGATGGACGTACAGATGTTGGAACAGGAAAATGGTTGTGCCAGCTTCGCTGAGAGTGCGTCCTTCTCCTCTCTCGGTTTTTCCTTTCCTACTTCTGTGTGCATGTGTGTGTGTTAATAGTTCACCCAAAATATCATTAAGGTCCATTTAACTATTTCTATGAATCTGCTATATAGGGCACTTATAGGGAAACTAAAAGTGTTACTTTTTGTATTTTTACCATCAAATCTTCTTCACTTACAGCAGGTCGGCACCTGCCCACAGTATGGCCCACAGTAACGCTAACGTACCAGACACTCTGTGTGTAAGTGGTAGAACAGAGTGGTTATTACACTGTGTGTTTCTAGCATTCGTGCATTATTTTGGGAAATCCACTTACTCGCTTTCTTGCTGTGAAATAGAAAGATCGATATCGCTCTCTTACTGGTCGCTGAGAGCTGGAGTGAAATGCAAAACATCCGTCCACCTGTTTTATGCTCACTTTCAATGAGAGCAGAAGATATGACACATCGATACGCATAAACACGCATTTATTCAAACAAAGGAAAACTATCAACCAACAAATGTAAGGTGGTCTAAACCTTACTAAGCTTCCACTGTGTGGGATGATGAGAAGATGGTCAAGTTTTTCACATGAGTTTGACTTTCAACTGGAACTTTGTCATTTCAAGAGAGAGACTGTCTTTCACAAACTAGTACCAACTACTCGGCTTTGCTACTTTGATAAATGTACTGCAGATAGTGCTGACAGGATTCTTACACTGGATCCAAGCTAGGAGACATCATCCTGTAGTTTGTTTATATACATTTCCCTTGTTTTTCCTGGTCCTTAGCAGGATATAACACCGGACAGCAGTAATGCACCTACAGGCTGTTTGCATCGTTAAATCACAAAAATGAGAGAAGGCCACCAGAGGCCTGTACTGTGCAGCAGGATTTTAGGCCATCCAAGTAACTTCTGGGTTAACTCTTGGTTTTCTGTAGTGCAAAGGTGGTTGACATCATACTGGGGTACATCGCTATGGTAACTTACGATGTCCACCTAAGTCATTGGCTACTGACCAATCAATTCTCCAGAAAATAGCAGGATCCCTCTGACCTCTACAGGCAGAGTAGGAGGGACTAAAGTCTTTCAGCAGTGCCTAATGTCTCTGCGCTTCCCTGATGATTATCAGAAATAAATATAGATTTGTAGATATTACTTTATAATTGAATGTTTTATCCGTCAGCTGCATCCTAAAACAGGACACCTACACTGTACTTGCTGTCCTCATATGACATCTCTGCACACATTAAGCCTTTGAACTGTTTTTATATTTAATCTGTCAAACCCCTTAAACAGCACTGAGTCTGCAGCTGAAAGAATAAAAACTAAAACTGTCAGGAGAAGGTTACAGATTGTAGATTCTCTGCTGGGGAAACACATTTTACATGTGCAGCTTGTTAAGCTGGACCTACAACCACAGAATGAAGCGTAAACTTTCCCATTGTCCCCCAAATGTGCGCATATAAATTTGGTGATTTAGAAAACGTGTAAAATGTTGTTATACTTGATTCTGATCTGCTGCGAGATATCTTTTGCAGCTACTGGGATGAAGATCGCCCAACAAGAGCACCTGTTCAACCAGTCAGATTCATTTCTCCTTTATCAGGCTGTGGGCAGTAACATTTAATGTTTAAATGACTCCTGTTTAACGTTTCAGATCTTTAAAGTGCACCTTAAAAACAAACAGCAGCATGGAGAGAGCATTCAGGAATAATATAAATGTTGCAGCTGTGTGCGAGAAATCACCAGATTCATGCTTTGTAGCACTGCTGTCCCATCTTATTTGCAGCAATGTTGCATTTGCTGTTAGATTTTTATCATCATCTGATTGGTGTGGGTGACACTCACAGGGATTGTTTTGTGTGGAAGAAGACTCATATATGACCAGTGAAATGCTCCTTTCAGATTGGTCAAATGCTGCCAACACCACTCCTTTCATATACCCGTGCTGATGAAACCCTAAATTAGTTTTGGGAGTTGATAACCAGCTTTGAGTGACCACTTATCCTTATTGCTAATGTTAGGATGAGTGAATCCACATAATGGAAAGTTGGTTGTGTAGAACTTGCTGTGGTACAGGACCCAGGTGTTCTAACTCAGTACCAGATACTGGACTGGTAAATCATCTGTCTGGTAAAGTGTTTGCTTTATGAGACAGACATGCTGGAAGCATTACGCTTAATCCAAAGATTAAGTAAATGGTAAATGGACTGGTTCTAGCGCTTTTCTACTCATCTGAGCACTCAAAGTGCTTTACACAACTTGTGCATTCACCCAAGCACACCTTTCTAAGATGTGTGTGAATGTATAGCTAACATTCACACACTCACATGGATGCATCGGAGAGCAATTTGCCAAGGATATTTGGCATGTAGACTAGGGGAAGCCAGGAATCGAACCACCAACCTTCCGATCAGTGGATGACCTGCTCTACCTCCTGAGCTACAGCCACTCACGTCAGTTACTAGTGAATATCAGTATTTTTACTTTAAACGTCAGTCCTATTTAGAGCACACACGTGTTTCTAGATCACTGAAGGATCATTTTTTCTGTATTATAAAACAAAAAAGGTTTCGTACATATCGGACAAAACATACACGGACACAACACGTTAGTATCCAATAATAATCGGTTGGAATATCACGTGATTCCGTGTAGAAAAGGACACTCATTTAGAAACAATGTTTCTCTTTTACAACTGCATTTACAGCTTTAGAAGGTGTAGACAGTAAAAAGTCAAACTCAGGTACACTAACTAAATTGCTCAGTTGAAGAATGCATTGACTTATAGAAGTAGGTAAAACTGAGATGTTCATGCAGTTCTCTGTGCAAAGAGTGCAAAGTAGGTTAGCTTAGCATCGAGTCGAGCCACAGGTTGTGAAAAGATTTGTTGGTGAGGACCTTTATCTTGTCTTTGATTATTGAGGTGGATATTTCTCCCTGAGCTCGACTCACAGACAGAAGACTGGTGCAGATTTTCTTCCTGGAAGAAAGCGGTGTGTGTATTTCCCAAAATACTGAGCTGCTTAAGGTTCTCACTGGATGGCGTTTTGTTGCGTTTGAATCCAGTGTGAAATCCTTTACAAACATTCTTTTGTTTACTTTTGAACTTTTACATGTTTGAATATACCAGAATGCTTTAAGCAAACTAACGTTTAAGAACTTCAGTTCAGTGATTGGTATTTCAAAAGCTACGATAAGTAACATTTTTATGGAGCAAAAAAGAATCATTGAAACATTTTGTATGCTGTTTTTTGCTTATGAGGAAAATAATAATAAACTGTGTGCATTTGGTTAACTTGAGTTCAAATCTGACCAGATTCAAAATGGAAAAACTGGAACAGTCCTTCGTGGTGGCAAGCAGCACTAAAGCAAACTAACAGTCACAGACTCTGGAAGCAGACTCTTTGTCTTTAGGGCGTAACAGGACACTTTCTTCTAAACGTCCTTAACTGCAAGCTGGAGTCAGATGTCATCGAATCACGCTGAACCATTTTCGAGCTTTGGGTTTTACATAATTATGTGTTCACATTGCCGTCTCCTACATTCTAACCACTGTGCAAGAAACGGAGAATAATCACTTGACCAAGCCAGCACGCGGTCATCAGTGTGAGCCCGGCGTGAGAGCAGACAGGGATAGAAAACTGCTGCTCGATTCGAGTCCCATAGTTTCACCGCAGCAGAGGCAGGATTCAGACCGAGGATCCAGTTTAAACCCAAGTCAGACGGTGCGTTTGCCAGCAGTGATAACGGGTTAGTCGGAAGTAGAAGTGCAGTATGCGCTGTCGTGTATATAAGAGTGTTTAAATGGATTAAAATGTCTATTAGATTATATGTATAGATCTATTCAGATGTTTAGAAGAAAAAAATTCTAAGAAGATAGATTTATTGTTGTCAGAGCTGACCTGATGACCTAAGCACTGGTCTCATTTGCCCCGTCATCATCTGTAACCAGCTCGCCCCCCTCCACCTCCGTCAGTCACACAGCTCCGTAGATAGAAGGCGCTCTCTCCAAGTAGATTTTTTCAGAGCACTCTTAGATAGAGCGTTGAAGCGTTGATATGTGCTTGACAGTAAGCAGTGTCTGGAAATATATCTGGTTTTCTTCTGCCCTTATTTGCGTTCATGTCGCACTCCACAGCTTCACGTAGGCGCTGCTTTTTGAGGTGACAAATGAAACATACACAAGTTCTGTGTTCTGTGAACATTAGCCGTACGGAGGCCGGCACGGGACAATGCTGCTACAATCCTGTTCCTGTTTGAACTTCTTTTCAAAACACGTACAGTGGCGTGCCAGGCGGGGTAGAAAAGCACAGTATTTTTAAAGATTTGTATAGAGTTCTATGAAATTTTATAGAGGTTACCTGAACAAAAATTGTTCAACACTGATGTGTGGATTGCCAAACAGAAATACCATATATACGTAGATGCGATGTGGATATTATTAAACTTATGGGTTATGTAAGAAGCAATATTTATTCTAACTGAATCTCCTTGGTTGTGTTTTCTTTTGCCATTTTAAAGTTACATATCATGATGCAATCACTTGTCAGTGTTTTATTAAGCGTTGCCTAAAATAGATGCACTCTCTACTGCAGTAGTAATACTTTGGCCAATCAAGTGACCACTGAACCCAGGCTTTGAAATCCCCGAGTCTGGGTTTTTTGTTAAAAAACACAAAAGTTACATTTCTAAAAGTATATCTGCAGGCCATGTTGATAGGAAACTATATGAAACGTATATATATATGTGTGTATGTATACATACAGAGATCCACCAAAAAGATGTGCGGTGCCTGTTGATCCCTTCCTGTGGATCAGTGGGTCACTCAGCACTTTTATCTGTGGACATGTAGAGCTGAGTAGATGTAGTAATAATCTTTAAAGAGCATCACCGTAGCGTGGCGTTTCACCGGGCCGTGTTCACCACAGGCATGGCTCACTAACCCACTTCCCGTCAAAACACTGCTCCCACTCTTTCATTGTCCAACATTTGGGTAACTTTTTCTTTTTTTTCTTTTCTTTTTGATCAATTAAGTTCTGTTTTTTTTTTCCATGAATAGATTTTACTCATTGATTAAGTCTTCATAGAGGCTAAGATGTTTTCGGTAATTTGTGCAAAGACTTGTGTTCATGTTTTCTATGTTGCTGTAATTTTGTGCTATTAAATCATCATAGAGTCAACTAATTACTGAAATGAAAAGAGAGAGAATTTTCCTGTAACTGCACTCTTCCTTCCCCCTCCCCCCTCAATTCCTCAAAACTTCTTGTATGGCAACCAAAATTCACTGTAAGAAATAAATATAATATTGCACTACTGTATCCCTCTCAGTCCTTATAGTACAGGCCTGGTGCGTGGGTCTAAGTGTCTGTGTGTCAGCTAAGAAGCAGCCAGCCACACCTGAGGTAGTCGGTCTGTGGGGATGAACTAAATTCCGTCATCTGGAATAACAGGAAGCATCTTTTCTTTATTACGCAGACGCTGAATGCTCATATAACTGCGTTTTGTTGTCCTGCTTTGTACGTTCCACAATTACGGTCTCTTTGTTTTTGGTATGTTGGCTGAGAATCGTGTGCATCGCCAGAATAATCAGACGATTACACCAGAGCGTTTCCTTTTTTTTCATTGAGAAAATCAGAAAAATTGTGTAAAAATTCCTACTTAAGCACAGTAACAGCGAGTGCTTAGCAACCTTGGTATGGATGAAGACGTAGCTGGAGAGCAGTGAGGTAAAAGTAGTTATGAAGAATAAGTTGGATGATGTTTCTGCATCACAGATGCACAGGGACCCTCCCAGGAGATGATTTACATACTAACTCCATTAAACTGAACTCAGCTGCTCCTTTGTCACGTGTCACCACAGCAGGAAGCTCCAAATGTGATGTGTCCTGTCCTTACAACATCTACCAATGGATTTGTGTCTCCAGCTGGAATCAAACCAGTGACCTTTTGCTTGCCAAGTGAACGCTTGAACCACTACATTATGGAGCCACAAACAGAGTACAATATTAATCTTCTAAAGTATTGAGTGATTAAACTTTAAAATATATTAATCCAATTCCACGTCAAAGTTTCTAAATTCCAGTATTTATTTAGTACATTGTTCAGTTAAACAGAAATTCTTTTACTCTGTTTCCATGAGAATAAACACAGACCAAAGATTTTTTTGGATGTGTGTCACTGGGCCGAGGCCTCCAGCTGCTGGAGGGGGGTGCTCCTGGATTCCCTGTTCCTTCATCCTCGACCCCTCCCTCCTCGTACAGCAGCATCCAGATACACCTGGTAGGCCAACTGGGGGCATCCATTAAATGAGGTGGGTGCAAGCTGGCTGGGCTGTTTGTTTCTCCTGTTCTCTCTCTTTCAGGTGGATTCGTTAGCCAGGCTGCAGTCAGTCTCAGCCTCTGGGTGGAGCATTCTTACCTGGCCTGCCCCGCACACCTGTGAGTCATCTGTTTCTTTCATTTAAGACTGCTGTGTAAGTCTGGGCGAGAGGTGGGGTACACCTTGGACAGGTCACCAGTCTGCAGGGCTAACACAGCGAGACAGACTACTGCTGTAGCTCAGGTGGTAGAACAGGTTACCTGCTAACTGGAAGGCTGGTGGTTCAATCCCTGTCTGCTCAAGTCTGCATGTGAATAAACCACAAGACTTCTGTAGCAATGTGCTTTGGACAGGTGAGGTCAAACTTACTGTAACCTGTAACGGTGGTTGGACGTGTGGTGATCTGAGCTTGTTTTGCAGCCTTGGGCTGGAATACAAAGCTTAACGTGCCCGGGGAATCTTTCCATTTAGTGACTTCACGCTAACATCAGCAGTCAGGATAAGAATCACATGATCCAACTCACCAACCCAGCGTTTCCTGATCTAGGTACAAGCTTGTTCACGTGAAAGGAGAATGAAAGTAATCCAGCTGCTGCAGATAAAGTAGTGATGTGAGACTGAGAAGAGTCATCAAGTTAAAGGTAGGAATAAAAACCGACCGCGCTGATCTGTTCTCATCGACCAGTCCATTAATTTAATGTTTATATTTGCATTAGACTGTTTTAATTGAGTTCCATTTTATTTATGCAGCACCAAATCATAACAGCAGTCGCCTCAGTTTTTATTCTTGGAAAGCTGCAGCCCCAATGTTTCATAGTCTGAGAGCAAGTAAAGCACGAAAACAAAACCAGAGTTCAAACGCAGGTATAGTCTACCTGTACAGTACAAACAGGTGCGCTGGTTTATATGTTAATGCTTATAGAACAACAAAACTGTTTGCAGTGAAAAGGGGAAAAAAGTCAAGTCATGTGTTGTTACCTAGGACCAGATGGTATGCCCCAGTAAGAAGAGAACCACCTTTGTAGTACAGAAAATCCAGTTTTAACCCCAAAGCTACCTGGATAAGATGAAATTGTGCTTTTAGTACAGGCTGCAGCCAAAACCAGTGGTTGGCGTGGCTGTGTCCATCATTCATTTACAGTCACAATTCAGCAGTTGTAAGCAGCAGATCAGTTAAAGCTTCCTTTTCCCAAGTCTACAGTTGATCCCTTTACGTTTGGTTCACTCCAGCAGATTCAATGTAGCACTAAAATGTTGGATGTTATCTAGTTTGGTAGTTGCCACATTCACATTACAGCCAAGAGAACCCCAGTGCAAGAACAGGAGACACAAACTGAACCTCAGGGGTCACAAGCTAGACCCAGTGCCAGGCCCAAGCTTGGGTTTATGGGAGGCTTGTGTCAGGAATAGCATCTAATGGAAAATCGGTGTCAAATTATACATGGATCTGTGTGTTGTGGTAAAATAAGGAGAATAAGGAAGCAACCAAAAGTTCCACTGATTTAAATCATTTATATCATGTTTTCTCTGGCTAGAGTTTCTTCGCACACCCACGTACACGCACCGGACAGCTAGAATACAGCGATGGAGACTGAAACAGCTGATTGTTGGGGGTTTCTTTGTATTATTGCAGCGTCTTTACCTTACAATAAGTGCCTTTGGGCACGGCACTATGTAAAATTGAACTGAAATTGAAAAACTAAATGCGTCTAGGTCAAATGGAGGAAAGCTTGAAACAACACAGACAAGTTAGAATGGCCTAAAATAATTTATTATCAAATTAACAACATTTTATATTTATTTAGTCCTGATTTACTTCAAGGGTGCTAACATTTAGCTCTTGACACGCAGCACTTTTTTTCTCATGTGTGCGTTTTCTGTTTTGTGCTGTTTCCTTCAGCTCGGCCACCACCCTGCACATCACATATTTATTCACGGCGACCCTCTCGATGGCCTTTGAGTGGGCAGGATGGATGCGGTGGAGCTCACTGAAAGCACCGCTGGCTCTGAGGTAGGCCTTTAATTTCTTCGGGGCCATTGCATTTGGGGGGATTTTTTGGATGACGCTGTCACATTTCGAAATGCATTCTTTGAAAGCTTCGGATGGATGAAGCAGCCGGGCAGAGGTTGGGCTTTTCTTCACAGCTGAGACGGCATCCTTCTCCATCCGTGTGTGATAGTTGTGCTCTGTGTCATTGGTCTCCACAAGCAAACTTTCACATTCGGTACAAGCACTGACTTCTGGATCTTGAGCCACTTTCTGCACCACCCATCCAGCTACATCAGCAAGTTTCTCCTCCTCACCTCTCTCTGGGTCACCTGGTGTGTCCTAAAAAAAAAGAACCGTTAGTGAAAGCTGAACTATTACAAAAATGTGTTGACCATGTTCACCATTTCTCCTAACCCCAGTCAGAGAACCCACAGAGACACAGTCAGCAAACTCCTCACAGAAAGGTCCCAGACTGCATTTGAACGCAGCATCTTTTTATTGTGAGGTGACCGAGCAAACTACTACAGTTCGAGTCATTTAAAGTAAACCGTCTGAAAGTCTGAAGCTATGGTTCTCTTCAAGTGAGGGTGTTTGAAGATCTCAGGCATTTATTCTCGTCGACAGTCTCAGAGCCAAAACTCACTGAAATCTTAAAGCTGATCCTTAATTTTTTTTAAAAAAGGTTTCATATCTTTGTTTTGCCCTCACATTTTTTTTCTTATACAGACACAAGAACGTTTGAGCCTCGACTTTTTTTCAGCTCTTCAGCTCAGAGAGCGCAAACATAAATAATTAAAACATGCACAGCTCAATTGCCTTGATTTGCTAAAAACACACTCTTCACTGTTACTGTCATCACCTTCTGACTGGCAGGCCATCCCAAAGGCTCCCGATCCTCCTCTTCACTCTAGTTTAAGAAAGAAATACAGTTTCATTCACAAACAAGTAATAACAGCGTGATCATTCACACAATGGCCTGAAGTGAGGTTCATTCTTTTACTGAAGACATTTAAAAGTCTCTCTCAGACACACATTCAATTGGAACATATGTGTGGCATCTTTGACCAGGTACAGTCTAACAAAGTGAACATTTTTACATTCAGCCATGACCATATGGTCATTGATAATGTCATTTGGCACAATGTGCTATTCCCATTTTATTATGCTACCTGAAATCTAAATTGCTCAGTCTGAGCCTGTCCCACCAACGTTCGTAATTATTCTCCCCTGACACCACGTTGTGTTTTCGTGTCTCCTTCAGACTTCACCTTCTTCCACTCTGTCACTCTGTGTTCCTCCCTCTTCTTGAAGTGTTTAACACAGCAATTTCCATTCTTTTTACAAAATCCACTACCATCTGTAGGGTCGTTACCTTAACTACCTAACTACCGTATTTTCCGCACTATAAGGCGCACTTAAAATCCTTTAATTTTCTCAAAAATCGACAGTGCGCCTTATGTATGAATTCTGGTTGTGCTTACTGACCTCGAACCTTTTTTGATGCGGTACACGGCGCTTAAAAAGTTGTCAAAAATGTTTTAGTACGACTTTGGTAAGCTACGAAGCCGAACCGCTTGATGGATTGTTGGAGCATTACGGCTACCGTAGTCAGGAGCCTCGCAGAGTAATCTGGGTCCTAAACTCTGTCTTCTTCACGTCTCAAAGTCAAACAAACACTGAGAGTTACAAACTGTCTAAATTCTTTCATCTGTAATAAAATGATCGATGTTGCTGCTTTACCAGGTGTAACAATTAAGTTTAACATCCAGGCATCCATGAAAACAGAATTTATTAAATGTAAAAGTTAGCAGGAAGTTAGCTCACTAGCTAAGCACGATATAGCATGTTCTGACTGAGAGATTTCTGACAACATTCAAACGTACAGCTCTGCTATCACTTCCAACATAAATGAAGACAGAAAACTAAACAGCAGTGACGTTTGTAGGGTTACTGAAGTTGGACTAGCTGGTATAGAGATTGATAATGTGACGTCATTCAGGGGTAAAACTGCAAAGGATTCTGAGAACTCATGGCAAGAGGTACTAGCGCACGCAGGCTTTCAATTGAAATTACATTACACAGCGATAAAAAGAAATACAAAAAATGGCAAGAAGCTGTTGTATTATTGACTGCAATAGCCGGTCGCATGACAGCCATGGGAAGCCGACGGGTAAAGACATCAGTTGTTATTGGATTACGTCGTTTCATGGGCTGCATCCTCCTGAGGCCACATTTGTAGACTGATTACGTCACAGCAACGCGACGAAGGCTGTCCAAATTCGTAGACTCTTCCGAATGCAGCCGACAAATGCGTCCTCCTTTTCGCTGAATTTGAAGGATGGGCCGGGTGTGTCCTTCGTGGCCTACCATATCCCAGAATTCATAGCGCGGCCCAGCCAAACTCCAGTTTCCAACAATGGCGGCCGCTGCTAAGTTTTAAAATTACTCATACTAATCTTTCTGGGTCACAAAATAAACTTTTAACATATTTTCAGGCGAGAAAGTAGCTGTGTAAACATCAAATATCTGCTCGGTTTATCAAGATATTGCATATTTGCAAAAGTGCTTCGACATTTTCGGAGACGTCTGCTACCCACCAGCTCGATAGCTAGTCGGGAGCTTGAGGGTCACTGAAGCCGCCGAGAACGGCACAACTCCCGGTACATCATTTTCAGATCACTTTCGCTACTCAGGTTAAACGTAATATATACATCACCTAAAAATGTTATTGTTGGGCTTTTTTCAGTGTTTTATTTGTTCGTGAGTCAATCGGTTTGACTGAGATTAAAGTTATTAGATTAGATAAAATAAAACTTTATTAATCCCCCTGGTGGGTTCCTCCTTGGTTTTCACACAGCTGACTAAATGTCAAACAGAAAACTCATTAAACAGAAGTATGAGACAGTCGAGAATTTGTCCTGTTATATTTTAGATAGCAAGGAGCAGACGGACGAGTTTATTAAACTCCACCGAGACAGCGGTGACGCTAATCAGAAGGCTAGACCGTCCACTTCCGGCCTACCCGACCTTCTGAGGACCCGGCCCACGTACACCGCGAAGGCCGGGTCCTCAGGAGGATGCAGCCCATGAATTTGGACACGACCCTTGTGTTTGTTTTGATTCGTGGCCTTCTCAAATGGTGCCGCGCTCCCACAATGCATTGCGTCATTACGTCAACTCCGAAGCTACATTTGCTACGTGATCACTAGCTACACAGCTATGTTAGCATAACATAAACGCAGTGAAGCTGGAGGATGAACTCGCTTTTTCCACTCAATAAATGTTAACCTGAGGGTTCCCGATGGTTAGGGACAAATGCAATCGCATGGCAGGATGCTGTAAATCAGGGGTGTCAAACTCAAATACACAGTGGGCCAAAATTCAAAACTGGAACAAAATCGCGGGCTAACATTAATATTTATTGAAAAAAAAAATGTTCCTCCAGATATAAGAATGAATCTTTTCTTATGGACTCAAATAAGTTTTGCTGGAAAACTGAATATGTAACAAGCAAAGCTTAATACTAAACAATATATATATTAGCTGTATAATACCAGTAGGCCAGCTCTAATAGTAATTTGGTGTGGCTTTGCGGGCCAAATGTAATTAGGCTGCAGGCCAGAGTTTGACACCTATGCTGTAAATGGACCAAACTTCAGTCAGGAGAACAACTGAGATGATCCATTCACAATACGAGGTTAGTCATTAATATACTGCAACAACATGGGAATAGAGCAGCTGCCAGAGAATTCAGCATTAATGAATCAATGGTACAGAAGTGGAGGAAGCAAGAAGAATGAGCTGAGTAAAGTTTGACTTATCTGACTGCTTTGTTTCACTTAATGCGCCTTATGGTCCGAAAAATACGGTACTCCTCTTCTCCTCTGTTCTGTGGACAGCTACAGGTACCTTGGTGTTCATCTGGACAATAAACTGGACTGGACTCATAATTCAGATGCTCTCTACAGAAAAGGGCAGAGCAGGCTGTTTTGCTCTTTTGGAGTGAAGGACTGACTCCTGAAGACCTTCTATGACTCTGTGGTGGCCTCAGCCATCTTTTACGGTGTGGTCTGCTGGGGACAGGAAGAGAACGAAGAGGCTGGAGGGCCAGCTCTGTTCTAGGACGCTCTCTGGACCCTGTGGAGGTGGTGAGTGACAGGAGAATGGCGGCTAAGCTGTCATCGCTGTTGGTCAGCATCTCCCAGCCCATGCAGGAGACTCTGACATCACTGAGCAGCTCCTTCAGTGGCAGCTGCAGCACCCACGAGTGGGACGGAGAGACTCCGCAGGTCTTTCCTTCCTACTGCTGTCAGACTCCACAACAAAGATTTCGCAGCTGACCAAACACACACATCTACACAGGTGCAATAACACTAAGTAATTTTTTTTCTTCTGACAACGTAGTATTTTATTCTATTGTATATAGTGTTTTATTCTTATTATCTTATCCTAATCCGGTGTTTTTCTTAATTTTTGCTGCTGTAACTTTGCACTGTCCACTTTCTGCTGTGACACAACAAATTTCCCACGAGTGGGACTAATAAAGGCTCATCTTATCTTATCTTGTTCCCTTCAGCTACATGTCCACTGATGTGTGCTCCAATCACCATTCTCTACCACTTCATCCAACTTACTCCAGAATCCCTCTGTCCCTGTTAACATCAGACGTGTGGGGCATCCTGTCCTCACCTTCAGAACACTACTGCCATACTCTTCCTATCTACACTATGATAGAACAGTTTGAATCCACCTCTAGTGCTCCAGGCCTTGCTTCCCTTCCACCTCATCTCTTGCACACATAATAATATCAAACTTCGTTCTCTCCAAAATGCTCAGTATGTTGGATTTATCTATGCTTGGGACCGGCACTAGAAGTATACCGGGTCAAGTCCCCATCAAAAGAAAACCCAGTAATCTGGTATCTCAAATTATTAGAATATCTGATGTCAAGTTTGAGTAATTTACTATTTAAACTGTAGAATTACTACAATAGAAATACTGTATTTCAGTAAATGTGACCCGCTTACTTGACAGTTGTCTGGTTGATGATCATTAGTAGGTAAGAGTGCTGGATCAAAGCATATTAATGGAAAACAGACTGGAAGAGGAACATACAGCAGGAAAAGGTGCTCAAGCACAGGGATGACCTTCAGAGGATTGTCAATGACATTTGAGAGATCTTCCTTAGAGATCTACTAAGGAGAAAAAAACTGAACCCATGCTCAGTAATTCGGATTCAGAAGTCTGGAGGAAGACCGGAGAGGTACAGGATCCAAGGTCTCTGCGGTCTGTGATGGTTTGTGATGCTATGCCATCTGCTGGTGTGGGTAGTGGTTAGTCCACTTTGTTTTATCAGGTCCAAAGTCAATGCAGAAGATTTCAGAGGACTTCATGCTTTCATCAACTATTACACTTTATGGAGATTCCTTTTGCAGCAGGACTTAGCCTCTGTTTATGTGCTACAACTATGACCTGATGGTTTGCTCACCATGTTATTGTTGTGCTTGATTGGCCAGCCAACTTGACTGACATGAATCCCTCTGAGAATCTGTTGGTTAATGTTGAGGTGCTGGAGTTCTGATTTTCATAAGCTACAAACCAAAATCTTAAAATTAAAAAAGGCTGAAAATATCTAAGGAATCTAGAATATGTGAAAGTTGACCTCCTGGAACTAAATCATGAAAAAAGAGAACTTCTTTAAAGTATCCAGATTTTTTCGTTAGTACATTCAAACTTACTGGACTCGCTTCCTGACTGACCACCTGGTGCCTCCTCAGAGTGGTTGAAGACGGTAACTGAAACATTTTTTGGAGTTCAGAGTAACAGCTTGGGCTCTGTTTGTACAGCTGGATTGCCATGTCCTTTTGTTTCTTGTCATATCTCTGGCCGTGTTTCCTCACCTTGGCCATGGCTATTTGCTTGTCAAAAAACTCCTTTGCTGCCTGTGGAAGGCAGTCGGAGGCAGCAGTCAGCTGATCGCCTTGGTCACTGCTACTGTTCTGCTGCTGTTCGAGTCTGAAATGAAGCACATTCATATTTACTAAATGTACTGTTTTTACTGCAATGACACATATAACCGAACTGCTACATACTTTCTTTTCAGTTCTCTGATTTTGCTGTTCATGCGGAACTTCATCAGCCGCATTCTGGCCCTCTCTCTCTGCAGAATGCTTTTCAGATCCTTGATTTTCTAAAAGTGTATTAAAAGATATTTATAGTTTCTATGAAAACAACATATTTCAATAGAAAAGCAGGATTCTTTGATTCTGTTTGACCTCATCCTTCTCTGCCAGCAGCTTGTTAAACATTGCCACGACCTGTTCATATGGGGGTGTGTCTTGCAGAGGCACTGGAGCATGAACATCAGTAGAAGGCATCTCCAAATCTAGAAGAACACAATTTCAAATGTTACTACAGCACCAGAAAAGTTACGCACAATATGTTTTTAAAAACTGTCTGTCAGAGACAAAAGAATGTAAACCATTATTCTCACTGAATGTCTGTACCTCTCTGTTCCTCCTTTATAGTGTGCAGAAGGATGGGGACGGCTTCAGGAGCCAGACGTTTTCTTCTACCCTTAAAAAACAAAGTGCAACTTTAAGAGAGTCTGCACCAACAAGTAATAAACTTCTATAACATCTGTATGTACAAATTGGTCTGTATGCTGCACCCATTACAAAAGAAAAGGGTGCTTTCAGCTAAATGAAGGCACCTGTGTGATATAAACCGTCAGGACAGCAGGTTACAAGCTAGCAGCAAATGTGCTACTGCCTAATACGTGCAGGTGAATAGTGGCCTTGTGAAAAAAAACTCACATCTGTAAATGAAACTAAGACAGCATGCTTCACACAGAGACTTGGGCCGGCTGCCCCTCCTCCAGCCGGTTCTTCCTGTTAAAAAGGACGTTTTCTTTCCCACTGTTGCCAAGTGCTCACTCATAGGGGTTGTAGGGTCTTTTCTCATAGAATATAAAGCACTGTTGTTCTGATTTAGCTTTATATAAATGGAATAAAATTGAAATGAAGTGTTGGAACTGAGTCTGAAATCCTGGAGATCGATTGTTAACTTTATTACAAGAAATACTTGGAAGCAAAAAGAAACAATGGGCTGCTTTCTGCCTTCCTGACCTACATCTGTGAGAAACAGGGTTTACCTTTGAGTTTATGTCCTTTGGCCTGAAATGTTGTTCGCAGACCACATACCCAGCTCTGTCGGACTCTTCTCTCGTCATGTCGGGGGATAAGTCTGCCCTCATCAAATTAAGAAGCCATTTCCGCCTCCTGTATTAATTATTCACATTGCTTCAAAAACAAATCAGATCAGCTTCACAGACTTCTTCTGCATGTTTCGCTTTACACGTGTTTAAGAAACAGCTGTTCGCGCATTACTTATGCCACATTTCTGCCTGACGTCATTACGTAAAATCAGAAGTGATTTAAACCAAAGTATTGCTATGTGACAGTTACCTTGGTAACGCCTCGAGGCACCTTTGCTAAAGAAAAACGAATTTGGATGTCTCTTTTTTTAAAGGTCAGTAACCAGGTAAACTGACCTTTTATAACCCTTGACTGGTGACTGTGCGTGGAGTTTTTCGCCCTCCGTGAACATTATAAACGAAAGCTAAATCAAAATGCTACGTAAGTACCTGCAGACGTTACCAAGATGGCTGCCGAGTGGCGAGGTTGCTATAAGGATGAATCACCTAACGGGACTGAGCTGATGTGATTAAATACCACAGAGTAAGAAACCTTGCGTATCTCCGCTGATGTAAGTCTTTAATGACTGGTCTGTTGACGAAAACACGTCATTAAAAACATTGTGATTTTGTGACTAAGTTACCTTGTACTGTCCTTTGGGAATGCGAAAAACGAAAGCCCACAGCCCACTCGATTATTACAGCCGCAGAAAGCACACAAACGTGGCATGCCAACTTGTTATTGTATCCACGTTGTACTAACTAATGCTCATACAACAATTACATTTGATTTTGCAAAAACTGAAGTCCACTAAGCCGCCATCTTGGTAACGCATCCGGGCAGTTATAGCGCCTTCACGTCGTGTCGGAAAAATAAGTTTCCTGCTGTTCCAAGAAGACTGCTGCTTTATAACACATTCACCTGTTCAGCATGGTGCAAGAGTCTGACTGACCCTTCATTTCTTTAGAAATAGGTGCAGTGATTTACTAAAACGTGCAAGTATAGCAAACATAAATGCAAAATATAATGTATAATCCTAATAAGGCATAAAATGATAGTATATATTTAATTATATGGAGTCCGCCGGTGACTAAGAATTTCTAGGTGCAAAGTATTCTGTATGCTTTGAACACAAATTCAATGTGAAGTTCTTATTGTGTTCTCAAATACAGTAATTTGCAGGACAGCTTAACCTATTCAACTGTGAAATGTTCAATACCTTTTTAATGCATGTGTCTCAGATCCCAATTCATTTTGATAAAAAAAAAAGAACAGTGAAATTCAGGCTTTTAAGTCTTTGTGATAATCTGAAACACTGGTGCACGGTCTTTTCAGTGTGCAAAAAAATAAATAAATGTGATAAATGAAACTAAAATCTATTAGCAATCATATACATGTCCACACTTTGAAACATAAAAATGTAAGCAAATTGGAGATGAACGAACTCTGCACACACTTAACAAAATTATTTTCCAAGTTGTAAATGGAGTCCCATCTGGAAACTTAAGTTTTAATACAACCAACATTTTCCAAGAGTGTCACAAGATCAAAATAATATGTATGATACTGTAAATGATGTAACCTGTCCTTGTTTGCAGTCACAGCAGTACTGGATGCATTTGCCCAAAATAGTCTACAGATATCATGACATCACTGCAATTTGTTAAACCCCCGATAATTTTTAAATGAATGCGAGACGTTCACTTAAAAATTAACACTAACTAAAAGCCTGAGGGCAAAAAAACAAAACCATAAACAAGCTTATTTAGTTTATTTATTGAAACTAAAAAAAAAGAACAAGCAGGTAATAATGTGACTCAAGCAAACAGAGGTACAGATAATACATTTAAAAAGGTCACTTTTTTAATTATAAAACCCAGAAGATGAATAAACGAAGAAACTCTCACACGCACGCACACACCTGTGGAAGCTACACTACTGCACTCCACAGACGAGCAGTTTGTCCAGCCTGCTGCCTGTTGGGAATTATTCATGTTTGGAGAACAGACTGAAGCCCTGTCCCTCAACATCAGCTGGATACATTTCCACAGGTCATCGTCACTGCCGACAACGAGAGGTCGCACGCACCGCTGGGTCATAGCGAAGGATGTCAGTTAGGCTCCAGAGCAGTCATCACAAAGCTTCACGTGTATATCAACATGACGCACAAAAACCTCCAAGCATTCCCAGCGACAAGAAAAGAAACCCTATAAAAGTCCTGTCCACCTCCACAGAAGAACACAGTGACGGAACAAAAACCCTGCTTTTATATCTAGGACTTCTTTCAAGCATTATAAAGTATGAGCTCTATGTACATGATTCAAAGCATGAAGTCTATGATTCAGCACTGCAGAATAGAATTCAAATAACACTGTGTCTTTATCTGGTGATTCACCCAAGTAGCACAAATGAATCTCTGGTGTTGTTGGCCCTGTGATTCTGAGAACAACTTAAGGTAAGTTTTCTCCAACAGACACAAAAAGACTTATTCGTACTACACGAAGCTCTAAACCATCCTCAGATTTCATCAGCGTGCACAGTTACAGTTGGAAGGGGGGTTTGGACTCCTGTGCAACACCGCAAACTACAAACACCAAGAAGCAAATGGGATCATTGGGTCATTGGACTGGACAGAATATAACCATTAATATACATGATAATCCAAAGAGGAAGGGAGATTTGTTTCACTTCAAACTTCTCCTGCTTAAATTAAGCTTGAGCTACTACACAGTGAGCACCCTGAGCTCTGTGCACATCGTTTCAGATGTTATAAGCTCGATTTAGCCATTTCTCTGCTCTTTGGTGAGACTGAGAGTACTCTTCATGATGCAATCACTGCATTTCCTCACACCAACTCCTCCAGCTGCTTTTAAGGCTGGAAGATGTTGCTGGAGGGGGAACCATCTGCAGGCCACAGGACCGGGGGGAGAATAATTAGCCAATAATTATTCACTGACATACGGAGAAGCAACAATGCCTGATCAACACCTTGTGAAGCTGAACATGAAAAAAAAAAAATATTGAAAGCTGCAAAATGCAAGCTGGGACTGCATGACTGGTGTTAAAAAGTGAAATCAGCTCAGTCTCCAAATAAACTATTGGTTGCATCTTGTAGCTTTAACTCCTGCTAAACAGAGGTGCAAAGCTTTGTGCCGCGTTAAGCAGAGTATTCAGTCAGATAACCGGTTCTCCATTTTGTCTCCGATTTAAAAATAACTGAATAGATAGGAGAGAAGAAGAAGAAAAGCTGTGAGGAGCTCAGACGCGAAGAGAGGGAGGGAGGGAAAAAGTAAAAAAGAGGAAAAAAAAAGACTCAGGTGTGAGAAGGACAGTATCTGAAAACGTCTCCCTCCCCTTTTTTGCAAAAGCACGGGGAGACGGGTCATCATCGTCATCACTGCCGAACCTCCACATAGTTGGCTGGGAAAAGGCCGTAAGCACCTCTGCACACGCCTCGCCACCAGCCCTCGTCGATCATCTCAATGTTGGTGATGATGTCGTCGGGGTCAAACGAAATTTCGTCGTCGCCCGCTGAAATGGGAAGACATTCATGAAGAAGGAGCTCTAAATGTCTCAAGAGCTTACTGTTGATATGATAATGGTCAAAAACAAAAAAAACTGATCCTCTAAATAATTTCATCCAGGATCTAAAGTGCACTTTGATTCTTCTATAAAGGACATACACATATATACATAAACTCTACCTGCTTGATAGTCATATAGGGCCACAGCTGTCACCCCAAGGTCCTCCCCGTAGTCGTACTGCTGCGTGTCTGCAATTGAACAGTAGTTTAAATAAAAGCTTACAGAGCAATCAGGTGGTTCTACACTACAAGGAACTCTAACCTACAGATTAACAAAGACATGACGGTGCTATAAATGTTGTTTTTTCAACTAATTCCTTATTCACACAAATCTTTCTGTTTAATACTGTTTTAAAACAAAGTGTCATTTTCTACCTTTAGACAATAAAATAAAACAAAAAAACAATTACATAGCAAACAGCAGTTTGTCAGATGAAATGTAAGTAAAAGAATCATGAGTGTAACAGGTTTTAGTCCCTTCTTGGCTCCTGTGTCCAAAGTAGAAAGCTACACTGCATTAATGCCGTCCTGTAATGCAGTGTAAGCATTCCTGTGTGAATGCCAGAGGGGAAAAGCCACCAATAACACAACAATAATAATAATAATTAAAATAAATAAAATAAAGAGCTTCACCTTCTGCTGCAGACTCCTTGGGGTTCTGGTACAGATCATCGTGCGGTGTGTAGTGGCTCTGTGGCTCTGCCTCATACAGCTGCCCTCCATTCTCAGCGGTGTCGTAGGCCTCCTCCTCCTCCGTGTTCTAACACAGTAAACACAGCATGTTAAAGACTGCAGCACTCATGTTAGAGAGAGCGCGCTGATTTGGAGAGCTAGCTTATACTATTGCCAAACTATACTGTAATAGTATTAGTAAGGTTTACCAGACACCGTAGCGTCTGAAACAACTCCAGTCCCAACAAGTTACAGTTTCTCCTGATCAAATTAGGTTTTTATATGTTAAAAAAAACAAGACCTGAAGACAATGTTTTAAAGTTTGGTGTCATGTATACTACATACATGCATCCAAGCTTTTCCTGGATAATAACACGATGATGATGATGATAACAATAATAATCCACTGTTGGTCTAAAACACAGCGGTGCCACAAAGAGTGATGCAAAAGTGTCTGTGTGTTGATGGGCGATCGTGGCTCAAGAGTTGGGAGTTCGCCTTGTAATCGGAAGGTTGCCAGTTCGAGCTTGGACAGTCTCGGTCGTTGTGTCCTTGGGCGAGACACTTCACACGTTGCCTACTGGTGGTGGTCAGAGGGCCCAGTGATGCCAGGGTCCTCTGTCAGTGCGCCCCAGGGTGGCTGTGGCTACAATGTAGCTGCCATCACCAGTCTGTGTGTGTGAATGTGTGGATGACTGGATGCTTTGGGGTCCTTAGGGACTAGTAAAGCACTATACAAATCCAGGCCATTTATGTGCTGAGTTCTCTTCCTGGGAAACAGTCTTTGTATAAAAACTTTGCAATCGCAATCAAGTCCTGTAAAAAACATTCTTTGCGTCATGGGCAGCGTCACAGTGAGCTTTAGGCCTAAACCTAAGCATTCAAAAATCACTACGACTCACCCCGTGGCTTCTACCTGGTTGAACCGCTGGAGTCGGGCTTGGGGTCGGACTGGGACTTGCAGCAGGGACAGGAGACGGGGCTTTGGCAGTCTCTTCAATTTGGCGGCGCGCTGCCTCCTGCTCTTGCTGCTCCTTGGCCTGACGACGCAGCCGCTCCTCCTCAGCCCTCTTTCTGTCCTCCTCCTCTTTCTGCTTGGCGATGTTCTCAAAGCGGGCCTTGATGCTTCCTGTGCTGCTGGCACCTGATGAGAACGATTGGGAACGGGGAGGAAACAAAGTGACGTCGACTACCTAGTTTCCTCAAGTTGTGACTAACAGACGGCTGATGATGAACGATGCTCACCGGCCTCCACAGGTTTGGTTTTCTGGTAAGCTGGAGTCAGCTTCTCCACATCCTCGAATGTGCTCGCGCTCTGCTCAATGTCAGACGTAACATGTAAGACAAGGCCCTCTACAGAAAAGTACACACAAACACGGAGTCCTTACCTTATCCATGCGATCATTCTGGACACCAAACTTCCCTCCAAAGCCTTTAGAATAATCTGGCAACAAAGAGGAGAAAAAGTGAATGTTACTTTGTGTCTAAGGACTCAACCACAATGTGCATCACCAGAGCCTGTGCTCCAGAGGAGAGCTGAAACGCACTCTCTGGTCCGAGTTCAGCTGAAGCACACTGTAGGTTGACTGGGCCGACTGAAGATGTGCAAGAATCAAAGAAGCAGGAGGAAAACGAAACGGGCTGACAGGAGAATGCTGACACAAGGAAACATTTGTTCATGCGGACAACTCAGCTTAATCTCTGCAATGAAGAAGAGCTGTGTCCGTGCAACAATAGCAGGAGGCCTTCGTTTTAAAGAATAAATCAGAAATATGCAGTGTGGTCATACAGAATCATGCACAAAATATATGCATAAGCAAAACAAACAGCATCACGGCAGCGCCACAAACAGCCAGGGGTGGTGAACAGGGAAGGCCGAGGCGATATAATAGCTGCTTTCAAGTTATTCACGGGAACTGCCCCCTAATTGGCCCTTTGGACATTTTGTTTGCTGCGTTTATGGTTTCACTGCCTTTTACGTGGAATTTGCTGATATGATTGACAGAAGCAGTCTGCTGTTCGTCCCCCTGACAGACATCCTCGTAGGGTCGTTCCTGCAGCTGGATAAAAGATCCAGGCTGCAAACCACACAGTAGGGCTGGGCCATATCATACCGTTCACGGTAATACCGGTATAATATTGGGCAACGATAAGAAAATGAGATATCGCAATAGAATATGGGTAAACACGCATGCGCAGTGCCTTTGTTTTAATACGCACATGGTGGAAAAAGCATTTCGGCGACGGAGAACGAGGAGGGTGAAAGCAGATTGTAGAATGAAACGGATGAACCAGAACTGGTTTGTAAAATGCTGCAGCTTCAGTGGTGTGGAACTGGTTTAGCTTTCGTCCGTCAGATACACAACAAAGCACTATTTATGGTAGAGAATGCTAGCGGGCCGTCATTATTACCGTGTTGTTTGGAAAATACGGCGCACTTAAAATCATCCTTTGAATTTTCTGAAAGTCGACAGAGCCCCTTATAATCCCGTGCGCCTTATGTATGAACTCTGGTTGTGTTTACTGACCTCGAAACGGTTTTATGTACACGGCGCTCGAAAATCTGTCAAATTTTTTAGTACGACTTTGCTGAGCTACGAAGCCGCAGCGCTCGATGGATTGTCGGAGCATTATGCTATCGTAGGCGGAGCGATACGTACTGTGCTTCAACATGATATCACCGTATTGTGTGTGTATAACCTCTTTTTAAGTTTTGTGGATATTATACATGGTTATGCTGAGGATATGTCGGCCAGTTTCCACTGGAAATGCCTTTTGGTTAAACTGTCAGCGAGGAATTTGCACTGTTACATTTTTATATAACTTTAATGGACATAAAAAAAACAGCTGCTTGTTTAAGTGAAAATACATTGATGGGGTTTTTTGCACTAATAAAGTTGTGGAGTTGTAAAGTATTTTGTCTAGTGTCAATTATATCATCAGTTATATCGTTATTGCAAATTTTCAAATGTATATCGTGATAAATATTTTTGGTCATATCGCCCTGCTCTAGCACACAGCCTACTGGGAAACTACTGTCTGTATTCATAATGCTGAATTATTAATGTGTCACACTGGGTTATAGATATACTTACTGCATAAATTGAATTTATAAATGCCAAAAATAAGCGCACTACATTTTCTGTATAAACCAGCATCTATGACAGCGTATCGTCCATGTAGTGACTGATATCACTTCATCCAAAGTGAAGGCAGTTTGCAGCTGGTAGCAGAAGCTCAAACAAACTGTCATTCAAGTGCTTTCCTGTTATGTAAAAATAAAAATATAAATAATAATAATAATAATAATAATAATAATAATAATAATAGGCCGGGGGCACCTGAGCAGTGCAGACTTGATGGAAAGGATTCATATTGTGAAAACTCTTTGGCCGTCTAATGGAGAGGATCCAGGCAGGCGACCAGCAGCACCACTAAGACCTGAGGCCTGTACTACAAAGTTCAACATACTCAGTATATGCATATATTATCAGGCTACAGCCACCCCAACATCAGCGATGAGGCTTAGCCGCCACATAGAGGCGGTTATCAACTTGAGTCAAGTAGTTTGAGACTCACTGTTTTCTAATGCCTCACTACAAAGAGCATTCACACACAAAGGTCTGAAGACACTGGAGGATTGGATATGAATTTACAGTTGTGTTTTCTGCTCAAGTGACAGGCTTTGTTGTTAAATTGTTGGTATGCTTTCTAATGCAAGACTAGTTGGTGCTAAAAAACAAAAACAACTTTATTAGGTACACCTGTTCATATCGAATCAGCCAATCACACACTAAATGCTTTAAGACATGTAGACAAGCTAGAGTCCTAACAGAGCATCGCAATGGGGAAGACTATTTACATGACTTTGAACGTGGTTCAAATGTGCCTGTCTGGCACCAGCATGGCTTTTTGGTGCTCAAATATTTCAGAAACTGCTCATTAGGGCTGGGCCATATCATACCGTTCACGGTAATACCGGTATAATGTTGGACAACGATAACAAAATGAGATATCGCGATAGAATATGGGTAAAACGCGCATGCACAGTGCCTTTGTTTTCATACGCACATGGCGTAAAGTATTTTGTCTAGTGTCAATTACATCGTTATCGCAAATTTTCAAATGTATATCATGATAAATATTTTTGGTCTTATCGCCCTGCTCTGCTGCTCATCTCCTGGGATTTCCCTGTACATCCATCTCGAGAGTTTAGAGATGTGGTCCAAAAACAAAATGAAAAAAAAAAAGTCCACTGAGCAGCAGTTCTGGGCAGAAATACTTTGAGGCCAGAGGAATGCATCATGGCGTGTATCAACAGTTCAGGGTGCTGTTAGAGTGAGGTCACAAGACTCCAATGGAGCAACTATTATCAGGAGATTCACGTAAAGGGCAGCTGGCAAATCTGACAATCGAAGCAATTCTGAAGGTAAAGCGCTTTATAAGAACCATTTTACAAGAGGCCCCAACTGATTCTGGCAAGATGTGTCTAATAAACCAGCTGGTGACCGGCAGACTCACTTTAAGTGATTGTTAGTCCTAGGCGCCACTTTGGGATCACTATATCAAGGAGATCAGATAAAATTGAAAGTAAATCACTTTGCAGAACAGGCCTCTGGGGCTGGCGTGCCGGTGCCCGTTCACGGCTGTCTTGAACGCGTAACACTGCATCTTCTCACTCACCTGCACTACTGCCTACATTTGTTTGTTATAACAGTCTGATAGATTCCTCTGCCCCTCCAAGGCCTTACAATAGGATTGATGACAGTAAACTAAAAGTCTCAGTCAGTGCTGCACAGGTGGGCGTGTCACTGTGGGAGTGGGAGGGGCTTCTGTCAGAGCCAGCCAAAGAAGCTAAGAGGGAGGACTTTTCATAGGAAGGGAAGGATCAGGAGGAGCTTTGTAAAAGGGAGGGTGGGGTTGGGTGACGTGCTCAGGAAAGTATCTGTGCCTTTTTGGGACTCGTGCTTGGCCAGGTTCTCCTTGTGCTCATAGCCCAGGGCACACTGGTCCTGCCTCTCCACCTCTACCCCATACTTCCCTCCAAACCCACGCTTATAGTCTGCAACACAATATATACACATATACGGACAGACAAACATCACACACATATTACAAAATACACACCGAATACATGTAAAAGACACACATATAGCGACAATGATGCACCCACCAGGCTGCGTGCTAACAGAACGACAAAGAAAAGGCCTTCGTGTTCTTGCCCGTTCACTCAGCACTCAATGTTCGGATTCACTGCGAATGGTTTTTACAACTATGAAGAGGCTTTTCCTCTTCAGCTGGTCTGCTCCCTCGTTACCTTCGTCTTCAGTAATGTCTCCTCTGCACATTAATATTTCCTCAGTTTTAGGAGAAAGGAATATTTGTGAACTGAAATGACTTTGAAAACTGAGTAACATGACGTCTGCTACCAAAAGCTGCAGAAATGGTAAAAGCACCTCGACAAATTTGTAGCCAGGGGTTATTAAGGATATGAAAACTATAGTTTAAGATAGGAACCGTGTATGATGATCCATCCAAGTAACAGATGGGAAGAGAATAAGCGAGAAGTGGAAGGAGATGATGGAAGGAGGAAGATGTTTAGAAGGACAAAGGAAGGTGGAAGAGGAAAGGATAAAAATGAAGGAGGAAAGGAACAAAGAGTAGGAGGAAGAGAAGGAAAGAAGTAGTTAATAAGAGAAAGGAGGAGTAAAGGAGAATAAGAACCAGGACACAAGAAGGAAGGAAGGAAGAGAAGAAAGAATCGAATGAAGGTTAGGGTGAGGAGGTAAAGGAGGAATAGGCCCCACAGAAACAGAACACAGCATGTGATTGATTGGAATCTTTCAGTTTAGGATAAGGACCCACTTCCCATCAAAGAAATGAAAGTATGAGAGCAGACATAAGAGTAATGTTTGAACTGCTCCCATTCATTTGCTGCATGAACATCTGATTGACAGGCCAACTTCTCTGACCATCTAGAAGTGGCTCTGCATAGAACTCACTGTGTGAATGCCTTTTAGTTTAGATTCATTTACATGCTTGTAATGTCCTGAACACAGCATCAGCTTAAGACCCGACATGCAAATATAAATCTGAGCTGTGGGTTTCGTTTCCGCTTTCTGAGCCATTTTTGCATGCTAGTTGAGGAAGTTGGCAACTTTTTAAACACCGCACTGGAGCCACAACAAAACCACATCTGAGATCGAGTACACGGCCGAGGAGGAAGTTTGGTTTCACGGTTGATTTGTGCCAAACTCAAACTTGTAAAGGTGGCCATTTTAATAAACCCTTAATTATTTCATATCGGCAGTGCATCCGTGCGAGTGTCACGCTCAAACACAGAAACCAACTCGGCACCAGTACCTTTCTGGGACTCGTGGAGCTGCAGTTTCTCCTGGTGGTCCCATCCCAGAGCCGATTTGTCCTGTCTGTCAGTCTGCACACCGAATTTGCCCCCAAAGCCCTTCACGTAGTCTGCAGGGAAACATGACACACAGACGCAGGTGTCTAAGATAAAATGTTTAATGACAATCTTGTAATGCTACTTTTAAAAAAACAACACTGCACCATTTACAAGCTACAGCAGAGAAAGTGCTTTAGTCACTTCTATCAGTGTGACACTAGTTTTTTTGTTTGACAAACTTTATATTTAAACATTATTTAACGTTTACTCATTCAATCCTAACAGCGGAGGCAGCTGCATGTTGCACATCATTCGTTCCAAACAGGAATTACAGTGAGCGGTATTAAACTCTGTCTGCTGCCCACCTATTCCAACAATGATGCTTTAAAACGCCTGACTGATTTATACCCAAACGTAGGTTACAAACACAGTCGGGGCATTGTGGAGGTCGTTTATGCATTTGATACGAGTCTTATCTGCTGTTGGCCACTGAGGCGTGACAAGCAAGCAGCTACACACAGCTGCTGTGCTGAAACTGCAAAATTACAGACAAGTCAGGACAGACATGAGGGTGTGACCTACTGAGACCCTCTGGACACAAAGCTGCTAATAACACATCAGCAGCGCGAGTTTAACAGCACGAGCTGAAAGCAAACAAAAGCCGTTTACTCTGTCGCTCGTTCTTTCACGGTAACAAGGAATCTAAGCAGTGAAAACAAGGTCACTGCACACAACAACAACTAGTATGTGATTTTTTTATAATAACAAAACTCATCCTATTATTACACCCTTCAAACTTCAGTCACAAATTATATAATAAATAATTAAAATCAGAGACAGTAACTCCCCTGTGTGAAGAATCAGCTCTGCATAGATGTCACCATCTGTGCGTCACATGCTCCACCGTTCTGACCCCAAAATTCAAATTAATGACTTTTTTTTTCAGCCAAAATTACAAAACAAGTTTGAGGCCTGTGTGACTGTTGGGTTAAACGTTTGTTTGTAATCTGACCAACACCACTTGTGTCAATAAAATAATCTGCCATCAGTTTGTTTGCACGCGCTTCAACCGTGATCAAAATAAGAGCGTCTTTTTTTTTTTTAAGAAAATAAAATGTTCACAGCGAGTGCCGACTGCTGTTACCTTTCTGGGATTCGTGCCTCTCTGTTTTGCCTTGATACTCGAAGCCCACGGCACTCTTGTCCACCTTGTCCATCTCAACGCCAAACTTGCCTCCAAAGCCCTTGGCATAATCTGCCAAAGGCCCAGGGGAGAGGAGAAAACAAAGTTCAAAACAGAAAAACTAATTTTGCTTATGCATCAAGTACGTTTAGTTTATTCAACGTATGATGTTGTCTTCTGTGTCAAGTGGAAATGTGCTTATTGAGAATGTAGACAAAAAACAAAACCCCCTACAGATGCTGACTACCTGATGGATGGTAAGGTGTTAAACAAAAACAGCAGTCCAAATTGAAACAGCCTCCCAGCCCCAAAAATAAAAAAAATAAACTGGAGCCATGGAATGAAAACATCGTATGTACAAAACACCATGTAAGATAACTTATAGTCTTTAATTAGAATGCATTTTGATCCAGGGCAAAAAAACAAAACAAACATGCAGCTCAAAGCAGTTAAGTTATTGTTGTGCAATCTCAAATAAGCAGGCTGAGGAATGATGGAATGAAGAAATGCAAAAACAAACATGATCTGCCAGGACCTGCAGGCTGCTGCGCAATTACAGCTCTAGTGTCTGTCTGTCTGTCTGTCTTCACTTTTGCCATCTTTCTGCAGATTAATGAGAATGCCATACGGCAGGAAACCTCGACAAACCTTTCTGGGACTCGTGTTTCTCGGTTTTGCCTTGGTAATCGAAGCCCACGGCACTCTGGTCGACTCGATCAGCCTGCACTCCGTATCGCCCCCCAAACCCTGTGGTGTAGTCTACATAGCAGAGCAAGGAGGAGGGAAGGGGCAAGGTTCAGAGATCAGGGTGAAGCAGTATGGGAGCAGTGATCGTGGAGCAGCCCAATTCCAAACTCCCTATTGACACTTCCGGGTGCTAGCCTCTGGGTCATTCCATTCAAAAAATAAAAACTTTATAAAACTTTAAATTTGGAAAAGTTTCCACTTGATCTCTGCAGAATCAGCTGAGATATTGACTTTAACAATAACTTGAGTCTATTTAATGAAACAGTCATATTACAGACTTCAAGTACATGGGAAGGTGGGCTGAAATTTGGCACCTTTGAATTTGAATATAAAAAAATAAAATATTAGAAACAAAAACAAGATTTTGGCTTCAGAGAGAGAGTTGGTGTAGAATTGATTTAGTTGCTTTTTAAAAAATAAATACATTTAAGCAGAGCTTGAATATGCTCTGCTCATTAGTGCTGAACCCTTCGCGTAGATCGCTCCTGCATGCTGAAATGCATTCATTGAATCTACTCAAGTTATTTTGCAAAAATCAGACCAATTCTGACAAGCTCAGGTGGCTAAACACTGACATTTCATGGGATGACTCAACAGCTAAGACAGAATCACAACAGTAAAGACCAACTAACAAGATTATCATGCAATCATATCATGCTTTTTTAATTACTCATTGAGGGCCATGTACATCTTATGTACACCTACTGTAGCAACAAGGGACAGCAATAAGGAAGCATTGGAATTGGGCAGATATTCAGGACTGTGGTTCAAAGCACTGTTGAGGGAATGAGAGCAACAAAGGTTGACAGCCTGGGTAAGCAGCCTCAGCACTGAGAGCCACGAAGCCTTCCTGAGTAGCAGGATCACTGCAGTCTGTAACTGTAGTTTGTTTTGACTCTATCCCAGCACACTGGGTCTAACAAAAACGCCATTATTATGTCTCAAATTCTAGCTTTAACCTGATTTTTTCTTTTTTATCCATCTAATCTATTACTAATGTGTCCACTGAGTAAAGCCTTAGTTCCATGTCCAGGACACTTTTGCATATCTAAAGAAGTCAAAACCAGCAGTTTTGCAAAGACATAACAAATAAGGACATCACCTTTCTGTGACGCGTGCTTCTCCGTCTTTCCAGCATACTCAAACCCAACAGCTGACTGGAAGGAGACAGGAAGAAGCAAAGCAGTTATTCTACTGATTAGACGCATTTAAAAGGTTTGCATTCGTAGCGTGCAATGTTGTCGAAGTTGTGTAAATGACATGCAAATAAGGCTGCCATGGCTGATTAAACTCAAATCTTCGTTTTTGTCATTTATGGAGAAGGTTTTGTGACACAGCATGCTTCCTTCTGAAACCTTAGGTCTGTAGTTTTACTTCCAGCCAAATGTGCATGAACACTGCTGTGCAGTAGAGCAATTACTCTTGATGTGGAGGAGATACGTTCTTTAGCAAACTTAAAAACAAAACATGACACATACAATACAATGCATCATTTCATTTTTGTAAAAAGAAGGTGTTGGGGGGCGGGGCTTCATTTTACACAGCAGGAACATTACTAATAAAAAGTGTCTAAGAAAGTGTTGTGCTACTGTTCGAATGAGGTCAGCAACAGGAAATACCTGGTCAACACGGTCAGCCTGCACTCCAAACTTCCCCCCAAAGCCCTTAGAGGTGTCAACCTGGGAGCAGTGCTTGGACAGTTTGCTCTGGTAGTCGTGTCCAACAGCAGACTGTCAAGGTACAAAGACGCAAACGTAAATGCATGTAGATATTTAAAATGCTGCATAAAGCAGAAGACTGACAACGCTAATGAAAGATGGCAAAAAACATGAAAATAGAAGGAAAACTAGGCACAGCCAGCAGGAGGTGTATCGACTGTGGAACACTAACTACTGACTTAGCGCGCACACACGCACGCAGACACACACCTGCAAAAGCACGTAGCAAGCTGGCTGGTTTCAGCTACATGAAAAACCACAACTACAGGAACTACTAGTTTCAACCCTCCAAACAAAGAAACAAAATAAAACATTAACACTGTAGTACAGCTGTGCACACAAACAATGTGTTACACTTATTTTAACAAATCAGTCAGACTACTAGGAAATTGTTTCCATATTTTCATTGACTGTAACTACACGTGGTTTTCATCTTTTCATCAAATTCTACAATTTTGTCAAGTTGGAGTTGTAAAGTGAAAAAGCTCTGCAGCCTCAGACTACAGCACACTCCCTCACCTTGCCAGACGTGCTTATATTAGAATTGGTCTGTGGCGAGCATCAACCCTTAACAACAATAATAATCTTTGGATGTCATGTGAAAGCAGACAGACCTGTTATGCAACAGGTAGGGTCATTCCCTGCAGTAGAATTTGCCATCTTTGTTTTCCATTTATGCACAATTTTAAGCAAGACCTATTAGAATTTGCAGTTGGGGAACACTGATCCCTACTCTTTACAATGAAAAGCAATTTCAAATGTCTTCAATGATTCACAGACAGACAAGTTCCTACAATACAAACTGTAAAGGATAGTTCATGTAATTCTTACCAATCTATAAGAAGAAAAACAAAACGACAACAAACAGAATTTGTGTGTCTTTGATCGACTGCACAGGTCTTACTGCCTCCCTCACCTTGTCCATTCGATCTTGCTGCACTCCAAATTTTCCTCCATAGCCATGCGAGGCTTTGGGCATGTTCTCCAACTCCTTCTGCTTCAGGTTGGTATGCTCCGTAGAAACAGTCTCACGCAGACGGTGTATACTACACCAAAGACAACACGGTTAGGACACACAATTTGTAGATTTCCCACAGTGCATTTATTCCCAAAAGGAGGAAAAAAACCTAAAACAGTCGCATCCTTACTCTATGTGCTCCTGATGGCCTGAGCCAGCCACCGTCTTGGCTCCCCAGCGCTGCTCCTTCTCAGACACATCATTCTAGTTTTTTAAAAACAGAGTAATAATGTCAAAGCCAAGAACACTAGTGAGCAAAATAAGATTTTATTTAAGTGAACCAAGAGGAACTAGAAACAGGAGAAAATACAGGTACCTCAAAGTCGGGGTCAGTCTCCCAGTCGTCGCCTCCATCGTCTACAGACACATTGACTGACTGTCCAGCTGCTGCCTTCCACATGTTTGTGAACCGTATGCCACACACACTGAAATAAATTAAAGACAAATATTTTACACAAGTTGAAGAGGTAGAGGCGTCTGAGGACAGGCTCAAATTTGAAGCGACCTGATGGCTAAAGTTCAGGAAACAACGAAACTTAAAAATATACAGATCAACATTTCAGTCGCATCTGAGCCCACTGACATTCTGAGGCACAACTAGAGTATTATTTCAGTATTACCATTTTATTATTGTTTCCCCCACTTTTCTTCCAGAGAACATTAGTTCTATTAAGGAGCGCAAAACCTATTCCACAAAAGCTCAGTCCCAGCATACACCACCTTATTATCAGATATGCAGATATCAGTCTGCAGGGCATCACTGATGCACATTTATCTCTGCATGCTCTGCAGAAAGTAAATTTATAACTTGTAAGTATTTTCTAACACCTTTCTGCAGTAAAAGGTTTGGGATTTAAGCTTTTTTACTTTTACATTGAAAATACGCTAACGTCAAAAGAGCTTGATGTGGCGAATCCAGAAATCTGGATCCTCACATGAGCTTAAGTTGGACTTGTGAATAAATGTTAGTAATAAATTAGGACTGTGGCCTTTACCATACATGTTGTCATTTTACTTGACAATTACTTTTCATCTGATTCAATCAAATTCTTTTATCACTTAGCTGTAAATTCAGGTAAATGCCCTTTCCATAATTCCATAAGGATATTTAATTTAAGTGGGTGGATGTGCCAAATTTTCTTGTCGGAGTAACTGAAACAAACCACCAAGCAACAACTGAAAAGCAGTAAAACAAACAAAAAAAAATTCTTATAAACTTGCTTTTCTTTGGAACTTGAACAGTATGTTTGCTCTGCAATTCAATTTTTCTGTGTTTACCCAAAAAGACATAACAGTGGAATTTATGTTGTTTTTATCCAATGATGACAGAAAAATTATTTGTATTTAAATCAAACTAAAGAAAAGCCCAAGTATGCAATCAATGCTGTTTTTTGGAGGTTTTGTGTAAGTTCTGAGTTAATAAATGATCAAATCGATCGACTCATCAACTAGTCTGACAAAAGCTGCATTGATTACTTATAACTACGTAAAAGTAGCTGCACATAAGATCCATGTTAAGCTTAAATGCATTTCTCTATTTCAGCATTGACTGAATACAAATTAATGACTGCTGGTACAACGAAGCAAGACACCCGACTACACCAAGTCCTCTACGCTTATATAAAGTGGACGATTAACAATCTGTAAATTCGCTTATGACATGCGGCCTGTGATCGCGCATCTGTTAGGAACAAACGCTTTCTGTGGCAGTCCCCACTCCTGACTCAGCACCATGTGGGCAATCAGCATCTGTGTTCAATCAGAGGCTGCGGGAGACGTGGCTCCATTCATCTCAGTACAGAGAACAGAGGGAAGGCATCGGGACCAGGAAACTGTAACCTGGCAAGTCCCTACACCAAATGTGTGATTTGTGTCCCACAACACAACCACACCCATCTGCTGCTCACATCGAGCTGCTACTCTCCTTGACCAGGCCTGAGACACGAAAGTCCACTTAGGTGTGACTGTGGTGCAAATAAAATGCAGATAACAGGGAGCAGTTGGCACAGTTGACTATTCCAGTCCACATAGGAAATTTCCCTGAAGCTCTCTGTGACATTGACCTTAATGGTTTTCCTTGCCTCGGTAAAGTAGGCCAGACTTCATTTGTCAGGACTCAAACATGAACCCGTTTTTGCCATAAAAACGGGTAATGAAATTATGTGGCGTGTTTCTGCTGATGGTCTCAACGGGAACACTGACACAACTGTCAGTGATTCAGGCTTTAATTACGGTTTGAACCGGGACACAGGCTATGGAATAAGATGTACACCTAATCAATGCTTACTGACACACGACGAATCAAAGTTAGATGTCCAAGAGCGGTAAGAAAACTATAAATTACTTAAATAACTGGAAATTGTGTCAGTCTAGCTGTGGTATTTCCTGTTCCAGTTTCCAGCTAGCTGGCTGGCTAAAGCTAACATGCCTTCTGGAATGATGAAGCGCTTCGGCTCGCGCGGACACGTTAACGTGCTCCACCGAAATAATAGTTCATGCTCACCGTTTGCTACAAAGCTAGCTCCGAACAATTGAGTGTTAAAACTCCTCCGGTAGGATATGGTCCTGTCGCAGCTGTAGCTTCGACGGAGAAGCGTTTGTGGATCAGCTCGCGCTCCCTCTTATCTATCCGCGCGACTCTTCCGGCTCTCCCAGTATCCCGTCCTGTTCGCCACAGCGCCAACGTCACAAGAGGGCGTTGCGCGACCTGTTCGTGGTTTTCTAAATGGAATTTAGTGGAAAAACAGATTTCTTCTAATGCTGCAGCTTAATAAAGCCGCAGGGAACTGGTGTTTTCATTTTGTTAACATGGGAATGTATCCAATAAAATCAGTGCTAGGATACGAAATTACGAAGAGCCTGCCTGGATTTGCCTCACATTTATACAGCACTTTAGACTTAAAGTCACATTTTAACTATACCTTCATCATTTGTGCCTACAGTCACCCCAAAGACGCATTTTAAGTCAGGAAAAACACTATAAGCCTGCTTTGAGTCCCGCTGTTTGTCCAAAATTAATAAAACGACTGTGCTTTGATAACAAACAAACTTATAGCAACCGAGTAATTATTGCTGGTTCATTGCTCTCTTTGTCATGGATTTTCTCACACACATCTATAATATTCTGTAGTAGATGCTGTGTTTGTGCAGAAAATGTCTTCCCACGTTACTTTTCACGGTTTACTGATTTTTCTGATGGACATCGAGCACAGAGATGGGCTCAGGAGCCTCAGGTTGAACACCCTTGGACTAGAGGGAACCCAACCATAAACCTTTGGTCGTGGTTTACTTTTTTGAAACGAAAGTTAGCCCTTCTTCAGTAACTACGTTGATTTTCTACTGTTTGGTTATCACAACTTTCTCAACAATTTACTGAAATTATTTGTGCAAATTATTCGTTTTTATTCTTGTCACATCTATAAATAGATCTTATTTAGAGAGAAAAAATCCTTCCAAACAATTTTGAATTTGATTATGTCCTTTGATTTTTCTTTTTCTTTTTTTTTGAATTTCTCTGAGCACTGCATGTTCTGACTTTTGGGGTGCATTTGCTGGGATGTTCACTCCTGATGCATGAATGTTTTCCACTTTCTCATTTTAGAATGTTGGTTTTCAAGTTTTTTGGAAAACTTGAAAACCCCAGAGAATCCCCGGGACGGCGGGGATTCTCTGCTGGCTGGAGCAGCGTCTAATAACCAACTCGCAAAATAAAACAAAATAAAAACAAAACAACAAACACAAAAACACCAGACATCATGATACAGACTTATAATTTGCACCGATGTTTTTTCTAAATTCTATACATGAAAAGTGAGCGCGAGAGCTCTCTGTGCGCCTGCTCGCTGCTGAAGTCAAAGTAAAACTTTATTGTCATCAGTAAAGCTCAATAACAATTTAAAATGTATAATTTACAGTTTGATGATTTAAAGTCTCTCACACAACCAGGCTGCTTCCAAATAGAGCACATTTCATTCATAATGATGTAAATCCAAGCCCATTATGTATTCATGATTTGAATCCTGGGTTGTGCGAAATCCAAGAAATGCACCCTAGACAAAGCGAGTCTGTGAACTAAGGTGTAGGTCTGTTAGGTTATGTTGTGGTGGTCCTCGATATGGGGGATTTGTGTTCATACTGGAGTGCAAAATTAAAACCAATGGAAGATGAACAAGAAAAGTTCAAAGCCATCAGGTGCTCAGTTTAGAAAAAATAGAAAAGAAGAGGAGGAGAAATGAGCAAAAGATGCAGGTAAGCAGATGTGTCATTGGATAATGGCAGGTCAGAGGGAGTGTTCGCCCAGGGCGCCAAACAGGCTAGGACCGCCACTGCTCCACATGAACAGCATTCGACATCTACTAGTAGCTCTTGTGACCCCAGTTGTTCATTCATCTGAGGAGGATCTTATTCCATTCCTTGAAATGGATGAGGACTTTCTTTTGTGTTCATGTTGAAAGTGTTTTAGTGCAATGGAGATGAGTGGAAGCTGTTGACTGACTGCTCAAACAAGAGCCTAAAATGTGTCCTATGGTGTAATAGCAATTGGCATCTGGGACAACTGGTCATTCTGTCCAGTTAAAAGAAACCGGTGAAAATATGCTAACTGTGCTGGAGAAGCTGAAATACACTGAGCATAAATTCACCATATGTGAAAAACCCCCACCAATTTGCATTTTGTGATAAAACTGAATAAACTTTGAACTCACTGTCAACGTTTCCTCTAAGCTGCGCGCGTGCGCAATTGCGCACTGCTGGCACGGTCTCTGCGCACAGAAAATCTGCGTTGCGCACAAAAAAAAATCGAACCTGAATTGAAATTAAAATGAAAACTTTAACAATTCTGTTTTGCAGTGTGAGTCAGTAAGTGACTGGCTGCTCCCGTATGGGATCAGAACGATGGCACCTTATCCCATAGTCCAGCCAATGATGCGATTCACATTCGCATATACGCAGCTAATCAGCTTCTTTGTCAGGCTATGACAGCATCCTTATGTGCCGACACCGGTGTTTAGCGAGCAAAGCAGCGCGGCTGATAAGATAAGATAAGATAAGATAAGATAACCTTTATTAGTCCCACACGTGGGAAATTTGTTTTGTCACAGCAGGAAGTGGACAGTGCAAAAGTTATGAGGCAAAAATTAGAATACAATAAGAATAAATACAGTACACAACTGTACAGAATAGAATAAAATAAAATACTATATACAGTAGAATAAAATAAAATAAATATACAATAAGATAAAAATAGAATACAAATACAAATACTATATACAACTGAGTAAAAATACAACGATGACAGAAAGGATTATTGCACTTAGTATTATTGCATATGTATGGATGTGTGTGCTTGATCAGTTAAAGTCTTTATTATGGAGTCTGACAGCAGTGGGGAGGAAAGACCTGCGAAATCTCTCCGTCCCACACCGTGGGTGCCGCAGTCTCCCACTGAAGGAGCTGCTCAGTGCTGTCACAGTCTGCTGCATGGGGTGGGAGATGTTGTCCATCAGGGATGACAGCTTAGCCGCCATTCTCCTGTCACTCACCACCTCCACTGGGTCCAGAGGGCATCCTAGAACAGAGCTGGCCCTTCGGATCACCCTGTTCAGTCTCTTCCTGTCCCCAGCAGAGATGCTGCCGCCCCAGCAGACCACGCCATAAAAGATAGCAGAAGCCACAACAGAGTCATAGAAGGTCTTCAGGAGTGGGCCCTCCACTCCAAACGACCTGAGTCTCCGCAGCAGGTACAGCCTGGATGTGGAGTGAAGCCACGTTAATGACAACGTGTACAACCATTGGAGATGTGAGCAGGACAGACGGAACAATTGACATAAAAAGTGTGGACTTTATACCAGTTTTTAAATTGTGTTGATCGGCCACGTAAAACCAGAGTTATGATAAAAATATCTGTAATGTTTGGTTTTCTTCCTGAATACTGTCGTTGTTTATATTTACTGCGGGAAGAAACGGTAAAAACGGCGTTTTATAAGGAAAACCTCCAAAGCCTGTGAGCAAAAACAAAACCCAAAAAAACTCCACCCTTTCCTATTGGTCGAAAAATGTACCATGTCGACCAATCAAAAAATGATATGGCAACATGGCATTTAGTTATTTAGGAAGTGGGAAGTTTTAGGAATGACGGCGTGTTTTGAGATGTGAGAGATTTGCCACGTTTAGCGCAAATCTTGTGTAGTTAGTGTGTAGTTAGTGTGTAGTCAGTGTGTAGTTAGTGTGTAGTGTAGTCAGTAGTTTTGTTGTGTGTCAGAACAATTAGGCGACTGCTGAATGTTACAGGTGTTACAGCAGTGACACATCTGCTGCTGTCAGGCCTGCAGGTATCAGGCTGTTGTTCTCCTTCATCTCATAGTGGACAGAAATTATTTTTTGGAGTGGCACAAATAATTTGTGTGGCATCAGATTTGATGCAGAACAGCTGATTGTTCTGTAAATAGTTTGAAATGTTTATTTAAAAAAACGCCTTGGCTGCATTTTTAGGTAAACAGCTGCAAAAAACTTTGTTGTTTGCAAAACTCAGTAACTTTTTTGAAGAAGTAACTATATAATTAATTACCCAACATTGGTCATTATTTACTGTATTTTGCAGACAGAGTTACAGACTCTCTCCCAGACCACAGACTCATAATACAAGTCAGAGCTTTATGAAAAAAAAACAAAAGAAACTTGTGTTTTCAAAATTGGAGTTCAAGTTATTTTTACTTCCAATAGTGTTAACATGCTACACAGGTCATGAACAAGATTTTTTTGTTTTGTTTTTTTAAATTTTCATTGTAAGTGGGCTAAAATAGTTAATTAAAAGTAGTCTAACATAAATGTAAATGCTGTAATTTTATTATTTTAATAAACCATGTAACTTGCATGGATTCGATGCTGGCGTCACCACAGTGCACACGTCTGCTGTTGCTCACAGTGGTCCAAGGGATCGCTCAGGGAGTTTGTGCGTTTGCTCAGACACATGAAAAATTAGAGGGAACATTGCTCACCGTTGAATTAGGTAATAACTATTTTCTGGAAAACAGCAGAACCTTTATTTTTTGATGTAGGGTGGTGTAATATATGATGCAGCAACTACTTCCATTGTAGTTAGGTGAAATTATTTTGGTAAACCTCCATTTTTATTAGAATTTGTGTTTTGGGCAGAAAGGTCTTGGTGTTGGTAGCCAGGGATTAGTCCACCAGGGCTTCCACTCTTAGCCCCCACCTGGCACACAATGCACCCGACCCCTACAGTGCCTAATGCGGGTGGTGGGCCTCCAGGAGGATGGACCCATGTTCCTTTTTTGGGCTGTGTCCAGCCAGGGCCCATGGACTAAGGCCCAGCCACCAGACGCTCACCATCAGGCACGCTCCAGGGCAGGGCCTCAGTAAGCCCATCCTGGGCAGGGTGAACTGTTCCCTTGATGTTCTACTCATAGGGGTCCCTCACCCATGATGAATTTGCCATACAGGGCCCTACCAGCGGACAAAAGCCCCGACGGACTACATAGCCCCTGGGAACCCTGGGACACACAAACCCCTCCACCACGATAAGGTAGCGATTTGCAGTTTTCCTGGGCGCCTTCTGGGTGAGGTGTTCTGGGCATGTCCCACCGGGAGGAGGGTCGGGGGCAGATCCAGGACATGCTGGAGAGATTGTATCTCTCAGCTGGCCTGGAAACGCCTTGGTGTTCACCCGGACAAGCTGGAAGTGGTGGCCGCGGAGAAAGTGTTATGGGCTGTTAAGGCTGCTGCTCTCGCAGCCTGGCCCCAGAAATGTGGAAGAAGATGGATGGCAGAAAGGTTTTGGAAATGTATCAATCTAATAATAATAATAAAAAAGACATTACTAAGTCTCGTGGATACTTAAATATCCAGGAAAACTCGCACTGCTTTTTGTTAAAGGACACCGTCTGTCCACTGCAGGAGGAGCAGAAAAGACAACTCTTCAGTCTTTTATTTGCAGTGGAAAATAGGTTTCAGTATTTTATTGAAAGTAAGCAATAAATAATACTGTGATAAAAATAGTTTATAAGTACTCAGACTGTACATCATTGTTACAAGATCAGAAGATTCATCAGGAAGAGCAGGAATAAAAACAGCAACATGATTTGCATTGTGCATAAATGGCTAAATCACAAACAAAAAACATTTCTAATGTCAGCTTCAACTACATGTAGAGTGAAAAGAAAAGTCTCCGGTTCCGACTCATTTGCCACAAAGGCTTATGCTGGAACCCGTGTTGTGAGTGTAGACGGAAAAACGTAAGTAGCACTGCAACATTCAGACGTAGCTCTGGAAGCATTACTGACGCCACAAAACACGAATGAGTAATAATAAATAAGAAGAGACGACAGAGAGGAGTTAAACAGTAAGGCTTGATATAAAATCTTTGTACAGAGTGTTTTTAAAAAAGGGTTGCTGGTGGACTGCACCACCATCAGGGGCTTCTGGTGACAGTGGGGATCGACTGAGGCCTCAGTGAAGTTGGTCCGTTGAAGGAGTTTCCACACTTTGGAGTCATCCACACATTTGTTTAACGTTCTTCTGCACGAGTGAGCATTTCTCCAGAGGTGAGGAAGATTTTGTTAAAGGGATAAATTGGGTGCATATAAGCGTGCATATAAGCGGAGTGGATTCTGCATGCAAGGTAAACTGCAGAGAACCTGGAAATCTGTTGTTTTTTACTTGCATCCAAATGTAGCCCTCTGTAGTTTTTATCCTTGCTACAATTATATGGCTTTAATTCTTTAAGAGTTTCATTTTGGTATCACAGGTATGGAAAATAAACAGACAAGAGAGAAATATATTGCGTTTCACATGATATGTGTTGTCACCATCGCCTGGGCTTGCCAGCAGTTATTTTAATACCGATGGAGGACTCACAGTGTTGAGCAGTTTGTGAAACGGTTTGACGACTCCAGCAATTTCTCTGATATTCACACATCCACTGACCTAAGAGCTGCATTTACACTAAATCACAAGTAATAAGCTACTAATATTACAACAGTTAAAAAGGGCAAAGATATGAATTAAGTTATATCACGTATCCAAGTCACTTGAGAATTAATTCATTGATTAGAATTCAAATCAAATATGAGAGACAAAAACATACATCTGTTCAACTGAATCAGAATTATAAAAAAAGATTAGATGAAATGTCTGTTGGTAGAAATATACAAACTCCAGATTGTTGAAATATTCAGTTACATACATCTGAGAGTTGAGCTTAATGCGGGCACAGTGGAGAAATGTTGCTTTTATTAAAATAAAATTAAAAAAAGGTGGGGGGGTGATTAAGAGGAGAGAGGCAAAAAGGGGTTACATAGAAATTCTAAAATCAACAATCCCATTGGTTTACATAAATATATAATAACAAATGTAGGTAAATCTAGAAAAGCTCTTCTAGGGATACTGAAATTAGTGAGTAAAGTCTTTCTCTGTGATGTCAGCAAGAAGCAAAATATCTTTGTAGGGTCCTTGCAAGTTATTTCAGTTCATCATCCTGGTCTTGAATGCAGGGAATTCCCCTTCATCGTCTGACCAGCGGTTACCTATAGAAATAATGAGGATAAACTGAGAAGGGAATGCGAGAGATCACCGGACGTGAGAGGGAAGCAGGACAGAAGCCGAGAGGTGGGTGGATGGGTTGAGATGAGGGAGAAACAGGAAAGAGATGCGTAAAACGTGCGTTAGAGCAGAGACCTCCAGTACGAGAAAGCTACTTCTGCTTGCATAGAGGAGCAGTTCAGCAGTGAAGAAATAGCCATACACGTCTCTGATTTGAGGATTTCATCATTTTTGACATGTGCGGTCTTACCGTTGTGTGTTAACAAGAGTAGGTCCTGACTGTGGCAGTGTCCAGCCTCTGTATAGACTGACTTCCTGTATTTCCACGTAGGCAGAAATCACATGCAAAGACATGCCGTTAGTCACAGCATCATCACAAAGCCAACCAAAAAGAAGCGAGTGCACGTGAGGAGATGTTAAGCATCGACAGAGCGTCTCACACACACCATGCGCACACTGACACCGCTCTCTCTGCTTACCATCCATCGGGCTCCTCTTTGGCTGAGTCGAGGGAGATGCCGCACTACTGCTGGTAACTCGGAAGTTGGCAGGCAGGGTATCTGATGCACCCAAGGACATCCCCCTCATGTCTTTGGGCCTGAACTTCTTTCTCCATGAGGGAGCACGGCGGAAGTTCTTATCATCATCCTAGAATATGATGAGGTAAAGAAAAAGGGGGGGAAAGACAGGAGACGTTTTTAGTCCACAGATATTCTTATTGTTACTTAGCGGCGTCAACAAGTCAGCAAATGTCCGTGTTTGTCACCTCTTCCATTCTCCTGTCTGTGCCCATCGCCAGCAGACTGCTGTATTCACGCTCAAGAGTCGCCCGGGCCTATAGAGGAAGGAAAAGAAGAAGAATGAGATTAACAGAAGACCTTGGCGCTGACCTGCACTGTCCTCATCCTCCTGTCTGCTGAGCAGCTGATCTGAAATGAACTTTGGTCCTCACTAAATCTCTCGTTTCTGTCATCAAAACCCATTTCGTGCAGTTCCCGTTCTCATGCAACTTCCTATATAATTATGCGCTTTCAGATGTAAACCTCAGGTCACTCATGTCAGGCTGACACCAGCACTGCAGTTACACATGGAGCACAGTGCCACTTATCTCAATGGCTTGACAAAAAAACCCAAAAAAAACAAAAACCCCATCTTGTAAGTAAAATTTAAATGTATATAAATGTACATCAATTTCCTTTGTATGGCCCGGGCACTGCACCAAACTCAAAGCTTAAGGTCTTTGGGAGGAGCCCATTGGCCCAAGCAAGCAATGAGTAACTAACAGGTATCTTTAAGCACCTGATGGATCTCAGTTATTTTATAGGAGGTGGTTGCAGAAATTCTATTTTTATATGGATCGGCACTTTTATTTAAACTGGTCTGTACAATTGCACATCTGGAAACATTTAGACAAGAACAAACGTGTGTGATGCAGTCTAATTACACTTGTTTTTAACATGCCAGCTGTGAAAATAGACCACACAGGCAACCGAATAAACAGTAGTGAGAATGCACTTGCAGTTCTAACAAAGGATTTTTTGGACAGAGTTGGGACTAACTGATTCTCATGTGAGAAAAGTGACCATGTTTGGGCCTTCAAATATGAAAAGCAACAGCTGGATGGTGAAACATCATAAACATTTGGTTTTGTGCACCTGTGTGTTCTGAGTGGGGATCTGCAGCAGCAGGGCCAGGGCGTTGTGATCAAAGGTATCATCCAAGGCGAGCAGTGCACCATGGACGCCACTCTCACAAAGGTTGCTGCTGTACTCTTTGAGACCAATGGCCTGAACCCAACTGATGACACGCTCATTACTCCACACCAGCACATCTGAAAGCACAAAACAGAGATGAGTGACGCACGATAACACCAAGTTGTTTTAATGAGGAAAGAAAAAAGCATGTATTACCTTTAAACTCCAGCATGGACTCCTCCCTCCTCCTCTCCAGCTCCTTTCTGTCATAGTTGAGCCTCCGCAGACACATCACACCGCACTGAAAGCTGTTCCTGTAGCACAAACACACACACTCGTTCACTGTGGAGCCTCTTAGTTGTTAATCTGCCACGATGTGCTCGTCTTTTTCCCCAAAGTAAGCTGTTTTATTTCTTTTTGACTAGTGGCAGAAAGGACAAAGTTGCATGTATGCGTGGCATGATTGTAGTAGGCTGTGGTTTCTTCAAGATATTCACTGCTGCTAATAAAAATGAATCTATGTCTCACCTGTGGAAGCTGTCCACCATCTTGAGCTGTCCCCTAAGATCCTTCTTGGTTAGATGGTCAAGCATGCGGGCATCCACCAGCGACTCCATGAAGTAGGAGCGGTACTGTGGCAAACCCAGGCTGGGCAGCCACTCGTTACCGATCCACTCGTGGTTCATGTCTCCGTACGCCAAAGTCTACAGTCAGAGAAGAGGAGACTTAGCTGGTGTTTGAGAGAGTGGGCTAAAAAGATGGAGGCGTGGTAGAGGCTAATTACAGCAGGTGTATATTAACCGTTTTAACAGCAAACTGATTAAAAATGTATATATTAAAAAAAAGAAAATATTCGAATGATAATCAACAATGTTTCCACCTGTTTAATGACCAGTTTATAGAAAATATCTAAGAAAGTCTAAGAACGTAAAAGGTGGGAGACAAATCTGCAACTCAGCAACTAGATGAACCCAGTGAGTCGCCCGGCAACAGTGAATAAGTCCAGGAAGGGATGCTTTACATTTTTTTCTTTATTGTGTAGAGACAAAGGAAGACAAAACCAAAGTGTGTGTATGCACTGAGGATGTAAATAATCAGGTCGACTAATCCTGATTCACAAAGCAAAATGAAGCAAGTTATCTGTGAAAAGACTCCACACATCAGTGGCAGTGCACCGGTTTCTATCAGGAAAGCTGACACAGTGTGAAGGAAGCTAACACATACACCCACAGCTTTTCTTCGTATTAATTTGTGACTTGGCTGCAGACTGTGGTCAACTGAAAAGCTCCAACATTGCTTTGACTGTTGGCTCTTTCGTCACGTGTCACATTGGTTGGTAAACTTTTAGTGGACTTCATTTTTTTGACTTGACCCGTCTCCTCTCAGACACATGTTTAAAAAACTAAACAAAAACCAATCTTGCCCCTTGTCATTACTTATTTTACTAACAAACCGATCATTCCATCTCAAATCGATTGTTGTGCTCAGCTGTCCAGCTGAATGAACATTTAATGAAGAAACATGAAATTCATATTTAATTTACAATTAATAAAATGCTTTGTTCTTTCACCTTTCATGAGGCAGCTGCTGAACATGAATATTTCAAAAACTATAACATAAAACCCTGAAAGTTTCGTTTCTTACCACTAAAATGAATTAGGATCTAAGTTTTGGTTTATACTAAATATTAATTAAGCATATTCTTGGATGATTTATTTGCATTGAACATGAGGAAAGTAACGATTAAGTCGTGCCTGATGTTGAAGTACAGCTTATTAGTTTAACGCATCAGATCTGATTTGGCAGATAATCAAAGCCATTTATTCATGTTTATAGATTTATCTTTGAAAGTTGTTTAAAATAATTAAATAAATAGATATATTTTTACTTTAATTGGATGAACTCACTACAGATTTAAAAGAAATCATTGTGTAAGGTTACTCTGTTTCATTTTACTGTTATTTTCCTTTGAACTACAGCACCGCCTCTCAGCAGCTGTTGTGCAGATAGTGTACTGTTTCATTATTATATTATCATGTATTTGCTCAACTAAACTGGATACATAAAAATTCAGCTGGAGTTTTTTGGAGCAGTTTGCTTTCGCTCTAAGAGCAAACCTCTATAGTAGCAACTGTATGCAGACAAGCTCCAAATTAAACTGTGCTAGAATGTGCTTGTTGTGAATAAAGGAGTACAAGGCAATCATAACCGAATTTAAAAAACAAAACAAACAAGCAAACAAACAAACAATCACAGGTGAGAATAGGTGGGTTTTGGAGAACGTATGCAAACCTGGGCCCAGCTACCCTCGTCATCCTCCTGGTGTTAGCATGGTTAGAGTGAGCATGGTGAGAAGAACAGAAAGGTGAGGGGTTAGTGTGCAGTGCTGGGGTTAGAGAAGCTTCAAGTGGAAAGTATAAAGCAATAAACAAAATAACAAGTCAGTAAAAATAGCAGGAAAATAACAGACAAACAAATGGTGAGGCATCAAACAGGAAATACAAATGCTGGGTGATCAGAGGTATATATAAATATGAAAATAAATAAATGAATAAAACATTAACCTATAAACCTTTTGAGGACATTAAATTGTCCTCAAAAGGTTTAACCCAACCAGATCTATTAAAGAGAAGCATTTCTGGTATCAGACAAATGTGTGTGTAATGTCTGATTCTTTTGGCTATACATCACCCACTAATGAGTGGCAATGTTTCATAAACAGCCCAATCTAACTTTGGTAGTGGGAGGTAGTTCTTCATGTGTATTCCATCTATGTCCATGTAAGGTGAAAGCTATACAAAAGGTGAAACATACATATACTGTACAAGGACTAAAGAAGAGCATGAGCCCAATCCAAGAACAACAAAGAAGTCGCCCACTAGGGGAACGAAAAAGGCTTTGTTTCAAGACACTCAGTGATCGTGCACGCAGCCAAATTCATACTGGACGTATCCAATGTAATAAGTGAAGTCTGGCAATACTGAAGACAACTTGAAACAAAGCTCAACCACAACCATAGATGTGAGAAGCCACCAGTGCCCAGCCAATCAGGGTAGACTAACCGTGGGAGGCGTGGCTGCCAAACTTTCCATTTCTTCATGTGTGACCCAAACGTTTCCTGTGGTCTGATCATTTGACACCAACCAATCAGAAATGCGCCAAGCGGGAAGAGTGGTGAAGGCCAGAAAGAGAGCCAAATGGAGAAAAAACTATGAAGCATTTGTTTCATTCATTGTTAGCAACTGAACTCAGATGAAACCAGTAGAAATTGGATTCAAGCATTAGTACATGTTAAGTATGTAGGCAGTCAAAAGTGTCATGCTAATGAGATGATATGAATGTGACAGTGCTTAAAAGTATCATCAAGACTTTGAAAGTGTAAGAAATGTGATCAGTGTTAAATATGCACAGTGGTCCAGCTGCAGGTATGAATGCACTGACGGGTACCGTTCTGGAGGTCGGTGGGGCTGAAGGGCTGGTGAGAGACATGATTTCCTGGATGGCCAAACGAAGCTTCAGACGATGCAGTGGGTTGCTGATTCCAATCTCCCGCTGGATCTCTGTGTCTGATAGTGCTGACATGATGGCTCCACTCTTCACATTGGCACGGCATGCAGCCACGTACCAGGCTGGCATGCCCACCCACAGCTGGCCAGAAGGGGACAGATTAGCAACAGTTAAACAGGATTAATGATTTAGACATGCTACTGAGTTTACTGCTTTTAAAATGAATTGTGTTGGTCTTGTACCTCCAGCCAAACCACAACAGTTGGTCCATCCCACTGGGCAAACGGGAGGCCTTGTCTGCGAGCCTCTTCTAGTAATTCATGCCTGGAAGACACAATACATGTGAAAGCCAACTTGGTGGTTCACTTGCTCAAGGACCAAAATATTCACAGCCACAGATCCAAATGTTTGTCACAAAATCCCATTATGCACACACAAACCCCAAGACATTAGCTGACATGCATACTGAGTGAAAGAGAGAGAAAGGGGAAAGGGGGAGGGGACAAACACAGGACCTGAACCCAAGAAAGACTCAGTGTTCCACTAGATGTAGCTGTGTGCCACACCATCAACAAGCTCACCATCTGTTTAGCAGATCCATTTTAAAGAGTTGGCAGAAATGTCCAAAAGCACGTTATTAAGTAACAATTCAGTTTTACGTAAATAAAGGAGTGTAGGAACAAAAAAATATAACTATGTGTTACGACCCGGCTGAGATGATTAGAAGCTGCAGAGGGACGTAACACTATGCTAATGTTTATTTTATGGACAAGAACACACGCAAAGAGCCAACTTCCATTTTTCCTATGGCTGTAGTGCATAACGTCATGCTCCAAAAGGAAAACTGCGATAGGAAAATCCTGCACTCACTACAATCAGTGCACACACATTCCTGTTAGTTATGCTCCACTATGGAAAGCAGGATAAAAAGCAGCATGGAAAATCTATCAGACATTCAAAGAGATACTTGGTCGGGGTCTGCAGGGTTACTGGTGAGGTCAATGTGAAGCCAAATGCGAGAAGATCGGGCAAGGCAAAAAGCAACATGAGCCAACTTACCCAGTCTTTGGACTACAGATGGAATGAGAGAGAGTGGGGGTGGTACAAAATGTGAAAAAGAAGGAAAAAAAATAAAGAGAAAGAATGAACTGATGATTATTGAAGGGCCATGTGACAGCAAAACATTTATGGTGTTTGCAATTTGCTTGAACAAAACTAAGAATGAAAGTGTCAAAAACCCCCAAAACAAAACAGGAGATGTGAGAGATGATTGCGATGGAAATGGCGTGGGGTGGAATGAAAGGCTGTGCACGTGAGCCAGAAAGAGCTTGTGAGGCAGCCCTGGACTGCAGCACAACAACACAGACTGATATCTGCACAATTACAAGAGCCTTTTATCCTCTATATTTGCTTTCTTACTCTGCATAAACACTGGAAGGGATGGGACTGTCATACAGACACTTACTTCTTCTGTAGCTTCCTGTTTTTCTCTGCAGGACCACCAAGGGTGCCCACACCCAAGCCATCCTTCGGAGAGCTCTCTGCCTCGGGAGTGCCAGCTAGAACATAACATTGAGCTCAGAGATCTAACATAGATCATAAACTCATCACTATTAGTAGCATACATGTCCAGAACATCGGCTTAGCACTGCTGCTAGTGTCTGACCTTGGCTGGCAGGATCCTTGCCAGGAATGCTGGGCCGACCTTTCTCTTTCTTCCCAAACAGGCGTCCAATGGATGACTTGATACTTTTCTTCTTGGCTGCTTTGTTGAGAGAGTCTTGGCTGCTGTTGCTACTGCTTGGGTTACTGCCCTGTCCATCCTGCAGGCTGCTCAGCCTACACAAATAAGGGTTAAGTTATTAGATAGAGAAAGAAGAAACAAATGTTTAAATCCCAGAAACACTAAAACAATTTTTCCTGGATAAAAATGCACGTCTTACCCTCGGATGTCTCGGATGTCCTCGTGACTAGCGGCGTGGCCCACCTCCCTATTCAGTCGGATGGAACGTGGAGTAGTGGGGGGTGACGTCTCACAATGAATAGTAGCCTTATCATCTTGAGTAGACTGCATGACACAGACAGAGAAACATTAATGGAACAAAAAAACAACAATGAAAAAACCCTACTGTTCATAATACACACCAAGAGGCTACACTGTATGTGGACTATGAACAATCCATACAGACTGGATATTGGTAACAGATACAGTACTGTGAACAATCAATTATTTAGTGGGAATACTGTGTGCAGTGTAATTTCACAAAGGCAAAAAGGAGAATGAAACTCAGTCTCCCAAAAGAGAACGAACTTCGAAGTGATGAACACTGTAAAACAAACAAAAAAGAAACCAAAGTTGCTACGAGTGTTTTTAATGTGGAGGGAAAAATGAAGAATGATTGACAGATCCTGGCTTCTAATTATGGTATTAACCAGTCACTGATGTAACATATAGGAGGGATCCGTGGGAAAAGTCCTGCCTCAAAATTAAACCTGGAACCTGCTATTAGCACTTCTTAAACAGTTCACCAGGTAAGTAAATATTTCTTTAGTGTATTTTGTACAATGTAAACTAAAAGCTAACCAAGACCTCCTGTTATATGTCTGAAGTTCCTTCAGATTTGATGGTCTTGACCTGGAGCCAAATATTTTTTGGGTCATTGTTGTATTGGAAGACACTGGAAGACAGAGCCACAACCCAGACTACTTGAGGTTTTTGTTCAAAATCGTCACATCTTTCCGTAATGATTTCTCCCACTTTGACGAGATTCCCAGTTCTAGACACACTCAAGCATCCTCACAGCATAATATTCCCATTATCGTGTTTCACTACTGGGGTGGTGTTCTTTGGGTCACACGCCTCACCCTTCTTTCTCAAATCATAAGCAAAGAGCTCATCTGACCAAAAGAGGCCCTTCCAGCATACATAATCGTTCTCCAGGTTGTTTTCAGCATCCTTCAATTTGGCTCAAAGGTATCTCTTCTGTAGAAAATCAAGTTTTCCTTAGTCTTCAACCTCTGTCCATTCCCATGCGGCGTTCTAGTCATCGTCTGCTTTGAGACTACAATTTCCTACTTGGCTAAGTCACTCACTAATGTCTTGGTAGTTGTTCTAGGTCTCTGATTGTTGATGATACTTCTCACACCAGTTCTTGAAACTTGAAAATACTGTAATAATTTTGTATTTTCATCCTCTGTAAGCATCAACAATTCTTTTTCTCAAATTTAACTGATTTATTTTGTTTTTTGTCATGATCCTTTCTCAAGTGACAGCTCAAACCCTTGTAGAAGTTTTTATATTGTGTGTAAGTTAGAGGGCAACACTAATTTACACACATTAGAGACTACTTGCTGGAAAATTATCCCTTCACTGTTTTTCACACAGACAGAAAAACTCAAAGGAGAACAAGTTAAAACTCTAGCTGTTTTGATGCAAACAAACTTGCTTTGTACACCACCATCTTTTTGTAAACTTTGCTGCAGGTTGGCAGGAGCCTCCATCCTTGTCTGTTGCTGTGATGGCTGCAATATGCAGGGGTGATTTTATTTTAAAGTCAGAGATAGCATTTATTCCACTAGACGCATTCTAAAGAATGAGTCCCTTACATACTAATAAATTATGATTGATTATTACAGGTGAAGCACCACAGCAGTGTTAAAATAAGTAAAAGAAATGACACTAAAGTGCAATAAAAGTCTGAGGTGCTGGCCTGGAGGCCCAGTAATGCAAAAATGTTATGCTGGAGATTGCCTGCAACAGACGTGTGTTTGATTTGATAATAGAAAATACATTACTTAAAACTCAATATGAAGAAAGGAAACGTATTATTTGCAGCACTGTTACACCCCCCCCCCCCCCCCAAACAATCGAGGCATTCAAAAACAGGACTGCATATTTCCAACGGATGGAGGATTTAAGGATGGGATGGGGAAACTGAAAGTAAACATTAGGGATTAAACTTGGGGGTGGGAGATGTTACATAGCAAACAGGTCCCTCACAAAGCTCGGGAAAGCAGGTCTCTAGTTTACCTTCCTGCGGTGCTTGCGCAGGTCACTAGGCTGAAGTGTGGCAAAAAGGGAGAGAGGAGAGAAGCAGTTAGTAATACACAACAGATCAGCGGTGGAATCAAGCCATGCACAAAGAGACAAGAGCAGAAAATCACACGAAGATACACAGAACAGTTATCCGTGTGCGCACACACAGGCAGAGACACACACGCAGACTCAGAGAAGCTGTTGTTTTTATTGTGCAATTAAGAAAGGTAGTTCTTGGGAAATTAAAGTCTGCAGGAGTACCACCACACCCAAGGGAGGAGACACTGCAAAAACCAAGCTGAAGGTTGGGTCAAGGTAGGCTGGGTGCAGTCTAGCTCACAATTACACCACCACCAATATTTGAGTGGGATAAAAGCTTTTATAACATTTGTTTGCATTGATAAATCAATTAAGATGCCAAGCAGCTAGCTGACTACTCATGCTAAACAGCATTTGAAATCACAGGTGATGCTATAGTGTGTGTGTGTGTGTGTGTGTAACAATAACTGTACGGCACCTGAATTTATGAGCACAGCTGTTCTCGTCATATTTTCCACTCTGCACCAATAGTGGTGGAGGACAGATCCCCCCCACCCCACCCCTCTGCATTCCACATAGACCTGGCATTAGCAGAGCAAATAAACCATCACTGTGCCACATTTCTGCAGGAATTTTCCTGCCCCAGGAAGAAAGTATCTAATCACTCATTTCCTTTGCTCAGCTGACACTGTAGGGGCCAAAGCAGGGAAGAGCGTATGCTATAAAAGGAAAACGGGAAGAGGAAATTGATGGGTGAGCAGAAAATTAATTTAATTACCCAAATTGTTTTCTTTCCTCTTGGAGTGTCTATTTATGTGTCTACTTATGCATTAATGATAATCTTGTGATTTTTTTAACCCAAGTAAGATTTATAAATGTAAAACTGACGACATGATCTGCCAGACTCAAAGACAAAGACTCCCTTCATGTCTAATGTATTACAGCATTACTTCAATAAACTGCTTGAATTGTTTAAATGCCTGATTTTAAGCAGGGCAGATGTAAATTGCTGCTCTGCAATCAAGCAACTTCATTAGTATAAGTAACTTCAACACACACTGAACAAACAAACAAACGTTAAAGGGACACTCAACTCAAACATCTGGAACAACCAAACAAATGCAAGTACTGCTGGAGTAACTCCAGCTGCAGGGTTAACAGGGTAACCAGTGGTTTTACAGTTCCACAGAACCAATACGAAACTGAATGCAGCGAGAGAAGCCAAAAATAAACAGATGTGCACCTCTTGTCATATCAGCTGGCACACAGAGTCAGTTGTCTGTGTCTTTAATGTAATCAGGATCTTGAATTTGGGATGCCCTTGTTTCTTAAGTTAAAAAATAACCAAAGAGATATTAAGTGGCAGCCTAAACAGACGCTTTGCCAAAAATAAAGCAAACTTTGAAAAAGAGTACTAGCTGGTTCCTGGTGATGTTTTAAATATATGGAATTCAGCTTAGCATTTCAGGTGTGCTTGTTATGATTTTCCTATTGAGGAATACTGAATGCTGACAGGAGACCGGGACAAGCCTGAACATCCACACTCACAGCTTTGTGTCTTTTGTTACTCTGCGTTTACACAAGTCAATGAATCAGATGTGTAAGTGAGAATAAAAGGAAAAAATAAGCCTGGCTTCAAGTCCGACCTGCCCCCCGCCCCTTACTGCTCTAGTGTCAAATAAAGACTAAAATGCCCAAATAATAATCTAAAAAGAGGCTAACTGAGGTTTTCCTTGGCTTTCACAAAATATTACAAGCATGTCTCCATTTGATGACTTTTATAAGCAGTCAAAAAAACAAATACAAAACCCCAGAGCCACGATTTGGATTTAACACAGAGAAAAAGTTTCCTGTTTGCACTGAAGTTGGCAAAAGGATCAGAAGAGACAGGAAGTGGCAGACTGCACCCACCCAAGAAGGGAATGAAGGAGCTGTGGGGAGATGGGCAGGTACCTGGAAGTATGGTGCAAAGTTATTGGCTTGAAGTGGGGCACTGAAGCCAGTTGTACCATAAGGCAGATAAGTTACTGTCTGATGGGAGAGGGAGCTCTGGGTGACGTAGGGGTCATAGCAATACTGCTACAGGCAGGGCGCAGTTATATATGTAAACTGTTACAAAGTCATGCATACAAATAGAAGCAGACGATCACACTGATAAAACATAAAAGCAACATTGAAGGCCGGTCTTGTTTTAATTATATAATAATCCTAAAAAACAAAGACAGCAAATTAAGACAACAGCTTTAAAATATCAGGAATTGTAATCAGAGAAATTAATATTAGTCTTACAGTGATGTATATCTCAAAGGGGCTTTCTAAAAAATGTATGTTTAGGAAATTGTGATACTCATTACAGGAAGGTAAAAGAAAAGTTACCAAGGTCATGACACCCATTCGATCCAGTTCTCTGTTGGGGCTGCGGGGAATGCGCCTCGGAGTGGAGTGGCCAGAGCCGGGTGGAGAACCGCCCAATGACGAGCCAGCATATAGCGACGGAGGGATGGAGCTCATGGAGCGGAAATGTCCTCCAAGGCTATCACCACTGCCTACCCGGCACTCTATCTCCTCTGCCCGGATAGCGGTGCTCTCCTTCTCCTCTTGGATCATTCTGCAAGTGAAAGAAAGGTGAAAATATGGCAATATTTACATGGAAATGGGGTTACATGAGACAAGTGTGTGCTTGTTATAGTGGTACCTGATTTCATTGTTGATAGCATCCAGCTGCTCCTGCAACATCAGGGCAAGGGTCTGTGCATCAGCCTGGCCAGCGGGGGACAGCAGGTCCACCGAGCTGAAAACTGTCTCTCGATCCTCCTCCAGGTCTGAGGCGTCCATGTCGCTCTCAAAGGCCTGTGCCACATTTGCCAGCACATTAGCCTGTTGCATGCGCTCCCACTCCTGCTCATTTAAAGTCTGCACCTACATTTATACACATAGGTATAAAACAGGGAATGAGAATGGAGAGAAGGAAAGAAAGATACCAGGAAAGAAGACAGTATGGAGAAAATAATCAAAAGGTTGGAGAAAGCAGGCAGCAGGCATGTGAGAGGATGTCAGGCAACAGAGCAATACATAGTTAGATCCTAGGGTGTTTGTCATTGATGCAGCACACAGACACCGTCACTGTTATCTCAGGCACACTGACTTACATGTCGCTGATTGTCCGTAATAGTAGCAAACAAAGAAGCGGGGGAGAAGAAGAAAAGCATCAGAGAACTCAAACATTAGACTGAAACAGGAAAGAAAGAAAAAGCCGTACAAGGCAAACAGCTAAGAGATGTTCTCAAATAGTGGATTAATTAAACATGAATGACCAGATCTGTCGTTTAACTGCTTTATGTCTGCAGGTGTGAGCTTACTTTGGAAGGTTCATCCCGTAGCGCTGCCACGCGTCCCTTCTGAGGCCGTCTCAGGACGAGAGCGCTGCCATAATGGTCCGAGTTACTGTCCATCATCGAAGAGGCCGACACTGGATATCTGAAATCTGGGGTGCTGCCCAGCTGAGACCGCCTTGAAAAACACAGTCACACCAATGAAAGTCATTCATGAATCAATAGAAAACTAAGAGGTTACATCAGGTGTATATTTTCAGTCAATGACTGAATGATTTCAGTCACATCTGTAGGCCATCTGACATTTTGACAAATTGGACGGGAAAACAACAGTTCCTGCAGCGTCTGTGGCCGGTCTGTTAATATCAACACTGTACTGTATTGATTTTGGAGAACATTAGGTTGCAGTCGTGCAGCTGCAACTTGGTGCAGAACGAAATGGCCATTACGTGAAATGCCTATGGTTGTTATATTAGCCTCGATAGAAATTACCTGCTTTATGCGACGTTCAGTTCAAGAGGCTACACCATCGTCATAAGCAAAGCATGTATTTTATGCTACATAAAAAATAAACATTTAAGTAAATAAAATGAAGCTTTATGGTAGAAATACAATTACTGGCCACTTTGTTAGTTACACATGTCTAGAACCAGGTTGGAGCACATTTTACCTCCAGAACTTTTTACAACAGCATGCTGGAAACTGTCCCCTGATACTTTATTGACATAACAGCATTACACACTGCTGGATTGAGCTCTGGTGACCGTTAACGCCACTGGAGGCCAGTGACGTTTTTGAGCTTTGTGACATGATGTGTTTTGTGCTGAAGTTGGCTACACTGTGGTTATAAAGGGGATATGGTCACCAACAATACTCAGGTAGGCTGTGTTGTTTACACAATGTTCAACTGGTACTAAGAAGTCCAAACTATGCCCAAAAAATACTCCCAACATCATTAGGCCACCATCAGTCTGAACAGGATAGCTCTAAGGCCGGATGGATCCATGCTTTCATGTTTTTTAAGCTACTTTGTGACCCTACTATCTGAATGCAGCAGAAATCAAGAGTCATCAGACCATGTGTGGTCTTTTAGCTGCACTGCTTCAGGGTTCAACATTCTTAGCCTGGCGGGGCGAAGGACACTGTCTCAGCTGAACTATGGACACGAACACACACATACACTGATATGCACACACTCATCCCCCCTCCCTTTCCAAACGCCTTCGATGCTTGTGCCCAGCACATGGCATGGCAGTCAACTGGACCAGCGCAGACATGCTGCAGGACCGGATGCGCTGTCTACACCGGCTCTCTCTTACCCTTACCCGCCCTTGTTGCTTGTCTTGTGTTTCTATGGTGTATTGACAGTCATGTGCTTTTTGTGCTGAGGTGTTTTTTCTGTTATCAAACTGTTCTCCCACTAGGAGCTCAGTCTGAGTGGAGTTTTTTTTCCTCCTCCTCTTACCTCATGTTATGTATTTTTGTTGTTTTTTTCCTATCAGCCGACCTTTCTGACATGTCTCCCCAATGTGATGTTTGTGTAAAGTTGGTCAGAAGGTTCCTTTGTAAGTGCGCATGCGCCATTAGCGTGCTGCCTGCTGTAACCCTAATTTCCTTCGGGATTAATAAAGTATTCTGATTCTGATTCTTGATGTTCTTCTCTGTAACTTGGTTGTGTTACTCTTTTCTTTCTATCATTTTAAAGCAAACTGTTCTTTCTCCTCTGACCTCAATGAGGCATTTTCAAACAGCATGTCTTTAGATTGGATACTCTGGTTTTCTCACACAAAGACAACCCAAACAGGTGGATTTGAACCCAAGATTTTTCTGTGAAAACAGTGCTAACCACCGTGTCACTGTGCCGTCTTCTGGAGAAAGGTTTTATAGTCGGATGTAGGGCTGGGCCATATCATACCGTTCACGGTAATACCGGTGTAATGTTGGGCAACGATAAGAAAATGAAATATCGCCATAGAATATGGGTGAAATGCGCATGTGCAGTGCCTTTGTTTTCATACGCACATGGCGGCGACGCAGAAAGAGAAGAGCAAAAGTGGATCGTTGAATGAAACGGATGAACCAGAACTGGTTTGTAAAATGCTGCAGCTTCAGTGGTGTGGAACTGGTTTGGCTTTCGTCCGTCAGATACACAGCAAAGCACTATTTTTGGTAGCGCATGCTAGCGGGCCGTCGTTATTACCGTATTTTTTGGAAAATACGGCACACTTAAAATCAAAGGATGATTTTAAGTGTGCCGTATTTTCCAAAAAATACTATTAAATCAGTCGTCGACGATTTTGATAGTCGACGTAATCGTGACTAGTCGACTAATCATGGCAGCCCTACACAGTACCTCTAAATTCTTCAACTTTACTTTAAATCAACAGCTGGACAATTGAAATTTGGACACAGTTAGGATGACTATGTGTTTGGGACAGTGATACCAAACACATAGTCAAACTTGTTTTGGATGGATAAGGCAGGCAAACAATAAGCTTCTGGACTAGACTTCCCAAACACTTAACCCTGCGGAAAATTTATGGACTCTGCTTAAAAGGTCTGTGGTAGGAAACCAAACAATTAAAATCAACTCTAGTGGTTAAATATGAATCCACAGTTATGCTACAAGTCTGTTGATGGATGCCAAAGGTGTCTGGCTGGGGTGAAACCTCATCACGTTATCCAGAATAAGTGTATGTACATTTCTGACCTTAACACTAGATATCGCCCAATAAAGTGGCCATTAAATGTATAGCATACTGCCATCACCAATGACATGTGAAACTTTTTTGGGTCAGTATCTTGACCACGGACGTTTTGACATAACACTGGACAAAGTGTTAAGCAACCACCTGAGTTCCTCATAGTTTCCCAGCGAGATATAAAAGTCAAATCATTTCACTAGCTTACCCATGCAGTAGCGAGTTGCTCCTGCTCCTTCCCTGCTCATTCTCTGCCCTCATAGTCTCAATTTGGATTAAGAGCTGCTCCTATGAGAGAGAGCATGTTACAGATATTCTTGTTACCTACTGTAGCCATGAAGAGGAAAAACCACCACTGCTATAGAACAATTTAGAAAAAACAAGCCAAAATATAAAAACACACAAACAGGAGGAATTCTTTATTTTTATTTCCTTACTTTCTCATGGTGGGACTCCTCAATTAATTTTTTGGTGTGCTCGAGTTCTCGAATCAGGGCATTCTGAGAAACAGGAATGATAAGAAATGCTTAACATGACACATGACTAGCCATGCGACACAGATTTAACAGGAACAACAAATATTTATTTAGTTAGTTAGCTATGAATACTGTGTCCTCAGCTTGCCGACGTCTTTGTTCATCAGCCTAACTTTAGAATTAGGCACTAGAGAAGTGCTCTACCTTATCCTCCAAGGCAGACATCCTCTCTTTGAGGTGAAGCTGAAGTCTTTCATTGGACTCTGAGAGGAGCTTATCCACCGTCTCAGACAGACGCTTGTTGTGCTCCTCATTCATCTTCTCCCGTTGCCGTGCCTACGAAAATAGCAACATTTTTATACAACGCACAGCTGTAGCAATGCAATGAGAATCAAGCTTCCAGTAAGAACATTTCCCCTCGTTCTCACCCTGAGCAGCTCCTGGTTTTTTTCCTCGAGCTGGGCCTCCAGCTGCCTCAGTCTCTCTTCAACATTGCCATGGCGTTCCTCTGCCTGAAAACAAAGGTTAATGAGAAAAAACTACAAATCTGTACAAATATGTTTCTCTGATTTCATGTATTTAATCCACGCAGGGCTGAAAATCTCTAAAGCCAGACCTTACTATCCCAAACCCTCTACCATCCATCCTGGAGAAGGACCTTGCTAAAAGTCTTTTTATTGTACTGCTTCAAGGTTCAACATACTTTTTTTTTTCCTGTGTTTGACATGATGAGAACAGGTCCTTCGAAAGGATGAAGTCACCAACATTTACATATTTTAAAAGGAGCAAAAAGCCAAAAACATGCACTGTAACACAACCCAAAAATAATAAAGCAGCTCATGCGTCCCATAATGCAGATCTACCGTATGGCAGCCTTATCTAAGTTTCACCACTGACTACACACCTGGGTTATGAGGGTTACCGGTTCCTAAAACATTTAGATTTATGCAAAAGCCAACAGGCAACACAGCCTGATCTAGTTTTCTTGTAGCTCTTATAGGTGGGGTCTCCATAAGTCTTTGAGAAAATCAGCTGGAACTTCCTGTTTGTGTCAAGACACCAAAAACTAGGTGCCTTGTGTTTCAGAGGAGAGGAGACGAAGGGTATCACCACGAACTATCAACACCGCTTACTAGCACATGAAGCACAAACACAGAAGCTGTACAGATAAAGCCAGATCACAGCTACGATTCAGGTTTGACGGAGTATTTTGATCAAGTTTGAAACTGCACTTAACCAGGAATGTATTCTTTGTTTCACAGACTTCAGGTACATTTGATTATTTTGGCTTGATTTCATCTGAAAATCTAAACACACTAGATTTGCTATTGGTCTGGTTAAATTCAGCAACAAGGGATAGTGAACCTCCCAGTAAGCAAAAAGGATTGGTTTAGCCGTCTGGATAAAGCTGGTCTACCTTCTTCAATATCTTAGTGCCTTTAGAGCCACACAGAACACACTAAAGACGGAGGTGGTAGGAACAGCATGAAGAACACACAAAGACAGCATGACAGACACAAATGAGAACAGGATAATAATGCAAACATTTCAAGAGACTGAGCACAATTTCAGTTAGTTGCTGAAGGGAGAAAGCCTGTGTTGCAAGTTGCACAAATGAAATAACATAAGAAACCAGGGCAGTCATTTCTAAGTGTGTCTGTGTCTCTGCTGTATTCTGTATATTAAGTGTGCGGTTTAAGCACCACTCAAAGAGGAAATAAAATGCAAATTAAAAATGCAGGGATGAGACACGGCAGTCTGCTTCTTTTCTCTGTTTGTTTCTGAGTCTTTAAACAGGCGTAAATAAATGAAATGAATGGCACTAATTAAATTAACAAAGAAACAGAAGGGGCGGACAGACTAGAGAAAGATGACTTTGTAGATTCTACTCACTTTCTGATAAACATTAAAAGGTTCAGATGAGTAGACCAATGAAAAACACTACATTCAAAAATGTACAGAGAGCCAGACAAAATACTAATAAGGTGATATGATGCTGTTGCAGTGCAGTTATGCAGCAGGATGTTTTGTCCAAAATAAAGATTCTAACTATAAATGGATAAGAACAGGAGCTGAGTTTCTAAAAATAGGTCACTGTGAATATTTGGAGGAACATAAATAATGGCTTCCTCAGCAGCTTCCATGCAGAGTTGCTGTAAAGGAACCTCTTTAACATATCTGGTGACGTTACGCAAACTTGTACCTTTATTCAGGTATTATGAGGTGATGCAATTTTGAGTCAGCTCCATTTAAAATAAATACATATATACACAGAAATGCAATTACAAATGAACAGTAGTTTTAAAAAGGTGCAGATGCTGATACCTTTGTGAGAGCAGCGACCCTCTGGGCTAACTCTGCTTCCACCTCTGGCAGTGTCTCTGCCTTCCGGATGGTCTGCTGCAGCTTCTGCTCAGCCAGTTCCAGCTTTTCCTGAAGTTGCCGGTTTCTCTCTTCAGTCTACGACAAACAAATCAAACCCAAACAGTCATGAGCAAATACGTTTAAGACTGTTTTGTCCCTTCATTCCAGTCTCAAAGGTGGCTTTCAGATCCACAAGGAGCAGAGAGTACCAGAAAACACACTTTAGCACAGGGGCAGAAAAAGAAAGACAAAAGGGAGATGGGGTCAAGGGATGCACGAGGGTGGGAAGAGCAGGAAGCGAGTGACAGAACAATCAAAATGACACAGAGACAAACAAAAACCAAGAGAGGAGGAGAAAGACATCTCCATCTCCACTGAGTACTTGTAAAGAAACAAGCCAGTGTCTTCAAGGCTTCCCATTAAGAGCCTGCTGCGCTGCTCAGTGTGTGAATACAGCAAGAATTCCTCAATAGGAGTCTGACAACTGCAGGCAATTCCTGCTGGCAGCCAACTCTGAGACTCAAACAATAAATTCCTCACTTGTCTGCATACCAGATTAAAGTGTGTGGGCGCTTGCAGACAATAGCAATATGATGAAATGACTGCAAATTACAAACAAACTGATCCAATTTTCTCTAATGCCAAACACACAATTAACTGATTATCTGAGTTGTGGTGGCTTTATACAGTCTTAAACAAACAGCACGGGACCTACTTGTCTGTAGAGGGAGTCTTTATTGGCCACTTCATTCTCCAGCTTGTCGTTGAGGTCGTGGACAGAGGTAGCCTCTCGCTGAGCTGCCAGGTAGCGCTTCTCTAGAGTGGTAATCCTCTCCTCCATGTCTTCCTTCTGAGCCATAGACTGTATGCATAAACATATTGCTTTAGAGTTCTCAGCCTTTGTGACAGGAATCCTTCTGATTGGGCATCTTTACACGAATATGAGAAGAAGACAAGGCACTAAAAGAATCCTGGTACTCAAACATGAGCAAACATGTTAACGCTGCTTATACTGTCCTGCTGTGCAATGTTTAATGTCATGTTATCATGTTTATAGAGCACTGGATCTTTTGAAGCACTCCGCTGTTAAAATCTATAAAAACTGTGCTAAAAACATTGACAGATGTGTGTGAACAATGCACACATGTACAAAGTCGCAAACTCATATTTCAACACATCTCTTCGTTACAAACAGATCGTGTCCTCTTTACCTCTCTGAGGTCTCTCTGTAGTCTTGTGTTCATGTCTTCAGACTTAATAAGGTCCTTTCGGGCTGTGTCCAGGTCCTCCTCCAGCTCAGTGATGCGTGATGCCATAGCAGCCATGCGCTCCTTCATTTGGCCCAAATCGGCCATCTGACGGTCCATTACCTCCTGGAGCTCGCCAACCTTACCGAATCCAGGTGCAGACTCGTCTTCCTGGCTCGACGAACCGTCCGATGACCTCTGTGGGCAGATTGACATCGACTTTAAGATGTATATACAGAATATTGTGTTTTTTTCCTGGATGAGCGTTGTGCTGTTATTGTTGGCTATTTGATAATCAAGAAGTTTGAGTAAATTAAAGACTTGTGATGAGAAAAATGTAAACATCTTGCACTGAAAATTCAAATGATCACTGCCTGCAAGACAGGACTTGGAATGGATTTGAACTCCTGAGAGTTGATTGTCCTCAGACAATGAGAAGCTGATAAAGATTATTAATTGAAGTACAGAGAAAACTGCAGGATACCCGCTTTCTAATTTTTGTAATTTGTTTGTTTGTATGACACAGTGTAGCACATTCTATTTCATCATTTTAATCAATTAAAGGGAATGAAAATTTAAAATTAAAATAACACACATGTATTTTGAAACTGTAACACGCAGGATTATTTGTATACTTGTAATTGTTCTCATTCTTAAAGCTGATAAGAACAGAACAATTCTACCTGATCATGTTCACTACAATACATTACAATATCACAGCAAATTAAACTATTTAATCCTCTAGACATTTGTAAAACATGAGCAACTTTGTTGCCCTTTGGTTCTCACAAACATGCCACTTCTTATACGCTGTTGAGTAAGCTCACCTTGCCATTAGTGCTTGGTGTGTTTTCAGAGTTGTGGTTAACTTCGCTGGTTCCATCAGCCAACCCTCTCTTCTGACTGTTCTGTTCCCTGAGGTAAGCCAGCTAAGGAAAAGACCAGTTTGTTAGCACCCTGCCAAGTCATTCATTGATTTGTTGAACTAAACAACTATAACGTTAACCAATAAACAAAGTGCACAATTCTTTAAGATTTCCTTTCATCCTGTAACATATTTTAAGCAAGTGCATATTTAAATGTTCACACAAACGCCTCACAGGTCTTGTTTTAGGAAGTTACGTTTCTTATCAAATGAGGCAGGTGTTTGATTTTATGTGCAATGGCATGCAGGCATGTGTGTGGTCCCAGTTTGACTTCCAGGAACAAAAGATGACTGCAGCACTGTAGCGTGAAGCAGAGAGGAAATCTAGGACACCTCCCTGAGATCCTCTGGGCCTTTAGTCAATTTTAATCCCATTCAGTACACAGAAGACTCCGGATTCTTCGTACCTCATACACATGAGCTTTGAATATAAATTTCTTTTTCAGACTCAGCAGCACAGATAGACAGGATGCTATAATTATTAACATTATTATTCTGATAAAAAAAAATATTAAGCAATGTTTTACTGATGCTTGTAGCTTACAGGCAGCAGCATTTATAAGTCTAAATCAACGAGTCTTTTCATCAGCTGTCACCGAGGACACTTTGTCATTTGAAGTGTGAACCTATTGAAATGTGGTCTTCTCGTGTCAAGATGGCGCCAGTGTCTGACACCATCTTGCCGTCTGACTCTGTTTGTACTAGTGTTTTATTTTTACTTTGTTTTAAAACATGCTAACTCTCTGCTTGTATATGATCACAAATGCTGCTGGCTTTAAGATCCTCTCAGTTAAAAACTCTTTATTGCAATCGTGGATATCAGGGAACCTTCTCCCCACCGCTCCTGTCAGGAGTTCCAGCTTGTCTCCGTTGTGTTCCGGCGCTACCTCAACTGAGAGGGCACCGCAGACGCCGTGGGAAACGCAGTGGCTTATTGGTGAGAATGAAGGCTACCTGCACACGATTTCGGAAAATACCTCACCCTATCCCGACTGGATTTGATCGCGTCAACTACTGGCACTCTCTGGACATGGCTTACACTTGCCTGACACCTGTTGTCGGGCTTACGACAATAACCCCGCGCCAGCGTCTCCCCCGTCTTCGCTCAGGTGGAGTAAACCCTCAGAACCTACGGCCGATAGGTCGGGCACCCACATCGGCCGCTGAGCCACCGATACCACTAAGATTAAGTCTTGTTAATGCTCGATCGCTAGCAAACAAAACTTTTATTCTTAAGGACTTCTTTACTGATCGGGATCTGAATTTAATGCTTTTAACGGAAACTTGGCAGAGTCGGTGAGTCCAGCTGTTTTACTGAACTTTTACCGCCTGACTGTGAATATCTTAATGTGCCGAGGATGACTGGGCGTGGTGGTAGAGTGGCGGCTGTTTTCAGGAAGAAGCTCTCTTGCAAACAACTCTTAACTCACTCGTATTATAGTTTTGAACTTTTTTTTTTTTTTTTTTTTAGTTTTGAACTTGTGACGTTTGAATTGGGGCATCCCCGCCCGACACCCGTTGCATACAGACCTCCAAAATACCACAAGGATTTTACCCAAGACTTTTCAAACTTCTTAGCTGGAACTGTGTCAAACTACGATCGAATCTTAATCGTTGGAGATTTTAATATTCATGTGTGTTGTCCCTCCAATTCACTGACCAGAGACTTTTTAAGTTTGATAGACTCCTTTAGTCTTGCTCAACTTGTGTCTGGGCCAACCCAGAAACAGGGTCATACATTGGATCGTGTGCTGTCTTTAGGGTTACCGGTCCTAAACATGGAAATATGTGATGCTGTTTTTTCTGATCACTGTCCTGTTGTGTTTGATATACTTTTATCTCTCTGCCATTTTACACCTCTTATTTCAACACGTCGTTGTCGTGTTTTTATACCAATCTGCAACAGAACAATTTTCTATTGCTTTTAAAAAAGTTTTAAGATCTCCCCTTGGCTTTGGTACCGAGGAAATGACAGTTAATTTCTATGATAAATGCAAAACTGTCCTTGATGAGGTCGCTCCTTTTAAAACTATAAGTTCGAAACAACGACCAGACCCATGGATAAATAAGGCCACTCGTTCAGCCAGTAAGTTAAAAAAAGATGGGCTGCAGGTGTCCTTTCTCAAGTTGAGACAGTCTGTACAGGTACCTAGAAAAGTCTAGGTTTTTTTCTAATGTTATTGAGAATAGCTCCAATAATTCTCGGGTTCTTTTTTCAATTATTGACTCTGCCCTGAATATTTCCCCAGCTTCTTGTATTAATAGTTCCTCAGACACCTGTGAAAGGTTCTTACAGTTTTTTATCATTAAGATAAAACAGCTTCGATCTATGATCGCCCTGCCTTCACATGACGTTTCTAAAATATCCACCTGCTCTGCTGTTTTTGATCAGTTTGAGCCTGTGTGTCTTGATCAGGTGGAGGAAGTACGTAGTGGCACAAAGACATCATCGTGTCCAAATGACATTATTCCAACACATCTTCTAAAAAAGATTTTTAAGGTTGTCAGTTCTGACATTTTAGCAATTTTTAATAGCAGCCTTAGCTCGGGTGTTTTGCCAGCATGTTTTAAACATGCTGTTGTACAGCCTGTACTTAATCTTGACTCCTCCGTCCTCACTAACTTCAGGCCTATTTCAAAGCTCCCCTTCCTGTCAAAAATTTTGAGAAATATTGTGTTTGTTCAGCTGCAATCTTTTGTAAATGGACACAATGTCCTTGAGAGGTTTCAGTCTGGTTTTAAAACTCTTCATAGCACAGAAACTGCACTTTTAAAGGTTCTTAATGATCTTTTATTAGCCACTGACTCAGGTGACTCAGCTGTGCTTTTAGATCTGACCGCTGCCTTCGATACTGTTGACCACAGCATCTTAATCTCACGGTTGAAGCATTGTGGCGTAAAGGGCACCCCATTAGAGTGGTTCAGGTCATACCTGTCTGACAGGACCTTCTCTGTGAGCTTTGGCGATTTTATTTCTTCCTCAGCTCCCCTTACTTGTGGTGTTCCCCAGGGATCTATACTGGGACCAATATTGTTCTCCATTTGTATGCTGCCTCTAGGTCTAATTTTTAGAAAATATAACATTTGTTTTCATTCATATGCCGATGACACTCAGATCTATCTTCAACTGAAGGGAAACAGTCCTGCCTCACTAGAACCCTTACTTCAGTGTCTCGGTGAAGTTAAATCTTGGATGGCCTCTAACTTCCTTAACTTCAATGAGAACAAAACCGAAGTGATCATTTTTGGACCAAGCGGCTATCCCAGCACCTAGCCAGACCAGCCTGGCAAGGCTGCAGTTAGTCTAGAATGCTGCAGCTCGTCTTCTGACACGTACTAAAGGATGTGAACACATTTCCCCGGTGCTCGCCTCTCTTCATTGGCTCCCTGTCCGCTTCAGAATTAATTTTAAAATTTTATTGTTGACTTACAAAGCCCTGAATGGACAGGCTCCCGGGTATTTGTCTGACCTCTTGCAGACTTATACCCCCCCCCCCCTTTAGATCTCTTAGATCAAGTGATCTTTTGCTTTTAGCTGTACCAAGGTCGAGGCTGGTTCATAGAGGCGATCGAGCATTTGCAGTCGTAGCACCTAAGCTGTGGAGTAATTTACCCCTATACATCAGACAGGCTCCCACTGTCAATCTTTTTAAATCTTATCTTAAAACGCATTTTTATTTACTGGCTTTCAATACAGCATGAGAGTTATTTGTTAATTCATATTTGGTGTTTGCTATCAATACTCTAAGTTATTTTATTAGGTATGTTGTATTCTTGTACAGCACTTTGGTCAACGCCCCTGTTGTAATTGCTACAACAGGAGCGTTGCTATATAAATAATTAAACTATTAAACTATTAAGGTGGCAGCAGCAGCAGAATCCCAATACAAGTTTAGTGAGAGCATAAACCAAATATAAAGATAAAAGTAGACTAGATGGGTAGTTAACACTTCCATTTTAAATACAACACACATAACTTTACCTTCTAACTCACCACTACCATTCACACCTATGGGCAATTTAGAATTATCAGTTAACCTAACCCCAGGAACTGCATGTCTTTGGACTGTGGGAGGAAGTCAGAGCATCTGGAGAGAACCCATGGAGGAGAACATGCAAACTGCACACACAAAACAAACCTAAGTAAACTTCTCTGTAGTAATTCTTAATATATTGTGTTTTCTTACTTCTTTGTGTGAAAAGGTGAGCTGTTCCTCCAATGCGCTGCATCGTTCCAAAGCAACACGAAGTCGCTCCCTAACCTTGAAAATATGAAATGGACATAAAGCAACATGTACAGTGGGGCAAAAAAGTATTTAGTCAGCCACCGATTGTGCAAGTTCCCCCACTTAAAATGATGACAGAGGTCAGTAATTTGCACCAGAGGTACACTTCAACTGTGAGAGACAGAATGTGAAAAAAAAAATCCATGAATTCACATGGTAGGATTTGTAAAGAATTTATTCGTAAATCAGGGTGGAAAATAAGTATTTGGTCACCTCAAACAAGGAAAATCTCTGGCTCTCACAGACCTGTAATGTCCTCTGTAAGAAGCTTTTCTGTCCCCCACTCGTTACCTGTATGAATGGCACCTGTTTGAACTCATCATCTGTATAAAAGACACCTGTCCACAGCCTCAAACAGTCAGACTCCAAACTCCGCCATGGCCAAGACCAAAGAGCTTTGGAAGGACACCAGGAAAAGTATTGTAGACCTGCACCAGACTGGGAAGAGTGAATCTACAATAGGCAAGCAGCTTGGTGTGAAAAAATCAACTGTGGGAGCAATCATCAGAAAATGGAAGACATACAAGACCACTGATAATCTCCCTCGATCTGGGGCTCCACGCAAGATCTCATCCCGTGGGGTCAAAATGATCATGAGAACGGTGAGCAAAGATCCCAGAACCACACGGGGGGACCTGGTGAATGACCTGCAGAGAGCTGGAACCAAAGTAACAAAGGTCACCATCAGTAACACACTACAACGGCAGGGAATCAAATCCCGCAGTGCCAGACGTGTTCCGCTGCTGAAGCCAGTGCATGTCCAGGCCCGTCTGAAGTTTGCCAGAGAGCACATGGATGATACAGCAGAGGATTGGGAGAATGTCATGTGGTCAGATGAAACCAAAGTAGAACTTTTTGGTATAAACTCAACTCGTCGTGTTTGGAGGAAGAAGAATACTGAGTTGCATCCCAAGAACACCATACCTACTGTGAAGCATGGGGGTGGAAACATCATGCTATGGGGCTGTTTTTCTGCCAAGGGGACAGGACGACTGATCCGTGTTAAGGACAGAATGAATGGGGCCATGTATCGTGAGATTTTGAGCCAAAACCTCCTTCCATCAGTGAGAACTTTGAAGATGAAACGAGGCTGGGTCTTCCAACATGACAATGATCCAAAACACACCGCCCGGGCAACAAAGGAGTGGCTCCGTAAGAAGCATTTGAAAGTCCTGGAGTGGCCTAGCCAGTCTCCAGACCTCAACCCCATAGAAAATCTGTGGCGGGAGTTGAAAGTCCGTGTTGCTCGGCGACAGCCCCAAAACATCACTGCTCTCGAGAAGATCTGCATGGAGGAATGGGCCAAAATACCAGCTACTGTGTGTGCAAACCTGGTAAAGACCTATAGTAAACGTTTGACCTCTGTTATTGCCAACAAAGGTTATGTTACAAAGTATTGAGTTGTATTTTTGTTATTGACCAAATACTTATTTTCCACCCTGATTTACGAATAAATTCTTTACAAATCCTACCATGTGGATTCATGGATTTTTCTTTCACATTCTGTCTCTCACAGTTGAAGTGTACCTCTGGTGCAAATTACTGACCTCTGTCATCATTTTAAGTGGGGGAACTTGCACAATCGGTGGCTGACTAAATACTTTTTTGCCCCACTGTAACTCCAAAAATGATGAACAATGGTTCACATGTCGACATGCACCAATACTGCAAGAAAAACGGTTTAACAGAATTGTACCTTTTCGTCGAGGGCTTTATGGTGTTCAAAAAGTGACTTCAGGGCTTTGAGGACCTCCACTTCACTTGAGACGCCTGCTGGAGATTGAGCCTGCCGCTTCACCACAGTCATCCTCAGACTGCGCTCATGGCGAGACACCAGGCACTCCAAGTGTTCTAGCAGGAGCTGGATACACAGAGAATTACAAAAAAAAAAGTCCAAATCATTTCTCATCATCGACTCGCATCTGAAAAACTTTTTAAGTAAACAAATGCAAAACCAGTCAAAATAAGAAAGATAAAAGTCAGCACTAACTGCTGCTGCAAAGTGCTTTATCATTTGTAGCTGAAATATTGTGATGACTAAGCAATTTGCAATGCCCTAAGCTGTGACAACAGACACTGTCTGTTCTGTCGGTGCTATGACAACCATCTTTTCTCATAATAGAAAAAGACGGAAATCTGACAAGTATTTCCAGGTAGTGTGTGCAGGCCCAACTAAATGCTTCTTATTGACAGCTGATCCTCTGTGAATGTGTGTGCAGGACGATCTACTAACCCGTGTGTTGTTTCTCTCGGCCTTTAGTTCTGCAATCTCCTCCTCCTTTTCCAGAAGCTGCTCTCGGCACACGTTCAGCTCCTTTGTTAGTGCAGCAAATTCCTAAAATAGGAATGGATAAATTCAGTAACATGTAACAACTACTTACGAGGCCTTTTTTTTTGGGGGGGGGGGGGGGGGGGGGCTTGGGAAAAAACATTGGTGGCAGGGAAGGAGGGAAATTGCACATTCAAAGTTAAAACTTTGATCATGGGTAAAATAAAGTGTCGCTGCAGCAATTTCATATCATTTTCTAAAAGTAGGTGGAGGTTTTTAGATCAACTTTTTTATTCATGTTTTTATGCTACACATCATAATCTGATAATACACAGTCTGTCATGACCTGCTGTCTCTCACTCTCCCCATCACTTGGATCAAAGTGTTCACACACAGTAGCATGATTAATAATATTATAATTAAAAATAAACAAACTAAAAACACCTTCATTATCAAAAAGTACAACGCAGTTGATATAGGTAAATTATTACCATGTATGTGTTTGTACTTCACATATACAAACACACGTATAAACACAAACACATTCATATGTTTAGAATAGTCAACATCTTATAATGGCAGCTAGTTTCTAAGAGATGCACGGAACATCTCTTAGCTTTTTTTAGTTTCAACACTGACATCACCTCGGTATTTCAGACACACGTTCATTTGACCCAGTAACAACCTGGACCATACATCACACATATAAGATGAGATAAGACTTTAATGATCCCACAGCAGGGAAATTCTTGCATTACCTCAGCTCAGGTACAGATAGAAGGAAAATACAAAAAATACAAATAAACACATAGAAAATAAGTAAGATAATACACTATATACAACGGTTGCATACACAGTATGTGATTATGGATATGGTTGTGGAAATATGCAAGACATAAATTTAGCTATTCTACCACTACTATTCCTATGTAAGTAATAGATATCTATTTATGCTATATACCTAATCAAATCCTGTCCATTTACAGCAAATTAATATGTCATTGTATATGTTCCACAACAGATTATCAGACTCTAAAACTAATACTGCTCCTCTCTGGTGTATTTGTTCATTGCTAGTGTTAAGATGTCAGTTTAACACACTGTCTTCTGCGATGACGGTTTGTTTTGAAGCCAGCGCCATGACTGCATACCAAGCGCATTCCTTTCTTTCCTTGCCGGTGCCGACAAGCAGACAGCCATGTTTACGGCTTTAAAAAGAGCCACAGTTGGCAACCCCCTAGTTTCCACAAGTTATCTTAACGGCTTCACACTTATTTTTTAAATCTGCGGCAAAGTTTTATTAGAAAACTCTGCCTGCTGACAAGAGTATCTATCCTTTATAGATCTTTCTGGTATGAGAAGAAAATGAATGGACAGTCAAACGCCTCAGTATATGTAATTGCAGAATGCAGAATGGAGCTTTTTTTAATCTTCCATCTTTCTGTGGTTCTCTTCCAACAAATATCCACTCACACAGACACAGCCACAGATACACACAAACACACAGAGCTTGTAAGGATTACATGCATGGTTGGACCGCTAAAGAATTTGCCATCCTGATTTTTTGCCCTGTAGCACAAGCACCCTGAGTAGTAAGACCTTCTTGCAATGCTTCTGAGGGTAGGAAGGTGGGGGGTGGGGGGTAGGAGGGCTGCTGGAACTGATGGTTCTTTTCAGTCACTACCACAACTATTCTCCCTTCCCTTCATTCCAGCCTCTGAGCTTTTCCAGCACTTGGCACAGATTTTGCTCAAAGGGTTAGTTTCCTATTGGCTAGAACCAGGGTCTTCACTTTCTGCTGGCCAATAAGAGACTGAAAGGCAGGCTCAGGGGTAATTACAGAGTTGCTTATTTCCTACATTCCACAGCAGAGGCTGAAGTTAGAGAAATATCAAGGTTGCGTATAACCTATGTCTTAATTTATCATGCATTACCCCTTACCCATAACATTCTTTAACTCATTTATACACAACATAAATAAATAAACAACATATTGACTCTGATACATGACAGACTGACAGAGTCACAGTGTAACTCACTAAGGTACAGGGAGCCTGAACCTATCATGTAACAAAACAAAAAAGAAAAACAAAACATATCCAAACACCCTGAAATCTGACCTAGGCTGGAACCTTTAAAAACACACACAAATAAATAAATAAACAAAACAAATAGTATATGGGTAAGTTTTATGTTGCTTCTCAACAAGCACATCAATCTGAGCATATCAGTTGATTTCAACACCACCCTAGATCAGCTTTGACTCTGATGCTCTTGCTGTGTTAGGCTTTCCATGCATGCGCTTGAAGGGGCAGGGATGTCCCCAAACAGGCTTGACAATAAATATAAATATACTCAGGTTTAAGCATGGTGCATTTTCTTCAATTTAGAAATAGTGTACCTAACAAGCTTTTCAGGGAAAACCATACACTGCACCACTGTTCCCTCTAAGCTGAGCACGTGAGCAATCGCGCACTGCTAACAGTCTCCGCGCACAGAAAATCAGCAAAATAAAATAAATACATGTATTTACTTTAATTCCAATTCAGACTGGATTTTTTTTTTGTGCGCAGCGCAGAATTTCTGTGTGGGGAGACCATGTGAGCAGTGCGCGATTGCTCACGCGCTCAGCTTAGAGGAAACATTGCTCTGCACCACACTCTCCACTTAAACGCCATTGTGAGAAAGAGTCATGTTTGGATTATAATACAATTAAAGATTTGGTTGATTCAGACACAGAGATAGCGCTGCTCAATAAATCGAATTTTAATCACGATTACGATCTGGGCTTTCAATGATCATTAAAAATGACTTGAGCCGATTATTAGCCCCTCCCTCGTGCTTTACTCTCGCGCTGCTCCGTGTGGCAAATCGAGCGCACCTCTCTGCATTTCGTGTCACAACAATTAAGAGCAGCGGTCCCCAACCTTTTTTGCGCCACGGACCGGTTTATGCCCGACAATATTTTCACGGACCGGCCTTTAAGGTGTCGCAGATAAATACAACAAAATAAAACTAGTACTGGTACCGAAAAAAAGAAAATTTATTCATAACACACGTGAACAGACCCAGGAAAACAGAGTAAACGATAAAAACGATAACAAAATAACGCTGAAAACCGATAAACCCTGAAAACCATACATTTCACACCTGAGCCTCAACTCTCGCGGCCCGGTACCAAACGACTCACGGACCGGTACGAGGCCCGGGGGTTGGGGACCGCTGATTAAGAGGACCCGAGGGAAGCTCGGAAAGCTAAGAAGTTATTTGGAGAGGAGAGTGACTGCCGTTGGTTGAAAAGAGAGGTAAAAAAAACTTCAGTGGTGTGGAAACATTATGGGTTCAGTCAGACGTGGATCAAGTAGACACAGTGTGAAAACTTTGCAGCCCTAGACTATGACAGGAACCGCCCACAGTGCATGACAATAATTGCTACATTTTTTTTCTGTACAGTCAGCAGACTGATGCTCTTGAGACTGATCAGAACAAGCCTGCCTTCTACATAATGACTTTAGCTGCTCTTAAAAGCTTATAGGTGCTGAAATGTGACACTGTGCACCGGGCATCTGTTCTCCTAAACGGGGACCCACCATCAAACCTAATTAGACACCACAATAGCTCTGTACAGAGTTGCTAAGCCTGCTACCAAAAAACAAAACAAACAGACAAAAAAACCCCACATCAATAGAGAAGAACTCAATTGATTAAAAGGAGGAGAAATTTTTCATTTTTACTCTTCTTTTATGTTACATTTGTGATACAAGTGCATGCAAAGATTCTTGAACAATTATAGATTTATTTAATAAGGGTATATTAATAAAATTGTGAATGCATTATTTAAATGTGCTATATTTTTCCTGCTTCCTTCTAATGCATTTTAAGTGAAAACATTTTTTTTGTTTGTCTGTTTTTTTAAATGCTTCCACTGCCCACCCAACTGCCAAAATTACATGTACTGGTGCTGCACTGCACCATTTTATGGCTTTTTCCTAAAAATTGCTATGGCACCTATTATTGATGTCAGCCATTGCTCAGTTGTTGCTTCAACAGGTCTATAGGAAAAGACTCAGCTATACATTCTTCACAGGAGAACTACAAAATGAACTAGATCTATAGAATAGAAGTGCTAGCAGCAGTTTGGAAAAGCACTTAAACAATACTTGTGTGCAATAGGTGTAGATACTGCAGTTGTTCTGGCTTTTTGAAATACAGGGGCTGGAATGATTAATAACAAAATAAAGTGCTGTCTGCTCAGTTATAAAGGTACCATCCATTTCTTTCTTTTTTGTGTGATTTATTAATAAACCGTAATAAAATATTCAAAAGAAGGGAAAAACACCCAGGTTTTTCTAAATGAACTGCTCATTGGTTTCCTTTTTCAAAACTGCAATGCTTTAAAGTTTAACTGCAGACAACGTCTGTTTTTTCTCATCATTTTAACAAAAAAACAAAACAGAAAAAAAACCAAACCATTTGAATGTATTTATGTGCCATATTAAATGCAAATATATACAAACACTCAATACTTTGGGACAGTATTTTATCTCCTGGATGATGAAGGTTTGGTGTGTTTTCGTTTGTATGTGTTTTCGTTTGTATGTGTTTGTTTCTGCGAGTTTAAGTGTACCATGATTGCTTGTATTTTACTTTCAATCTGAAAAATGTTAGGTAAGCCTTGAAATAAAAAGCAACAACAAGCCTTGGTAGCAACAACAGCAATCAAGCATTTGCGATAACTGGCAATGGGTCTTTTATAGTGCTGTGGAGGAATTTTGGCCCACTCATCTTTGCAGAACTGTTGTAATTCAGCCACATTGGAGGGTTTCCAAGCCAGCGTTTATCTTCACTGATGCTGATGTATTATCAATCTTTTTGTTGAAAAACTGGGGCTGCGTCAGTTAATGCTCCCAAAATTTTTTATTCACACACCGCACCAAAGTACCTTTCTATTACAGTTCTGTGTCGTAAACGAGGGTGAAACTCTTGAGTGTCCATGGTAACAGTGGCGCATTGCAGAGACTTGTTTAAAACGAAGCAAAAAAATTTGTGTCAACAATTTTCTACAATTGAATTCCTCAAGGAATCAGTTCAGCCCTAGTGAACACCATGGGTGAAAAGTCATTTTATTAAATTTACACATTCCATGTGTTTGCAAATAGATTTAAACAAAAAGATGAGCTAAAGAACAGGTTTACTCACATGACGCTGTAGAGAAGTGCATCTCATTTAAAATCTTCTTAACACATTTAAAAAAAAACAAACACTAAAAATGGAGCATAAACCAAATGTTTATAATAAATTCCTTTAGGGTTGTCCAATATCACAAAACATAAGGAATGACAATATTAAAATGTCTATCAAATTATATTGTAGTCTATTGCTTATTTCGTGGTGCGCAAAATACACTTCTTATTGAAATACTCTTTCATTGCTATTTGCAGTAGTCACCATGGCAACCCAGAAGGACCAGCTAAAACAACTTGAGGCATTTGCTCCAAAGTCTGATATGGACCAGAAAACTACTGTCCAAATGATCCTGCAAACTGGGCACCACCACAACAAACCACCTCTGCAACCTACAGAAGAATCGCATGAAAGAGTTTCAAGAGAGTTTAAGAATGTGAAGCAAAAAAGAAGCCATCTATTCAACAGTTGAATATTAACCAGAGTTGGACCTTTCAACAGGAAAATGATCTTAAGCACACTGAGAAATGGCTGAAAAAGAAAAAATGGAATGAAATATTTGAATCCATTTAAATGTAGAGGAATTTGAAACCAGTATTGCCTACAAAAACCTACAAAACATACCAAATGTATGCATGTATGTAAAGCAATATCCATTTAAAACAACAACAACAAAAAACCATTCTAGATAATTAATATAAATAGGCTGGTAAAGCTTTAAGAATAAAGCAACTGGCCTTTAAAACTAAACTACATAAAAAAAAAAAAAAGCACTCTTCTCCATTTGTGTCCGTTTCCTTTTAATCTATTAATTCAGCTCACATTTGGCCAAAAGCAACACTTGCACTCTGTCACTTTCTTGTCACTATGTGTAACAAGCCAGCCTTTGTCTCTGTGTCTTACTACTGAGCACTCTCAATTCATGCCTTTGTAGCACTGACCAGAACAGAAAATTTGGTCACTGGTCTTTTAAAAACAGGAAGCACAATATCACCATGGGTGTTATGATTTCAAAGAGATGGATGAAGCCTAACAATAAGGACAAAATTTGACATGTGCTAAGTGAAAATATTATTTATTTTTTTAACCATCCATCCATTTTCTCCCGCTTATCCTTATCAGAGTAGCCTGGGGCTGGAGCTTATTCCAGCTACCATAGGGCGAGAGTTGGGCTACACCCTGGGCAGGTTCATCAGTCTGTTACTAACAGTAGCTTGTAGTCTGGGTGTAATCAGGCCCGAGTGTGGTTAGGGAAATTAAGGTCATCTTTTTGGAAACGTTTGGCTAGGTTTCTTCCCCCTTAATAGACAAAATCATCATTTCAAAATACTGGTGGATGCCAGTGCTACCCCTCAGCCTCCTAGCAAACACACCTATGGTATACATTTGAAATTGTGTTCACAAGATTTTCAGAAAACTTTACCTCTGACCTTGAGGTCAAGGTCACTGAGATTCAAACTTGTTTGAGACTTTTAGTAGATGCACCTGTGGTATCACAATCCTACGTCGCCTCGTTCTCATGTTCACAAATTTGGACGTCCACACTGCCCGACATTCAACCGACATTCGTCAGTCCAACAAACGACAATAGGCGATATATTTGCGCAGGTGACTTTTTGAAGGGTGGAGCAATGTAATCATGCAAGGACTGATTTGCACATTTTGATTTTATAAGTTTTGTTTGGAGGGAATATTTTACCTTCTCTTTCTTGTTTGTTTCAGTATTAATATAGCTACTTTTTGAATTACTCATTCATTTATTTGAGATGCGCCAAATCACACCAAAGACTTAACATTACGTCTGAGATTTTTTTTAATGTTCAGAGGAAGAAACATTTTGATGTTTAACTTACTTCTTGTTTAATTTTGCATTTGTTGTTTGGAACAGCCTATAAACACGGTTATAGTGGAAAAAAGAAGCCAGTTTCTCTTTGTTTCCCTCCCTACCATTGCGGGTTTTTTAATTAAAATAAAATGTTTTTGTTTTTTTCTGAACATAGGCAATAAAACAGCGCTATTATGTTTTTTCCCGCCGACTGCTTTTTTTTAAGCTTTAACCAACATTATTACAAAACTTACTGATGGGCAAATAAACAGATAAATCGCTCAGTAAAAACAATCGGTGAGAGGCTCAGCCTATCGTCGATAGTCAATATATTCGTCCAGTCGCCCAACCTTAATTTCCGCCCCGCGGATTGACGACACTACCACATCAACCTTTTCTGCCTGAGGGGCAAAGACTCAATTTTTTATATAAAAGGATCATCGTTGACTGATATTAAAATTTGTTTGATGACCTGAATAAGAATGGGTATCGTTTAGGTTTTATCCGATACCGGTGCCAAACCGGTACTTTTGAAACGGTGCCAGTGCTTAAACGGTGCTCGAACCAGTGCTTAAAGAATGGAGAACACAAACTTTGTCCAAAAAACCTCTTATGTTTTTATTTTTAGCACTCTTTTTTTCTGCAAAATAATAACCAAGTTAGCCTTTTCTGTTAATACAACATACCTCCTTTGGTTGGAACCGGTGCTTAAACAATGGAAAACACAAACTTTGTCCAAAAACCAAAACGATTTTTTGCTAGCTGGGATGCTAACGGAGAGGGATACAAGTTAGTTGGTTTGCTAGTCTCGGCCGAAGGAGAGTGGTGTTAGCTGGTGTGCTAAATCGTGCAGACAAGACCGCCTTACCGGAGGTAAGTGGTATGACGTCCAATCTACGGTGAAGATCTGGGTTCAGGAGAGACGAGCGAAGGTAGCTAGCGCCCGTTGGGGGGAAAAAAGCTAACACTCCTGTCTGTGGACAGTTAAGCTAGCCAGCCTACGAAGGTTTAGATATGCAGAGATATCGCTGCGAGAAGAGGTTTTTGAATAACGACTATGTAAAAGTGCAAGGGTGGGCGGCTCTACACGACATGGTTGTCATGATCATCATTCAATCAGGATTGACGGAATGAGATAAATGCTTCTGAGGAACATGCAAGGAGGGGTATCCCATAGTGACATCGAAACGAATGTTAGGAATGAGAACTGCATGCACCACAGAGCCACGGCTCAGTGTCTGAGTCTCACAGGCCTAAATGTGCACTTGAGCCCATTTATAATTCTTAACATTTGTTTATCTTGCTTACCTTGTTTATCTTGGACTTTTTACTGTATTTTCATAAGTTTTATAGTTTTTTCCTACTGCTTAAAATACTCCCTTATGACCATTTATACTACAAAGTAATTAAGCAATAAACAATTAAATGATAGAAATGTTTCCATTTTTCACTTTCTACTATAACAATGGGTTGTTTGTTTTTTACAACTACAGTAACAAAACAAAACAAAAAACACAACTGGACAGTGGAAAATAAGCTTCCAGAACCTTTCTATAATTTTACACATTTCAGTCCAAAGAGTCATACTAACAGATTTCTTTCTTTGTCAAAGCAGCTTTTACTTTATCATGTAGTGAACAGTTAAACATGTCACTTCTTTACACTGACAGAAAGGGCGTTTCACTGGTCTGGCCCCCTTAACATCAAAGTGGGCTGTATGTGTCCCAAATTGTAAAATGAGTTTGAGACCTCTGTTCTCTACTGTCCGTGTGTGGAAAAAAATACACCTGGCATCAGGAAAGAAGGCAAGCTGTTGGAGGCAGTGTGACGCTTTAAGGAAGAGAAAAAAAAAGCTGTATAGGTCAACAGGACAATAATAACTACAATCAAATAAATATATTCTTGCTGTCCGCCCAATTTGTTTGCACTCAGTTTGAGTTATTAGGACGCTGTGCAGTAAGACCACTAGTTTGTCCTTTTTACCCTCTCAATCCTAGGCGTCACAAACAGACAGCTGAAAACCACAAAACCATCATTCCTGTTATACTTCTTTGAAGTCCAATTGACACCTATTGTCTGGAGCGCATGTGTAGTTGGTGCATTATAATGTAAATTCACTGTGACTACCACAAGACTACCTGGTCTCAAAATACAGGTAGGCACATGGACATCCACACGGACCCTATTAGACTTGTGGATGCTGAAACATGTTAGGCTGTAGTAAAATCTTCCAAAGTAGTAATACACCGAACATAACAGTGAGAGCAAGAGAGAAAGAGAGCAACTTTGTCAGCTTTTCAGTTGTGTCTTCTTACTTGACTATTTGTGGTTACATTATGAACTACTGAAAAAAAAAAAAAAAACTATTCGATTCCTCTACACAATGTAAGTTCCTCCTCTAGCAACCTGCCTTCTGCTGCCAAAGTGGTTTAGTAAGCGGCATACACCTGAGCTGAATTAACTGGCCATAGGCTCATTGTTATTGATATCCAATCCAGCTTTTCGAGTTACCATCTGGCAGAAAGCCAATCCAAATATTGGTGCATTGCTAGTTCAAATCTCATTGTAACATACAATCCAGAAGCCATACAATTCCCCAAACCAAACCACTCTCTGTACTATTTCTTCCAGTAAAGGCTTAGTCTCAGGAAAAAACTGTAGAATGGCAAACACTGAATTTCTTTAAGAATTAATCTACCTGGACTAAGAATAGGATTTTCCTTTAAGAAAAAAGGTCTCTCTCACTTACCTGTGGCAAAGCAGTGTTCAGCTGTCTCTGTAGTGAGTCCCTTTCATGGCTAACTTCATGCAGTTTGCTCTGGGTCAGGCCCAGATTCTCTTGAGTCTCTCTCAGGGTCTCAAGAAGACGATCTCGCTCTTCCAGCATAGACACCATCAACGACTCAAAGTGACCCTCTGAGTCAGATTGAAGTGGTGAACCGGAACCTCGACGGCCTCCGCCATTTCCACCACCAGGGCCTTCGGCCTCACTGATGGTGGGCATCACCTCGCACATCATCTGCAACAATAAAGAACAGGAGAAAACAGGAGAAACAAGGACCTCCGTCACTGTCACGTCAATAAAGCAAAAAAGTCAAAAAGCATTTTATTGTGTTAAAACAGAATACCAAAACCACTTTGAAGAACACCAAAGAAAAAAACAAACAAAACACACACAGATCCTATATTAACAAAATTATTAACAAACTGAGATATAAGATTAGACAGTGGGCAAGTCTGAAAGTCCTCATGAGGGGTAATTTAATCTCCATAGTTTAAATTAACCCTCACAGTAGCTTTTTGACTAACAAAAGGGACAACAAAGACCAAAATCAGTTGAATCTAGTTGACTTACTGTAATGGTTAACTAGTTTGTGCTGATAGTAGTCTATAGAAAAACAATTACGTTAACCCATTCTAGTTAAATTTACTAAAAAGCTGAGAAGGTCTGGGTAATAAGGCTGCTCTCCATATCAAGCGGCTCAAGTCCTGTAGACAGGCTCCTGGAAACCAGGAGTCATGTGAGTTGGATTTAACCAACCTAAAAGGAACAACAACAACTTCCAATAGGGAACAAGTAGCAGCTAGGTACACCAAAATCTCAAAAACAGTCAACTGCACTTTCCTATAACTGAGGGAAACCATTCTTGATACGTGCCAATTATTTAGAACAAATCTACCTACTAGACCCTTGCGAAGCGAAACGCAAAATCCAAACTAAGGCTTTTTATTGAGGTCAAGCCCCTCTGGATAAACCATGTTTAAGAGGGGGATGGTCACATTGAGGATCTTTGTAAAGGTAGTGACAGATGGCGGGGAGAACCACCGATACCTACTGCACCATGCATCAAAAACTACAGGATGACAAGTGGAAGTAGAGGACTTTGGCTGACTTACAGAGGAGCGATTCTCGATGCTTTTTCTTTTTTGCAGAGGTGAAGATAAGGGCCAGCTGGGTAGTAAATGAGGTATAGCAAACGATTAAGGGGGCCACCAATTGTCAAAGTAATTACAAATCTATTCAAAGTATTTTTGTATTTTGCATTTTGTAAATTATTTTTAATGAAGAACTAGGTCCCCATCAAGAGGATGGCTGGAAGCCGAAATGCATCGACAGTATAGTGCTTGCCCATTGTAATGCTATCAGATACGTCTGGGAGTTAGGTTAAACCCTACAATTGTTTTCTCAAGTATTTTCGTGTTAAAGTTCTTTCTCACCTTCAAAGAATATTATTACTCCAAGTTCCTTCGTAAATCCAGGTTATGTTATGACGAAGTAAACGTCAACAAGTCCAGCTAACTCCAACTGTGGATTAGAGCCTTGTCAAGCTTTACAAGTATCCAGAGTCATTCAAAACAGAAATTCCATTCAGAGGCAGGGATGCATTAAGGCAGTGAAAGGGTCCTCTTGGTGGAAAAAAAAGAGATCATTTCAGAAAAGGCCTCAAAGCGACACTCGCATAAAGTGAGCAGGGGGCAGTATTCCAAGTTTGACTGGCTAACTCTGCGCTAGCCACCAAGCACTAAGTAAGCTGGTGATTCGGTGATTGCATATCTGGATTCTGGAACGAAGCGTTCATTTTTGCATCTCAAAACGAACGACCATCCTCAGATATAAAGTTTGACTCATATATAACTAGTGAACATTAACTGATACAGTTAAGTGGCGTGAAAATAATAAGCAGCCGTAGTCGGTTTAGCTCATTTGAAACAGGATTCTTTGGCTTAAAGACAGTTTAAAGTCGACAACTAGCCAATGTTAGCTACTAGCCAGCTAGGAAGCTAATGTTTGCTGCTCTATTTTAGCTTAAATACGTCAGGCAGTCATTGAAGCATTAACATAAAAGTACACAACATGATAAAATCTATCATAAAAGTTTCTTACACTATCTAAAATGCTAAAATCCTGAAATGAGTCGTAAAAGCTCTGTTAAAAATTATTCATTTATCAAGTAGCGTTAGCATCAGCTAACGTTAGCCTCCCGTCGATTCCGTGGAGTCGCGTCACCACATCACGGCACCAGCTAGGAAACTTCCAGCTAACATTCAACGTTAGCAGCGTTTCAGTCTGTTTAGGAAATCCAGACCATTTATAAAAACATATATTCCCTTTGTTTCCGCCCGATTTCCCGGCGTTATGTCAGTATTTCCACCAAAAAGGTCCGTTGGTCCGGTCCTTCCCTGTCGCCACTGCCTGCCAGCTTCGGCAGTCGGGACAGCCAATGGTGGGCTAAGTGTCGCTTGCACTGCCAGTCTACGGGAAGAGAGCGCTTCCCAGGTTGGCAACAGGAGGAAGTGGAGAAGTAGCAGTACGTTCAGTTCCTGTAGGGATATAAGCTTACACTTGTGTATTGAAAAGACAGAGAGAAAGCACGACTTTTCCATCAACAATACCCGTTATTTCTTTAAATTTACAGGTTACAATATCTCGGATGTATGTTTGTGAAGGTTCTCGGATGTCTCACCGTTCGGCTAATATCAAACAGGCTATTTTACCATAGTTTGTATTCTGATATGTTTTAAATACACATGTAACTTACATTTAACATTTTATATTGTATTTTGTCTATGTTTTGCTTGTAGAACCAATAATAATAACAATAATAACAATAATAAAACTTAATTATGATTAAGAGGAACATTTAACAGTTTGATTTAAAAGGCCCGAGGTCATCTTAACCGAATTCAGCCATTATAATTTATAATGTAACTTGTGGAAGAAGGTATCGAAGAGCCAAACGTTTTTGTTTTTTTTCCAAATAATTTCTTTAGTTCACTCTTTGGCCCACATTCAGTTGTCACTGGTAAACCAAGCTCTCGCAATAAAGAGAACATTTACGCCCTCTTGTGACGGATCAACACAAGTTTTGTATTCATTTATTTTGTAAATTTTGATGTGATATTTTGAGAATTTATTTTTTTACAGAAGTTCACTAGAAAATGTTTGAGGTATAACTTTAATGCATTTTAATAAATAATGGACAATTTGACAGGTCTGAGGTTTAAAACATGGCAGTGAGTCCTTTTGTGATGTATAGTTTGGCAGGTAAATGCAAGACAGAATATGTGTGTGAATAAGAGGGAGACAGGTGCAACTGACAAAAAGACATGAGGCTTAATTGGAGTTGGCAGAGCTGGAGATGTAGAGATTTTCATTGCACACCACAGAATCAATCTGTTCCATTCCAGGCCTGTACAAGGTTGGAATGGGGTACAAGAACATCAGTAAGGTGTTCTTGGTGAGTTGACAATTCAAGACCCTCGGTTTCCCGGTTGTAATTGCTTCATTATCAGTATCTCTTCTTCAAGATGTATTAGCTCCAGTTGGCGTAGTATGACATGCCTTGTCGTCACTATTATTTAAAATAAACACAGGAAGTACAAATAAGAAGTAAAGATTGGCCAACAATGCTATATACTCCCTACCTCCACCTAGTGTTTTGGTGGCAGTATTGCAGAGCCTCTTGGGCATTAGAGTCAGAAACATGTTAGAAACAGGGTGGCTGTGTATTGGAGGATCATGGCTGAGGGGGAGAGGCACTGGAAATGAACTGGGAGTGTGAAGACGTGCTGAGGTGGAGATGGGGTAGTGGTGGCTGTAGCAGTAGCAGCAACTTGGGAGGGGGGCAGATAATGAATCAAACCCAATTAAAAACGTGATGCAGTTCATTTGATCACTTGTGTCCCTTATAGGCTGAGAACAAAGATGGTTCAGAGACCCCACCAGTCTCTGCTGACACTGTATAAGTAAAGCTGGTTCCCAAATCTTCCTTCTGTCGGTGTTGTAGATGTTTTCAAAGTGTGGGTGACTGCTGGTTCCTTGTGTACTAAAAGTATATATGGGAAAAAGTATACCAGGGACACCAAAAACCATAGCATACTATTCCCAAACAAAGAAAATGGATGGATGGATGGACATTTAAATTCAAATAGTTGAACTGATCATCTGCAGAGGCTTATTTGAAGAGTTTCAGTCAGGTTTCAGAGCTCATCACAGCACAGAAACAGCTTTAGTGAAGGTTACAAATGATCTTCTTATGGCCTCTGACAGTGGACTCATCTCTGTGCTTGTCCTGCTAGACCTCAGTGCAGCGTTCGATACTGTCGACCATAATATCCTATTAGAGCGATTAGAACATGCTGTAGGTATTACAGGTACTGCACTGCAGTGGTTTGTATCATATCTATCTAATAGACTCCAGTTTGTGCATGTAAATGGAGAGTCCTCTTCACACACTGAGGTTAATTATGGAGTTCCACAGGGTTCAGTGCTAGGACCAATTCTGTTTACATTGTACATGCTTCCCTTAGGCAGCATCATTAGAAGACATAGCATACATTTACACTGCTATGCAGATGACACCCAGCTCTATCTGTCCATGAAGCCAGATAACACACACCAATGAGTTAAACTGCAGGAATGTCTTAAAGACATAAAGACCTGGATGACCGCTAACTTTCTGCTTCTTAATTCAGATAAAACTGAGGTTATTGTAATCGGCCCTGAAAAGCTTAGAAATATGGTATCTAAGCAGATTCTTACTCTGGATGGCATTACCTTGGCCTCCAGTAACGCTGTGAGGAACCTTGGAGTCATTTTTGACCAGGACATGTCCTTCAACGCACATATTAAACAAATATGTAAGACTGCGTTCTTCCATTTGTGCAACATCTCTAAAATTAGAAACATCCTGTCTCAGAGTGACGCTGAAAAACTAGTTCATGCATTTATTACTTCCAGGCTGGACGACTGTAATTCATTATTATCAGGAAGTCCTAAAAACTCCCTGAAAAGCCTTCAGCTGATCCAAAATGCTGCAGCAAGAGTCCTGACAGGGACTAGAAAGAGAGAGCATATTTCTCCTGTTTTGGCTTCCCTTCATTGGCTTCCTGTTAAATCCAGAATTGAATTCAAAATCCTGCTCCTCACATACAAGGTCTTAAATAATCAGGCCCCATCTTATCTTAATGACCTTGTAGTACCATATCACCCTATTAGAGCGCTCCGCTCTCGCTCTGCAGGCCTACTTGTTGTTCCTAGAGTATTTAAAAGTAGAATGGGAGGCAGAGCCTTCAGTTTTCAGGCCCCTCTTCTGTGGAACCAGCTTCCAGTTTGGATTCAGGAGACAGACACTATCTCTACTTTCAAGATTAGGCTTCAAACTTTCCTTTTTGCTAAAGCATATAGTTAGGGCTGGACCAGGTGACCCTGAATCCTCCCTTAGTTATGCTGCAATGGACGTAGGCTGCCGGGGGATTCCCATGATGCATTGGGTTTTTCCTTTCCAGTCACCTTTCTCACTCACTATGTGTTAACAGACCTCTCTGCATTGAATCATATCTGTTATTAACCTCTGTCTCTCTTCCACAGCGTGTCTTTTATCCTGTCTTCCTTCTCTCACCCCAACCGGTCGCAGCAGATGGCCCCGCCCCTCCCTGAGCCTGGTTCTGCCGGAGGTTTCTTCCTGTTAAAAGGGAGTTTTTCCTTCCCACTGTCGCCAAAGTGCTTGCTCATAAGGGGTCATATGATTGTTGGGTTTTTCTCTGTATCTATGAAGCGCCTTGAGGCGACTTTTGTTGTGATTTGGCGCTATATAAATAAAATTGAATTGAATTGAACCAGCAGGAGCAACTTAATCAGCTCACTCAGAGCATTGCTCGATTGCAGGGCCCCCATCAAATGTCTCACTCAGGACAGAGCGATTCCATTATATGCAAACGTTGTCAGCAACCTGGACATTTTGCTCGGGAGTGTGATGGGGAATGTGTTCCTCGTTCCCGGCCTCCTTTGCAGGCCCCTCCACATAATCGCAGGCACTCTCCTTTAAATACGGCTTCGGAAAACTAGCACCCTCCGTACTGCCGAGCCACAGTTCAGGTGGGGTGTCTAATGGCTCAAGGGTTGTTTCTAATGGTCCAGAGACAGTCTCAAATTAATTTCATCCTGTCCGCATATAGATGTGGACATGGGCGGCATAAAAGTACCTTGTTTGGTTGATACGGGGTCCATGGTGTCCACCATAACTGAAAGCTTTTTCCGCCAGCATTTGGAGTCCTGGGGTCAAGAGCGTCTCCAAGCTTGTCATTGGTTGCAGCTTAAAGCGGCTAATGGTTTGTCTATTCCCTACCTTGGCTATATAGAGCTAGGTGTAGAGCTCTGTGGTAAGTTTATTTCACAGAGTGAAAACAGGATAATGGTCACTGCCTATGGTAGTGTCTGTTCTGATGGTCCACTGACTTATTCCTGCAAGGACATTTGAGACCAGAGTTAAATCCAATACCGACTCCGTTCCATTAACAACATTACATCTGGTTCCCTTACCATCATTCAGACACACCAATTTGTATGTTTCCATCAATTCCTCAATTACATTACCATTAGGATCTGTGTGTCCACCTCCCCACATTCTGCTATGGGCATTAAAATCCCTGCACCAAATAACTCTACGACAATCACTGCCTTCAATTGAACGAAGACACGGCTCCAATCTGGTGCAAGGATTGTAGAAATTCACAATAACATTTGGTTCATTCCTGTCCCAAACCTCAATAGCAACATACTCCAATTCATTGCCTTTACCCAGGAGTCTGTATGGGATGTCGTGTGTGACAAATGTTGCACATGCTCCCCCTCCACCACGGTCCCTGTGATTTCTTATTACATTATACCCATACAACACAAAATCCAAAGATGATTTAAGCAAAGATTCCTGTATACAAATGACATCTGGTTTAACATTATGTCGTGTGATGAAATGCTTAAACTCCTGGCCATTGGCCAACAGACTCCTTGCATTCCATTGAAGGATAAGTACCATGAGTACATAAAATAATATCATGTTTCCTGACTCGACTGAAGTGGTTAATTGCCGCTTTAACAATAAGCTCCTGCTTAGGTTTCACATCAGCTGTGTTGTTTATCACTCCTGCAATGAACGTAACTAAAGCCATCTTATCACTAACCGTACCATTTGTGTTGATCTGGGGAACTCCTTGACCCCGAGATGTACCCTGAGTAGTGTTATTGTCATGGATTCACAGCAGCCATTAACTGGTCGTGACAGTCAACCCCCTGCCCTACCTACAACAGTATGAGGTTTAGTATCCTGGAGCTAGAAGTGCTAGATATGAGACAGGGTGTCAAACTGAATGCCAGCATATTGACACAGACACACATGGGCTGCAGGATCCTGGCGGACAGGCAGAAATCCAGGCAGAGACACGCCCTGCTCCTTTACCCACCAATCAAGATGAGGGAACTCCTGACGACAATGAGGGAGATTAGGCGATTCATTTACAATCTCCAACCTCCACTGAGCCTTCCTTCAAAACAGAGGATTTAAATACACAGAAGGGTAATGAGGGAAGTGGAAACACCTGGGGGAAAACAGCTGACACAAATTAACACAACGCCACAGTGGAGGCAAAACTAAACACACTAAACATGGAAACATGAGACTCTCCAAAATAAAACTACCAATCCAGGATGACGGCAGTGCACGTACAAAGCCGTAAAAGAAAAAATAACCCATTAAAAAACATTATGCTGTGTTGTTAGTGATGTACGAATGGCCTTTCTAAGTACAAAAAGGAAAAGAAAAAGACAAAGTCTGGGATGGCGCGTGATCTGCCCTCCTCAGATTAAACTCAGTGCAAAAAAACAAAAACAAAAAATCCAGATTCCCAGCATCCATCAGATAATACCAAGAAATTAGACTGTAATTGATGATATTTATGAGTGACACACATCACTAAAAGATAACTTCAACACAAGATAATATAAGATGAGAGAAGGAGTAGCTTACAAGCAATGTATTTATTTCCTTTGTTCCTATGTGAAAATGAGGGCCATTGTGTAGTTTTGAACATAGAAATCATTTTCACTTGCTCATGCTGTTTTGCTATAGGAGTCAGAAGTTTTGTGAATATAGTTTTGAAAATTGTGTTTTCATCTTTACATTTTTGAAACGAGGGTGAAAGGTCACAAAAATAAATAAATCTTTGCAATTGTAAAAATTTATGAAAGGTAATGTTTAAAACGTTACTCCTTAAATCTCAGTCGTTCAAACGTTTCTCCAAACAGCGACCCTCCTCAGACCGGTTTATACACTGCCATTGGCTGCTGGGTATCAAACATCAGAAGCTCAGTGGCGTCCTGGAGAATGACTGCACAAATGGATCTTGGAATATGATCTGACACTGGTGAGTGAAACCGATCTCCCATTACTACTATGCTACCTCTTCTCAGGTATCAAAAGCATTTTGTTGTTTTCATTTTTGTTAGGGTGCCTGGGTCGTCGACCCAGAGTTTTCAGTTTTGCATTATTATTGAACTTTCTCAATTTTAAATACACGTAGACTTTGAGGGCTAGCAGGAGGGGCTATGCGCTTACCTGCTGCTCCTTGGCAGGTAGCTCCATGCCCTCCTGGGTTTTAAATGCACCTTAGAACACACATGCATCAACACTACAATGAGCGGGTGGAGGGAGGTTTGGAGTCTTCTCCCACCCCCATTCTCTGCGGCCTGCTGGAGCGGGGGGGCTAGGAGGAGTTGGCCGTCCGACTGCGGTCTGGAGTGTGGGGCCTCCCTGCTGCTGCGGAGTCGGGGCGGTCTGCTTCTCCCCACCGCAGGGAAAAGGGTAACACCACCTGGGTCTGGGTGCAGTTCCCCCCTCCAGGGGCAAGGGTACCTAGACCCGGTTTGTAGAGTACGCTTGGGGAGTGTGATCGTGTGTACAGCGTCTCTTTATGTCTGTCTCCACGTTGGTTGAGTGTGGAGTAAGTGCATATGAGAGCATGAGGGTGGGAATGGATGTTTGTGTCTGTGTGTGCCTGTATGTCTGTGTCTATATGTCAGGTTGGGTATCAGACGCCACCTCTCTGGGGACATCTCAGGCCCTCCAAGGTTTGGAGGCCTATCTCCACCTACCACCACTTCCCCTGCCAGTGGCGGACTCCCTCAGGTGTTGGTGCGTTGGTGGTTCTTTGTGTCTGGGGGTGGGCGTCCGGGTACACACCGGCTCACTCCTTGGCGGCCGCTTATCGGGGCCTGGAGCTCACTCGGGCCACTTCGGAGGTGGGGTGGCCCCGGCCTCTCGGCCTGGGGCTCGGTCACTCAGGCACAGCTGGCTGCCAGCGGAGCTCACGGGCGCGTCACTGCAACCCCCCCTGGCTTCTGCTCGGTGGCTGCTGAGTGAGCCCTCATCTGGGACTCTCCTCAGCTCTTTCTGGGACAGTGGCGCGGCTGCCCCTCTGTTGGTCTTCCTTGGTCTCTTGTGTTCTGGGGGCCTCTGGATGTCTGGAGTTTTGATCTCCTCCATACCTGCTTCATACCCTGGAGGACGGGGCTGTGGCTCCCCCACACCCTCTAGCAGATCGTTACATGGAGAAACCTTTGGAATACAAGCATGCTGATCCACACAGGTGTACACACAGGTGTACACACGGGTATTCACAGACGCGGACTACAGCTTTCTTGGCTGCTGCCTCAAAGCACATTGTGCGCTGTCTATCTTGCGTGCTGCACAATATCGTTTATTATTTAGTATCTACTGATATCTACTGCTAGCTAGTTTATTGTGATGGTGCTGTTTTTTTTATTATGTTGCTCTTTGTTGTTTGCTTTCTCTTCTGTTTTTTTCCTCCATACAGGTGACCCAGGTGTTTTGTTTGTTTGGTTTTTTTTCTTTCTTCCCCCCCTTCTCACCGTCTCTTCCCCCCTTTGGTTTTCTTTCTCTCCCTCTCTTTCTTTCATTCTTTCTCCCTGTCCTATCCCCCAGTCATGTCTGTCCCGTTTGTAGCAACTGAAAATAAAATAAATTCATAATTATAATAAAGGTCAATCAAATGGACCAATATGGCAAGGCCATGATGATCCACTTGGTAAAATAAATCTGCTTGGCATCTTTCTTGGCCTTAAGACAACAATTCTGACGGCTAAAGATCCAAACGGGACACAAAAAAAGAAGAAAAAAGAACTTTGATTTTAATATCTTTTATCATTTCTAGTCTTTCAGTTTCTTTGTTAGTGTTCTGTTTTCTGTCTGTGTTCCTTAGTTGCTCTGTCTCCCCTGTCTGCTGTATCCCCTTGTCAAGTCTGCGTCTCTGTGTTATGTTTCCTGTTTTACTTTATAAAACATCCATGTCTCAGATTATTGTATCAGGTTTTGCTTCCCTTGTATCGTTAGCCCTGATTTGCCCCAGCCGTGTTCCCCTCCTGTTTCCCATTTCCTGATTGCTCCCTTTGTGTATTTAAGTCCTGTGTTTTCCTTTGTCTGGGTCGTGATTGCCATCATCCCACACTGTGTGGCCAGCCAGCCAGCCAGCCAGCCAGCCAGCCAGCCAGCCAGCCAGCCAGCCAGCCAGCCAGCCAGCCAGCCAGCCAGCCAGCCAGCCAGCCGTATTTCCAGTTTAGCCAGTTTTCTGTTTTTTGCCATCCACCATTAAAGTTGCATTTGAGTTCACCTTTTTGCTCCGTGTGTCTGCACTTTGGGTCCACCACTCCTGCCTGCACACAGCCTTCACATGACAGAAGATCGCGACCGGAACATGGACCCCGCAGACCTTTTCATTTTGGAGTTAGATGCTGAGATGGAAAGGCTGGTTAAATTGCTGTACTGCATACATAGCTGGACTGGCCATCGGGCATACCGGGCATTTGCCCGGTGGGCCGCTGGCGATTTTGTGTTGTTATGGGCCGATGGATTTTTTTTTTTTTTTTTTTTTTAGGAAGGGTATATATAATGAAAGGTGTTGGATTGGCCAATTGGTCATGATCGACTCTGGGCTTGACCAATTACAGCCGAGGAGGCCGGATGGACCCTCCCCCTTGTTTAGCAATCACGTGATTTTTGCGCATTGCATGCCGGGAACTCGTGGCAAAACAATCCAAGTACCGCATCAAATGCAAGCATTTGCAGCACCGCAAAACGTTCATTCTCCGGTTCCAATGCCTTCTTGTTTTTTCTTTGACGCACAAAAAAGGAATGTACAAAACAAAAGGAGAACAATGTCGGTCCGTACAAAGACAGACTCGACAAAAAGACAAAGAAAAGATACGAGGAAAAAATCAAAGGAGTGAAAGGGTCAGACCCTTACGAGCACACAGAGTGGACAAAAGACGTTAGCGTGTTGCCCAACTTTCACCACGCTCAGATTTATAATTATACGGTTCTTGGAGTGAGTGCATACACTCATGAAGTTTAGTAACTTCAGGTCACTGCAACAAGCCCAGGTACAGTTTACCGCCGGATGGGTGCAGGACCTTGAAATGCACCGTGTAGAACGAAAGACCATCGTACGAACAAAGGTAAGTTTACCAGTCTCACAAATCGTCGTCATAAATACACATTCGTTAACCGTTTATTAATATAACCTTTGAGCTCAACGGTAATTAATTAGTAGTGGAAATAATTTCTGGTAGCATTACAGAAATGTAGCAGTGACAATAATATTGTATGTTGTAATCGCACTGGACAATTAGTGATACAAAAAACCTGTTTTATCCTGTGAATAAAAGTATATGTTTTTGTCACTGTACCATAATAACAGAAGCGAAACGCAATATTGTGTCAGGACAATTCACTATTTATGCACAATAAACAAAGGAGCATAGCGCGACAATTTCTGTTCAGCGCCAGACTTGCTTGTAACCTATATCACCAATTATGTTAAGAAAAATGACGTATTAACTACTACAAAACTCTGACCTTTGTGGGAATGCTTGGAGCAGACTAACATGTGAGCTGGAGGGTTCTGAGACGTTATATTTGGTATATCCAGACCATCCGTGGCTGTTACTTCGGAAACATGGCTTAAAAAATTTCTCTTCAACGACATAATCCGATAAAAAAAACCCATCTCTTTACCCGTCGGCTTCCCGTGGCTGTCATGCGACCGGCTATTGCAGTTAATAATACAACAGCTTCTTGCCATTTTTTGGGTTTCTTTTTATCGCTGTGTAACTGAGTTCAATTGAAAGCCTGCGTGCGCTAGTACCTCTTGCCACAAGTTCCCAGAACCCTTTGCGGTTTTACCCCTGAATGACGTCACATTTTCAATCTTTATCCTGGTGGGCTGGTCTCCAGTCAAAATGCCCGGGCCGATTTTTTGTCCCAGTCCAGCCTTGACTGCATATGTAAGTGGTCACCAGGTGTTACTCTAAGGAGGGTAATCCCCCCCCCCCAAAAAAAAACAGACAGAGCAGTGGAGCAGCCAAAGGAATAGAACAATATAAAACTGTATTTCTAAAATATAATTTATTACACAAAACGGTTTAAAAGCAATTAAAACAGCCGTGGCCAGGGAGAACACACAGTAAAAACCAATAAAACATAAACACTAAAAGTCAGGTGGCATCAGCCACAGCATTAACATCCAGTAAAATTGGAGCGGGCAAGGAAAACCCGGCGGCGCACAGTCTTCACGTGAAACTTTTTGGTTGTTGGAGAGTTTGTTGCAGGGCTCCACTGTCAGGTGGAGGCACTGGAACCAAGTACACGGACAGACATTTACAGCACCATAAATCACACTTTAGGAAGTTCAGTGGCTGTTGAGAAAAATATCCAGAAGATCTCTTTAACCACACTATTTAATTTGTCTATTTCATTTATAAAATACCAAACTTTTGTACGGAACTTTTTAAAAATTATTTTAACAAATTGTTTTTAGCCATAGGTATTTTTCCACAACAGTGAACACTGAAGTAGGAATAATAGATTTTTTTTCCTGAGATTATTTCTGATGCAGTTGAATCTCATGTTATAGGGTTCGAAATAACTGCCCACCATCACTCAGCGGGATAGTGTTTGATCCTGATGGTAATCAAGTGAGATGCAGAGTAGTTCAAGTACAAATGACTGTCAGTCTCCACAGTGGTTTCTCTTTTGATCAGGTGAACATATACACATTTTTTTCCTTACTTTAAAACAAATCCTTCCTTTGCCTGCTAGGCCTCCTCTAATCTTACTCTCGCTCTTCGTCTTCTTCTGTGGCCTAACCAAAGTGTACCTAATGATGCACTTTGTGTCCAGAGATTTACAAAACTCTGATTTAGAATGGTATTTGAATGATTGAGTTTAGCAGTTTGAAGTTATGTTGCTGATACATGAGCTCCATGTTTTCAGACTTGTGTGCACTGTGCAATTTGTGTGTGTGTGTAAAATTGGGAAAAATTAGGGAATAGTAACTGGTGTGGATCACAAGACTGTCAATCAGGACGCAGCATTTGGAAGTTTTTTGTGTTGCATTTTGCTTTCACTCTGTTGTTTACTGATACACACCCTGTGTGTATCAGTGTGTGTACAGCGCCCTGACCCACTGGTGTCAAGACAACCATCTCACCCTCAACGTCGCAAAGACAAAGGAGTTGATAGTGGACTTCCGGAGGTGCAGAGAAGTACACACCCCCATCACCATCAACGGCGCTGCTGTGGAGAGAGTGAGCAGCTTCCAGTTCCTTGGTGTACATCTGGCTGAGGATCTTACGTGGTCAGTACACACAAACAAAACAGTGAAGAAGGCGCAGCAGCGCCTCTTCTTTCTCAGGAGACTGAAAAGATTTGGCATGAGCCCCCGCATCCTCAGGACCTTCTATCACTGTGCCATTGAGAGCATCCTCACTGGATGCATCACCACCTGGTACGGCAACAGCACCGCCTACAACTGCAAAGCTCTCCAGCGAGTAGTGCGGTGCTCTGAACGGATAATTGGAGGTGAGCTTCCCTCCCTCCAAGACATCTACAGGAAGCGCTGCCTGAGGAAAGCGGGGAGGATCATCAAGGACTCCAGTCACCCCAGCCATAAACTGTTCAGACTGCTTCCATCAGGAAGGAGGTTCTGCAGCATCCGGTCCCGAACCAGCAGACTGAGAGACAGCTTCTTCCATCAGGCCATCAGACTGCTGAACACGTCATAGACACCTCAGCTTCACTACTGGAACTTTAACATTATGCACTCCATACTGTACAGTAACGCCACTGTTTTGCACATGTCTCACTCTGTATATTTTATATATTTTATTCATTGTTTACTCTATTTAATTTGTAAAATATGTGTACACACACGTAGAAAAATATTTAGTATACACATCCAGAAATGCATATACTATTATATATTGTACATATATTTATTAGTTTCAGATGTAGCCATTCTTGTATTTTGCTTGTTTACATTATTGTATTTTGCACAACTCTGTTGCTTGTGAAGCTCGCACACAAGAATTTCACTCACATGTGCTGTACCAATGTACCTGCACATGTGATGTGACAATAAAAGTGATTTGATTTGATTTGAAGTAGTCAGACTCGAACGTCAAGGAAGGTGGTAGGGAAGCAGACTACGCAGACATTTCAGGTTTCCAAGGTGAGCAATTTATTTACAGTGAACTTAATTTAATGTAACTTAACAAAACTTCCCCCCCCCCAAATCAACTCTATTAACACGGCAGCGCAGGGCAGCGCAGGGCAGCGCAGGGCAGCGCAGGGCAGCGCAGGGCAGGGCAGGGCAGGGCAGGGCAGGGCAGGGCAGGGCAGGGCAGGGCAGCGCAGCGCAGCACAGCACAGCACTCCTCTCTGCTGCATCTGGTAGAGACTGGCTTTAAATAGGGCCTTCAATTTCCCTCCAATTGCCCAGCCAGTACCACTCACTCAAACTGAGGGATCTAAAACTCTGCACAGATTATCTAAAAACACAAAACCTCTACACACTTCTAACATGCACATTTACACAACTAAATGGCAGTATTAACGAAAGGAAAAACATTCAACAAATCCCTTTAAACCTTAACACAAACAAAAGGAAGCATCTCTGTGGAAAAAGAAACCCCTCACCTTGGTTAGACCTGCTGATGTCATATGTGACATCATCAGCACTTTAAAATGAGGAAATACCAGGCAGGCGTTTCCCCACACCTGACCCTCATGAAAACTGAAAAGAGAAACAAAGTAAGTATGAAGAAATGACTTAATCTGTAACATAATAAAATATAAAGAAACATAACTGAGTATTTGTCTTAATTTGCAGAATGTTTGCTTTGCCGGCAACAGAACGCTTACACAAACAAACCGGGGATAGTGAGTGAAGCAATGTCACCCGACAAACCGCAAATCACAGCAAATACATAGAAACATAATAATGTGTACAGTGTGCAAAAAAAAAAAAAAAAAGGTAAACACATATGGGACAAATGGAGAGCATTGCAACTGCTCCTCCACTTTGTCACACACCCTGTTAGGTGACAATTTCTGTCTTGTTCCTACAACACTCATCAGTTTTGTAAAATTAAATTACAAAATATAACATAACAACTTAAACACTACTTTCTTTTCTTTTTTCTATTTTGGCCTGTCCCGTTTGGTACTTCAGACAACGATTCTGAATTGCTAAAGGCCAGGAAAGATGCCCAACGGATGTATTTTTTCAAGTGGCGAAAATATAGCAATGCCATATTGGTCCACTTGATCGATATGTATTATTATTGTTTATTTATTTTATTTTATTTTAAGTTATTACAAATTGGACAGACAATTAGACAGAAAGAGAGAAAGAAAAACAGAGGGAAGGGAGGGGGACAGTGACAGAAGACACTGAGGAAATCCGTTGGATCACCGGTTAAAAGAAGAAAAACGAAAACAAGCAACAAGAGAACAACACAATACAGAGATCAAAGCAATGACCTAGACAGTGTAAGTAACAGTCAGTACTAAATATTGAATGTTATTGAGCAGCACACAAGACCGACAGCGCACGATATGCTTTAAGGTAGCAGCTAAGGAAGATCTAGTTTGTCTGTGAGCAACCGTGTGCACACCTGTGTGTGTGAGCACGCTTGAGTTCAAAAGGTTTATCCTTCTAACAATCTGCTAGGGGGGGGGGGGGGTCCCCTCAGAGCATGAAGCAGACATGGAGGAGACCCAGGCCCGGACACCCACAGGCCCCCCAATGTGCGAAAGCCCAAGGAGGACCACCGGAGAGGCAACCGCGCCACCTTCCTGGAAAAAGCTGAGGAGAGCCCCAGACATGAGGTCAGCAGCCACAGGGGATGCAGTGACGAGCCCGCAGGCCCAGCCAGCAGCCGCCGGGTACATTAAACATTACTCTTAATAAAAAAGCTAAATCGAAATGCATAACATGACGTTTGTTTATGTGTTACATGGGGATTTTCAGGTCCCTAGGAAACTGCAGTGCTGAGAACAGAGAGTGTAAGTGTGGGAGTTGCTTAGTTAACAAAAGGCCGTGCACCTGGTGTGGTAGGCCTTTATCTTGCTCAATGAATGGGGTCAATTCAAGACATTCCTCTAAGCCATGTGCCGTAAATGTACTATTGTTAAAGGATATTTTGAGGTTTGGTCAGGCCTGAATGTTTTGCTGTAGTGGGCGTTGGTGTGTTACAGGGAAAGCTAAGCAAAATGACCTCCAGGCCAGATCAGTCACTATAGCTGATTAACTGACAACTTGAGAGCTGGATGTTTTCTTTACAGATATATCATAAACTTTAAAAGAAACAAACAAGAAAACAAATTGGTGTTAATGAAGTACCGTTTGACCCATTGTGTCATTTTCCTTGTTAAAACACTTCCTCAGGAATCGCTTGTAGGTGCCTGAACTGCGGGGATTGAAGTTTTTGATAATTATTGAGCAGCTTTTGTTGCATTAGTTTAATGTAATTCTATTTTTAGTATTAATAATATATGTGATTCTAAATGTTCATTATTTGATCGAAGAACAAATGTGTGTTTCACTGAGAGCGTACCCAGTGATAAAAATATTAACTGGAATTAAAATATGTAAATCACCATATTAACTGAAGAAATTGCTGTTTATTGGTATATTTTTATGATCTTGGGATTTTTTTAAATCACCACATCATAAGATTTCTGACGTATGTGGTATAATTGGGATAATTCTGAAAATTTTCTGTGAAATAAGAGTCATATGACTTATGAAAGGCCCCTCTGTGATTGGTCAGATGCTGCCAAGGCCATGTTCTAAGAATCTGTCCAGATCATCAATCTTACTTTGGCTTGGATTTTCATTCATGTCCAAATAAACAAGCCCACTTAATAACAGATTTTATATAAAATAAATGAAAGCACATAACAATCCACATGCATACACACCCAGTATTGTGTTTATTATGTGATTTCAATTTCAAGTAGAATTTAAATCTAGTGCATTCCATTTATTGCCAATAAATCCCATTAAATGACAGAATTACATATTATTACACTTTCAGACATTACAGACATTAATGTGTTGTCTTTGAAGGATGGCCATTTCTTTTATGTACGCCAAAACAATCCCCAATCTCGCCGCCACTAACACAGAATCTGCAGCTAATCTCACTCTTTGTTTAAAGTTATGAAAACGTATGTCTAAATTAAAGAGAACCAAATCTAGTGGAGTGTTAGGGGAATTTTTCAACATGCAGGCTTTTAGCTCTTAGTATTTTAAACAAAATATTAGCCTAAACCACTATCTTTTCTTAAACAATAATGTTTTGTAAAAGCAAAAGAAAAAACCCCAGAACAAAGCTCCTATAAAGTACATAAACTAGTTGCTAAAAGACACTTTCTGGCCGAGAAGCCGGCAGCTTTTGTTGAGAATCAGAAAGCGGAACATTTCCAGAAAGTTGATGCTATAATGGCATGAAAAAATCTGGCAAAACCAGTTTTGAATACAATGTTGCTTTGAAGTTCTAACTAATCTTTTGAGACGAGCTTTGAACTGAAGGTCGTGAATTGTCATAAATTGTTCTTGACATTACTTTAAAGCCTGTGCTTTTTGGTGAGTGCACAGGTATTAGATATGTTAACATGCAACCCCTATCAGAACTAATCATTTTGTCTAGAGGACTAGACGACCACGACACCACATATAGACTAATCACCTTAAAAAAAGAGATAATTAAGCAAGTCTGTCTTAAAGTCCCACCGTCATGGACCAATTGTAGAAAGGCTCTGCTGCTGCCGCCTAGTGAAGCCTTCATCCAAAATGAATTCTGACTCTACTACCTGTCCACACACAAAAAATATTAACAGTGCAGTTCAAATCAAACGAGCATCTGCTAAATTCGTTTTTACCCATTCATGTTATTATCCCATCAAAGATCACATAAAGAATAACAGTAGAAGATACTCACTTAAATATTTGACTACTTACAACTTCAAAGCTTCATAATAGCTATCGGTATTTGAGAGTATTTTGGCAGGACTGGTGTCTGCCATCTCTTCAGATGAAAAGATGTTTTTAAGGGTTGTTTAGCAGCTTTTGATGCAATTTTGTTTTAAGACAGACTTTGAAGAAAGTGATCATGTGAAAGTGAGACAAACACAATTGTGAGTAAATACTGGGTTTAGTTCTCCCATTCTGAAGCTATGAGAACTTTGCGGTCTTCTGCTCTTCCGTTCTTCCTGTAGTAACGAGCCATAATGCCCAACAGCACCACTGACACTAAGAAGGCGCTGGCAAAGACTGCGGTGGAGATGTTGGAGCTGAAGATCTTCCTCATTTCCCAACCTTCCTCACTTGATTTTGTGCCTGGAGAAGCTGGTGGAGGACTCACTGAAAGACATCAATACATGGATAGTTGGACAAGCTGGCAAGCAAGTAAGGAGGCAGAGAGGCAATCAAACAGGTAGATTGATACATTTTGGATTAACCTTCTGGAAGCGTGCCGCTCCTTTCCATCAGAACATCCTGACTGTTCTCTGCTGTATCAGGAAAAGGCTGCCCAACAAACTGCAGAGGGCCCTGGGTAATGTAGTGTCTACCCGTCTCCCCGCTCAGGCCTCGCCTACGTCTGCGTGATGGATCCTTCAGACATCCCTGGGCACATCTGGAAAAGGGACTCTCAGGCTCACACAGGATTACAGAGCACGTGATGTACACCTGTAATGTGGAAGAGTAAAGGCTTTGGAATAACAAGCACTTGTCTAACCACCAGTTACCCATCTTGAAATGCTTCCAGGTAGTTGCCACAACTTAAAAACTACATGTACACTGATCAGGTGTAATATTATGACCACCTCCCTAATACTGTCTTGGTCCCCCTTTCGCTGCCAAAGCAGAACTGACCTGTACGGAAAGTTTTCATCACTCATCCAACTGTCTAATCAGTCTCACTGAACCCGAGGTTTCCGAGCATAATATTGTCTGTCGCATCACACTGCCTCTGCCTTGCCTTCTTCCCATACTGCATCCTGGTGCCAGGTGTTCCCCAGGTAGGTGACGCACAGGCACCCGGCCATCAGTCCAGGCCACCTTCTTCCATTGCTCCGTGCCCATTCTTGGCACTTTCAGTGATGGATGGGGTTTAGCATGGGCACCCTGACTGATCAGATCCCCAATACTCAACAAACTGCCATGCACTTTTGACTTTTGTCTGTTTAATCAAACCAATAACCTGATAATTACTGCAATTTTGGAAATGTTCTAGCCATCACAATTTGGCCCTTCTCTAACTCGCTCAAATCCTTACACTTGAAGGCAAAATGTTCATTTGCTCCCAAATGTCTCCTCCTTACGAACAGATGGCATGAAGTGATACCAGTGTTGTTCACTTCACTTGTCAGTGGTAACTTTGTTATATCTGTATATAGTTATTAGTCAAAGTTTAAAAATGTTGCTGATTCTGTACCAAAATAATTTTTCAAGCTTTTTCACACTTGGAAATTGGATACAAAACAGCAGGAAAGCAGTGATATCAGGATTTTCTTTGTTATGCATATACTCTTCAGTATATAACTGTGTGAGTAATATTTTTGTATAGGTTAGAGGTTTGTATTTGGTGCTATCTAAAGTTACCTGGTCATAGTTTCCAGTAAATTTAAAGGCTTGAAGTCCGAAGTTGAATGCAGTTTTATTAGATGGGTAAATTGTTACTGTCTCGTCTTCTACACACCTGAAAGAAGGTTTAGGTCAATCGTATGAAGCAATGTAAATGGAAGATGACATTTAATAGTTGTAAGTTGTAGTAATTAGTATTGCTATTTAATGTAGCTAAAATACACTCCTGTGAAAATATTATCGACAATTTAGTTGTAAGGAATTTTAAGCATTTTTTAAATTTTACAGCACTTTTTTTGCATCAGCACTTACCCATTCCTGATGATGTAGTACGAGAGGCTGTTTTCAGGGTTGTTATCAGGAGTGGCTTTGCATGACTCAACAAACAACATCACGTTTGGTAATTCTGAACTAGCTTGGATGCCCATAAAAATAGTCTCCAGCAGCTTGACTTGTACTGGATAGGCACTAGCCTCCACTCTGTTTGTAAAGCTGCTGTTGTGGAAAATTTCAAAAGTGTAGCCAAAGCTTCCGAAGTTGGACTCGGTGAAAATGTAGTCAGCGTTGTGGAGATTGTAGTAATTGGAGATGCTGATGGCTTTGGGAAACTGGCATGAGAAACCGATTTTAACTGTCTTCCTTCGAGTTATAACCTCGTTAGCCAGCTCAAACGAGTTGATCGCATTCTTGAAAATGATATAATCACCTTTATCCTGTATTTAAGACAAACAAAGGAAAAGCAATTAGTTGCCGTGAGGATAATGAACAACGGTCGTGATGTTGTTCTGTTCAGTGTATCGAGCCGCAATATTCTTCTCGTTGCGACGTACAGTAACTGGCTTATTTTACAAACTCAAATTTTGCTGTTCATTAATGAAAAAAACATTTTTATCTACAAAGAAATGTAAATGTTTCTCCAAACCTCAATTTTTGTCCCACAAGTGCTGAAGGACATTGCACCCATGATGTGAGTGCTGTTGGAGGTGAGCGAGCATGAAGGGTCACTCAGCTTGAGAAAGTTCTCGTCAATGCCAGGCATGGAAGCTTTATCAAGGGCTACTGTCATCTTATTGGCTGAGCAATGAACAGTGGCCTTGCCTGTAAACAGCACAATCTATATTAGCTACCTATTAGGAATAAAGTATTTTATCATACGATTACTACATATTCATATTCAAAATCATTAAAAAATAAATAAAAAGCTATTAAAAAAGAAGAAAACAAAGGAAAAAAGAAAACCGCAAAGAAACAAATGTGATTTTACTTAGTTATAAGAGTCAATGTTATAATGAAATTAAAAGCTACAAATAAATGTGAAAAAACCTGCAAAATAACAATATTAATTAGATAATAAAACTGAAACATAACAAAGATAATATTGAAATCAAACTAAAACAAACTTGTACAGGAAATATCTTTGGGTTAATTTATGTCAGTTTGTGAAGAGAACTAGCAGAAAACCACTAAATTATACTGGACTGAAACCAAAATCTAAAATATCCAACATGTATGCATTTACATCTCAATCAAACTGTGTTTAACGTTTACCTTATACTTGTAAAACGCATTTAATTACATTATTTAAAATAATCTAAGAAATGAAACATTTTATTCAGTATATTTATAACCTCGATTTACAATTTAAAAAAAGCCTAGGTGCTGTGTAACCTGTAAACTGAAAACAAAAGGGAGTGATTTGCAAATCCAAAAAAAAAATAAAAATCACATTGAAAATATGTTACATGTTTAAACTGATCCACTTTACTATTTTAGGACAAATATTAGCTGATACTGAATTTGATGGCAGCAAAAAGTAGAGACAGGGCAACAAAAATAATAGCTAGAGGACTATTTTGAAACTGTTAGAGCAGGGGTGTCAAACTCAAATACACAGTGGGCCAAAATTCAAAACTGGAACAAAGTCGCGGGCTAACATTAATATTTATTGAAATATATTTATTCCTCCAGATATAAGAATGAATCTTTTCTTATGGACTCAAACACGTTTTGCTGAAAAACTGAATATGTAACAAGCAAAGCTTAATACTAAACAATATATATATTAGCTGTATAATACCAGTAGGCCAGCTCTAATAGGAATTTGGTGTGGCTTCGCGGGCCAAATGTAATTAGGCTGCGGGCCAAATTTGTTATTATTTACAGTACATAATATTAAAAGATGAAAAGGATCTGGAGAAAACTCAGATTCTTGCTGAGATATTGGAAGATTGTGATCTCTAAGCCCTCGGGGTAATATTACATTAAAAACAGGTTTTAGACCAGCACACGCTCCCACACAGATTACATGTTTTCCAGGTAAGGTCATATATATTTGAACAACACAGAGGTTATGATGCATCCTGTATATATTACAACGGCAATGCTTTCATAGCAGAAGAGTTTGTGTGCTGAACTGGCCTGCCTGCAGTTACCAACTAAATACATTTGTTATAACAGGAAGTGAAACACACAACAAATGAGACTTGGGTCTGTCGTGCAGTTAGAATCATGTATCAGAGAAGACTGGGACAACACTCCCAACAACTGATCTTTGGGACTGTTAAAAAAGGAGGAAATTCTACACAGACGTAAATATTGCCCTGTCCCAACTTTATTCACTCAAAATGATCTTATTTTACAGTATGCCAAATCTTTTGGAAATCAGGTGGAATAAGAAAATGCAAACAAACAATTCATTTACTTATGTAATGGACATAAACAGAAGAAAAACACTGTTTTAAAAGTTGTTTAGGTTTTGTTTTTATGTATTTTTTTAAGAGGGAGTACTGTCACTTTAAGAGGTTTCATGGGAAGCAAAATAGAACCACAAGTGAACAAATGGCCAGCAGTGTTTGTGCTGTTGCCATGGCACTTAGTTATTACACGCACTGCTCATTTGTCAAGAGAGAGAGCAGGTGTTTACTAACCTTGTGTGGTAGATGCTTGGGTCACCAAGACAACAACACACCTCATCTCTGATTGGCTTAATGACAAAAAAACAAAGAAGATATTTAAGTGAAAATATGGAAAGAGCAAGCTTAAATGTAATGTTGACTTGAAGACTGCTCATTATAGTGATCCAAATATCTAATCAACTTTTCACATCAACACGAACTCAAAGCATTTATACATGTAGACGTGGTGAAGACAGTCTGCTGAAGGATGACTGAACATGGCATGGCTGCTGATAACAGACGGACCGGTGTGAGTTTTCAGACATTGTTGATGTACGATGTGCTAACGCACAACAATCTCTAGGGTTTATAGGTCTGAAATGAGAAAATATCCAGTGAGCAGCAGAATGGCCAGATTACTACTCTTTCAGGGAAGTAGTGATCGATCTAGAGTTGTGACTGTTTTGATGAGTTGTAGATTCAAGTGAGAAGGGCATCAACATGGTAGTAAAATATGTGTGGAAACAACAGCAGTGTGTGACAATGTGTAATGTGTACGAGGAAATGTGCTGCATCAAAGTGGTGACAAGGACTTTCCTGCTGTGAGTGTGTCAAAGCAATCAAGAAAAACCGTAAGGTCCCACCACAGCACTTCAATGGAGTAGTGGTCCGAGCTACGATTCTTTCTTTTTCAGCCATTCTGCTGTAGTTTTGTCACTGTGCTTGGGATCATTGTGTTGTTTCACTCAGTTTTCACCAAGCTTTGATTGTCAGATTTGACTCTGGGACACTTTAACATACAAAGGAGTTCATGGTTGACTAAGACAGCAAGGTGCCCAGGTCCTGTGGCTACAAAACCATCTTCAATCATCAGCTCTCCCCACTGTGCTTGATGGTTCTGAGGCACTTTTGCTAATATGCTGTGTTTGGGTTTCAGCAAATCTCCACTTTAGTGTCATCTGTCTAAACAACTGTCAGTGCGCCCCAGGGCAGCTGTGGCTACAATGTAGCTTGCCATCGCCAGTGTGTGAATGTGTGTGTGTGGATGGGTGAATGACTGAATGTAGTGTAAAGCGCTTTGGGGTCCTATGGACTAGAAAAGCGCTACTATACAAATGCAGGCCATTTACCATTTACCATTTACAACACTGCTCCAGAAGTTGTATGGCTTATTCACATACAACTTTGCAGCTATGTTGCCAGTCCTTCCAAGCAAGCTATAATTTTTCACTCTGAGAATTGTCTGGCTTTGGGATGATTTTCCTTGGACATTTACAGTGGAGCAAAAAAATATTTAGTCAGCCACTGATTGTGCAAGTTCCCCCACTTAAAATGATGACAGAGGTCAGTAATTTGCACCAGAGGTACACTTCAACTGTGAGAGACAGAATGTGAAAAAAAAATCCATGAATCCACATGGTAGGATTTGTAAAGAATTTATTCGTAAATCAGGGTGGAAAATAAGTATTTGGTCACCTCAAACAAGGAAAATCTCTGGCTCTCACAGACCTGTAACGTCTTCTGTAAGAAGCTTTTCTGTCCCCCACTCGTTACCTGTATGAATGGCACCTGTTTGAACTCATCATCTGTATCAAAGACACCTGTCCACAGCCTCAAACAGTCAGACTCCAAACTCCGCCATGGCCAAGACCAAAGAGCTTTGGAAGGACACCAGGAAAAGTATTGTAGACCTGCACCAGACTGGGAAGAGTGAATCTACAATAGGCAAGCAGCTTGGTGTGAAAAAATCAACTGTGGGAGCAATCATCAGAAAATGGAAGACATACAAGACCACTGATAATCTCCCTCGATCTGGGGCTCCACGCAAGATCTCATCCCGTGGGGTCAAAATGATCATGAGAACGGTGAGCAAAGATCCCAGAACCACACGGGGGGACCTGGTGAATGACCTGCAGAGAGCTGGGACCAAAGTAACAAAGGTCACCATCAGTAACACACTACAACGGCAGGGAATCAAATCCCGCAGTGCCAGACGTGTTCCGCTGCTGAAGCCAGTGCATGTCCAGGCCCGTCTGAAGTTTGCCAGAGAGCACATGGATGATACAGCAGAGGATTGGGAGAATGTCATGTGGTCAGATGAAACCAAAGTAGAACTTTTTGGTATAAACTCAACTCGTCGTGTTTGGAGGAAGAAGAATACTGAGTTGCATCCCAAGAACACCATACCTACTGTGAAGCATGGGGGTGGAAACATCATGCTATGGGGCTGTTTTTCTGCCAAGGGGACAGGACGACTGATCCGTGTTAAGGACAGAATGAATGGGGCCATGTATCGTGAGATTTTGAGCCAAAACCTCCTTCCATCAGTGAGAACTTTGAAGATGAAACGAGGCTGGGTCTTCCAACATGACAATGATCCAAAACACACCGCCCGGGCAACAAAGGAGTGGCTCCGTAAGAAGCATTTGAAAGTCCTGGAGTGGCCTAGCCAGTCTCCAGACCTCAACCCCATAGAAAATCTGTGGCGGGAGTTGAAAGTCCGTGTTGCTCGGCGACAGCCCCAAAACATCACTGCTCTCGAGAAGATCTGCATGGAGGAATGGGCCAAAATACCAGCTACTGTGTGTGCAAACCTGGTAAAGACCTATAGTAAACGTTTGACCTCTGTTATTGCCAACAAAGGTTATGTTACAAAGTATTGAGTTGTATTTTTGTTATTGACCAAATACTTATTTTCCACCCTGATTTACGAATAAATTCTTTACAAATCCTACCATGTGGATTCATGGATTTTTTTTTCACATTCTGTCTCTCACAGTTGAAGTGTACCTCTGGTGCAAATTACTGACCTCTGTCATCATTTTAGGTGGGGGAACTTGCACAATCGGTGGCTGACTAAATACTTTTTTGCCCCACTGCATTCCTGAGAAGATTGGCATCTGTCTACCTTTTTTTTTCCATTTGTGAATAATCTTTATTGTTTTAAAATGCTTGATTTTATATAAAGGCACTCACGTGTCATTTGTCTCTGCAGTGAAGCAGACTGGGACATATCTGTACAGGTCACTGAGCTGTGGTGTCCAGCTGAGAGTGACTTCTGCTTTTCCGAGCAGATCGTCTTTGAACACTTTGGTCATGTTCTGGGGGCCACTGACCTGGAAGTCGTGGATGCTTTAGGGAAAGGAATAAACATTACACACACACACACACACACAAAATCCACAGAAATTCTCTGAGTATTATATCAACATTACAGGGTGTTTGTTTAGGGAAAGCTAGTGCCATAATTAATAATTTCAGTAAGTAAACACCTGGCATGGCGAGCTTCAGCTTCAGCATTAAGCTGGAATGTCTGGCCCACAGTGGCATGAAGAATATCACCGTGTGAAGGGGTTCTGTACAAGAATATGGGCTGCACATGACCGGCTTCACAGTTTGGTATTGGCAGGAGAACTAAAACACAAACAAGGCAGAAAGAATGTAAGTTCTGTTTCTATGAGACTTGACAGTTTCTGGTATTGTGCAGCCATACAATGGCCTCTCTGAGTTAGAGTTGGTTGGTCAGTCACCACATCAGAATAAAACGTGAGACAGTCCTCAAGCTGCCAGTTAAGTCATAAATTATCCAGTCAGTTAACCTTGCTTTGCTGATATTAATGACTCTTGCTTGTGTCAGCACCAACGTAAAGGAAACATATTTGAGTTTTTCAGAGACAAAGTGTAACTTAAGAAAAAAAAAGGTAATTTCTTTGTTTATTTAAATGTAACCCTTTAAAGCCCAGCGTGTCATATTTGATACGTGTTTTTAGACTTTTACATCATCAGCGTGATTTGTTTTTTTTACTTCTACTTTAAATTGCATGACACGTTTTTAAGCACTAAATTGCAAAAATATGGCTTATGTAGCAAATGTGATACAAATTAAAACTCACATATGTGGAGATTAAAATTTTATATATTTTGTCTAAAGATTCAACAAACACTTCATTATCAAAAACTTAAAGATTTCTGGCAGTTATTTCATGGTTCAGGTTTTAAAGCGATAGGTTCATTAGAAGCAACTTTGGAAGCTAAAGCAAACAAATGTATCCAAATACTGTACTTAAATTTCACTTGTCTTGAATATTTATTATACTATTATACTATTTTATATTAAACTGTATACTCTTATATTCTTAGACTATTTAGTACATTTAATAAACAGGGTTAAATGATAGGTAGACTTGTTGCTGTTTTCAACTGAAAGATCAGAATACAATATACAAGTTACACCATGTGAGAAACTCTTATAACACAAATAAAAGATGATTCGAGGGGAGGCTGGGACTCGTTGTATTGAGTCATTATTTTTTTGGTTTTTATAATCGCCAAACCACATAAAGTTTTAATGGTAATGTTTTAAAATACCTTTTTCACATGACCTTGTGGAGTTTTTGTGATATTTATGACTTTGTTTAAATCAAATCAAATCAAATCACTTTTTATTGTCACATCACATGTGCAGGCACACTGGCACAGCACATGCGAGTGAAATTCTTGTGTGCGAGCCCCACAAGCAACAGAGATGTGCAAACACAACAACACAAACGAGCAAAATACAAGAATGGCCAACCTGAAACTAATAAATATATGTACAATATATAATAGTGTATGCATTTCTGGATGTGTATACTAAATATTTTCCTACGTGTGTGTGTGTGTGTGTGTGTGTGTGTGTGTGTGTGTGTGTGTGTATACACATTTTTACAAATTAAATAGTAAAAAAATAAAATAAAATAATAATAATAATAATAATAATAAAATATATAAAATATACAGAGTTGAATATGTGCAAAACAAGTGGCATTTATATACAGTGTGGAGTGCATAATGTTAAAGTTCCAGTAGTGAAGCTGAGGTGTCTATGACGTGTTCAGCAGTCTGATGGCCTGATGGAAAAAGCTGTCTCTCAGTCTGCTGGTACGGGACCGGATGCTGCAGAACCTCCTTCCTGATGGAAGCAGTCTGAACAGTTTATGGCTGGGGTGACTGGAGTCCTTGATGATCCTCCCCGCTTTCCTCAGGCACCGCTTCCTGTAGATGTCTTGGAGGGAGGGAAGCTCACCTCCAATTATCCGTTCAGAGCACCGCACTACTCGCTGGAGAGCTTTGCAGTTGTAGGCGGTGCTGTTGCCATACCAGGTGGTGATGCATCCAGTGAGGATGCTCTCAATGGCACAGTGATAGAAGGTCCTGAGGATGCGGGGGCTCATGCCGAATCTTTTCAGTCTCCTGAGAAAGAAGAGGCGCTGCTGCGCCTTCTTCACTGTTTTGTTTGTGTGTACTGACCATGTAAGATCCTCAGCCAGGTGTACGCCAAGGAACCGGAAGCTGCTCACTCTCTCCACAGCAGCGCCGTTGATGGTGATGGGGGTGTGTACTTCTCTGCACCTCCGGAAGTCCACTATCAACTCCTTTGTCTTTGCGACGTTGAGGGTGAGATGGTTGTCTTGACACCAGTGGGTCAGGGCGCTGACCTCCTCCCTGTAAGCCGTCTCATCACCGTTGGTGATAAGACCCACCACTGTAGTGTCGTCCGCAAACTTCACAATGATGTTGGAGCTGTTAGTGGCTGTGCAGTCGTAGGTGTAGAGTGAGTACAGGAGAGGGCTCAGTACACACCCCTGTGGAGCACCAGTGTTCAGTGTGATGGGGGATGAGGTGATGCTGCCCAGTCTGACCACCTGGCGTCTGTCAGACAGGAAGCTAAGGATCCAGCTGCAGAGGGAGCTGCTCAGTCCTAGATCCTGCAGTTTCCTGTCCAGCTTCGAGGGAACGATGGTATTGAATGCTGAGCTGTAATCTACAAACAGCATCCTCACATACGTGTCTCTCTTCTCCAGGTGTGACAGGGCAGTGTGTAGTGTCAGGGCTATGGCATCATCAGTGGACCTGTTGTGGCGGTATGCAAACTGTAGAGGGTCCAGTGAGTCGGGTAGTGCAGAGCAGATGAAGTCCCTGACCAGCTTCTCGAAGCATTTGCTTACGATGGGGGTCAGGGCTACAGGTCGCCAGTCGTTCAATGAGGAGATGGTGGAGGATTTGGGTACAGGGACGATGGTGGCCATTTTGAAGCAGGCTGGGACTACAGACAGAGAGAGGGAAAGGTTGAAGATGTGCGTGAACACTCCAGCCAGCTGAGCCGCGCATGACCTGAGGACGCGGCCGGGAATCCCGTCCGGACCAGTAGCTTTGCGTGCGTTCACCTTCCTGAAGCACTTCCGCACATCCTCCTCAGACACAGTGTGCGCACTGACGTCATCCGCGGTGCGCACACTGTCCGGTCTCATGGTGTTCGCTGTGTCGAATCTAGCGTAGAATACGTTTAGATCCTCACACAGAGAGGCCGTGGTCTGCGGTGTGCTGGTTTTCCCTCTAAAGTCTGTGATCGTGTTTAGTCCCTGCCACATACTCCGAGGGTTGTCAAACTGTTGTTCCACCCTGTCCCTGTACTCACGTTTGGCTGCTTTGATCGTCTTCCGGAGTTGGTAATGTGCGTGTTTGTAGTCCGATGTGTTCGCGGAGGCAAAGGCGGTGTTCCGTGCCGCCAGTGCCGCGCGAACATCTCCGTTAATCCAGGGTTTTTGATTTGGGAAGGATTTGACTATTCTGGATGGGACGACATCTTCCACGCATTTCCTGATAAATCCACAGACTGAGTCTGTGTATTCATCAATGTCTCTGGCGGCCACGTGAAACATTTCCCAGTCCGCGTGATCAAAACAGTCCCGCAGCGCAGACTCCGATTGGTCCGTCCAACAGTGCACCGCCCTCCGGGTTGGAGCTTCCTGTTTCAGCTTCTGCCTGTAGGCGGGCAGGAGCAGGATGGAGCAGTGATCTGATTGGCCGAATGGGGCGCGGGGGAGGGCTTTGTACGCATCCCGGAAAGAGGTGTAACAGTGGTCGAGTTGCCGGTTTCCACGTGTGTTGAAAAGGATGTGTTGATGGAGTTTTGGTGAGACTTTCTTCAGGTTTCCCTTATTAAAGTCTCCGGCTGTGATAAACGCTGCCTCTGGGTGTGCGGTTTCCTCGCTGCTGATCGCGCTGTACAGTTCCCAGAGTGCACGGTCAGTGTCGGCTTGTGGGGGAATGTAAACAGCCGTAATAATCACTGCTGTAAATTCCCTCGGTAGCCAGAATGGCCGGCACTTAATCATCAGGTACTCCAGGTCCGGTGAGCAGAAGGATTTGACCGGGTGCACGTTTGCATAATCACACCAGCTGTTGTTGATCATGAAACACACACCACCGCCTCTTGTTTATGATATTCCTCTTGTGTTTATATATATTCAGTATTTTTGGGGTGAGACGTGTATTATGTTTGTGTCGCACTGACCATGTACTTTTATGAATCACTTACCCTCAATTGAGAACTGCAGCTTTACTTTGCAGAGAGGAGGTGAGTTCATGCCAGAGGCCTCACGAAACACCGATGTTCCATCTGAGTAGGTCAAAGTGATGTTGTTGGTGGAGAAGTCCTCTAACATCAACTCAAACACGTGGATTCCAGTCTCAATGTCACCTGTACTTGTCAGTATGCATGTAGTCTAAAGGGACACGAATAACAAATGGACATGACAGAGGTGCTGTTTTCTCAGAGCTTATTAAACACATCAGTTTGGAAGAGACGGGATTCCAAACATAGTTACTATGTCACCGTTTTGCTTTTGGTTTCATTTCTTCTGTTTCATCTGGTCCAACTAGTCACTCCTGTTTGCTGCATCACCTGATCTCCTGTGTGCCCTTGTCCTACCATCATTCGAGTACTTCAAAGTAGTCATCTGTTTTGTATTTGGTCAGTTTTGTTTCTTTTCTTTTATCACTTGCCTAGTCGGCACAAGTTCTATTCTACTTCTGCTAACTTATATGTGATTCACCCCTTAGGTCCTTCAGATTATCAGTGCATAAACACATGCTTCTAATAAATCCAAAGGCATACTATTAGAGCTGATCTTATGCTTAAAGCATAACAATAATCTTCTTTTACACATTTTTAAAGTCTAAAAAAAAAAGATTTCATTCTCTCTCTTTGCAAGTAAGCAAATGCAAATGATTGTAATGAGATTACAAGATGAGCTTAACGGAGATAGTTGGTTAAATTATTAGATTTTTTTAATGGGTTTATTATAAATTTGTATCTATTACATCAACTATATTGTCAACATGCAGAACATACTGATCAATCAAAGCATTAAAACCACTGAAAGATAAATTATTGCTCATCTTGATGAATGCAATGGGAAACCTTGCGTCCATTAAGTATGTTACCTTTATAAATACCCCTGACCTAATCACTGTAGCTCACTGATTAGAAATGCACTATGTACAAGTACATTTTTGTACATTTTGCACTGTGACAAAGAACAAACGGTGATAATACAACAGGACCCAGAGACTCTGCTGCCAGAGTCCTGGTGCCAGACACTAATTGACACCCAGAAGGGTTAACAGCTGCATAACATTTGATGGTAATTGTCTGTTTTTCATAATAGCACTCATCTCGTCTTACTGGCCATTTAAAAAGGTCTTCCACAGTTCGAGCCATATACACTCAGGCATTCACTTTATTCTTTGCGAGAATTTGATCATTCTCACATCCATACGCAACAATGGATGCAACAGGAGAAAATATGTGTTTGGGCCTGATGAAACCAACATTTTGATTAATATATCAAAATGCTGTGCCTAAAATGAGTGGATTACAATGCTATAATGATTGCTACATCAGATGACCACATTGAAGGTCATTAGAGCCCCCGTTTGGTCTGGATTACCTCGTCTAGAGCGAAGTTTGTGGGACCAGGTGTAGCAAAGCGACATTTCACTTCATCTCCATCTGGATCATGTGCCAGAATACGAATCCTCGAAAAACAGTTTTGAGGCACCCTGCAAGAACAGGCATCATATTAGTACATATTACAGTAATTTAACAACTAATCATCGAGTGATGTTTACGTAAGATTTCCAGATTCACGATTTTATGTTGAATCAAATAAGAAAAATGGCATGTACCGCAAAGAAGACACTGTTGTTGTTACGGGACAGCTGTTGACAGTGTGCGTATCAGATCGAGTTCCCAGGTCCAGCTCAGCATATGTTGTCCACTGGGTTTTCCCTTCAACATTAGACACCCAGCAGCAGCCAGAGTTCCTGAAAAGGAGGTGAAACATTTCATTGCTCGTAATTATACGCGTCACTTGAACCAACAATGGCTGCCATCTGAGAAGTGAAAAAACTCTGGTCTGGATTTTATATGCATCTTTGATAAGAGAGTATTTTGGTGAAGATATCACTACAAGACAAACTTGCATTTATTCGTGATTTGTTGGTGTTTCCAAAATATGAGGAGCTGATATGGAGCAGCTGTGTATCAGGTAGCAGAGCAGGTCGTCTACCAATCAGAAGGTCAGTGGCTTGATCCCCAGCTGCTTCTGTCCATGTGTTGAAGTGTCCTTGGGCAGGATTCTGAACCCGAAGCTCCCCTCGATGCATTCGTCGTAGTGTGAGTGAGTGTAAATGTGCTTAAGTATCGTTAAAAGCAACATCTAAATGTGTGTGTGTGAGAATAGAAAGGCACTATACTAATCCCTTTACCATTCTGATCCTACAGTTAACTCCCTTTTTGTTCTTTTATTTGTTCACACACAGACGTTTCTCATAAAAGGCTGGGCTGTCATACCAACAAAAATATTCCAAATGCCAAACTTGTGTTCTATTCAAGTGTCCCAGCAAGCGTGGCAGTCAGCCAGCGTGGTGGAATGAGAAGATGAATATCACTTCTCAAATCAACACTGACAGATACTGTGCTGTGGGAAATGCAGGGTGTGATGTGTACTTTCATTTTAAGCCTTTGTTATTAGAGATCGTTTTTCAAAGTAAAGATCAATTCTGATCAGCCTATAGAATAAATAATAGGGTAACAATTCAGAATGTATCGGCCAGTCCTCAGTACGAGTCCACTTACTACGGATCCCACTGCAAGTGGGCTGACTTTTCTCAACTTCTTCATTTTTAAGTTGTACTAGATCATGCTTGTTAAATACAATCTTCAATTCAGTCTGTGAGATACGCCAGAGTAACTAGCAAACGATAAATCAGATAAGCTGTGTTATTGTGCCCTGGACTTACCTCAGAGACAAGGAGGCATTATTAGTCAGGATGGTTGCTGTTGTGTGTCCTTCAGACTGGCACCAGCGGCCTTGGCCTGTGCTGTCCTGGTCTGTTTGCAGGACGCTCGACTTGTTAAAGCCTGTACATACGCCACTATCACATGAGAAAGACGACTGATCCTGACAGTTACTTTTGCCATTCTGCCGGTGATAAAAGGTCACCTAGAGGGTTTAAAAAAAATAATACATTTTCTGTGCACATTGTAAAAATCTGCATTGTTTGCATATTCAAGTCAATACAGTTTTCCCCCAAGTTTTTGAACAATTTCCTTCATGATTTCAAACCAACTTTTGTGGGGCTGAAATCATAAATAACAACAACTCCCTAACCCCTGTTCCCCAAGTCGTTGTTGTTTCTTGCATGCTTATAAATGTAGAAACTATAACATCTGTGAAAGCTATTCTATAGTTGTATTTTGAAAGGACCAGATTTCTGTAGTTTTCAGAACAGAAATTTAAACATCAGATAAAACCAGGTTTAAAACTGTTGCTTCATTTCAGAGTCAAAGGTTTTAGTCAGGGGATTTTAGATATCTCGTTTTATCACTTCTTAATAAACAAAAAGGAGAAGGAAAGTAAATGCATTTCCTCCATGTTTTCAGCTCTGTGATGCTTGATAAACTAATTAATCAAATTCCTAATTAAAAACAAAAATGTAAAACCTCATTTCTTCTGTTTTTAACTGTTTCACACTCTATATGTTGGTCTTCCTCCTGTCCTGTCTTAGATTGCGTTTAATTAGACATGGTGACATCACAGAACCCTAACTACAAAAATGAATGTGTCCAAACACAAGAACTGACAGAAAACAAAGACAAATGAACCCACATTTCTTGTATATTTCTTTTAACAGATACAGAGATGGCACATTTTCATTACTATCCACCATTTGGGATTTCTGAAGTTTTTTACTCACAAAAATATTGAAAAGCTTTGAAATTACTGTACAACATGCATGAAAGTGTTAACTATTTTCTTCATCACAAGAGTTTGGATTGTATGCAAGTGTTTTGCATTCCAATTAGGTTTCTTCAGAACTAGCGACGTGGCTGTATGGTTACTTAATTTCTTTTTTTTTAAAAAGGATCTTTTTGCAAATGCCACTACTTTAAAAATATGCATTATTACACTGAGTGTAAACTAATCTGTGTTGTGATCCATATTGCCCATCTTTCACTATCATGATAAATCTCAATATTAAAAGAATATAGTGAAAGTTTCAGCATATATACTTATGTTGTATTACCTTAAATGTCCCATCCATTTCCTTCTCTGGAGCCATGAAACTAATGCTGTCTCCATAAAAGCTGAGAGTCGACCCAATCCCCAACAATGGGAACAGCAGCAGGAGAAATACACCTGCCTCCATGATGTCTGAAAGAATCTGTATGTGCAAAATCTTGTTCAGCCAGTTTCAATCCCTGGGACAGAAGAGGCGGGGAATGAACTAACAAGAATAACCTGATCTCATCAGACCATCAGAAATGTTTTATGTGGTTGTATTATGTGAAAATGATTTTATATGCTAGAATGATGAAGACACAATCTGTATTTGACCCACTGGTCAAAATGATCAAGTCAAGTCATTTATTTTGCACTGTGCTGATTTTTATGATTGCATATTGTGTGATGTGATGATGACCAATCTATCTATATACATATGCATAGATAGATAGTAAAAGATAGGATTGGATATATACAGGTCTATCTACTTTGTCAGTCATCATTACATATGACAGTTTCTTCTGATGTTTATTTTGTTCCTTGAGGATGTTTATAGAAGCCTTTTCTTCTAACTTTTTTGTTTTGTTTTGTTTTGTTTACATTAAATGACATGTTTGACTGTATGCATTTTTTCCAAGGGTATGTACTGATTCTATTATGAACATAATGCTGATTATGCTGTGCGAATGAAAATGTTTTTTAAAAATGTGATAATTAATCGACTTGTTTTATTTTAAAGTCGGTGAACCACGGATGACTTTTTACCTTTTTGGGTTTTGGGCCACACTAGTTGCCGTAGTGACGTCAGCTTATAGAAATCGTCAGTGTCAAGATGGCTACGGAACCAAATAAGACCGAAATCCTTACCATTTTCAAAAGATTAAGATCTGTTCCTACCAACAAGGTAACCGAATACTCACCATCATTGCTTGTGTATTACTTTGTGAGGCTTTTTTATACTGGCAGTCCATGATTAGCTTTGGACAGGAGAAATTACCTGGGAAGCTAGTCGTGTTCTAGCACCTAGCAAGGCCCGGCTACACGGTAAGACAGCTAGCAAAAGCTAATGACTACTAGCCTACCGGTAAAGTAGTCTAACATAAAGGCCACGTATGTGTAAGCTAAGGAAGCTAACTTGTTCCGCTGTGCCACGTCGGGAAAATTATGGGAGAATCGTGAACTAAATAGACTAAACTTTTGATATGTCCGATATTGGGGACTCATTTAGTAGTGGTCGTTAGGTTTGCTTTGAAAGCCGTGAAATTTGACTCATTTCATTGATAAGTATCTGTTAGTGCTAGCAGAGTCTGATGTGTTGGCGCTCCATAACGTTTGTCAGTCAGAACTTCGGTTTTACAGTCATTTGTTCGGTAGGTGTTCTAGCTAACGGTTTACAGAGTGACAGTATAGTTTAAAATTAGATTATAAAAGACGATGGTACTGTAAAGTCATTAAGCGTTCAAAGTAAGTGACGGAAATACATAAGCAATATTATTTTTGTTTATTTATTTTTACACAGGAATGATGTTTTACTTACTCCGAGTCAGGCGTTTGGGCTATATGACCCTGCAAGCCTTTGTCCTGCTGTTTATGAGATTTCGTTTGATTTCTTTTAACTACTCTGTTAGTTTTCATATTAGCAGTGCAGTATGAACAGGTATGTAACAGTGTGTGCAGCAAGTGTGTAACAGGTTAGAGTGAAGATGAAGTCACTTGATAATAACGTTTTCTTTAAAGGCAGAAAAAAAATGTATAATGGATTACAGTCAGAGCTGTAAATGTCTGCGTTTTTATTTTTTCATTGAAAGCATGTGTTTTTTATTGACATCATTTAATGAATGAACAGTACACTGCGACTCTGTATATGACAGTAATCATTTGAATATCATTTCTTCAATTATACTGTGCAGTACAATTTTCTAAGTAAATTGATCATCTATATCGGTCTTTACAATCCACAGCAAAGATAGTAATGAGAGATCGGGTATCGTTTTCTTGTATACATGTGCTTATAGTAGTAGTAGAAATGGAAGCAGTAATGTCAAAAACATTCATTCATTAATTACTGTGCTTTGTAGAAATTGTGCTTCCTGGCACTTTGCCTGCCTAGAAGCAACACAAAAGCTCTGTCGAAATGGGTGAAACACACCTCAGGCAGCCATGTGCGTGACGTGGATGTTTTGAAACGCACTTCACAGAAGTATTATGAAACGTGGAGTTGGAAAGTCCAAGCATCAGCATTTTATCCCATTATAAAAGCTGGACATAGTAAATGAAGCCAACCTGAAGTTCTCTCTCATTTTAACAACTGTATATATTGTATGTTTTTTCAATGCAAAGCACAAAGTCGAGTTTTGAAGTTATTTATTTTTTGCTTTTTTAATTTTAGTTAAGATTTTAGTCACCACAGGAGTTTTGCAGTAATGCCCTTACTGCAGTAGTAATGTAGTAATAGTTTTTATGTAATTCTTTATGAATACATGTTACTTCACATTACCAGCAAGAATATCATGTCATTTTAGAACTCTGACATCTCCTTGAAAGTCAATAAATCGATCTGAAGCTCAAAGTACACACCTACAAAATACTATTAGAATTCATTCAAAACCTTTTAAGCTATAGACAAGAAAGAATGACATGCAGGGACGTAATGAACACAGGAGTTGTTGTGTTTTTTGGGTGGAGAACCCTTTTAGTTCAGTAATATTGTGATTAAATGCCATCAACATTTGAAGAAGTCATTATTAGAAATTCTAGGTTCCATCTCCCAACCCTAAAAGAGGTCTGCAGGTTTGGTGATTTTCAGCTCTTTTGGAGTTGATCCATTCTTTTATAGTCAATTTGAAAAATTGGAAATGCACTGCTGGACTTGACTATACTGAACAGGCCAATCACAGGCATTTTGGGCTGATAAATGCAATTTATAGTTACATCTCTAAGGAAGTGCATGCAACATTACAAACAACAAAATAATAAATAAAATTAGACATGCGCGATCTAAACTATGGCATGAAAATGTTACCTTTATTCTGTGTTGTTGGAAGCTATTCTGACATTAATAGGAGGCAAAGTTTTGTGCTGCTGAAAACAGACAATATGATGGTGTAGAGACAGTAATTAATATTAATAATCGATTAATAGTAATTAATACAATATTTAACATTATTTCACTTTCAGTCTGAAAAATGCTCCACCTCTTGGCTCTTCACGGTGTGTAAACACTCAGCAGCTCCATGTTAAACTATGTCATTGCTGCTTTTCTGTGACAGTAAATTCAATGAGAAAGTCTTCAGGAATGTTGAAACGAGCTGTTTAAATATAACTGACTGGCAACATTATTATCTGGTGATGATGTTGCTTCTCTTGCTCATATTGCATGATTAGCAGCAGGAAAATGTAATGGACTGTGACCACTTGGGTTGGTCGAGGCAGAAATGTTTCATTAAAATGCTAATGTTCTGTCTGCATAGGTATGTTTTGACTGTGCTGCCAAAAACCCCAGTTGGGCAAGTATTCCATATGGTGTCTTCTTGTGCATCGACTGCTCTGGCATCCACCGCTCACTGGGAGTGCATCTCAGTTTCATCAGGTAAACTTCATTGTACCTCAGCTTTGTAGCTGATCTAAAAATGTGTCGGTTTATGATATTTTAACACAGAAGGAGGGTTTTGTTCTGGGAAAGACTGTTAGTAAATCTGTCCATGTTGACTTTCCACATTGTCCCCCTTTCCTCCGCAGATCCACTGAGTTAGACTCCAACTGGAACTGGTTTCAACTTAGGTGTATGCAGGTTGGAGGTAACGCCAATGCGGTAAGTCTGAACCTGAGTACCAAGTGTAATGAGGTTTTTCTCAAATAAAAAAACAAAACGATTGTTGTCTTTTACCTAAATGAGCCATGTTTTGTGAAGTGTGGCTTTCTGGTACGACACGTCTGTGGTTTCTAATTCTTCTGAAATGTCATTTCTGTTTTTTAAATCTGAAGACGGCATTCTTCCGCCAGCATGGCTGCTCCACAAATGACACCAATGCCAAGTATAACAGTCGTGCTGCCCAGATGTACAGAGAGAAGATCCGACAGCTAGCAAATGCTGCATTGTCTAAATATGGCACAGACGTGAGTATCAATGAAGGGAAAACGTTTAGGAAATGTTTACGTCACTGCAGATGTTATTATTTCTGCGTAGGCTTGCGTGCTCCTAGTTTAATGAGTTGTTGGTACATTGAGGCTCAGTGATAAGAGTGATAAAAGGATTATTAGTGTTTGAGCCATGTGGCAGTTCTAGTTCAAAGTACATGGTAAATGGACTTTTACTGTAACCGAGCACTGAAAGTACTACAAGCTTCATTCACCAGATCATTAATATACCTTGTCTAACATTTGATTCAGTGGCTTTCCCAAGTACTCTGACATGCAGACTCAAGTAGCCATGGATCGAACCAATGACCATCCTTTTGTTTTATAAACAAAACCATCATTAATTCAGGATCTACTCTACTTCAAAAAATATGAAAAGCTTTTGAATTTACAACACAAGTTTTCCTTTTTGCTGTTGCAGCTTTGGATTGACTCGTCTGCAGGAGGCACGCCTGCAGCTTCTGACAAGAAAGAAACAGACTTTTTTGATGAACACACCCAGGTTTGTTTTTGTTTCTGGTGCTTTTAATGTCACAGCATGTTGTTTAATCACGTCTACAATATTATAGTGTTCCTCACGCAGACATTCCAGGTTTAATTAGCAACTCATTTTAGCATTTCTTTTACAGTGCACAGAACAGTGGCCTCCATTCCTCTCTTAGTTGTAGTTAAGTCATTTCTAACCAGCTAACCATGGCCCTTTCCATCTTGCAGTGTTTCACTACTCTCTGGCTCACTGGCCATGTCACTGTTGTGGTGGTGCTCGTTATCTGCTTCTGCAGCAGAGTGCTGCAGCTCCACTGGCCTGCAGTTCTTTTTCTGCTCTGGTGCTTATTTAAAGTCTGAACGTGCATCAGGTGGAAAACTGCAGATCAGAGAAAGAACTTCCATCTGCAGCTGCTTTCCGAGACTTTTCTAGTTAGTCTAGACGTTTAGTTAGTGTTTAGTTATTTGTTACAGAAGAGAAACTTGCTGTGTCTGTATTCACCCCGTCTCCTACTGAAATAATACTTACTATAAATTCCACTGTTGGGTCTGTGTTTCCACAAGCCCCGCTAGTTTAGAGACTTATTCTCCGTTTGCGTTTGTTTCACGTGTCGTGTTCAGCGTATGTCAAACGTACAAAACTTAAGAGTCACCAAGCTTTGTATCTGTGACAGAATTGTTTTTGAAATTTAGTTATTGAAATTATTATTATAATGATTAAGATATTATATTATAAGAATGATTAATTCTTATAAGATTTTGTGCCTCATTTGGAGAAAAACCTCGTGTGTGTGTGTATGTATATGTACAGATGAGCATATCATCTCCTTCCCCATTATGAATCTATAGGAAATGCTGCTTTAGGTATACAAGGCTGATTAAAAGTAAGTGTGTGTGTGTGTGTGTGTGTGTGTGTGTGTGTGTGTGTGTGTGTGTGTGTGTGTGTGTGTGTGTGTGTGTGTGTGTGTGTGTGTGTGTGTGTGTGTGTGTGTGTGAGAAACACATTGTTAAAGTTCAAACAACAGCATTTGAGTAACTAAAGTGTTGAGTTTCACTAGTTTCAAGACTAGTTAATAAGACTAGTCTTCTCAAGACTGGTTTATAACTGCCACGTGGGATTATTACAGTTCATCATTACAGTGAGCTTATAAAATATATGTTGTTGTTGTTGGTCAGATTTTAAGTGTTTCTGATTAAACAGTGAGCCACAAATGATTTGTGTATAGTTTAAATCTCCTGAGTGAAAGACGTATAGATTTAAAGTTACAGGCTTAAGTTGCATCCGTTCTTTAAATTTAATGACATTTATTTTTCAGCCTATTAATGACTGGAACGTTGCACCATCCTCTGAGCCAGAGCAGAACGGAGCCACTCTCACCCAGCAGCTGACGAACACAGCTGCTAAAGGCCAGGATGACACCCGTAAGTAAAATGAATCTTAGTTGTCAGCGTTGCATTGCCAGGTTCATTGTGTTTGGTGTGCTTGCTACCATGCAGAGACTTGCAGCTCTAATAGCTGTGACTAAATCTAATGTGTGAAAAGGGGATGGGATGAATGAGTCGTTACAGGTCTTTACTTTGTTTATTTCAAAGAGCTATTACTTCATTAAAAGACACGTCCTGGTTAGTTTGGTTGGAACGTGCCCATAGTGATTAGTCATCTTACCTGGAACTGCTGATGCCTTTGAAACCAGTGGGAATCACAGTGCTTCTGCATTTTGGCTTAGTTTTTGTTAATAAAATAAAGAAAAAGTTATAAAATGAAGTCAACACAACCTCACATGAACAACACCACATTATACACAGTATACTTTTTATTGATGTCCTGATATTAAAGCCTTAAAATGGAAAGGGGGTAAACGTCCTTTTTCACATGACTGTTTATTTTCACATTGATCCTGTTTTGAATGCAGCAAATAAATACTAAGAAAAATGCAGTAAGTATGTCTGAAAAATTCTTTTGTTGCTTCAACCTTGTTTTGCTTTTATCTTTTTAGAGCCAGAGGAAGGACCCAGCATTGATGGTTTGAGCACATCACCCAAAGCTGCCATTGGTGAGTGCATTAGCTTCACAGAGCCTCTGTCCTTCTGTAACTGCACAGCTGTTATCTGTAGTTTTTCTTTGTGTTGCCATTTATGTTTCTGTGTATAGATACTTCCCTTACTCTGCTTCGACTGTGTTTATACTTTTGTATCCATACATCCTTTTGTCTGTGTGTTCCTGTGAAGACTGTCCCAGTTTCGAGTCATATTATTCACATTCATTCATAATGATTAGAATATTTCTGTCGTACTGTGAGGCTGGTTGGGAGCTACAGTGGGAGGAATCCCAGGTTCTTCTAGTCGACATGCACAAGTGTCCCCGGGCGAGATACTCAACTTTAAATACCTCCTGATGCATCTGTCAGAGTATTAGTGTGTGTGTGGTAGTTCACCTTTAATAAAGCACAGTATCATTAGGTCTGAATGGATGAATCAGTGTTCCTCAAAGTAGAATCATGTAATAGAAGTACATGCACATTTACATAGTGGGTCATTCTCCACTTCAGTTCAACTCAGTTTTATTTCTTTTGACAACAAAACCATCATTAATGTGCCTTATGTAAGGTACAAAACCGCCTGAGCCTACAGCTGCATAATGTGGGGAAGGTTGAGGGTCACCAGGGGCAACACTTACTATGAGCTTTATCAGAAAGCAAGTTTTATAAGCAGAGAGGCTGTGGGCCTCCAAACATGGAGCAGGTTCCACGTGAAAGCTGAGTCTCCTGCTCTAGTAAAGTGATGTTGTGAAGTCTTTAAAATCATTGAGAACATGAAACATTTTATCTAATATATTAATTAGTACTCTTGTTACCAAGAATCATGATCTCATAATTGAATTGTTTGCGAGTACAAACTAGTATTTATATTAAGTAGCGTATGTCAGAAACAGTATGTGGCTCTATCTTGCTTTTGTTGAACTGCATATTAAGAGTTCCTGAATTTTAATGAATTCATTTTTCTCCTGATTTGACTTATCACTTCTGTAATGCTTCTATCGAGTGTGCATATCCACCACGGGTAGTGTAATCTAATCTGGAACATGAGCATTATGACTGTGCTGACTGGTTTGTCCTGCTCTTTAGAGGACTCCATGCGTTTGTCATCACGTGAAGGATGGACACCTCAAGGTGATACGTGTGGGTGTAGTTTGCACCAGCTGCTTTCTAGCTCAGACGCATGGTTTTGTTGCTTTTATTAACATCTCCTCAGTCACCTCCTGTTTCTCCTACTCTGTCATGTAAACAGTATCAGCTCACTGGTCTTATTTGTACAGCTGTTCAACAAGATACTCTTCGACAAGCATAAAGCTCTTTATTGTCATTGAGTGAAACTTAATTCAAAGTTACTACACTGTGCAAAACGACTACGTACTTTGCCAAGCTTTTGAGATCGTCTGTGTCACCACCGTAATGTGACTGAAAAGTAAAGAGTTTCCTAAATGTCTGTAATGATAGTTGCTGCCTGTCACTCTGAAATTGTTACCAGGATGTGTAACTCTGCTGAGGGCAAAGTGGCTGACTAACATTGGCATTACTGAACACGATGTTCTTGCTGGAATGCAAAAAAAGCTGGTTTTGTGAACCTGAGGTCTAAGTGCTGTGGTGCGGTGCCTTTAACTGAGCAGAACGCTTTTGCTGCACTGATTTCTTTAATTTGTGATTTAGCAATTAAAAACCTTGTGAATGCTGTTTCACTGCAGAAGCATCTTTCACCAAATGTAGGTTGTTTTTCCAGAGCTAATGAGCTTTTTTAACCTCTGCTTTGGCGCCAGATGAAGCTGTTTTCGTGCATAATGAGCCCTGAACTCTGCAGATTGTCTGATGGAGCTAAATGTGAGAAGTCAGTTTCAATTTGTGTTTTATTTATACAGCTATGAATCACAACAACAGTCGCCTCAAGGCGCTTTGTATTGTAAGGTAGACCCTACAATAATACATGCAAAGAAAAAAGCCCAACAATCATATGACCCCCTATGAGCAGCACTTTGGCGACAGTGGGAAGGAAAAACTCCCTTTTAACAGGAAGAAACCTCCAGCAGAACCAGGCTCAGGGAGGGGCGGGGCCATCTGCTGCGACCGGTTGGGGTGAGAGAAGCTCACAGCTCCAGCTGCACCATGTTGGACTGCAGCTGGTGATTGTAGTCTCCATTCAGTTTGAAGCATTGGTGAGCTCAGAGTACTGGCACCAGTTCTCTGTGACCTGCTGTGAGTTCTAGTCAGTGGCAGTTTGCATCCGACCTGTAGAGGAGTACAAGAGCGACTGTCTCCAGTGGGAAGGATCAGAGCTAGCTGGACTTTGAAACAGCTGAGGGGATTGTCCACTGAGTAAATTATTGTTGTTAATGTCTGAGACGCAGAAGGATAAAATAAAAAATGAACTCAAAATATAACTGGATGTTCCTCCTGAGTAATGTTTGTGTGGGAAACGCCGTTCTAAAACTAAACAAAGGAATTTTTCCAGGGGAACTCGGACAGTGTCCTGCCCTGATTATTCCAACATTGTTCGGAAGTCATGTGAAAATATCTCGAGAGATAAAATGATGTTGTAAATGTGTTTTAAAAAGACATTGTCCCATGTGTTACAGATCTGAAACCTTCTATCATTGGGAAAAAGAAGCCCATGGCAGCTAAAAAAGGGGTGAGTCAAACCACAAATATTTCATTGTTTCTCTACCATATGAAGCTGCTGAAAAAAGCTCAGGATTATTTATTTCCTAACATGACAAAAAGTTAGTATCATGAATTTTCCTTCACATTCCCTCTTCTGTGAGTTATCAGCTTAAAGCTGAGGACGCACTTTAACCACGTTTTCCTACTGATGCAGCTCGGTGCAAAGAAAGGTCTCGGTGCCCAGAAGGTGAGCAATAAGAGTTTCTCAGAGGTGGAGAAGCAGGCACAAGTGGCTGAGAAGCTGAGAGAGGAGCAGGCCGTGGAGGCTCAGAAACAAGCCGAGGAATCCATGTAAGAATAAGAGAAAGAATATTCTCCCTTATTTTCATTCATCTAGTTTTTTTTAATGCTAAGCCGTTTTATTCTTTCCAGCCACACACCTCTATGTTTTACCTTAATAAAGTAGCTTTGCTTGAGTCACACACAGCCAGCAGTAAATGGAAAAACAAGCTGAATCAGTGTTCACAGCACGCTGCATACTCGTTATTTAAAACTTTGGCCTTGTTTTATGAACATCCACCACAGTAAAAGGCAAAATAAGAAAAGCATGTAATAAAAATTAAGTCAAATGAATGAATGTTTAAGATGGATCTTTTGTACGTTTTTCCCAATAAAAAAAAACAATCTAATGTTTAAAATTCTGTTCTGACGGCTGCAGTGTTGCCTCGATGCGTTTGGCCTACAAAGAGCTGGAAATTGACAGAAAGATGGAGGAAAAGAAGCTCCAGAATCTGCAAGGCAAGAAAAAAGAGCAGGCTGAGAGACTGGGCATGGGTTTCGGCAACAGGAGGTAAACACATTTTTCATTTCAGTTTCAGAATTTAGCTGAAGATTCTCGACATATAGGATGCAAGAAAAATGCAATATAGTGTAGCTTATAGCAGCAGATAAGAGTCCATCTGGGAAAGAAGGATTACCACTTGAAAATGTTCATGTGAAAGACCACCTTATAAAGTGCTTCCAGAGGAAATGATGAGGGACAAAATCCTCGCTGCTTGTTATGTGAAAAATCTGAACGTTATTTGAAACAACTATGTGCCCTGAGACTTATTAATTTGGCCTTAATGTGGATTCTTTTGTGATGTTTGGTGCAGTTTTCTTGTTTTTTTGGGGCTTTTTTTTTCAGCAGGATTTGAATATCGCTAACAAGTTGATTAGTTCATATTTGCACATCTTAATGTTTAAGTGAAATGTGTGTTTAAGATTATACAGTATATGCACATAAGGCAGCCTTTTTTTTGGTAATGTGCTGGAAAAGCTTGAAAATGGACCTTGAAAGTTCTTGAATTGAATTTGAACCTTGATAATAGTTTTTGCTCATAACACAGGAAGCTAACGCAGAATAGAGGAATGCCAATTGTTTGTTAGGTCTGTAAATGTGAGCATTTATTTCCTGTTGCAGTGCCGTGTCACATTCAGTGATGTCAGAGATGCAGGTCATCGAGCAGGAAACGCCCGTGGGAGCAAAGTCCTCTTCTCGCTCCAAACTGGAAATGTTTGATGAGCCTGGTTTCACCTCTGGACCTCCAAAGTACGCACAGAACCCACTTATGTATCATGGATTCATTATCTACCACAGAACATAGAGAGAACTGAGTGCACTCCCTTAATAACCCACTGTGTTTTGCATCTTAGATACAAAGACAACCCATTTACAGTGGGAGACAGTTTTGGATCCCGTTGGGATACTGAAGGAGGAACTGCCTCTTTCACCACCTCCTGGGCACTGGAGAAAGATGACCCCAAGGAGGAGGTCACCATCTCTAGTATCCAACCAACTGGAGAGCGGTACACACATATTCACTTGCCAAATACATACATGTCCTTTAGCTTCTGTCTAAAGCTCTCAGCTCTGACGCACGTTCTCAATGCTTAAACTCAGACTCCCCAGCAGAAGAAAAGCCGACGTCTCAGCTTCAGTTTCCGAGTCAAGTGAGGCCAGGCAGAAGTTTGCCAATGCAAAGGCCATCTCCTCAGACATGTTCTTTGGTCGGGAGAGTAGTGCTGAGGTGAGAACCTTCTCGTCTTCATTTCACTATAAAACAGTTCAAATCTAGGGCCTCTGTAGGCTTGTAATTAACATGTCACCTGTCATCTGTTTACTATGTTCTGTTCTTACCTCATGGTTGACCTTTGTTTCATCTTTCTCTCAGTATGATGCAAAGACGAGGCTGGAGAGCATGTCTGGAAGCACTTCCATCAGTTCAGCTGACCTGTTTGGAGATGGCAGTGACCACAAAGGTAAACGTTAACCAGCAGTTCTTAGAACTCTCTTCTTACTTTTAATCAACTGAAAAGCAAGTTTGGTCTGACCAATAAGGATTTTTTGAAGTACTTTCAGGTAAAGCACTATATTACTTCTAAATTGAAGGATTTGAATGGAGAGTTCGGTCTTTCTCCTATAGAATCACTCATGGTAAAAACTACCCAACTAAAATGTATCACTAAAAAGATTTATAACATTCTGTCTGATCTTAGAATGGATAATTCTAACAAAATCAAGGGCCAATGGGAATCAGACGTAGGCGCTATAGATGCTGAAGCTTGGGATGAGTTGTGTTGTCGTCCTTTTAAAGCCTTGGCATCTAATTCTATTTGGGAAAGGCAGTTTAAACTTATAAATAGGCTTTATATTACACCCGAGAAGAGACACATAATGTATCCAGCTTTGCCTAATCTCTGTAACAAATGTCAGTCTGCTGTTGGTTCCTTTTTTCATTGTCTGTGGAGCTGCCCTGTTATTATACAGTTTTGGAGATCACTCATAGACAAGCTATGTACTATATTTAATTGCCGACTGCATCTGGGTCCAAGGACTTGCCTGTTAGGACTGAACGATGAGCTACCTGCCAGCTTTCGCAGCAAAGATCTCCTTCACATACTGCTGCACTACGCTCGAAAGTGCATTATGGTACTGTGGATTTCTGATAAGGCCCCATCTGTCAACCAGTGGCTACAGTCTGTGATATGTATCATGCCAATGGAAGCCTTCTCTACAGCACTTAAGGACAAACCTTTCCTTTTCTATCGCATATGGGACCCTTTTTTGGCCCACCTGAACACTCCTTCTGCTCAGAGGTTGAAATCGGGCTTACGGGATTTAGCCTGGCAACAAAGGGACGATTGTTAACCTTTTTCATTGTTTATTAATATTGCTGTTGGCTTTCTCTTTCTGCCTCCCACGTCCTGCTATACATGTAGATGCATCTTTGTCCTGTGTATGTATATGCTGGTGACTGCTGTTTTCCTGCTCTGCAATTAAAAGTTAAAAAAAAAAAACAAAAAAAACAAACAAAAAAAAACCAGCAGTTCTTATAATGTCAAGGTTCATTTACTCCTCAGCGCTCATCTGCACTTTTGAGCTTCCTCTTCTAACTTGTGTTTACAAAACTATATATTACTCTACGTGAAAATAGGGGAAATAACTAATGAGTGGTGTGTACTCTCATAGAAAGCAAAGAAACACTTAGTGGTTCATGGGAATCCCTCAGCAGCCTGCACCTACTGCAGCATAACTAAGGGAGGATTCAGGGTCACCTGGTCCAGCCCTAACTATATGCTTCAGCAAAAAGGAAAGTTTGAAGCCTAATCTTGAAAGTAGGGATAGTGTCTGTCTCCTGAATCCAAACTGGAAGCTGGTTCCACAGAAGAGGGGCCTGAAAACTGAAGGCTCTGCCTCCCATTCTACTTTTAAATACTCTAGGAACAACAAGTAGGCCTGCAGAGCGAGAGCGGGGTGCTCTAATAGGGTGATATGGTACTATGTAATTATTTATTTATTATTTATGGGATTCAGATTTTAATCTGGATTTAACAGGGAGCCACTATATGGGAGAAATCAAATCAAAATATCACATATGGACTCGACAGTCTCAAACCCCACTGACACTGGATTATTGTGTTAAATCTGCAGACAGGGTCTGTATCCTACACCTTTGGGGAAGGTACAACTACCTCATTGGCAAATGCGATACGCGTGTTTGGCAGTAATGTTGATTAGATCAAGGCTGATACCTTGGTATGAGATATTATCCTTTATGCTTAAAGAAGAGGCTTCGCACATGAGTGCACGAGTACAAATGCAGACAATGTCAGCGTGGATGAAAGCTGTGCTATTCTGCTTTAGTCCCAAATAGACAGCTGATTCTCACTGAAGATGTTAAACCTTCATTCTATCCCCTCAGCCTCCTCGTAGATGCACATTTGGTACAAATTCGTTCTTCAGAAAGCTTGACCTCTGACGTCAAGGTCACTGATTTTCAGTGGATGCACCTGTGGTGTGAATTCAAAAGTCTTGGCTCACCTCATTTTCAAGTTACTGTGATGCTGCCTCAGGCTGAGTGGTAAAAATGATATATGATGACCTCCAAAAAGTTAGTGAATAACAAGAGTGGGATTTCTAACTTGAGCCACGGATTGCTGCATGTAGAGGTGACGTGGCCTACGGTGTTTTCAGCAGAATCACTGCCGTGTGAAACCAGCCTAACTGATTTGGATGTGTGAAAAAGTCCCGTCTGATTAGACTTCTCTGCTCCTCTCAGGAAGAGCCTCAGGCTTTGACAGCGTGCTTCCCTCTGGCTCGGACATCGCTCAGTTCAAACAGGGAGTCAAGACCGTTGCGGGAAAGATGGCTGTCCTCGCCAATGGTGTCATGAACACGATCCAGGTGAGACTGGTCCACGAGACAGCTGCTTTATTTCACTTGAATCCTTAAGTTTGCTCATACTTCTCCTTGTTTTTGTGTTTATTCCCTCCTCAGGACCGCTACGGCTCCTACTGAGCAGCATCGACCGGTGGACTAACACCTGTGTGGAGCCAGACAGCCTCTTGACTGACACGTGCATTTGGACGGAGAAGATGGGACGAGACATGGACAACAAAGTATTGCATGGGAAAAGAAATGTCCGTCACGTCCGTCCTCCATTATTGACAGTTTGAGACAGTGTTTTCTTCTCTCATTCTCATTAGCAGACTCTTTAAGTTTCCATGAGCAAAGCCGAGCGTCACAGGTTGTATTCTTTTCTAAACCAGTTTTGTTGTAATTTACTGTTTGGAATACTTTGGTCTTAGATTTTCAAAATGATGCCAGAGTTCATTCTGCTTTATTTTATTCCTTTGCAGAAGTTGTTTATTTCCATTCATATAATCAAATGTCATGCTAGTTTTTGTTTTATTGTGAGATTTTAAAAAGAGGCAGTATATATTTTAGTGTTATTTGAACAACAATCGCAAACAGTGCTGCTCACTTACTGTGGCACTTGTCCACAGTTTGTTTTCTTCGTAAAGCACTGACTGATTTTCAACTCTTTGAGAGGAATTATGCGTTTCTGTCTGCGTGAAACATGGAAGCATCACATTTTTGATGTGCAAGTTGCTATGGTTACATGCTGTGTTTGAATTAGATTGTGCAGCAGTAAATCCATCATTCCCTATAACAAACTTCCAGCGTGCAATACTGGGAATTAGGGAGGGTTAAATCCAACTCCAATAGGCACTGCAGACAGAATATGCTGTCCCAGCTCAAAACTATAATACTGTATTGACTATGCATCTCCACTCTGCCACCTTCAGCTGTGTTTCCCTTGTTTTTGCTTGTTGAACCTGGAGTCTGCCTTGATTTACCCTCAGTGCTTTGATTTTTGGAAAGCTTGTATCTTTTAAGTTCACATATTCAGTTTTAAATAGAAAAATGATCCTCGAGTATTTAACTCGAGGCGAGGAATTCTCTCTAAATTTCACTGCCATGTACAATGCAGTTAAATACAGTGAACTTGAACCGTGAAGATTCACCGCGCTTGTTCGTATCCCATCTTGTCTCGTGTGTTCAGGGCAGACTTTACGTTCAACAAGTTTTGGAAATTGGATAAAATTCGAAAGTAGTTTTTTTTTTTTTCCCCTCTGTCATGCATCAAAGTGTAATTTTGATCACCCCGTGTGTGCGCCCTTCCCATGGTAAAAACGTGGGGCGATAGGATGAAACATTCAAAGCTATTTATTTGTAGGTTACAAAAAGAAACAGTTAATAAAGATCAAAAACCTCTGCTTTGTTTTCACTGACGTCAACTTTCTCACAAACACCCAAAGCTAAACCTGTGGTTGCTGCCGTACTTTACTCTGTGCAACAGTCACACATTTTTATATAAAAGCAGACTTGAAATGAAAATGATCCAAAAGTGGGAAAAAAGTGGGGACGCCCCACAGATTTTAATGCAAAGAAATTGAAGTCAGCCTATTTCAGTCCAGCAACTCAAACTGTGCTGCAGGCTGTAAACATGCAGTTTGGACTGGACAGCCTGGTTCTGCTGTTGGTGTCTTCCAGTTAAACTGAGTACTTCCTTCCTCACCCAACACTTTCTCATAGGGAGCTGTGTGATTGAACTGTCTAACATTGTAGGTGCTTCAGTATCAAACACTCTCAGGTGAGTTGGTGCTATATAAATAAACCTGAATTAAAGTGAACTGGTTCTGGTACAAGTGATTTAGCTCCCATCTTCCAGCCCTGGAGGTTGTTTGGTGGGAACATGATTACTGTACTGTGGATATGAATCCATTCTGTTTGTGGAAAATCTGAAGAATGACCAGAACAGACGTCTGTTTATGCTGTTGTATTACAAGCTCTAAGCCTTATAATAGTTTCTAAACTACTGTTGCTTCAGCTCATCCTTAGCGTACGTAAGTGTTTGTTAGCCGACTGTTACTATTAATCACACAGTTTGATTCAAATGTTATAAATAATCAAATTTCATCACTGTTCAACTGATATCTATCCATGTAATTTATCATCCACATTTCACCTAATTACAACAGGGTTGACTTTTTTTTGCTTTCCACAAAAAGAAAAACCTGCTGAATTTATCATCTGTGGTTTTCTTCCAAAGTGTTGCTTCAGTGTTTGTTTTTAAATCTAAAAGGTAAAAAAAAAAAAAGCTGGAATAATTCAGATTTGGGATTTTAATGTTGATTAGAAAAAAAGAAAAAGACCACAAGAAACAGGAAAAAATGCAGCTAACCTCAGACTAACCTGTCAGTCGGTTATTCAACTGTAATTTTGAGCATTTGGAAATCTATAAATTACCAAAAAGCAAGAACAATAATAACAAATTATATTTGTGCATGCAGACTGTCAGCAAATGAGAGCAATTGTGTTGAGTTCATGTATTATGAAGACATGCTTTGCTTTAACCTGTATAACGTGTAGGCTCACTGTATTTACATGGGTCCACCTTCCTCTCTGCAGCGAGCTGCTGAAATACATCATCTGTTATTGACAGATAAAGCAGTGCAATGATGGGCGGAGTTCACAAAGAGATTCTGCTATAAATCAGGCTCATAGTGTGTCTACACTGCAAAGATTTAGGACATATTTTGTGTACCAAAAAACTTGCTGAGCGCTGGGATTTTAATTATAACTGTAATGATTTCATTTTTGTCCCTCACTGCAGGCCAGTCATTTCCAATCATTTTATCTGATTTCTGAGGAATTATTGCAAGAGTCTGTGTCTCTGTTCCATCCTGGCAACTGATGGGTCCTTTGTGCAGTTTCTCCAGCTGATTAGCAAACGTCAAAGATCCGAGTGCAGGTTTTAGCCCCAGTTGTAGAAGTAGATCTTCTGCCAGGTGGGGAGATAACCCATCAGAGGACCTGAACACAGAGACAACACAATCAAACCCAGCACTAATAGTTCATGAAATCATGTATCATATGGTGGAACAACAGTGCCAAAAAAACAAGAAAAGAAAAAGATCTCTCTCCATGTATCCATATATGTGTACATGTATATATGCAGGAATGAGTGTGTTGCTACAAAAATGCAGAGAAAAGGACAATTAACAATGGAAGAGAGACAGACCATCATAATTCTTAGGTCTGTAGGTCTGTCCGACAGAGAAACTGCAAAGAAAGTCAAGGTGTCAGTGAGTCCAGTTTCCTCCTCCTGCACTCAGAAACAAACTGACAGGAAGTGCAGACCCAAAGACACGACTGGATCAGAGGACACGTTTCTGTGTGATCGGCGGCTCACAGCACAACAGCTTCATCGCAGCTTAACAGAGGTCGTAGTAAGAAAGGCTCAGTCTCAACTGTGAAGAGAAGACTTTGAGCTGCAGGTTTGACAGGACGAGTTGCAGCAATATAATTAAAAAAAATACATTTAAAAACAGGCCTGGGAGCGCGAGGGACTGCGCTCCTCTGGACTCTTTCTTAATAATAAACTCTGCCTGTGATAAGTAATGTGACGGTACGTTTTAGAAAAAGAAAAAAAACAAAAGTGAATTATCATATCATATGTATAACACTGTAATAATGTATCGCAGGTATCACCTGTGATTGGCCTACCTGTGAAAAGTAACATCTCATAAAACTTTACAGTATTAGAAACAAAACTGAGGACAACCTCTAAAGAAAGCAGCTGAAAGAAGAAAACATATATATATGATAATGTGATTACAGTGGTTTTTGAGAGAAGATGGTATTAGAGATAAAGTCAGATGGATCATCTGTGGCAACCTCTAAATGGAGAAGCCGAGAGAATAAGATAGATATGATAATGCAGTTTCAGTGGATGTTACTGGATTTTTAGTGTCGATGCACATTCACGTGACTTTCAAATGAAGTGGATTCTCCCACATGTTAACTCAAGGTTCATACACCTTTTTCAGGGTCAAATTCAAGCACTGTTTAAGCACTTTCAAGGTCCATTTTCAAGCTTTTCCAGCACACTTCATATAAACTTAAAACACACATTTCACTTAAAAATTAATATGTGCAAATGTGAAGTTCATTCATTCAAAACTAACTGTGAGATGTTTGACTACATTGCTCTCTGGATTATTGTTACAGTCCTAAATGATCAGCTTTAAAGTGTTTGTGCTAATAACACCATGTACAGTAAGACAGGCATGGAGAACAGCACTGACGGGAGGCTTTGAACAGATGACACACTCAGTTCAATTCAACATATAAGACTTTAAGAACGCACAAACATCGACCTAAAATCTATTTATTCAGTCCATCACCTGTCATAGAATTATGTCAAATAATAATGTATTGTTCATCTCCCTTAAATAAACAGGCAGCCTTGAAATATGAAATATTCATATACAAAAAACACATATACATGTGTCTGTCGTCTCCGTAGCTGATAGAGCCCCACAGGCCTCAGTGTGAGCTTGAAGCCATTCATAATGTTTAAGTTGTTTAATGTGTCGGTGCTCACGATAAACAGACTTTGAATGAAAGCCGAGGAACTGCCCATATGGATCAGTCTGTCATATTGCTATTATTCCCCCTAAGCTGTTGCCAAAGACACCAAGTTAATAAAATCTAAGCATTTTCAAGGATTTCAAGCACCCGTACGAACCCTCTAAACTCATTTCGTCTGTTTCAAATTAAAGAAATCATTTCACCTGATTATTTTAGGCAATTTCAGGTGACAATGTCTCATTTCTCTCTCACACGCACAAATGTTTACAGTACGCATTACGAAGTAGAACTCTGAAATGCATTCAATTTTCAAAAGCTGCTATTTTTTAAAGTCACAATTTAAGTTGTTCTACAAACAGCTTTAAGACGTCTAAATTCTCGACCGTTACAGCAACGCAAGGCAACACCGTGCATGAAGAATGAGCACACGGTTCTACTTACGTGCCACAAGCCCGACTCCTGGAACATGATCAGCCAAAAGTCTGAGCAGGAACAGAATCTTTTCCCTGCACATGAAGGAGTAAAAAGTAACACTGTTAAGAGTGAAGGAACAAGAATTACAATACTGTGCAAAAGTCACCAGCCACTCCTTTTATTTGGGGAGGTGGGTGGCTTCAGGAAGGTACTGACAGGCTTCCTGCTCCTGTAGATGAAACACGAAGCAAACCATCGTCTAGTATGTACCACCAGCTCCAGTTTAGGACATCTGTCACCTGTATTTGTCTGATACATCCTTAGTGCAGGGGGAGGGAGGCCCCTATACATCCGGGCCTTGTAATGAACTAGGTCACCCAACTGCAGCTCACCCAGCCCAAAGCCCCACTAAACCAGGCCGGCAGGACCCATCAGGCCCCACCCATCCCCCAGCTACAACACCCCCACCATCCATCACCGCCTCAACGCCCTGTAACGCCCAATACAAAGCCTTGATACAAGCGATACCCCTTCATTGCATGCCATCCCCAATGAAGACGCCAGGAGGGGTACACGCACCAAAATCCACCCTTAAATGCCACAGAGGACCAGACAGGACAGACACAGTAGGAGTGAAAAAGGAAAAGAGAGGGCCGACAGCACAGAGCCAACCACCAGGATCTCCCCACGCCAGTCTTGCCCCAATGCCTCAATTCCATCTAACCTGCACCCTCTTGTCCCAGCCTACACGACCAGCACCAAGAGGAGGTCATAGCCCACACAGGCCCAGAGGACCCACCCACGGTCCCCCAGAGCAGCAGAAACCATTGGGAGGTTTCTTTACATTTAGGAAACCTTCCTGAAACGGTATAACCTCTGGATGCTGCCGTTCTAACGAGCTTGAAGGTTAATATTTGGTATGACCAAATTTATTTTTCAACACAGCCTCAACTTTCTTCGTTTTTAGGTTCTTCTTGATGAACGTTCCAAAGGTTTTCTTTGGACTTCTTTTTGTTAAATGATTCTGCTTACAAACAAACAAAACAGCTCATGTCTAAAGACATTTTTCGTAAGACTTTTAAAAAGCATAAATAACCATTAGTCTAGACTTTTGCACAGTACTATTTTCTACAGATTGTACAATTATTTATGTCATCCTAATTTTAACACTTTTCAGAAGACGATATAAAACCGCTGAAAACACCACTTAACCACAGATACTTACTCAGAGTATTTGTCATAGAAGGGGGAACGCAGAAGGTAGTAGAACAACAGAAAGGCTCTCCTCCTCATCTCGGCCCTCTCCCATCGATTTTGAAATTTGATGTCGCTGAGCGCAGCGAAGCTGGAAGAAACAGGACAAGCAGCTGAAACGACTTCACGATCTCCTCTAACACTTCGATGCCTCACAGCACACATCCTGAGCTGCTGCTTCATGTTTGTAACTCATTGTTTACTTGTCTGGATGATTGTCCCTCCTGCAACAGCTACTGTGACATCCAGACTGTTCTTCACATTCCCCTGTGATTTTGTTATAAAACAAGTAAAATGCTCATTTATTACAAATTAAAACCGATGGATGAAATTATTTATTCTAATTAAGACCAGTCCTGCTGTGACTTGTAAGCAGTGTTGGTCAAGTTACTTGAAAAAAGTAATCAGTAACTAATTACTGATTACTTCCCCCAAAAGTAATCCCATTACTTTACTGATTACTTATTTTCAAAAGTAATTAATTACTTAGTTACTTTTTAAAAACACGATTTACAACCTGAGTAGGTGATAAAGTGATAGATCTTTCAGCCCAATTCTACTTTTTCTGCATAATCCATCATACAAAATGTAATCAAATGGAAAAGTCTCTTTTTAAAACTTGTTTTATCAGTTTTAACCTTTTAACTTTATGCATGAAGCAAAAATTTAATTATATGCAACATTCTCTGACTGGAAGAAATTAGTTTAACATTTAAACCTATTTTCTGCACATTCCAGCTCATAAAATAAAATATTTTTTGTGTTTACACTCACTCTTTCAAATAGATGCAAGTAAAACACAGCAGAAAATAAATAAAGTCAAAGACTCAGCGGTCCTGTTGCTCTATTTTCACCTGTAAAGCAGGAGTGGGGTAGGCGGAGGTTTACCCTGGTGCAGGTGTGCCGCGGTCAGTGGAAGAATCCGCGAGTTTCTCTGTGAGTTTCCCATCACGTCGTAGCTACTCGGTGCTTGTTGGAAGTTTAGGGGTTTTTTCGCTGTAAAAAGAAGTTTTCTTCCCACGCACAGCGGACACGAATGTTTTTGTCACTTTTTATGGAATCAAACTCAAAGTAAGGTCAGTACTTCCACGCTTTAAACGCTGCACGCTCATACTCTCTCCCACAATCGATATGTGATCCATTGTTAATCTGCACACAGCTGTTGTCACTAACGGCGCACTCGCTTACGTCACTGTCGTGAGACATTCTCGCAAAAAATCACGGTTTTAGTAACGCAGTAACGCAGCGTTCCTACGGGAAAGTAACGGTAATCTAATTACCGTTTTTGCAATAGTAATCCCTTACTTTACTCGTTACTTGAAAAAGTAATCGGATTACAGTAACGCGTTACTGCCCATCTCTGCTTGTATGTGGCACAATATAAAAGGTGGATGTATGTGTATTTGGGTACTACGCAGATTGTTTGTTTGGTTATTGTCCTGTCTCAACTCCATCCTCCACCCGCACACATTTTCCTTCCAAGATAATAATTAATAAGTTCTTATTTGATAATGAAGTAGCCAACTGGAGGACTGCAAAAGAGGAACTCGCTTACCTGGATAGTTCAAGGACTCCAGAGATAAGCCATGGCTTCCAAGACTGTTTTCCAAAGAGTCCAAGGCAGAGTACTGCAGTTGGGAAGAACTGATTTAAGGAAAATTATAATAACTTCCCACAAGAGCAAAGTGCAGCCATCTGTAAATGGATATTTATATGAGGCCAGAAAGTCTGAAAACCTTGACCTGTTCCAGGACTAAGTACTTAACTGCTTCAGACTGATTCTCACTGCTTATAAGAAGCACACTCTGGCTCGCAGTCTGCCATCTAGAGGTGACGGTGATATTGCAGCTTTCCGATCCACAGTGTAGTTCTGTCAAAGCTGTGGTGGTTTCACAGCAAAGTGTCATTTTAAAAATGTTTTGAACTGTTTATTACTGACATGACAAATATGAATGGACATGAAGGATGTATAAAAACGTTTTCCACTGTTGAAAAAACAGAAATGTTCAAAGGCTAAGAGGGAAAGATGGCATTTGTGATTTTAAATAAATAACACTGGTCCACACAGAGGATGCTACAAAATATGTTTGCTTTTAATCTTCTCAAAAATATTATTAATGCAGTGCAGTTAAAATATCTGCTCTTACTCCAACTGTAAACTTCACACTGAACTTTCTTGTTCGAGTGTCACCAGTGGTGTGTTTGTCCTGAGGTACACGCTTTGGCTGTAAACGTCATCCCCACCTCGTTAACTGTTCACCTGCCTCAACGTAAGAACAGCAAAGATCCCACTGAAAGCACAAAGTCCAGCTGAACAGAATCAAGCTTCTGGGATTTCCTTACCTGGATGATTGAGCGCGTTTAAGAAATATCAGGAATAACAGAACTTTTGTTTAAACAGGTATGGCAACACAGAGAGAGGAAGGTAAGGATACAGTGCGCCAGGGGTCGTCCGATGTACACAGACTCAGCAATTGTCTCTTGGAGCCCCAGAGGTGTTGGTTGGCTGTTGAGTGTTTCCTTTAAGCTGCTCCTTTGCTTTTTGTGACTCTGTGCTCCCCAGAGCCGGGTCTGCAGCGAGGGAGCTGCCACATCACCAACACGGGACAGATCACGCACAAAAAGCACAGAGTTAGAGGTGCATCTTTATTCCGCCTCCTGACACTCGCTCTACAACATTTGCGGATTTTCCTGTCTAACAGCAAAGTAAAAAAATAAATGAACAATGTCTATTACTTTAATCTACAGGACAGAATGAAGTTCATTAAAGGTTTTAACATGAAGACATTTGGTCACTTTTTTGTTTCAGTTACAAATTCAAATCAACATTTTTGAAAACAAGCAGCAAACAAAAGAAGAAAAAACTTTGTTTCTTTTTTTCTTTTTACAGTTTACCACAAAAAAGTTCAGGAATACTTCACATAGCATTGTATAAGTGTTTACTGCTAAAACAGCTGACTATCTATGAACAGGTAATGCAATCAGCCAGTTTTGTAAACCCCTTAAATTAGAGCTGAAAGTCAGCAATTCAATCAGATCTTGAGGACATATTCTCGAGGAGACTTGTGGGGCTAAATACAATAACCCAAGTTCTGTCTGAATTTATAAGAATTTAAAGTCTGCCTACACGACTTCACCACCCCATACATCACATTGATATATAGCAGAAAACTGGCCAGACAACAGAAGAAGCTGAATCACAGTCGTTTATATGCACGGTGAAGATGTTGAAGGAAAATTCTAAATGAAATAAACATCAACATCTGGGACAGATAGAGGGGAACAACATGGAATGGATAAAGCATAGTGCAATTTAAGAACCCTGCTCTTAAATCAAGTGAGGAGGTGATATGAGCTAACAAAGAAGCTTAAGGACAACCTGGTGTTAGTTGGCATTAAGAGATTTCTCAGAAGCCGGCCTTTGTTCAGACAGAAACTGGATATTTTCAAATACCACACCAGCTGAGTACCACAGGATTTGGTTTTAGGCTTAATTGTCAGGCAGCTTGAATCTTAAGAGGTTAAAATGTTTTAAAGAGTTTAAACCAAACTTACCACTGCCGAGCGGCCTAATGACTCGTCCTGACCTCTGGCCCACAAAGCAGGTGTCTTCCTGCTGCTCTGTGTTACTTTCATCTATGGAGAAAAGCGTTAATTTAGCCTTCACGCACAAATCACAGAGCGGGAAGTGAGAAATGTCATTCGTTTGTGTGCTTTAAGGAAGGATTCATTACTTTTGAGGGAGTCTCTGAGCTTTAGCATACAAGAAGCGCTGCTAGCACGTGTTTACTTTATCAGGCTCTTGCCTTTATTTACTTATTTAGCCCAAGTTACTCAGTTAGTTTCAGCAACTGGGCTAAAATGCTTCCCTGCAGCTCACAATAGAAATGCTAACAGTCAAATGTGACAGGATTCTGGAGCCATTATGAATTCACATCTGATTTTACATTCTTCAATTCAAAACAAAACGTCTCACAGTCATTGAAGGTGCAGGCCATTTTATAAAAGACAACTGACCTTCACCAGCAAAGTCTCCACCTCTGTCAAGGGGGATTATGGGAGGTGAAGTCTGGATGCCAGATTTGTACCACAGAAGAAGCACAATCCGAAAAACTGCCCTGTGAAGGAGTCACATAAGATGTCTGTTCTCAGTCATCCAGGTCACGGTAGTCTAAGGAGCTCGGAAAGAAAAGCGACTGGACTCATTAAAAGTTTCTTGAAGATTTTTCACCGCTCATCTGAGAAGCTTCTTGAAATGTCTTCACTTTAAGAAGTCCAGTCGCTTTTCTTTCCGAGCTCCTCAGAAGTCACATAAAAAGCATTTAAAAACTATTCACAACTTAAGGATTTAAAAAAAGAACAATTAGAACCTTCAAAATCTGGAAACAAAAATCACAAATAAATCTAGAGAAAACTTCAAAGAGCACTTTGAAAAGCGTAGTCTTCCACCGAGTCACTCCCAGCTACTCACTACAAGGCCAAAAATATGTGGACACGCAATGAATGCTAAGGTTCTTTTAAATTCATGATGCCAAATTTAAAACCAGTCTTTGTGGAGTCCTTTGACAGCTACACTGTCATGTTGAAACAACCACAAAGATGGAACACCATTTGTCTAACACAGACTATATTTTGTGCCTATGCATTAAAGCAATAGGCACAGAAGGAAAGCTATTGTCCTCCTTTTGAACATGTACAGTAATTTTTACTTTTCCATTTTCCAAAAAAATAACTTAAAATGTAGCCTGTGCAAAATCAGTATCAGTGTTTTATAATTTCAAATTAAAGTCAAGTTTCCAAGCCATACTTAAAAATCTGAATAAGTCCAATGACAAGCCATCGTCCAACTTCACCCCACAGCTTACAGGCCCCCATCTCCAGGAAGACCTCCACATACTCCAGCACAGACAGCCACGTCAGGAGCCTCTGTTGAGAGATGGACTAGAAACACCACAACACAAAGGATGGACGACTTATTAGATGAAAAAGGATGAAACCCTCACTTCTTCCCAGAACAACATCCTGTGCACAGTTTCTGAAGTCTTTGTATAGTTTCTTTACTGAAGCAAAAACTACGTACAACCGTACAGTAAAAGATGGATGCAGCCATGGTGATGTTAGCCATTGGTTTCTCAGCCCATCTATTTGAGCCTCAGTGTTAGTGTTTTGGTTGCTGCAATGTTAGTTTTAAAAACCAGAAGTTAACATATTTGGAAAACAGGGTGGAGTGCTACGTCCTCGGCTCACACTAGCAATGGTTACCAAGCTGCATTCTGAAAGCCGTACAGAAGGAACAGGCAGGCACACTGCTACTCATCACAAGCCAAGCTTCTTGGATGAGCTTTAGCACAATTTAATCACCCGACTATAGTGTTTATGAAGGGAGTACAAAAGTATAAAGACCAAAAACTACTTTGTACCAATCTGGTTTACTGATCATTTGATGCCGGGCATTATGGAGCCTTTGGAATCAGCCTTAAGCAGCTACAGCTGGATATTCAGACACATATTTAGATGAGAAGGCCTGGCTCACAGTCTCCGCTCTAATTTATCCCAAAGGTGAGGTCAGGACTCTGTGCAGGCCAGTCAAGTTCTTCCACACCAAACTCACTCATCCATGTCTTTATGGACCTTGCTTTGTGCACCGGTGCGCAGTCATGTTAAAACAGGAAGGGGCCATCCCCAAACTGTTCCCACAAAGCTGGGAGCATGAAAATGTCCAAAATGTCTCGGTATGCTGAAGCATTAAGAGTTCCTTTTAATGAAACTAAGGCGCTGAGTGCTTAAAAACACCCGCACACCATAATCCCCCCTCCACCAAACTTTACACTCGGCACAGTCCATCAGACTGCCACCGCTCTAGTGTCCAGTGGCAGCGAGCTTTAAACCACAGAATTCAATGGCCTGGATGGGTAAGTGAATACTTTAGCAGTACAGTGTATTTGTCCTATTGTGCTCTGGTAAATCCTATAGGGTCACTAAAACTATAAAAACTGATCATGGTAACAATAAGTTTTTTTTAAGCATCTCTTTAGAATTTCTAGTTTTTATTGCTGCACCACAAAGGACAGCCATTTCAATTTCACTGCACTCTTCTGCAAAGAGAGTAAATGCTTTTCTTTTCTACTGTACTGTGAGAACTGGTTTTTGTTTGAATGAAAGCAGAGCTCACCACAGGGAAGGTACATCTCAGCCCTTTGCGCAGAATGTGGTCATTGAATAGCACCAGGAGATTGGAGGCAGAGTACACTACAAAGGTAAAAAATGACGATGAAAATATTTGAATAGTACACACCTATATACAGTATGTTCATTTGTGGACACACAATGCTTAGAAAACTGAACAGAATGCATAGTGATAATATAACCTGTAAAGTTTCCTCACCGCTCAATGTTAACATCAAATTATAGTCCATTATTATTCTCAAGTAAGTATCCTGTAATATAATTAATCTGCAAACCATTTATGTCCATTATGTAACTGAGGAAAAAAATATTTCAAAAAGTTTTATAATGCTAAAAATAAATAGATGTTTATTTTGTTTCGTATAATGTTTTGGCGCACAGGCTGGGAGAGGGTCACCATTCTCCAATCAATGTAAAACAGGACATAATCTGGGATTTGAGAGAACATGATGTCTCTCCGGAGATCTCTGAGCCTTCTGGCTTTTCAGAATTTATGTATTCATTCATATTTCTTCATTCACATGGCAAACTCCTACTAATATATGAGGCGTTGATGCAAGAAAGAACTAACTAGTCTCTGTGTTGGTCCTTAACATCTACTTACCTAGTTCAGATATTTCATGGGAATCTGTAAATCTCCCTGCAAAATACAAACAAAGAAAACATGCCGTCATTCATTTTGCACTGCACGAGCACTTGTAGCTAGTGTTGCCGAGCTAAAGTGAAACTAACAAGAGATCTGGAGAGTTCACCTCCCAAAAAACAATCATAAGTCCAGTTGAGCTTTTGCATTACTTCTAAACAGAGAACCCTAATCCCAACACACTGTATAAACCTGCTGCTGCGACTGACCTGCGAGCAGGTAAGAGAGAGTGCGCACGGTACTCTCCAGCTGCGCGGTGGCAGCTGGGTTTCTCCTCACATACTCGGTGTAGCGTTCATAAATGCGCGTCACTTTGTCCAGATACTCCTTAACGTGAGACATTTCAGCTTTCTCTGAAAGACACACTCTGCATTTAACCGCTGTGCTCACAACAGACCAGCTAATCTACTTGTGTGACTTCTTACTCCTATATTCCAAAAGTATATCGTAAACGTCCGCTTCTTCTTCTTCTTCTTCTTCTTCCGCCTGCCATTGCTTTTGGCAAACAGCGAAACGGTGCATTACTCCCACCAACCGGTACGGAGTGTGGACCGAAAAGTAAATGTCTTTCAATATGATCCAGATCAGAGGATTTAACCATCACTGTACCGAGGAGGAGGTTTTGGAGTTGAACTTGTCAGCACCTGACACTCCTGTTAGTGTAATGTAAGATGTTCAACAGTTTCTTCGTCTCCACAGTAATTACTTTTTCCTGTACTGCGTTTCCATGTCATAAATAATGTTCTGTTTAAACTAGTGTGCCCACGTCTGAGTCTAATATGACCATCCTCTCCTGCTCCTTCCTGTTTCTCATTTTTCATAGATTTTCTTTGAACACGTGAAAGGCAGTCCTGTTCGTTTAATAATCCTCATCGGTGGATGTCGCATAAAAAGTTAGGACGCGTGCCAAAGTCAGAGGTTAAAAGTGGGACTGTGTTTTTTGTTTTGGGGGGTTTTGCCACAACACCAGAATGACTGCAGGTGTCCCTAAGTTGCGGTTGTGGTACTTCAGCATGTACCTCTAGTGAAGAGGAGCATAAAGGGAGTGAGATTTTTTTAAGTGGCAGGTAATTTCAAATATAGCATTTCTATCAGCTCAACAAAAATCAGCCAACACACAAACTGTTTGTGTGACGTTTGTCTCACAGGTCCAGCTGCTGCATCTCGCAGGGAGAGAGAAAAAAGAGAGCCAACTTCACTCAGAGATGGAGAAAGCTAGGAAAGACAGGACAAGACGGGAAGAAGAGAGGTCAGATCTAAAGGTAAGGACTGATAAGTGATGTTTGATGAACTGGAAATTTGAAGCTTAAAGAACAGTGTGTGACTGGTGCACAGTAGCCGTGGGTTCATGGTCAGAGTTAGGTTAGATCAAGTCAGTAGCGGTTTTTGATACGGGCGACACGGGCGGTTGCCCGGGGCGGCATCACGGGCATCAGTAAAAAAAAAAAAAAAATTGCTGGTACTCATGCTGCCCCGACATCAGCCAGCGCATATTGGGAATGGTACAGGCACCGAGCGGTTTTCTATCGCCCATTTGCTGGGAGTAAGGGCGCCCACCGTTTGCGAGGTGCAGAGAGGAGAGGGCGGGGCGGCGGGGAGCAGCATCTAATAACCAACTCGCAAAATAAAACAAAATAAAAACAAACCAACAAACACGAAAACACCAGACATCATGATACAGACTTATTATTTGCACCGATGTTTTTTTCGAAATTCTATACACGAAAAGTGAGCGCGAGAGTCCTCGGTGCGCCTGCTCGCTGCTGAAGTCAAAATAAACTTTATTGTCATCTCCGCTACATACAGTCCAGTATATAGAGAGACAAGATGACGAGGCTCCAGTTACAGCAGTGCAAGTAAACAAACAATAAATATAAGAAAAGTAAGAAAATAAAAATACACTTTAGGATTAGGGGTAAAGGGAGTGTTCGCCCAGGGCGCCAAACAGGCCAGGACCGCCCTGGATCAAGTGTAGCAGAGATTCAAATGAATTTTAGCTGATGATCCACTGACTGAATTCCACCTTCATAAAACTTTATACCATTTAGAAAAAAGACTGCATAAACAAGATACTGTCAGTGTAGAGGATGGAAATCAGCCAGGACAACTCATGAAACACCTGCTAACACCTTGTTGAATTAATTTGTGTAAATCCACAAAGAGCAGCAGGTCATTTGATCACAGCCTAAGAAAATATACTGGAGCTCTCAATAGAAGTTATTGTGTTATTATACTTTTCCCCACATTGAGCCATTACAGCCAATTTTAGGGTTCCTCCACCTGCTGAATCCCACTTTAACCCCTGACTGTACCCTGTTTAAAGGCAACGTCACCCTCTACAATGTAGAGTCTACAATGTAGGCAACAAAAACTAGATATATATTTTTTATTTTCTTTCTTTTTTTCAGATTCTGTTTAACTATAGAATCTCGGTACTTTTCCACTGAGATTTAAAACCACATTCCAAGAAATCATTTTTAAAAAAAATTTCCAGCTCGTGCCCATATAACTTAAGCTTGATTGATCATCAACTTTTCCTTAAAAGTTCTAGGATGCTGCTCTGTTCTAGGATGCCCTCTGGACCCAGTGGAGGTGGTGAGTGACAGGGGAATGGCGGCTAAGCTGTCATCCCTGTTGGACAACATCTCCCACCCCATGCAAGAGACTCTGACAGCACTGAGCAGCTCCTTCAGTGGGAGACTGCGGCACCCACGGTGTGGGACGGAGAGATTTCGCAGGTCTTTCCTCCCCACTGCTGTCAGACTCCACAACAAAGACTTTTGCAGCTGATCAAACCCTCACATGTGCAATAAGACTGCTATATGTGCAATTCTTGTACAATTCTTCTTCTGACGAAGTTGTACTTTTGTATTTTCTTACTCAGTTGTATATAGCATTTGTATTTCTATTTTATTCTATTGTATATAGTATTTTATTTTATTGCATTGCATTCCAGTGTCTTAAACAAACACACACACACACACACACACACACACACACAGAACAAAAACAAAAAACATTGAGTGTACCATCATTTATGTCCGCCAGCTCTCAGGTTCAAACACTTTGGTTCCTATTCCTACCGTCGTTTATACGGGTTCTTCTTCCGGGCACGTTATTGTTGCATCAGCATCCAGCCTTTGATTACTGTGACAATGTCGGCTTCGGGTGATCCGGGTACAGTAAATAATATATGGTGTTTGCTTTATGGGTTCGTTAGTTGAAAAACCGCATAAAGCTATGACAGCACAACCTAACGCATTTTGATGAAGTGTCACAGCGAATATGCTAACGCTCAGGCTAGCTAATATGTAGAGCTGTGTCCCAAAGTCTGCAGTTGAGCCGCTTAGCTAAAGGAAACACTGTCAATGAGTGACAAGCCGAATTTCATATAAAAAATACAGCTTAAACTAATACTTAATACCTCGGCATAAACACAGGGCAGCAAATACTATTTAGCAATTTGTCTGCGTTTAAAAAAGGTAGCCTCATCTTCGGCTCATTTGTCCAGTCAAACAGGATGTTATGAAGTAACTACAGTTTATTCTCTTTTATTTGTTTATAGTGTTTTAGTGAACCTATTCCTGTGTGATGTGTGGGGTGTTTTTGTTGAACTGTGGTTTGTTTAAGTCTATGTTCGGGTTTAAGTTCCATCTTCTTTCGTGTCATCTTTAAGAAAATTATTAGCATCCGACAGTATCGCCTTTTTGTTTGATATTTTTACAAAGGTTTATGGAAAGCATTGAAATTATTGTTATTATTATTACTACTAGTAGTAGTAGTAGTAGTAGTATAACTTAGCCTGTTATGAGAAACACTGTTAACGTTTTCAAGTGCTTACTGTGATTTTTACTCTCAGGTCAGTAATTTAAATTTTATACAGCACAACAATGAAATAAAACAGTCGAGGTGTGATTAAAGTGCAGACTTTCAGCTTCAAGTTAAGAAGGAAATGAACCTAAAATAACTAAGAAATTGCTTATTAGTACGTTCCTAATTTACCTTTAAATCAGTGAAACCTGACCCTTTAAAACATTGGTAACATTAACAGTTTTACCAATATTTGCTGTATTTATTTTCAGCCCCTTGATTGATATAAAATGTGTTCCTGTCCAAATACTTGTTGACCTGCAGTTAGAATTACAGCTCAAATAGTAACACAGTATGAAAATCACGGGTTGCTTCTATAAGACATGTAACCTGCACCCTTAATTACATTTTTTTCTCCATCTTTTGCTTTCTCCTGTTTCCACTCAGTGCTTGCACCTCTTTTGTTTTCTTATACATATATAAGGTTCTCTGTGAGTGGCTAAAGGCCAGTGTTATTCAGCATTAGTTCTGCTAGGCTATGTTTGGGTAGCGAGTAGTTTCATTTAACTCACTCATAAGTGCAGTTTACTTTGGACGTGTGCTGACTTTCCAACTGATCGAGTAATTCTTGGCTCTGACCAAAGTCATTAGTCTCATTGGTTATTCCACTGTCCAGTGGAGTAAGGTGGTAATTCTTTGCGAACATTTGCCCTCTTGTTTCTGCAGCCTTTGAGTATGGCTTCTTGCTACAGATAAGTGAGGAGGCTGCACTGACAGTGGCCCTGAATGACTACCTAACCTCACGCAGCTACCTGGCTGGGTTCAGCCCCACCCAGGTCGACCAGAAAGCCTTTAAGCTCCTCCACAGACCCCCAGATCCACAACATGTCCACGCTCTGCGCTGGTACAGACACATAGCAGCCCTGCAACAGGACCTCAACCCAGAAAGCAGCAGTGAGTAGAAAGCTGAAGGCATGAACAGGCTAGATGTGGTCCTGCGCCTGCTGGCCGTGGATGTGGAGGCACTCTGAGGCTGTGACGTGCCCTCTTAAACAAACTGACTCTCAGCATGAACTAAGGCTTCCTTTGCAGGCACTGGAATGAACTCTGTTTTAGCTTGCACTTTTGATGTCAGTCATAGCAACTTGATGTGTGTGGTACCTGCAGCTAAGCGCTGAGGAGACTCGCGTTATCGCTGTGTAAACACGGCAGCAACAGCTGGTGAAGAACCCCACAGGCAAATACTCTTTGTTCCCATACCTGGCTAAATAGCTTAATATTAATAAGGACAACTTTACAAAAAATGTAAAACATCATGAAAAGAAAGAGTAACTGATGATAGAACACAGAAATGTTTATTTATTAATCTAAACGATGTGTAAGAGCGTACTTGGTTACGTGGCTGATGTGAGTGGGAGTGAAACTCTTATTAAAAAAGCCAGTAAATAGTAAATTTGACCTATTACGCTCACTTTCATCGCTGTATTTTTATCCGGGGACTCCAGTGTGTTGTTTTGCTCATCTGATGCTGTGCCAGTCTCGGATGTCTAGATTTCCTTCATTTCTTTCACCTTCACTTTCCATTTAACTCTGCTGTGTTACTGGAAAATTCCATTCTTCTTTACAAGGACACAGTAGACACGATAGATGTAAGTTTGGGGTCTGAAAGGTGAAGCAAAACCAGAAATGCTTCAAAACTGTATATTTTTAAAAAATTTATTTTTACCATGTGGTTGTTAAAAGACTTCTGGTTCTGTAGACTTCTGGGGACAGCAGCCTCCCTCACTCTGTGTCCTCAGTGGAGTTTCCTGGGGAGTTCTTGGGCTTACCTGCTTCTTTTGGTCGGGGTTATCAAGGATATGTTCGCCAGCTATGACCAGTGACTCTGGCCATGTTAAATAAACGTGTTGACCATTAGCAATCTTAAGCACAATGTGTCCACTTGAAGTTGTTTTTTAACTAATCATATGGGGTATCTAACTATTTTTAGATTCCATATTCTAGCAGGGTTGCACTGCTTGTGAACAGTACTTGTGTTTTCCCTTTGTGCAGACTGCATCAACTCTTTTTCTGATGCGCTGTGTGGATGTTGAACCCTGCCTTTGAGCAAATATTTGACTGGAAATTGAAGCTCAGTAGGTAGACACAGTGACAGAAGTTCAGACTAAAGAGGAAATATTTTCTTTTGTTGACACTGATGAAGAGGAAACTTTATTGTGTGTCTTTGATAAGAATGGGATGATGAGAATATTTATATTTATTGTTAACTACTGTTGAAATATCACACTCCTCAGCACTGCACTAGAACCTATAACAGATTTCTGTCATTGCTTTACTTTAACTATTTCAAGCAAAAATAAATCCATTTACATGTGTCACAGTTTTTGAACCATTATCACAGCACTGGGCATCAGTTCTTTGCTCTTTCACTGTCTCATGTTATCTGACGTGAGCTCTGAGTCACTGTCTTATTGGTAGCCTTTATTGATTAGTCTTATTAATTAGCCCTAATGGAACATGATGTCACCAAAGCATCCATATGAATAGCTTCGACAGAGGTAGAACCCCTTTACTTATGATGTGAAAACTGAAATTGTCCCTTGTTCCTTTCTTATTTTAGTCAAAGGAAAGCGTGTCCAGCCTCCTTGGTCTCCACCAGCAGGAACAGATGTTCCTCAGCTGCGACTCTACAACAGCCTGACAAGAGCAAAGGTAGAGACGAATGTAAAGCGCACATCAGTGCTGGTGTTGCTGGGAAATGAGGTCCTCGTGAAGTCGCTACATTAGATACCGCATCCCTCAATGTATATATAGCCACAGGCTGGACAGAGTCAGTTTTATTTATACTCATGCAGTGATGTGAAATTGAAACGATAAGCTATGATTTGCAGGCAAATTAAGATTATGAGGCCTGTTAAAGTTACAAGGGATTAATAAGGGGCTGCAACAATTCACCGAGTAACTCGAATAACTTAAAAAATAATCGATGCAAATTTTGTGCTTTGGCGCTTCGTTTATTACACGAAGCATCTGTAGCTCTCGGTTTCTGCCATGTAACTGTGAGCGTTTCGCCCACATTTGTGACTAACAATTGGAGCTGCAATAGAAACGTATGTAGGAGCAGACATGGGAATAAAAGTATGACCGTGCACGTCATCCATTGGACAGGTGGGCAGCCTGACGCAGGGCTAAACCACTGAAGCAAACACAATTCTAAAGAGTCTGTGATCGTTACTGTACAACTTATAAAAAGAAAGAATGCATATATATTTAGATTATTTCATTCAAGTTTTTAATAGTGACAGGATTTAAAGCCTCACTGTTTTCCAAAGTATGCAATCCAGGTATGGTTTAAAGAAGTTATAGTCACATTTCTTTTGACTGATGTATCTTGTGACAGATGTGCTCTCATTCTTGGTATAGAATGCAGCACTTTCACTTCACATTTGTAGATTTAATGCATATTTTTATAGTCTGCTTGCATTTTGCCACATGCACACACAACTGGTTTCCAGATGATTTTAAGTGTAGCGAGATGGTCTTTAGCTTAAGGCTCTTTGTGGCGCTGATAAACATGCCCGTATTTCTTAGATGAGCGTTAGTCTGGCACAACCAGACTGTTCTGGATCAGGAAGAAGTCTCGACTGAAAAAACAAACGTAGAAATAAAACCATCTATGCAACCTAATCTCTCGCTGTGGCTCTCGTTTCTATTACACTGCATTTAAAAATCCCGCTGCCACCAGTAAGATACATTTTTATCAGATTTTTTTATTTTAAAGTATTTGTTATCCTCATTTAAGTTCATAACCTCCATGTTTCAGGAGCTGTTTGTTCCTCAGAAAGGGAATAAAGTAACATGGTACTGCTGTGGTCCTACAGTGTACGATGCCTCCCACATGGGACATGCCAGGTAAGCAAGATCAGAGGAATTTAAGCACTGAAATGATCCTTCATATAGCGAGACTGTTATATTTTTTTCTATTACAACAACATTTTAATGAATAATTTGCTTTATGCAGATCCTACATATCCTTTGATATTCTGCGAAGGATACTGAGGGACTACTTCAAGTATGATGTGATCTACTGCATGAACATTACAGACATAGATGACAAAGTAAGTCTGCTTTGATGTGTTTTAGATGTTTTTAATTTTTTTAATAAAGGTTTTTGCATGAAATGTGGGAGATGGGTTGTCCAAGCTCATCTGTGTCTGTAATGATTAATGCAGCCCTGTTGAAATAAGTGCAAGGTCCTTGTTAACATTCACATGTTCACACATCTGTCTGTGTGTTTATAGGCAGGTAAAAACAGGTTCAGCTTGTAAGCTGACATGTCTCTGAGAAGTTATGGCAGGAATTCAGGGTCTTGTGATGACCTAATTAGACAGGGGGAAAACATAAATGTACACATGCAGGTTTTCAGCTGCTCAGAAAATTAGGAGCTGATTTGTATTTGTTGTTTTGTAATGGGCTAAACGGGCGTCAGGACTACAGGACAGGCCAGTTTAGCACCCAGACTGTCCTACTATGGAGCTGATGTTGCAATACATGCAGAATGCTTTTGAACTTTTGGCATAAGCAAACTCTGCTGTTTTGGTTTATTATTGGGATATTCTTCTTTCAGATCATTAAAAGAGCCCGGCAGAATTACCTTCTGGACCAGTACAAAGAGAAACAGCCACAAGCGGCTCAAATACTGCAGGATGTGCTCAGCGCCAGAACGGTGAGACAGGTTTAAGCCCTGGATGCACTGCACCTGTGTGAAGTACTTATTGATCTGACAGTGATGGTGTAAATCTTCTCTCTTTGTTTTCATTGATCGCACAGCATGTATCTCTCTGGAGATTATTGGTCATTATTTAGCGAGGCAGATAATTCAAATAACACAAAACAGAACTGTGCAGTACTTAGTAAAACAGATAAATACTGCGTTAATGTTAAACATTTATGTCACTGAGTTTATAATATCAGAAGATCTAGTTGCAAACCTCCTCCTACAACAACTCTGCTCCATCGGCAGGCTCTGTTGGTTTCCCTATGGGTTGTATCAGTGTTTGTGAAGTAGCAGCTGGTTAACCACAGCATGCACAAACACTAGACTCTATAGACACAAGCATCAGTACACCCTGTACTGTAGCTAGTAGAAGTCCAAGCTTCAGCTCTATCTAAAAACAGAGACAAGCTGAAAGTTTTTTTAATTTCTGTGGATTTCTGTGTGTTATTCTGCCAATTCCAGCCGTTTCAGGCCCAGCTGGCTTCCACCACAGACCCGGACAAGAAGCAGATGCTGGAAAGGCTGGACAGTGCAGTTACAGCCAGTCTGCAACCGCTGCAAGCAGCAATGGAGAGCAAAGCCGCAGATGAAGTCATACGACCTCTGGCACACGTGAGTCTGTTCTGATGTGGTGGCAACTTCAGAGAAATATCACTAGAAATACAGAAAAAGCTTTTTTTGTTTGCTTTTTGTTTGCTTTTTGTGCTTCCAAAATAACTGCAGCAGATTCATGGATAGATGGTCAGTGCTCTACATTTACAACAGTGGGAGGACAGATTAGCTTTATTACTGCTTGTATTCACTGCCACCATTTGGGATTAGTAACTCAGGGTTAGTGTGACTGATCTGAGTTCCAACTAGGAACTCCACCCAGTTTTACCAGGTCTGCACCAAGAACTAATAAGGATCGTTTTATCACTAGAATCCTGCAAAACTACTCTGTTAATAGTGACCACGAATAAAAGTGTGGAGCTGGAAATGAGCTCAACAAGTCCAATTGAATTGTCTTTTCTTCCCCAAGGTGTTGTTGGAGAATTCCAAGGACTTGCTGGCAGACTGGTTGGACAAACAATTCGGAAGTCACGTCACAGAGAATTCCATCTTCTCCCTTCTCCCTAAATACTGGGAAGAAGACTATCACAAAGATATGAAAGCACTCAATGTAAGTATAAAAAAGCCAAATGATCTTTTGATTTTCTGAGAAAATCTCTTAAAGGAATTAAATAAACGCCCCCTGTAAAAATCCAACATGTGTAAAGAAACTTTTTCTATGAATTGTTCAGTTTTACTTGTGTTGTTGAACGTTACCGTTTCTGAGATAACAATGGCTGAAACTGCTCTGTCCAAACTTCTGTTACTGGAAGGACACTATGTCTAAAATATCATTGTTAAAATGTGCTTTGAAATCAGCATTTTCCTGCTGTAACTGGATTTAAGTTGTCATTTTGGCACACAGGTTCTTCCCCCTGATGTCCTTACTCGAGTCAGTGAATACGTGCCTGAGATCGTGGAGTTTGTGAGGAAAATAGTTTCAAATGGTTATGGGTGAGGAAGATGCTGCCGCTGTTCACGATTTGTGTCGTACCGAACGAACTGCTTGCATCGCTGTCGCTATAGTTACTTGTTTCTCTGGTGTCTGCAGGTACGAGTCAAACGGTTCAGTATACTTTGACACCTTGAAGTTTGATTCCAGTCCGCAGCACTCGTACGCTAAACTGGTGCCGGAGGCGGTCGGCGATCAGAAAGCTTTACAAGAGGGAGAAGGTACACTTATAAAACAAGCACCACACAACAGGTGCAGACATGCCCGACAACAGACAACAGGTCGGGGATTTTCAGTGCTTGACTCAGTGAGAGCAGAAGAGATTCACCAAGATTTCCCTCCTACCAATATTTGAGTAGAGAATAAGTACAATGTTCAGTTTTTAACCTGTTGTCGTTGTTTTCCTGGCTCTGTAGGAGATCTGAGCATTTCTGCAGAGAGACTAAGTGAGAAAAAGTCACCGAATGACTTTGCATTGTGGAAAGCCTCCAAGCCTGGAGAACCATCATGGGGCTCTCCATGGGGGAAGGTGAGCCTTCATTTTCAGAGGCTTTAAAGACCGTGTGATCATCCTTTGCATTTAAAGCTTTTCTTTTATATAAACGTGAAAGTGTCATTTGAGGCTCTGTGAAATGGAACGAGAATTTGTACTTATGAGAAAGGAAGTCATCGGTGTTTTCTTTGAATGTTGTGACAGGGAAGACCCGGGTGGCACATTGAATGTTCAGCCATGGCTGGCTCTATCTTGGGCGAGTCGATGGACATCCACGGGGGAGGGTTTGATCTGCGATTCCCTCATCATGACAACGAGCTGGCTCAGTCAGAGGTAACTGTTGCAGAAAATGTGTTCCTGTTTACTATGTAAATGCCTGACGTAACACACACTTTGAAACATCCTGAATGTGTTTAAAGCCGTTTCCAGTGATGAAGGGTAAAACCTGTTATGACCACAGTTGCTTGTGCTGCTTACAGGCGTTCTTTGAGAACGATTACTGGGTCCAGTACTTTCTGCACACCGGGCACCTGACAATCTCAGGCTGCAAGATGTCAAAGTCTCTGAAGAATTTCATCACGATCAAGGACGCCTTGGCGAAGAACACAGGTGATACATGTGTTCCTGCTTTGTAGACTGCATCACTTGAGCATACATCACCATTAATAAACTGTCAGGGAGTTTTTCCAGCTATGAGGCTGCACAAACTGTCACAGCTTAAAGCCAAAATCATCATTTTAACAGCAAACTGAATGCTGCTGGGGGTTCCCATGATGCGTTTCTTCTTCAGACATACTTTTTCACTTATTATCTGTTTATACACCACTTTGCATTTAATTATTATTGAATGCAATGGTTCCCTCTCTCACCCCAACAGCAGTTGTTACTTATTTTATATCTGAAGAGAAACACGTAATGAACACTAAGTTCTTCAGTTAGAGTAGAACTATTTAACGGTCTCACTGTTTGTCTCCACGCAGCACGTCAGCTCCGTCTGGCTTTCTTGATGCATTCCTGGAAGGACACTCTGGACTATTCTTCTAACACGATGGAGTCAGCCGTCCAGTACGAGAAGTTTATGAATGTAGGTGAAAGCAAGAACAAAGACAGTGTTGGAAGATTTGTCTGTTTTGTGTTGATCTGTTTTTGTTTTGTTTGTTATTTGTAGCTTGTACTCACTACAGCCTGTACATACTTATAGCTATAGAATATTCATAACATACTTCATACCGTGTACATTATAACATACCATAATAGACCCATTTCTGTAATATACTTACATATCTATATTATTGCTAATATATATTGTGATATATCTATATCACTAAAGCACTTCTGGATGGATGCAAACTGCATTTCGTTGCCCTGTACCTGTGCATGTGCAATGACAACAAAGTTGAATTCTGTTCTATTCTATTTGAAAGGAGTTCTTCCTGAATGTGAAAGACATCCTGCGTGCGCCTACTGACATCACTGGTCAGTTTGAGAAGTGGGAGACAGCAGAGGTGGAGCTCAACAACAGGTGAGAGAGCGACTCGGTAGATTAGAAGACCAGTTTGTTGTTCTTCATCAAAATTTGCACTTTCAGAGTTGTGTGCGTGCAAACACAACACATTCATACTTAAAACTAAAAAGTGACTTGTGTTGTGTAGTTTCTGTGACAGGAAGTCTGCCGTCCACGAGGCTCTGTGTGACAACGTGGACACCCGCACTGCCATGGAGGAGATGAGAACGCTGGTCAGCCAAAGCAACGGTTACATTGCCAGCAAGAAGAGCGTCAAACTCAGGCCCAACCGCATGCTGATGGAAAGTATTGCTGCGTACCTCACCAACATGCTGAAGGTGAGCACGTTTCTGCTGCTGCGTTTATCGTTTCACAGCTCTCAGAATAATGAATTTTACAGAACACCTTGATTCTGTATGGAGGAGAAATCATGCTGTTTGTTCTTATCTCATTTATACAACATGCCTCATTCATCCATTCACACACATGAAAGTGGATGTGATACACTTTGTTACTTCTCCAAGTTAAGAAACAACTCCATTACTGGGCAAAATCAGTGTGGAGATGCCTAACAAACCCTTCAAATGAAACTTTTGTTGTTGTCTAGATATTTGGTGCAGTTGAAGGATCGGACCCCATAGGTTTTCCCATGGGTGGACAGAGTCAGAGTGTTGATGTAAGTGAACTGGTTTTCACTTTTTGTGATTGAATTGTGTCTCTTGTGGCATTATTATTATGAGAAATGTACTGCATATGAAAAATTCCCCTTAATTGTCCACAGCTGGAGAGCGCAGTGATGCCATACCTCACAGTGCTGTCAGATTTTAGAGAGCGCGTCCGCAAAATTGCTCGAGAGCAGAAAGGTAAGAACATGCGCTTTAAACAAAACTGTTTACTTTATAACTCAAAACATCACCTCCATGTTGAATCAGAGAGAACTGAAACATGAAATTCTTCTTCTTTTTTTTCTTTTCTTACTTATTCAGTGACAGAGCTGCTGCAGCTCTGCGATGTTGTCCGTGACGACATGTTGCCAGAGCTTGGAGTACGTCTGGAAGATCACGAAGGTAAGATGTCTGTGTTTGAAGTTATAGAGATAAAGAATCGGCTCAGGTTTTGATCTTCCTCATCAGGTCTGCCTCCTTTGCGCAGCCGTCTGTGGACTGGGTTAGTTATTACTGGAATAAACTGGCTACGTCTGTGTCACGAAATCATTATCCGCTCCATTCATCACATCTTTATGACTGCAGCGCAGTAAGATGCCCTGCTCAATAAATCCGAGCCTTTACTCTCTTCGTAAGAATGTAAAAAAGTTCTGACCTTGTTTCGTTCTTACAAAGTGAAGAGTGTTGGAAAATAAAGTGGTTGTGTTGCAGGCCTGCCCACTGTGGTGAAGCTAGTGGACAAGGAGACATTACTGAAGGAGAGAGAGGAGAAGAAGAGGGTAAGAGAAGACATCATCACACATCGAGTGCATGTCTGGAGCAGTTTAGGTCCTAAGATTGACAGGAGATAATTTATCCCAATTTAAAGTAAACGATAAGCCAGAAAAAGAAGTGCCCCCTCCCAAAACTGAAGGACGCTGAGTTTCCAAGGATATAAGGACGGGCATTTCAACATCTAACAGCTAGTTTGTTCAGACAAAAGAAATTCTTAGCTGATTTACAATTTTAACAGAAGTCCACTGCAAGCCTTCATTTTTATGTAAAATTGTTTTTTAAAAATGCAAACATGTGTTTTAAAACATTTCACACAATAAAATTCCATCTTTCACAGATGGAAGAAGAGAAGAAAATGAAGAAGCTAGAGGCTGCTAAGAAGAAACAGGAGCAAGAGGTCAGTCTGATGGTTTATATAGACAGTGACCTTCTGCGTTTGTGTCATCAGGGAATCTTCATGTTTCTGTTACTGTTGCAGATGGCGAAACTGGCCAAGATGAAGATCCCTGCAAGCGAAATGTTTCGCAGTGAAACAGACAAATACTCAAAATTCGATGAAACGGTAAGTCCTTATTTTACCTCCCATGCTTAATTTTTCATGAGAAGAACCTGTTAAGCTGGTGCCATGTTGGTGGTGAGGCTCGTGGGCCCTGATGACCTCAGGAATCTGTTGCTGAGGGCTTAAAACCTGGGATATCTAGGAAAGCAAAGACAAAGATTAGCACCCGGTACTCCAGGTCGTGAGGTGGTCACGGGGCCAACGACCCCACGCCACGAAATCATGAAGTTACAGCAATAAAAGTGGGGATTTGGTGCTCACAGCTAGACGTGTGCCTGAGGTCAATGACGTGATGCGGATCCAAGAGTAGGAAAGACCTAGCTCACGGGGATTTGCTTGTACAGACATGAATGTCCTTATTTGAAATGACATCCGCATCCAGTGTAACTGTGTGTGCGTCAGAACTTGAGGAAAATTCAGAAAGGTAATTTAAAAGTTACCATGGAAACGACAGCTCACAAACCGTGTCAACCTGAAAAGCTTTAAAGGTGTGTTTGGTTTTGTCGCCGTTAACAGGGTTTCCCCACTCATGACGTTGAAGGGAAGGAGCTCAGCAAAGGTCAAGCCAAGAAGCTCCGCAAGCTCTACGAGACCCAAGAAAAGTTACACAACGAGTATCTACAGATGAACCAAAATGGCAACTGATTCTGCCGTTCAGCCAATCCATCCACACCGCAGGGAAGAACTATAGAATAAATAATAAGGCCAGAGCTTCATTCTGTCTCCTCTTCATCCTACTTTGGTTCAGGAAACCGACGATTGTGTTTTGTCCATTTACGTAACAGTTACATTTACATTCCATAACCATGCAATATGAGAGAAAACCACCACCCGACATGACTTTGTTCTTGCTCTGTTGGAGGTTGGACGTCTTTCACAACAGTAAAATCAAAGCAACAGGTAATAAAGTGGGATTTTGATGATGTGGCGGTGCAGCCTCTGTTAGCAGTGTATGTTTTTCTTGAAACTCTGTGATACTGCCATTTGTTCAAGTATTAAAGCCTTTTTTAACAGTTAGTGCTTTCATGAATTAAAGATGCTAAATGGGTGGCTAGCGGATTAATGGGAAACACCAGCTTTAAGTGGGTTTTTTTTTTTCCACCATGAATCTTTGGGACAGCTTCATTAAGATACCCCGGAGGAAGGATTTAAAACATTTAAATTTCAGAGGCCACTTAAGAAACTAGGACTGTTGTGGAGGGCTGCACCAGCTTAGAAAGAGATCAAATGAATACGCAGTAGAACTGAGTTCAGCTTGTTGTTTCATACACTTTATCCTGCTGATCAGCAGTGTGTGATATATCACTCTGTGTTTTTGACCTTTTACCTCACGGGTCTGTTAAAGTAACTATGTTGTGTCATTCAAATATAGTTCATTTTTATGCAAATGTGCATTTGTCAAAGGGACTTTTGCCTTTGCTAAGAACTGGATCAAATTTTCACCCCTAACAGGGGAAACGACCATTGAATTCATTGTTTCAGTTGTAGAGGTGACTTGTAACAGAAACCATTAGATGGTTTGTGTCTTTCTCAATACCTGTGTCACCTTATACAAGAGTTACCTTGAAAAGCTAATAAAGTATGGTGGACATTTTTATTTTAATTGGATGTACCCTCATTTAGGAGCATATGGAGGAAAACTAGATGCCTCCTGCCCTTAAGTTAAAAGCAATTGCCTCATGGTTGCAGAAAATTAGTGGTACATTATACCCTGCTGTGCTTGGAGCACATGGGAACACAAGTGATGTGTTTTGGTTTTTTTTTTTTTTGGTTTTTTGTTTTTATAACTAACTGAACAAAGAGAATCTGTTGGTCCTTTCACTACCCTGAACCTCACACCTCGGACCCCATCGATTCAGCAATTCCTTAAAACATCTGGGTTCTTTATTTTGTGCCATCTCAACAAAGGGACATTTTCACAGGCCATTTCCAGCTGTGGCATAATGAAACGCTGTGAGATCAAGAAGTGGAATTGAAAATAGAAAATGCCACCAAACTCTCGAGCAGCTGGTTTTTGTTTTTCTTTTAAAAGTCACACTGGGACAATTTAACCCCTGCAACCTGTTGCATGGGTTCTTGTGGCTTGAGTAACATCACATGGCAAAGTGCATTTTGTTATTCAGCCGTCCTTCAGGGGTTTGCATTTTTGTACTACGTGTTCTCCATATCTGTGGTTATAAGATGACTTGAATTGATTTAAGGGATGCTCAAATAAAGAGTAAGCGAGTGCAGTGCTGTATGATTACGTGGTCAGCTTTGTGACATGCTGTGACTGTGGATTCATGTTTAAGCTCCTAATAGGGAGATAATTTCATTATGCCAGTGGTTGACAGATCAGAAGAATACCAGCCCAAGTAAACATGAATACTTCTGCATCAGTCACTTATTTTGCTGATTTAAAGGAACGTAAAATATGACACGTAAGGTTTCAAATGTGGTTCTAATTTGAAGTTCACAAATTTGGGTTGCAGCTTTAATATTTAATAAAAAGGCATGTATTTCTGTGTCAAACGTGGCCTGGCCCACATGGAAAACACAGTGGAGTCTGAAGGCATCTTGAAAATCATTCATATTTTCTTGGAAATTCAGAAATAATGAGAACTTTTAAAGGTTGCTTGTCACAGACTTTCCTCTGCAGTCACCTCGTGCACAATAAAGGCGGTTTGGAACATTGCCAGATCATACATACACATAACATGGCTTATCAGGTCTGTTGTCCAAGGACAAAGGTGGGCAAGACCACCCACCCGCTCCATGATGTGCTGGCCTATCACAGGAGCACATTCAGTGAGAGACTTACGTTGCCCAAATGCACCACAGAACGACACAGGAGATCATTCCTGTCTGTAGGTATCTCCCTGCACAACTCCTCCATCTAATGCACAGTACACACTGTAATAGTTATGCCCTATTGCACATCCTGTACAGCTTAATTTCAACCTTATATATTTAATTTTTCTTATATACTGAGATATTTATAATTGAGCTATTATATACATTAGAGCTTTTTTTTTTCCAAATTAGTAAAGTATTGTATTATTTAATTTAAGATTTTTACTGTCTTGGAGCAACTGTGAGCACATAATATAGTCTGGGATTAATAAAGTATTCTGATTCTTTGCAATATCTGCCAAATCAGACATGCAGAGTTACCTACAGACAGCTTGTAGTGTCTATGGATGCTGTTTGTGTTTCCATGTTCACATTGAATGAAAGTATAGTAAGAAGGTAAATTAATGGAATCTAAAGCAAACATCTAAGTATTGCTTTAATGTGGTTTTTGAAATATTTAAAATGGAAAAATTGACATTTTCCTTAAAAATTCGAAGACAAATTCTACAAAATATGGAATGAATGGATTATCTTTGTGTCCCCCCTCTGCCCTGAATTTATGTAAGGCCAGCCCTGAACTGGTGTATCTCTCATGTAATGTACAATGTCAGGTCGACCCTCTACTTCATAATATGTATTGATGTACTTTATGTAAATAAGTTAAACATACTGCATTATGTATACACTGTCAAGCCACCAAATACACTCTTTGTTATCTGAATGTAAAACAAAATGACTAATAAAAATATAATTTTTTAAAAAAGGAATCTAAAGCAGTAAAAGGGATTGCTACAGCGGGTTGCCCCACAGGGGTCCCAAACCAGGGACTTTTCATACACAGTTTTTAACAACAGTTGCCTTTAGGCATAAGACTTGCTTACGTATTATTTAGCATTTGCTATAAATCTACTATCTGGCGCTATATTACTGTAGATGAAGCGATGACTGTGAGATAAGGTTACCGAGCACTTTAAAAGCTCATATGGCTTTAATTCCCACCTGAAATCACTAGCCAATCACAAGCGTCCGAACGAAATCGCTACATCCAATCAGATTTAGAGGACAACTATTTGAAAGCTGCTCGTCGCTGTGTTGTTTAGCTACGGAAATAACTGTTTACGGATTTTGTTGGGAAACTGTCCTCTGTTAGTCTGAATTATATGCTCTTTTGCTTGTTCTTGGTCACTCTGTGTCCTCGTTGCTGCCCACGGTAAACATGTCTGTGGAAGTTCGTGCTGTGGTGAGTAAAAAGACTTTTGTTTGCTAGAGAAGCGCTGCTGTTGGCTAGTTGATGCTAGCGCTGCAATAATAACGCTATCGTTTCAGTAATGTTAAACACGCTGTAGAAAAGTCGGTCAAGCCTTTTTAATGTGCATGTTTGTCTCGTTAGCAGCTCCTAACCGCAGAGAACCGGCAGAAACCGGGGAAAGCCGCCGCAGCAGCGGGTCCGAGGAGAGCAGCTCTCGGAGAGATTACCAACTTTAACGCAGCAGTGACTGTCACAAAGGTAAGAGCATCTTGGTTTGGTTTCTGACTCATTTTGTCTGCTTTGCAGTCACTTGGTAAGCAGGCAATAAAGTCTTATAGAGGTCTGATTTATTGGTATGCCTGCTAGACTAGAAGTAGTTTTACTGGCTGACTTTCAACCCAGACTTCATCTGTCTGTCTTTTGCAATAAACACAAACCTTGTCAACTGGTTTAGCTGAGCCAAAGCAAGAACCTTGCAGCAGACTGAAATCCCCTTAGTGGTTTGCAAAAGGGAAGGTCGCAATAGTTGAACAATTTTATTCCTGTCCAATCTGAAAGTCTTATTAGTGACTCGTGTTGCATTTCCCAACTGTAATGATTCCAAACGTGTTTCCTTAGAGAACAGGACAGACAAAAGTGTCAGCCAAGCCATCTTGTGTCCAAGTGGCTAAACCTGCCGATGTTCGACCAGTCCAAGCAGCTACAGAGCCTCTTCCTTTGGTTTTGGAGGAATCTGCAACTGATGTGTCCATGAAGGAGGAGACTGAGTTGTGCCTGGCTTTCTCTGAGGCACTGCTTGCGGTGCAGGATGTGGATGAGGAGGATGCAGACCAGCCACAGCTCTGTTCAGAATATGTGAAGGATATCTACAAGTATCTGCACAACCTGGAGGTAGTTTCTTCCCCTGCCTTCTGACACCAGCTGCTGTCGTCTCTGACTTACATCAGTTTGTCTTCTCAGTTGCAGCAGACAGTACGAGCAAACTACATGCAGGGCTACGAAATCACTGATGGTATGCGAGCGCTTCTCATCGACTGGCTGGTCCAGGTTCACTCCAGGTTCCAGCTGCTGCAGGAGACTCTGTACCTCACAGTTGCCATTCTGGACCGCTTTCTTCAGGTGATGTTTCTGAACAGCCTTGTCTATGGGTTTGTGACCTGGATCTAAAAGGCTTCTTCTGGTTACGCTGCAGGTCCAGCCAGTGTCTCGCAGGAAGCTGCAACTTGTCGGTGTGACTGCCATGCTGGTGGCCTGCAAGTATGAGGAGATGTATGCCCCAGAGGTTGGCGACTTTGCCTACATAACCGACAACGCCTTTACAAAATCTCAGATTCTCGAGATGGAGCAGCAGATTCTGAAGGGCCTGAAATTTCAGCTGGGGCGTCCTCTCCCACTGCACTTTCTCAGACGGGCATCTAAGGTGGCAAATGTGAGTTTCATTATGAATTTAATGTGGAGAAGACTTCAACAGTGTAGGAATCGGCTGCCTCCAATTCATAACTTGCATGTGTATCACTCTGTATTAAAGAAAAATGGCAGCTAAGGTGTTAGAGAAACTGTAAGAATCTTAAACCTTGACGTGCATGTTTATCAGTCTGATGGGGAGAGACACACGCTGGCCAAGTACCTGATGGAGCTGACCCTGCTCGACTACAATATGGTGCACTACAGGCCCTCTGAGGTCGCTGCTGCTTCCCTCTGCCTCTCCCAGCTGCTGCTGGACGGCCTACCCTGGGTAAGTTTAAAGTCACTTTTTATGAACATCTTGCTCCTTCAAGCTGGCTGTTAATTGACCTCCCATCAGTCTCCCACACAGCAGCACTACTCTACCTATGGCGAGGCCCACCTGAAGCCCATCATGCAGCACATTGCCAAAAATGTTGTGCTGGTAAATGAAGGGAAAACGAAGTTCCAGGTGAGTTGGCTGAGAATAAATACACCAGCTCATATCATGTGTGAGTAGAGACTGACCTTGAGGATCTGTCTCTGTAGGCTGTGAGGAAAAAGTACTCGAGCAGCAAGCTTCTCAAGATCAGCCTCATTCCTCAGCTCAAATCTTCAATTGTCAAGAACATGGCAGCAGCTGTACTCTGACTCAACTTTTTTCTTTTTATGATCTGAGAATTTGAGCCATTTGTATTGGCTTTTTTCTAATGCACCTTGAACTGCATATCCAAGAAAAAGCTGAGAAGTTGTTGTGCAGCTTCCAGAGGATCTACAAACTGCTTCTATGAAGTAAAGTTTTTCTAATCTCTAACTTTTTTTTTTCTTTTCTTCCCACCAGTGGAAGATTTTAACTATTGAATGATTAAACATACCTGTTGGGCAGCAAACAGTTTTGCATCTGCATGTAATGTACCTTGTTGGAGATCGAAATAAAGTTTTAGATGGTTCTTAGACTTTAACTCTTGTCTTAGTGTGTTTGTGGGTTCTCCCCCCCCCCCCCCCCCCCCCCCCCAAAAAAAAAAAATCATAACCTACTTTTGGTTTGTCTTCATAGACGGGTGGAA